>NC_056748.1:896600940-897320940 GCF_019279795.1 Protopterus annectens
TTACTGATAAAGTAGAACAAAGGAGAGTAGATGCACATAGGTTCATATGTTCATAGGTAAGTACTATGCTATCTGCCCAAGGGCATTTATAAGCCTAGTCAGAATGTGTTGGCTTTCGCCACCCCCTTAGATTAGTTCCCTGTGCCTCTGTCCAGCAAAGCCATTAGCTCCCTGTGCCACTGTCAAGCATAGCCACTGCAGTGATCCCCGGAATAAATTTTCTGTTTCCCATCCACCCGTCAAGGTTTCTCTTGAAGAGTGTTAGTGAGGGACTCTGCCTGATGTGTATTGGAATCCTGATCCAAAGCATGGGGAGTCTCTGGGATAGGAATCTATCCCTCCAGCATGTTCTATTTATCGTTATGGTGAGGTTTATATCTCTAGAGTGTGTGGCTCTCCGGGATTTGTTTTTTTTTAGGTGGAGCATGTCCATCAGTTCTGGGTTGGACATGGCCTTGTATGCCAGGCAGAGATCATCTCTGAGTAAGCGGTATGCAACCGAGTACAGCTGGAGTTTCTTGAGTCGGGCTGCATAGGGCATCTGTTTGAGGCCAGTAATCCTCTTGGTGAGGTACTTTTGTGGTCTTTCCAGCTGTTGCAGGTGTCTTGTAAGGTACATCCCAAATGGGGCGTTGTATTCTATGATGCGTCTAATAAGTGATGGGTAGAGAGGCACAAAAACCTCTTTTGTTTTAGATGCAAACCCTTTTGTGATTAGGTGGGCCACATAGAAGGATTTTCTAACCACCTTGGCAATATGATTATCAAAGTAGAGATTACTATCTACTTGGGTCCCCAGATCCCTTATTACATTTTCTGTATTTAGGGGACTACCACCTATGTGGTAGTTCATGGATACTTTGTTTTTTCCAAAGGGGATGACCATGCACTTTTTGGCATTTAGCTTGGGGCCATCGTTTTGACACCAGGTATCCGTCTCAGTGAGACCCATATGGAGGGTGTCTGTATCAGCTGGAGAATCAATTATGGCCTCTAGTTTGCAGTCGTCTGCGAACTTGGTCAGCCATAGTCCTCCTATGCTTGCCTGCACCTCTGAGAAGTATATACCGAACAGGAGGGGTGATAGGACTGAGCCCTGGGGGATGCCACTTGTAACCGGTTTAGAGTCAGACGTAGAGCCTGCAACTCTCACCATGTGGGTTCTATCCATGAGTCAGTTTGCAACCCATCTCATGACGTAGGGGTTTATGTTCAAGCTGGTGAGCTTATCTATAATATTAGAATGGGGAATGGTGTCAAAAGCCTTTGCGAGGTCTAGGTAGGCTGTGTGGACCTCCTTTCCCTCATCTAATGCTTTGGTAACCGTCTCAAAGAAGTCCACCAGGTTTAGGAGGCATGTATATGGCAGTATATATATGGCAACAAATACCCATTAAATGCTTCTTCAGAGGACCTTTCTGTCTGACTGTAATACACTTACAGTCCTCACCTTGTAGGCATACAACTTCACAGTTTTGATTGCCTGCACCTTATGAATTCCCTATTTACATATATTCTCCAATTCATTTGTCCATTCGCTCATTCTCTGATATCTGATTTATGCTATTCTGGGTCATGATCATGAGGAGCCAGTGCACTTCATCTGTGGTCAGAAATCCAGTTTAGGACTGAATGACATTGTAATGAAGGATGTATATATATATATATATATATATATATATATATATATATATATATATATATATATATATATATATATATATATATATATATATTATACATACACACACACACACACACACACACACACACACACACACACACACACACACACACACACACACACACTCTCTCTCATGCACACACACACACACACACACACACACACACACACACACACACACACACACACACACACACACACACACACACACACACATATGTATGGGTAACTCAGAGGGCTATTAATTCATCTATAGGCATGTCTTTGGATGTGGGTGGAAGCTGGAGTTCTCTGTGTGTATTTTATTTTTCATTGCATTGCTACTGGAATATAGTTCAAGAGCTGCATCCATTTAATCTGATGAGAGCTTCATTTTCCCCCATAGCTATGTCTGTGAACATTGATATAGAAAGAAATGGAGCTAAAGTTGAAAAATGCTTGATGTGTGTGTTTATGTTTATAGAAAGTGGTTCAGTTCTATACCTCCCTTGCATTTATTTGTAAATTCAGCCAGGCAAGTGTTGAAAGAAATGCTGAAAGAGACATCCTACTTCTGTTTTTTTTCCTTTCTTGCACATTAGCTAATCTGATTAATGTTATTATATGGGAAATTATGTTTTTTCAGCATTTTTAAATAAATGGATTTAATTTGCTGCCATTCAGCATGTATATGGAGGCCAACTGACACAATACAGACAACTTATTGCTTTAATTTGTTTTTAGAGGTGAAGTGTGAATGTGTTAAAATGAAATGTTGTAACTGTGGTATAAATTAAATTACATTGGTTTAGGTTGTTTGTCTCAGATATAACAGTACAGATTTGCATAATAACACTGAAAACTGCCAGAAGCAATGATAAAAAATGTTAAATGTAGTTATTGCAGCACTTTTAGTTATGAAAGAAAAAAAATGTTTTTGAAGTCCATATCATATAATGTAAAAAACACATACACACAATTAGATCAAGGTACACCCATCATACCTCACTACCTGTCAACTTTCCCTGTTCTTAGGTACATCCTTAATTTTGTATCAGAATTTTCCCATATCTCCTGCAACAATTTCTGAGAATGTTATTTATTTATTTTATTTATTTGTCATTTGTTAACTGGGTTAGTCCAGCTGAGCCAAAGGCCCGTTTTCAGTGGAGACTTGAAGAGAAAAGCTCTAGAAAAAAAAAAAAAACAAGGCATTAACATGCGTGCATTCAAAAAACAAGAATATTACATAGTTCATAGGTTCATAGGTTCATAGGTTCATACTAGGCTATCTGCCCTAGGGCATTTATAAGCCTAGCCAGAATGTGTTTGGCTTTCGCCACCATTTTTAAATTTATTTTGCTATGCCCTTTTTCGAGGTTAGTATACTGTGCCTCTGTCTAAGAGTGACACAGACGTGATACCCGGGGTAAACCTACAATCTCCCATCCACTCATCAAGATTCCTCTTGAAGAGAGTCAATGAGGGACTCTGCCTAACCTGGACTGGGATTTTATTCCAGAGTGAAGGGAGCCTCTGGGTTATGAATCTGTCCCTCCAGCATGTCCTATTTATTTCAGTGCTGAGGTTCAAGTCTCTCGAGCACATAGCTTGATGGGATTTGGTTTTTCTGAGGTGCAGCATGTCCATTAATTCCGGGTTGGACATGGCTTTATACGTCAGGCACAGATCGCCTCTGAACAGGCGGTATGCCACTGAGTAGAGCTGGAGTTTCTTTAACCGGGCAGCATATGGCATCTGTTTGAGCCCTTTGATCCTCTTGGTGAGGTACTTTTGGGGTCTTTCCAGTTGCTGCAGGTGTCTGGTAAGGTACATCCCAAAAGGGGCATTGTACTCAATTATGGGCCTGATGAGGGATGAGTAAAGAGGCACGATGACCTTCCCTGATCTAGATGTGAATCCCTTCATGATTAGGTGGGCTATATAAAATGTTTTTTCTAACCACTTTGGCCACGTGGTTGTCAAATAAGAGATTGCTATCAACTTGGGTCCCCAGGTCCCTAATTACTTCTTCAGTACTTAATGGATTACCACCTATGTGGTAATTTGTGGGCACTTTGTTTTGCCAAAGGCGATGACTATACACTTTTTGGCATTTAGCTTGAGGCCATGGCTCTGGCACCAGTTGCCTGTTTCTATGAGGCCCTTTTGGAGGATGCTTGTGTCAGCTGGAGAGTCGATTATGGCGCCCAGTTTGCAGTCATCTGTGAACTTGGTCACCCACAGTCCTTCCGTGTTGGCCTGTACCTCCGAGAAATATATACCGAACAAGAGAGGTCCCAGGACTGTGCCTTGTGGGACACCACTTGTAACTGGTTTGGAGTCTGACATGGCTCCAGCAATTCTAACCATGTGGGTTCTGTCCTTGAGCCAGTTTGCAATCCATCTAGTGACATAGGGGTTTATATTTAAGCTGGTGAGCTTATCCATAATGCCCGAGTGGGGTATTGTATCGAAGGCTTTTGTGAGGTCCAGGTAGGCTGTGTGGACCACCTTCCCCTCATCAATGGCCTTGGTGACTGTTTCAAAGAAATCAACCAGGTTTAAGAGGCAGGATCTGCCCTTAACAAAGCCGAACTGGGTAGGATCCAGTGTCTGTAGGTCCCCAATATCTTTATTTATGAGGTCCATGATGATCCTTTCCATAGCTTTGCAGGCCAAGCTAGTCAGGCTTATGGGGCGATAGTTTCCAGGATACGTTGAGGCACCACCTTTATGGAGAGGGACCACTGTTGCTGTATGCCACTCTTTGGGCACATATCCTGTAGTAAGGCTGAGATTGAACAGTAGTTTTATGTTTGGGTTTAGCTCTTCTTGGAGTTCATGTAGGACGCAGCCCAGGACACCGTCTGGTCCCATTGATGCTGTGTTTTTTGCTTTGGAGAGGGCGGCTCTTACCTGAGCATCTGAGATGTCAGGGGGGCAGCACTCTGCTGGGATAGATATTTGCCCTTTTGGTGGGGGGGGGGGGGGAAGCTTGCACTGAACCTGTCAGCTAGGATGTTGGCAATGTCTGTGGGGTCAGTGTATTTTTTGTCATTTTGGACTAATTCTGAGCATATCTGGGAATTACCACCCAGGTTCCTAACATAATTTATATAACATAAGTTATATCATACATTCAAACACTTCTAAGTTAACAATACCAGTATTTGAAAAGTGTCACAAATTTGGGAGGTTTTCCCCTTAATAATTTTTTGTTTTTTTCTAATTCTGGAGGTAAACGCTGAGAGCTATGACCATGATATATCATTGGTTTGATCATAATTTTGCCGTTGTATGTACACTGTATATTTTGTAAAGCAGAATATTCGGGATATTATTCAAATGCAAATGTTCATAATGTTCAGTTTGTTATGTTGTTATCATGCATTTCATTGTCTGTTTATTTTATTTATTTATTCACATTTGATTACTGGAAAGTCCAGCTGGGTAAGTACTCATTTTCAGGGGATACCCAGGGAGAAAAGCTCCAAAGTATTACAAAAACAATTTAAGAGCAGTAATTTTACAATCTTCAAAAATAATATAAAAATATCTACAGTTGAAATAATTATACCAAATTAGACATAATGTGACAACATTGATAAAAAATAGACACAATTTATAAGACAATGATTTAATATTTAGAGAAATTAAAGATATGTTAGTATAATACAAACAGCAATTGCAATATGAAGTCAGAGAGAAAAAGCAAGGTCTTTTTATTCTGTAAAATTCAAAATGACATCTGTATCTGGTCTACACCAGCACTTTAGTTTTCTACATTTTAATTTTAAATCAAAGCTGTTTCTTGTAAGTAAAAACACCCCTGAAGTACAGTAGCCTTTGAATTAAGGTTGCATCTGAAGAAAAATTATAATTATGGAAGACTTTTAACCACTGCAACTAACTGTAGCACAAAATAATGTGATATAGTGAAAATGTCTATGTCTTCACAGAAAATGAAATGCTTGTTCCCCATTTTCCTTTTATTCTTTTTGTTGGAATGTCACTTGATGGATGTACAAAAGTTGTATGGCTTTAGATGGTCAAACTGGTTACCCATCTCTTTGGTGACAAGGGAGAGAGCCCTGACATTGACCCAGATAACCCATGTTTAGTTAGTGGCTTAGGAAGTATAGGGTCAAAGCAAGAATATGGGAGTGAGTGGCTAATGTTAACTACTTTTTCTCCGAGAGAAGGAATAAGGGTCCTGCATACAGCTGAGGCATGTCCCAGTGGAAGCCTGGGCATGCCTTGGCTGTAAGCAGGCATGTCCTAGTAGAAGTCTGGGTATTCCTCGGCTGCAGGCAGGTGACCATTCATTTGGCAGAATGGGGTATAAGCAAGTTGACATCACATGCAGTGTTATGTATGACATCATGTGGGCAGGATTTTTCCTTCCATGCATATTTAAAAAATACCCACCCTGGTTGCAGAGATGATGCCATGACTATTGCCCTTGTTAAAATGAGAATGGCTGTCTTAGAGTACCCAGATCACCAAGATTATTCTCACCATGGAGAGGGAAAGCCCACCTGCAGGGTTACATGAATATTCGGACAGATACCTGTACACCCTTGAGTGGAGGAGAAAGTGATGAGTGAAGAGGCTATTGGGGGTATGGACAGAGGTCAGCAAAAATAATAATAATAAAAAAAAAGAATGTCAAATTGATGAAATTGGATATTCTTTCATCAAAATCTATTATGAGCACATTAAATCACTGTACATGAAAATTTAGTTGTGCTGCACACCATTAGCACTAATTTCATACTACACCTGAAATATTATCTTTTTTATTTATTTATTTTTATTTTAACATTTATTTACCAGGAAAGTCCAACTTGGAACAAAGCCAATTTTCAGCAGAAGCCAGGGGGAGAAATGCTCCAGATGCATGTCTTTGTAACGTGGGAGGAAACAATAGTACCCGGAGAAAACCCACACAAATACAAGGAGGGCATGCAGACTCTGCACAGAAGGCACTCGAGCCAAGAATCGAAACAGAGAATCTCTTGCTGTGAGGCGACGATGCTACCGCTGCACTACTGCACCGTTTTTAGATACTCAGTTTTGGGTTTCACCTACCACAGTTGTGCCATGTGTATGACATGTTCACAAATAGCATTCATCTATTAGTTTATAATATTTTTTGTTTTTGGTACTACACAATATGAGAATTTGTGAAATATAATGGTATTTATTGCTATCTTTATTACAATATTGTAATACATATGTTTCTTGCATTTCAGTGTTTTATTTTGCTTTTGTTTGAAAAATGTTGCTATATGTTTGCATTACTCACTGACTCTTACTTTCCTTGAACTTTTCCTGGTGAGAGAAGCAATGGCAGCAAGTTAAGCATTCAGGCCAAATTTCTTGTTCCTGAACAATAGAGTTCAGCTTCTCCTGGGGATCTCTAAGCCTTCCCAGACAAGATGAAGAACACAATCCCCCAGTGTGTCCTGAATCTGCCCTAGGGCCTCCTCCAAGTGAGCTGTGCCTGAAACATCTGCAATGGGTGCCACTCTAGGGCATCCATGTGAGATGTGTGAACCATCTCCACTTGGCTCTTATCAAACCAAAGGAGGAACAGCTCTAGTCTAAGGCTGTCCAGAACCATTGAACCCTTCAGTATGTCACTGACCCTTAGTCCAGTGACTCTACAGAGAAACATTTCCATTGCTTGTAACTGTGATATTGTTCTTTCTATCACTACCTCCATCTCCTGACTGTAAGATGGGGACCTAGATTAAGTGTTAAACTGAGAGCTTTGTCAGAAAAGTCAGCACCTACTTCACAATCATAAATCAGTTCAGCATGTCCAAAACCATGGCCAAAGACCCTATCTACTTGCCAGTTTCAGCTTTCCATTACTATGACTTGTGAACAATACCAAGAAGAACTTAATCTCCTCCATTAAGTCAGCTGTGTCTACATCTGAAGAATGCAATCGACTTTTTGGCAGGTAATATATCATGACCTCAGATATGAGGGCACTGAATGTCATCCCAAACATTTTGCACTCATTAACAAACTACTGAAATGTATTTCAAGGCACATATTCACCTAAGAATAAAAGGACATCATCTGTTATCAAGATTCCACCACCAGGTGTGTAAGTCTGACAATCTCCCAACCCTGGCATCTTTTGATACTGTATCTTGCTTGCAAGAGTCACAAGGACTGCTAACAACATACACCCTTAGCAGAACCCAAAACCTACCTTGAATACATTTGGATTAATGTCATGGATGTGCAGACAACTCTCAACTATATTTATGCAGGTACCAGAAAGCATGTATAAGTATTTCTGGTAGTCTGTACTCCCAATTGATTCTGCTAACACTGATCATATAAAACACTGTAAAAAGTATTAAATCTTGTTACTTTACAGAGGTGCTTGTAGTTTTGTAATATAAGTCTTCAAAACTGTAATGGAAAAAGCATTTCTGCATGTGATAATGTATGCTTTGCAGACAACATGGATATTTATGATCTGTTAGCCACACTGGACAGCTTTTCATGCGTACTGTAAATATAGGCATTGATTTAAATATCCTTTCAGAGACAAACTAAATTATTTTCAATGTTTGTGTAAAGACCAGCAACAACATTCCCTACTAAATACTATTACTTTTTGACCTGATTACTTATTTTACACAACCTAAAATTATCATTTCTGCTACTTAGCATATGATCTTGTTCCCTACTGACTATGAATGTATAGCTTTTAGCATGGGATAAATTGAAACAGTTATCTAATGAAGTTGGTGTCTTTTACCAATATAAATGTTAAAAAGAAGGTTTTTTTTCTTTGGGACAGTTGTACATCGGACATTTCAGTCTGCTAGTGGTACTTTGCCTTAAGTAAGATAATGCTCACCTGCAACACCTTAGTAATGTATGATAGCCCTAACCCTAACCCTGCCCCTGACTGTAATCCTAATGCCAACCCTACACCTTACATTAGAAAAACCCATTCTACACTTCCACTGTTATATGCAAATATTGTAGTTAGGCAATGGGAGAAGAAATTTCTTTTTTCTTCATGTTATTTTGAGCACATCAAATTTTACACCAGGTTTTTGGATGATATGTTTGTTCTGTGAGATGGACCTGTTGATGCTATTGATGATTTTATAAACTATATTGGAACCACCACAGAATTTCTAAAGTTCACCTATTTCAGAGACCTTGACAAAATTTCCTTTTTAGACATCTTTCTGGAAAAGGATTATGAAAATAAGAGGTTTATTTCAAAAATCTTTAGGAAAAGCACAGATTCGAACTCACTACTGCATTTTTCTAGCGCACACCCAGTCACACAAAAGAAAGCAATAGTTAAGCGGCAGTTCACGTGTGTATGGTATCTGGTATTGATGAATTTTTAGATGAATGTGACAATTTGAAAAATATGTTTAAAAAAATAGGCTATCCTTGTAAGTTCATTAGTGATATAATGATTGAGGTGGTTAACAAGAGAGAGCATGGGTTTTATGTACCTTTACTTTCTTGTAATATGACTGACAGTGGTCCTTCCACCAGTAATCAATAAACTGACAATGTTGCAAGTAAGAATGATTATAAGACTTCTTTCATCACTGTATTCACTCAAGATAATTACATAGTAAGAAATAATCTTAACAAAAAACTGGTCTATTTTGAGACATGACAAGAACATCAGACCACTAATAGGACCGCAACCTATTATGGTATATAGGAAAAGCAGGAATATGAAAAACATATTTGAGAGCAGTAACTCTTACCCAAATCACAGGTCAGGTTCTATGAACAAATGTGGCAGATGTAAATATTGCAGTGACATTAAAGAAGGCAATATTTTTGACATCAATAATATCGAAATTAGATTTAATCAGAAATACAACTGTAACTCGGAGAAAGTGATTTACTGTGCCATGTGTACCACCTGTTCTTGCTTTTACATAGGCAAGACTGATACAAAGTTAAAAGAAATTGCATATACGAACACCTATATGACATAATGCATAAAAAAGAAACAAATTCTCTTAGCAAACGTGTTTTGGAGTATAATGACCATAAGTTCCAATTTTTTATTATAGACAATATCAGTACTAACATGAGGGGTGGTGCATGGTCACTATTACTTGAGAAAAGAGAATTATACTGGCAATTATGTTTGACTGCTGGGAACTGGCCAGGCCATTACCCCAATTTTAAAACTAAAGGCACTGGAAAGATAAAAAAATATATATATATATATATATATATATATATATATATATATATAAATATATATATATATATTTCTCCATTATGCATTTTAACATTTTAACATTTTAAATAATTCACATGTTCAGTATTTATTATGTTAAGTGTATTTATTTCTCTTAACATTTTTTACTATATTTTAGTATTTAATTACACATATTTATTGTTTTAACACATTCAACATATTTAAATATTTATTGTACATTGTCATTTTATGAAGCAGTGCTTATATATAGTGTGCTTTTAGGGTGGTGCATTCCATGAACTTTTTCAGTTTGTATATTCTGTCTGCTTTTTAAATTCAGTGACTGTAAATATTGTGCTTTTAATGACATAATTGATTAGTTTATAACTGGGTGGAACTTCCTGTTTGAACTATATAAGAAGGAAGTAATTATGTGGGGTAAATTGTCTGATGAAGTCTAGCTCTTTCTGGACGAAAGCGCTCATCTGTGGATTTTTTTTTTTTGGTCTGAAGTTAATAAAGTGGATTCTGCATTCTACAACTGTGTGGCGATTTGCAGCCGGCATTATTTTGAGTGGGTTCAATCCAACTACTTCTTCTGGCTTTTGTGTTTATCTGCTTCAGTTTGTGCTTTGTGACTTTTTAAAGTTTGTAGCTCATTGTTTCAACCCACAAAACTATACTTTCTTAATGTAACACAATACATAAAAAAACCCAAACATTTTATTCTTCCCGTGCTTAAGAACTCACAAAATGTATAATTCATTAACAACAGAGAAAAATGTCAAACAAATAAACAATAACATTTAAAAAAAGTGAAAGACCGAGTTAAGAATAATTTGGTTACAACTGCAATGTGAATTCTCCACTAATGCTTTTCACTTAATGCCTAGCTGGGTAAGCAATCCTAACAATGCTAACATGCTGGTTTCTAATTAGCTCAGCACATTCAAATCATATATGACTTCTGTGTATTAGTTGGCAGAGATATTAAGATACTGGAAACAAATTCATTTATTTACTGGAAACCTAAAACCACATAACTGCTGCAGTATATCCTGTGTGAGTATCTGGTTTAGTAGTATTATTAAATGTGTTAAAATCTACTATTTACAGAAATAGTCATTTAAAATACATGTTTAGTTGGTCCTTTTCTCTACTCAAATGAGTATCCACTAACCAGGAATAAATTATCTTTTGGCTGGTCTAGCAAGCTCCTATACCTTGTACCTAAGGTATTGTTTAGCTCACTGAAATTTTATTTACGAAAATATGATGTCCATCAACAGTGGTATGATCAAAGAAATAAACTGTGATTAAAACTGGCCAGAGGGATAGAATGGCCAAGCTTTAGCAAAATAGTAGATACAGTGAGATATGCCATCTTCAATGATTAAGGACTAAGATAAAAGATATTTTCTTGAACAGTGACAAGAACTGAACAGGTTACACACACTTCTTCTTTGATAGCATAAGACTGGAAGAGTATAAATTCTAATCTCACATGTTACACTTGGTTTCTTGTTCCAGTATTGAGGCTACAGAGAAACAATTGGGGGCATTTGTGGAGTCATCTCTGACAAGACATATTAAACTGCTTGTTCTTGTGGTAATTTGGCTTTATGTTAAAGAACACCACTGAATTTATCAATGAAGGTTAAACAGTTTATTAAAATCATATATACAAATAAATAAATAACTGTGCTGTATATCTTGGCAAATGCAGCAATACCATTTAACATTATTGCAATATTCCTCATAAAAAACACTCCGAATCAACCTTCTTCCCTTTTTCCCCTCTGCTGTCATTTTTCATAAAACACTCACCTCCGTTATATCACTAAAATTATTCTAGTATCCCATTTCTGTACCTTGCTGATTTTCTCTCTATCTCTATCCAAGAATATGGCTCTTCAAGTTATACAATGTTTATTGCTTTCTTCCCAGTATTTTTGTCACCTATTGTGTTTCTGCTTCTTAACACGTTCACTCTTACAGAACATTTTTCTCTGTATTCTTCTTTTTAATACATGTAGCCACTTATGACATACTTTCATTTTTTGAGGGTATGAGTTCCTTAACTAAATGGGTTTTACCAATTTAAAAAAGGCAGCTTAAGAAAGTGAAAATGTAACTAATAAAATGGCACTAGCACTGTTAATTTACAATGTCCTACACTAGAGATATTAATTACTGCTTGTCACTTGTTTTTCAAATTTACATTCATATGTTCATGAGTAAGGAATCTACATATTATTAAAGGACATAGTGTGAAATGAAAAAAAAAACACTGTCCCTCTCCATGAATAATAAACTATACTGGAGATGTCAATAGTTACTTGCTAGTTATTATGAAGATATGCACTATTTTCAAATGTACAGTAATATTCCCAAAAGCAAATTACTGCTAGGCATCAGATGAAGCCTTAGATAATGTTGAAGAAAAAAGTCATTGATATTTGCACTGTAAGTTGTACATCCTGAGAGATATTTAGTGTTATTTGTACTTATAATTATACAAGTATAATTACCAGTACAAGTAACACTGGTAATGATACAAGTATATGTTTCTGCAACAATCTCAATTAAACAAGTACTCTGAAAAGAATATTTTCCTGTCATGTGAAAGCTAAAGATTGGATGAAGAAAACTACACTGATTTTTAATGCTTAGTTTACACAGTTTAAAGAATATGAAAAGTTATTTGTGAAATTTTAGAGAAGAATATAATGTTGGGTTTGTGTGCATTATTATATATTACAGGCAATGAAAATAAGATATGTGTCTACATACATTATGTTCAGTTTGCTGCATACATTTTCACAATTATAAAGTGGTATATACTACACACACACACACACACACACACACACACACACACACACACACACACACACACACACACTGATGTGCCAACTCCAGCACATGGAGGTTTTA
This sequence comes from Protopterus annectens, assembly GCF_019279795.1. Classification (NCBI taxonomy): domain Eukaryota; kingdom Metazoa; phylum Chordata; order Ceratodontiformes; family Protopteridae; genus Protopterus; species Protopterus annectens. The sequence continues at coordinate 896,613,765 of NC_056748.1, forward strand.
CCAAGGATTCAGCTCATAAACGGAATTCTTACATTTTTTCACAGTAGTATACTGTTACTTAATCATGAAAAAGAAGGTAGTGGTTTATAACAACTATAAGTTTGAAATAAGCATGAATAATTCAATGAAACAAAGTATAATGGTTAAAATGCATGTATATTTTAAGAATATTATTTTTATACAATATATTACATTTTTATTTTTATAATGCACCTATATAGAACATAAAGACATGTAATCATATACCAAACAAAATAGAAGATAACACTATTTTAGTTCTGTACAATTTTTGCCTACCATTGTGTAACAGACACATTTTAAACATGTAACATTTTCATATATTGGTTATTTCAGACATCTGTTGATATAAATACATTTTAGCACATCCTATGCCAAAAGTTTCAAGACTGATCTACCCATGTTTTACATAAAAACAAGAGTTCATCAGATACATGAATTAAGCAGCATAATCTAGCTTTATACTGTTTTCAGTTCTGCTTTAGCAATAAAAATGTGTTCAGCCACTAAACAAGTTATCTGTAAATGTCATACAGAAATGTACCCGATTCTTTTAAGCTGTCTTTCTTCAGATTCTGTGAAGTTTATTTTTAAGTCAGACTCAGAATAATAAATGGCTCTGATGGCCCCAGACAGGTCTTAATGGTATCGAGCTACCTCTTTTAATATTTGGAATGGATTAAGTTTAGAGCTCATTGTGTTTCTTGTCAGTCTAAAGATTAGATTATTTAGTTAGGCTCCTACTGGCTGTGTAAGAGAGACCACATTTGTTGACTGTCTGGGAAAGCTATCAAAGACCCTAAACCCAATTGACACCTTGTAAACAAAGATTTCGTTATTTTTGTGTTTCTGATAATTTTAACATATGATCAACTTACAAAAAAAAAAAAAAAAAACACTAATTTGACGCTTCACATGATTACACAGCAGAGGGCACTGTGATGACCAGTGAGAACTAGGACAATTGTTACACATTTATTATAAAGAGAGAGCTGCAAACATGGGCATCCTGCACTGATACAAAGTTATCATGCTTGCAGATTAATACCTTACTAAAACATTTTCTATTTTACTACAAGGGAAAAAAAGCACTTAATAATTTTTGAATGTTTTGATTAATTCTTAATTTGGTATACATATGGATCATAAATATAAATATAATTAATACTTAATTACAATATATTGCTAATTTGATAGCTTAGTTTGTGCAAAGTAGAATCAACTACTTGGTGCACTATTTACAGTAAAACATTTTAGCATATGGATCAAAAGTGAAAAAAGGTACTTTACTAATACTCAGATTGCTTTATAGGGCGAGTCTATACAGTGATGTGCCCAACATATACTTTGTCGGAATTAGAGATCTCATACTACAGAGCTTCAGGATTTATTACAAATGCTATTATTCCTTGCAGAAATTTTTTTATCCCTTTGATTATAACATTAGTTTTATGAATCTGCATGTGGAAAGGAAGTACCCTTAAAGTATTTTGATAATATGAAACCACAAGTAATTTTGATTAAGTTATCAAAATCTGAAAAATAAAGAGGAAGGGGGTGTTAAAATGAAAATAAAATGGTAAGAAAAGGGTATTGTGTAAGAAGAAATAGGACTGTAGGTGAAACTATGGAAATAAAAGGTGATATATGGTGATTCCCACAGTTGGAAATCCCATCCTGGGGAGCTTGCAGGCATCATTCCGTAACTTCATGGTATGAATATCTTTTTTTAGCTTAGAAACAATCTTTCATGTGAAAGCTAGATGAAGAATGACAGTTATTGTATAGTAGGAGGCAGTTCATTCTACCTGCAAGGTAAGTAAGGGCTTTATCACTGCTGTGTTTTTGTTTTGCATATTTCCTAGGAGCTTTAAGGAGTGTAGTTGCCTTTTATGAATATATCAACAAATGTTTGCATTATAGCCATTTCTTTTGTCTGAATGGCTTTTTGAGCAGTAGTCAAGGCACATTACAGAAAGTATGGCACTGAAGTTAATAAGGAAGACTAGAGTAGTATAAGTCCTATTGCAAATACAGCAACAAAATTGCCTGCTTTTTTATTTTATTTATTTATTTATTTATTTTTGAGATCAGCAATGAAACAATGTAACAATGCACAGAGAAGTGAATACTGCATTCCCAATGGTAAATAGCAGAAGTATAGCCATCCTAATGGCCTTATGGATAAAAAAATGACCTATTTCCAATTATGATTTCATTGTATGTGGGCATTTTCAGGAAAATTTTAACAACTTTTCTTCAAGTACACCAAGTGCTGTTAGGACTGAAATTAATAAAGTTTTGATGACTTAATTTAGTCCAAAGTACCACAATATTAAAGAGTAAAAAACATAAAAAAACAAATGCATTTATAAGCCTAGCCAGAGTGTGTCGGCTTTCGCCGCCCCACTGATTAACTAACTGAGCCTCTGTCAAGCAAAGCCAATGAAGTGATCCCGTGGTGTATTTTCTGTTACCCATCCACTCGTCAAGACTTCTCTTGAAGAGTGTTAGTGAGAGTCTCTGCCTAATGTAATTAGGAATTTTGTTCCAAAGCATGGGGAGTCTCTGTGACAGGAATCTATCCCTCCAGCATGTTCTATTTATTGTTGTGGTGAGGTTAAGCACACTAGAGTGCGTGGCTCGCAGTGACTTGGATTTCTTTAGGTGGAGCATGTCCATCAATTCTGAGTTGAAAATGGCTTTGTAAGTCAGGCAGAGATCACCTCTGAGTAAGCGATATGCCACTGAGTACAGCCAGAGTTTTTTCAGTCGGGCTGCATAGGACATATGTTTGAGACCAGTAATCCTCTTGGTGAGGTGCTTTTGTGGTGTTTCCAGCTGTTGTTAGTGTCTTGTGAGGTACATCCCAAATGGGGCATTGTACTCTATGATGGGTCTGATGAGTGACGAGTAGAGGGGCACTATAACCTCTTTATTTCTAGATGCGAACCCCTTAGTAATTAGATGGGCCACATAGAAGGATTTCCTAACTACTTTGGCAATATGATTGTCAAAGGAGAGATTACTGTCTACCTGGGTCCCCAGATCTCTTATTACCTCTTCTGTATTAAGGGGGCTGCTGCCTATGTGGTAATTCATGGGTGTTTTATTTTTCCCAAATGGCATGACTATGCATTTTTTAGCATTTAGCTTGAGGACATGACTTTGACACCAGGTGTCTGTCTCAGTAAGGCCTTTTTGAAGGATGTCTGTGTCAGCCGGAGAGTCAGTTATGGTTCCCAGTTTGCAGTCATCGGCGAACTTGGTTAGCCTTAGCCCTCCTGTGTTTGCTTGTGCTTTTGAGAAATATATGCCAAACAGTAGGGGTCCCAGAACCGAGCCTTGCTGGACACCACTTGTGACTGGTTTAGAGTCGGACTTGGAGCCTGCTATTCTTACCATGTGAGTTCTGTCTGTAAGCCAGTTGGCAACCCATCTTGTGATGTAGGGGTTTATGTTCAGGCTGGTGAGTTTTTCTATAATACCCGAGTGAGGAATGGTGTTGAATGCCTTGGCAAGATCAAGGTAGGCTGTGTGAACCACCTTTCCCTCATCTATGGCCTTGGTGACTGTCTCGAAAAAGTCAACCAGGTTTAGTAGGCATAATCTGCCCTTAACAAAGCCGAACTGGGTCAGGTCAAGTATTTGGAGGTTCCTAATGTCTTTGTTAATGAGTTCCATGATGATGCGTTCCATAGCCTTGCAGACCTGGCTAGTCAGGCTTATGGGGTGATAGTTACCAGGGTCACTTGTGGCCCCTCCTTTGTGGAGCAGAATAACCGTTGCTGTGCGCCATTCTATGGGCATGTAGCCTGTGGAGAGGCTGAGGTTGAACAGTGTGTTTAGGTGGGGGGTTAGTCCTTTCTGTAGTTCATTCAAGACGCAGCCTGGGACACCATCTGGCCCCAATGATGCTGTGTTTTTGGCTTTTTAAAGGGCTGTTTTCACCTGCACTTCTGTGATTTCTGGGATACTCCACTTTTCTGATATTGTTGTGGGTCCTTTTGAAGGTGAGAGAGAGGTGAAGTTTGCACTGAATCTATCTGCTAGGATGTTGGCAATATCAGTAGGTTCAGTATATTTTGTGCTATTTTGCACTAGCTCAGAGCATATCTGCGAGTTGCCACTTAGATTCTTGACATAGCTAAAGAAGGCTTTGTGGTTATCTTTCGAATCCTTGGCTATTTTTCTTTTGAAGTTAGCCTTGGATGATTTTATGAGGGACATTAGTTTCTTACTGATACTGATCAGGGATGTCTTTCCTTCTTGTGATTTGCTTTTTTTCTGAACTAGTTTCCTCCTTTTGTTGTATAACCTGTTTATGACAGGGGTCCACCAGACTGGTTTCCTTCTCTTAGGGGAGTGAGTCTTAGTTTTGCTAGGGATGGCACGATTCATGCATCCTTGCAGGTGCTCACAGAGTGCAATTGTAAAGGATTCTGCATCTTGGGCAGTGTTATCCTTTAGCGTTGGGTCTGTGAAACTTACCACCTCTGTCTTAAGTAAGGTGAAGTTTGCTTTAGAAAAGATTTTCACTGTGGTTTCCTTGGTTGGGGATGGTGGTGGGGTGTGGACATCCAGGGTGATTAGTTTATGGTCTGATCTAACCAGTGATGGGATGACCTCCGGTACGGAACACCTGTCGCCCATATTGGTGATGATCATCACAACTACATCACAACTACATCACAGAGGGCAGCCTTACAAGGTTTAATGGACAATAGGGATATAACCATAAAATCGGCCGATAAAGGAGGGGCCATTGTTGTATTAGATACAACATGGTACATAACAAAATTGAGAGATATGCTATCAGATAATAGTACATATGTTAGTATCAATCCCTTGAACGTAAAGCTTGCTGTAGATAGGGTACATCAGGGTCTGCGTAGGTTATTAACAGAGATGAAGATTACTGAGTCAACTTTTGATTTTCTATGGGTAGATAAGCCTGTAATGCCCATTTTCAAGGCACACCCCAAAATTCATAAATCTTTAATAAACCCACCCCTTAGACCCATCGTTTCTGGGAGGGGGTGGGTTACAGAGAATATATCCATATGGCTTGAACACAATATAAAACCTTTTGTAGATGGCTTGGATAATATATTGAAAGATACAGGGGACTTTTTGATGAAATTGGGCAAGGTTAAAAGTACAACAAAACTGTTAATGGTCACCATGGACGTTAACAACTTATTTACTGTGATTAATAATGACTATGGTGTTACCATGATAAGTACCCTTCTAAGAGATTCTAAGGCAACAGAAGATAAGATTTATTTAGTTAAGGAATTGTTAATGTCAGTCCTTGACAACAATGTTTTCATAGGAGCAGATTCAGTTTATAAACAGGCACAAGGGGTAGCCATGGGCACCCCCTGTGCCAATACATATGCTAATCTTGTTCGATCGCAATGGGAACAGACACATGTGCTGAATAATGAAATATGGAAGGCACACATTAAGATGTATGCACGTTTTGTGGATGATGTCTTCATCTTGTGGGATGGTGATACAGATTCTTTACATCGGTTTGTAGAATTTTTGCATTCCACAACAACCTTTTTTAAGTTTAAGATGGATACATCGTTCCATTCCATAGACTTCTTAGATGTCCACATAGAACAGAATGATGAAGGCTTTGCATCCAGGCTTTTCAGAAAAGAATGTTGGAGAAATACTTTATTAGCCTACGATAGCATGCATCCACGACACACTTACACCAATATAATACAAGGGCAAGTTAGCAGGATTTCAAAGATATGCCTAGATGATGAGGTTTATGAGTCAGAATTGTCAAAGTTAAAGGGGTGTTTACTACAGAGGGGTTATAAAAGTAGGGTGGTTGATAAGGTTATGGATCGTGGTAAAAGTTTTCGAAGTACCAAATATAAACCATGGATAAGACGTGAAACTACAAATCTTTCCAACCGTACAAGTGGCCCGCTGTTGCAAAAGGGACCTGAGATAATGCTCACTTACAGTGGAAATGTAGGAGATGTTTGTGACATCATCCGTAAAAATTGGAACATCTTAATGGGGGATGAACGTGTGAACAAAATAGTAGGTACCCACCCTAGATTTAGGTATAAGAGGAATAAAAATCTCAAGGACCTGCTATGTAGAGAAAATATAAATGAAAATAAAATTATAGCTACATCAACAGGAACAGCCCTGTGTGGAGGTTGCAAAGCTTGTCCACACATAAAGAGAACATCTGATTTTGTACATCCAGTTACTCACAGGAAGTTTGTATTTCAGGGTAGAGCCACATGTCGTACCACTGATATAGTTTACCTGGCAGAATGTGTTAAATGCCCAAGTTTTTACGTGGGTAAGACTAATCAAACGTTTAAGGCAAGGATTTTGCAACATTTGTCTTGTATAAGGAACAATGATATTAACAATGCTTTAAGTAGACATGTGATGGAATATCCTACTCATAGTTTTACCTTTAGGGCCATTGTGAATGTTAAGGTAAACAATAGAGGAGGTAATTTGAAACACTTAACAGAGCTAGCTGAATCTAGATGGATAGTTGAGCTACTGGCCTGTAGGAAGCCAGGGCTTAATGATGTAATCCCTGTTAAACCCACCCTTCAAAACAGGCGGGTCTTTCATTGACTGCCATTGGCCATTCATTATTTTAAATAGTGTCTGTTTTATGTAAGAAATATCTGATGAAGGGAACATCCGAAAGCGCTCATCTTGTGTTTTATCTTTGTTTTAAGAAATAAAGCATTGGAATTTAGCAGTGTCCTACAACGTTTATTTCATTTCGTTGGTTGGTTCGTGTGGTAGGACTTTGGTGCAGTATATGATTTTTTACCTGCTCTTGCTTCAGTTATCTTAATACTGCACATGCTATGGAAAGAACAATAAGTACAGGAGAAGACTCTACTGTTTTTAGAGTTACAAGTACAGCTACTACCAAATGGAGACATGAACAGTATACTGAGAAGGTGAATCCACTGTTGCATTTGGGTTTTTCATTCAACAAAGAAGTACTTCAGGAGCAACGTATTCCTGTTGCTGTAGATAAGACTTTTGAGGACTTGACAAAAGAGCTTAACTTTAAGGTGAGCAAGTTACAGCGCCTACAATGGCAGACCTTTCATTTAGAAGACTGTATTGACTATGGTATTGTCCCCAGGGGTATGAGGATCCTGTGCATGCCAGCACAGGGGGACCGATACCCGGACTTGCTAGCCAAATGGCAATCTATTAACATCTGTACTAGTTTTAAATATATGAAACTTTTAAATGATTATTTTTCACCTCATATTGAACAACTTAAGAAGGAGGTTGCTGATATACAAACAAAGTTGGAGACTGAATATGTTGACCCAAAGAGTACCGAGCGACTGGGGCAACTTTATGCAACATTTGCAGCTAGTTCTGACGTCTGAAGAAACAGAAATTAGGAAAATTGCATAGAGACTTTGAAGATTTCACACTTGGCAACATCTTCGTATGGCCCAGACTGAATGGTATTCAGTCCAATGGTTTTCAGGCACAGAACAACACACGGAGATGGGAACGTCCGCACAAGCAAGCCAGCCTGAGTCGGAAACCCAGTGAAGTGGAACCGATACAGAAGGAGAAGGAAGCGCAAGTTAGTGTGAGTCGCAACACTAGCGAGGTAGACTGTATCCAGCGAGAGAAGCCTACCACACCACCAACTGAATCTCAATGGTCTGCAGCTTCTTGCTCCTTTACCGACGAGACTCTTACTGGATTATCGAAGGCACAACCTCAAAGGGGTTCATTATCAGCAAGGGGTTTACCATTGGCAGGGTTTGCGGATGGTCTTGATCCTGACTCAAATCATGTTCAAACGAAAGGGGCAGTGATTAGCACCGAGGCTTCTCCTACCGTTGTTAATGAGACTTTACAACGTGTAGAAACCAACACAGGAGCACGTCCCAAAGAACAACGAGGGAAACAACATTTTTTGGACATATTACCCGCCCCCATGAAGAAGAAGGGGGCGTGGAAGAGATCGTCGAGCGAGGACCGTACCGTGGAGAAGAGAAGGAAGATTTTGGACTGACTGTTGGCACTTTGGACTCTGGTATTGTGTATAATTTGTCTACGCATGTTTTAAGTGCAGATGAGCTGGCGGTTTTAAATAAGGGACTAACTTTCGTCCCTAGTAATGGCAGTATATTCAATGATGTAGTGATGGATATAATGTTGTTTACCCGCAATGTGGCTTTGAAGGTTATGTTTGGTGAGAATGACATGAGCAAGAAGGTACTAAGTAAACCGAGCAGTTATGTTCCACCCTTGACCCCAGCCTTAGGCCTATTCATTAACCGTTGTGAGCAGGAACTAGTTGGATATTTTATGCAGAAAGATAAGAGTAAATACTATAATTTAACTACATCACAGAGGGCAGCCTTACAAGGTTTAATGGACAATAGGGATATAACCATAAAATTGGCCGATAAAGGAGGGGCCATTGTTGTATTAGATACAACATGGTACATAACAAAATTGAGAGATATGCTATCAGATAATAGTACATATGTTAGTATCAATCCCTTGAACGTAAAGCTTGCTGTAGATAGTGTACATCAGGGTCTGCGTAGGTTATTAACAGAGATGAAGATTACTTTGTCAACTTTTGATTTTCTATGGGTAGATAAGCCTGTAACGCCCATTTTCAAGGCACTCCCCAAAATTCATAAATCTTTAATAAACCCACCCCTTAGACCCATCGTTTCTGGGAGGGGGTGGGTTACAGAGAATATATCCATATGGCTTGAACACAATCTAAAACCTTTTGTAGATGGCTTGGATAATATATTGAAAGATACAGGGGACTTTTTGATGAAATTGGGCAAGGTTAAAAGTACAACAAAACTGTTAATGGTCACCATGGACGTTAACAACTTATTTACTGTGATTAATAATGACTATGGTGTTACCATGATAAGTACCCTTCTAAGAGATTCTAAGGCAACAGAAGATAAGATTTATTTAGTTAAGGAATTGTTAATGTCAGTCCTTGACAACAATGTTTTCATAGGAGCAGATTCAGTTTATAAACAGGCACAGGGGGTAGCCATGGGCACCCCCTGTGCCAATACATATGCTAATCTTGTTCTATCACAATGGGAACAGACACATGTGCTGAATAATGAAATATGGAAGGCACACATTAAGATGTATGCACGTTTTGTGGATGATGTCTTCATCGTGTGGGATGGTGATATAGATTCTTTACATCGGTTTGTAGAATTTTTGCAATCCACAACAACCTTTTTTAAGTTTAAGGTGGATACATCGTTCCATTCCATAGACTTCTTAGATGTCCACATAGAACAGAATGATGAAGGCTTTGCATCCAGGCTTTTCAGAAAAGAATGTTGGAGAAATACTTTATTAGCCTACGATAGCATGCATCCACGACACACTTACACCAATATAATACAAGGGCAAGTTAGCAGGATTTCAAGGATATGCCTAGATGATGAGGTTTATGAGTCAGAATTGTCAAAGTTAAAGGGGTGTTTACTACAGAGGGGTTATAAAAGTAGGGTGGTTGATAAGGTTATGGATCGTGGTAAAAGTTTTCGAAGTACCAAATATAAACCATGGATAAGACGTGAAACTACAAATCTTTCCAACCGTACAAGTGGCCCGCTGCTGCAAAAGGGACCTGAGATAATGCTCACTTACAGTGGAAATGTAGGAGATGTTTGTGACATCATCCGTAAAATTGGAACATCTTAATGGGGGATGAACGTGTGAACAAAATAGTAGGTACCCACCCTAGATTTAGGTATAAGAGGAATAAAAATCTCAAGGACCTACTATGTAGAGAAAATATGAATGAAAATAAAATTATAGCTACATCAACAGGAACAGCTCCGTGTGGAGGTTGCAAAGCTTGTCCACACATAAAGAGAGCATCTGATTTTGTACATCCAGTTACTCACAGGAAGTTTGTATTTCAGGGTAGAGCCACATGTCGTACCACTGATATAGTTTACCTGGCAGAATGTGTTAAATGCCCAAGTTTCTACGTGGGTAAGACTAATCAAATGTTTAAGGCAAGGATTTTGCAACATTTGTCTTGTATAAGGAACAATGATATTAACAATGCTTTAAGTAGACATGTGATGGAATATCCTACTCATAGTTTTACCTTTAGGGCCATTGTGAATGTTAAGGTAAACAATAGAGGAGGTAATTTGAAACACTTAACAGAGCTAGCTGAATCTAGATGGATAGTTGAGCTACTGGCCTGTAGGAAGCCAGGGCTTAATGATGTAATCCCTGTAAAACCCACCCTTCAAAACAGGCGGGTCTTTCATTGACTGCCATTGGCCATTCATTATTTTAAATAGTGTCTGTTTTATGTAAGAAATATCTGATGAAGGGAACATCCCGAAAGCGCTCATCTTGTGTTTTATCTTTGTTTTAAGAAATAAAGCATTGGAATTTAGCAGTGTCCTACAACGTTTATTTCATTTCGTTGGTTGGTTCGTGTGGTAGGACTTTGGTGCAGTATATGATTTTTTACCTGCTCTTGCTTCAGTTATCTTAATACTGCACATGCTATGGAAAGAACAATAAGTACAGGAGAAGACTCTACTGTTTTTAGAGTTACAAGTACAGCTACTACCAAATGGAGACATGAACAGTATACTGAGAAGGTGAATCCACTGTTGCATTTGGGTTTTTCATTCAACAAAGAAGTACTTCAGGAGCAACGTATTCCTGTTGCTGTAGATAAGACTTTTGAGGACTTGACAAAAGAGCTTAACTTTAAGGTGAGCAAGTTACAGCACCTACAATGGCAGACCTTTCATTTAGAAGCCTGTATTGACTATGGTATTGTCCCCAGGGGTATGAGGATCCTGTGCATGCCAGCACAGGGGGACCGATACCCGGACTTGCTAGCCAAATGGCAATCTATTAACATCTGTACTAGTTTTAAATATATGAAACTTTTAAATGATTATTTTTCACCTCATATTGAACAACTTAAGAAGGAGGTTGCTGATATACAAACAAAGTTGGAGACTGAATATGTTGACCCAAAGAGTACCGCGCGACTGGGGCAACTTTATGCAACATTTGCAGCTAGTGACGAACGTCTGAAGAAACAGAAATTAGGAAAATTGCATAGAGACTTTGAAGATTTCACACTTGGCAACATCTTCGTATGGCCCAGACTGAATGGTATTCAGTCCAATGGTTTTCAGGCACAGAACAACACACGGAGATGGGAACATCCGCACAAGCAAGCCAGCCTGAGTCGGAAACCCAGTGAAGTGGAACCGATACAGAAGGAGAAGGAAGCGCAAGTTAGTGTGAGTCGCAACACTAGCGAGGTAGACTGTATCCAGCGAGAGAAGCCTACCACACCACCAACTGAATCTGAACGGTCTGCAGCTTCTTGCTCCTTTACCGACGAGACTCTTACTGGATTATCGAAGGCACAACCTGAAAGGGGTTCATTATCAGCAAGGGGTTTACCATTGGCAGGGTTTGCGGATGGTCTTGATCCTGACTCAAATCATGTTCAAACGAAAGGGGCAGTGATTAGCACCGAGGCTTCTCCTACCGTTGTTAATGAGACTTTACAACGTGTAGAAACCAACACAGGAGCACGTCCCAAAGAACAACGAGGGAAACAACATTTTTTGGACATGTTACCCGCCCCCATGAAGAAGAAGGGGGCGTGGAAGAGATCGTCGAGCGAGGACCGTACCGTGGAGAAGAGAAGGAAGATTTTGGACTGACTGTTGGCGCTTTGGACTCTGGTATTGTGTATAATTTGTCTACGCATGTTTTAAGTGCAGATGAGCTGGCGGTTTTAAATAAGGGACTAACTTTCGTCCCTAGTAATGGCAGTATATTCAATGATGTAGTGATGGATATAATGTTGTTTATCCGCAATGTGACTTTGAAGGTTATGTTTGGTGAGAATGACATGAGCAAGAAGGTACTAAGTAAACCGAGCAGTTATGTTCCACCCTTGACCCCAGCCTTAGGCCTATTCATTAACCGTTGTGAGCAGGAACTAGTTGGATATTTTATGCAGAAAGATAAGAGTAAATACTATAATTTAACTACATCACAGAGGGCAGCCTTACAAGGTTTAATGGACAATAGGGATATAACCATAAAATCGTCCGATAAAGGAGGGGCCATTGTTGTATTAGATACAACATGGTACATAACAAAATTGAGAGATATGCTATCAGATAATAGTACATATGTTAGTATCAATCCCTTGAATGTAAAGCTTGCTGTAGATAGGGTACATCAGGGAATGCGTAGGTTATTAACAGAGATGAAGATTACTGAGTCAACTTTTGATTTTCTATGGGTAGATAAGCCTGTAACGCCCATTTTCAAGGCACTCCCCAAAATTCATAAATCTTTAATAAACCCACCCCTTAGACCCATCGTTTCTGGGAGGGGGTGGGTTACAGAGAATATATCCATATGGCTTGAACACAATCTAAAACCTTTTGTAGATGGCTTGGATAATATATTGAAAGATACAGGGGACTTTTTGATGAAATTGGGCAAGGTTAAAAGTACAACAAAACTGTTAATGGTCACCATGGACGTTAACAACTTATTTACTGTGATTAATAATGACTATGGTGTTACCATGATAAGTACCCTTCCAAGAGATTCTAAGGCAACAGAAGATAAGATTTATTTAGTTAAGGAATTGTTAATGTCAGTCCTTGACAACAATGTTTTCATAGGAGCAGATTCAGTTTATAAACAGGCACAGGGGTAGCCATGGGCACCCCTGTGCCAATACATATGCTAATCTTGTTCTATCACAATGGGAACAGACACATGTGCTGAATAATGAATATGGAAGGCACACATTAAGATGTATGCACGTTTGTGGATGATGTCTTCATCGTGTGGGATGGTGATATAGATTCTATACATCGGTTTGTAGAATTTTGCAATCCACAACAACCTTTTTAAGTTTAAGGTGGATACATCGTTCCATTCCATAGACTTCTTAGATGTCCACATAGAACAGAATGATGAAGGCTTTGCATCCAGGCTTTTCAGAAAAGAATGTTGGAGAAATACTTTATTAGCCTACGATAGCATGCATCCACGACACACTTACACCAATATAATACAAGGGCAAGTTAGCAGGATTTCAAGGATATGCCTAGATGATGAGGTTTATGAGTCAGAATTGTCAAAGTTAAAGGGTGTTTACTACAGAGGGGTTATAAAAGTAGGGTGGTTGATAAGGTTATGGATCGTGGTAAAAGTTTTCGAAGTACCAAATATAAACCATGGATAAGACGTGAAACTACAAATCTTTCCAACCGTACAAGTGGCCCGCTGCTGCAAAAGGGACCTGAGATAATGCTCACTTACAGTGGAAATGTAGGAGATGTTTGTGATATCATCCGTAAAAATTGGAACATCTTAATGGGGGATGAACGTGTGAACAAAATAGTAGGTACCCACCCTAGATTTAGGTATAAGAGGAATAAAAATCTCAAGGACCTACTATGTAGAGAAAATATGAATGAAAATAAAATTATAGCTACATCAACAGGAACAGCTCCATGTGGAGGTTGCAAAGCTTGTCCACACATAAAGAGAGCATCTGATTTTGTACATCCAGTTACTCACAGGAAGTTTGTATTTCAGGGTAGAGCCACATGTCGTACCACTGATATAGTTTACCTGGCAGAATGTGTTAAATGCCCAAGTTTCTACGTGGGTAAGACTAATCAAATGTTTAAGGCAAGGATTTTGCAACATTTGTCTTGTATAAGTAACAATGATATTAACAATGCTTTAAGTAGACATGTGATGGAATATCCTACTCATAGTTTTACCTTTAGGGCCATTGTGAATGTTAAGGTAAACAATAGAGGAGGTAATTTGAAACACTTAATAGAGCTAGCTGAATCTAGATGGATAGTTGAGCTACTGGCCTGTAGGAAGCCAGGGCTTAATGATGTAATCCCTGTAAAACCCACCCTTCAAAACAGGCGGGTCTTTCATTGACTGCCATTGGCCATTCATTATTTTAAATAGTGTCTGTTTTATGTAAGAAATATCTGATGAAGGGAACATCCCGAAAGCTCATCTTGTGTTTTATCTTTGTTTTAAGAAATAAAGCACTGGAATTTAGCAGTGTCCTACAACGCTTATTTCATTTCGTTGGTTGGTTCGGTGGTAGGACTTTGGTGCAGTATATGATTTTTTACCTGCTCTTGCTTCAGTTATCTTAATACTGCACATGCTATGGAAAGAACAATAAGTACAGGAGAAGACTCTACTGTTTTTAGAGTTACAAGTACAGCTACTACCAAATGGAGACATGAACAGTATACTGAGAAGGTGAATCCACTGTTGCATTTGGGTTTTCATTCAACAAAGAAGTACTTCAGGAGCAACGTATTCCTGTTGCTGTAGATAAGACTTTTGAGGACTTGACAAAAGAGCTTAACTTTAAGGTGAGCAAGTTACAGTGCCTACAATGGCAGACCTTTCATTTAGAAGCCTGTATTGACTATGGTATTGTCCCCAGGGGTATGAGGATCCTGTGCATGCCAGCACAGGGAGACCAATACCCGGACTTGCTAGCCAAATGGCAATCTATTAACATCTGTACTAGTTTTAAATATATGAAACTTTTAAATGATTATTTTTCACCTCATATTGAACAACTTAAGAAGGAGGTTGCTGATATACAAACAAAGTTGGAGACTGAATATGTTGACCCAAAGAGTACCGAGCGACTGGGGCAACTTTATGCAACATTTGCAGCTAGTGACGAACGTCTGAAGAAACAGAAATTAGGAAAATTGCATAGAGACTTTGAAGATTTCACACTTGGCAACATCTTCGTATGGCCCAGACTGAATGGTATTCAGTCCAATGGTTTTCAGGCACAGAACAACACACGGAGATGGGAACGTCCGCACAAGCAAGCCAGCCTGAGTCGGAAACCCAGTGAAGTGGAACTGATACAGAAGGAGAAGGAAGCGCAAGTTAGTGTGAGTCGCAACACTAGCGAGGTAGACTGTATCCAGCGAGAGAAGCCTACCACACCACCAACTGAATCTCAACGGTCTGCAGCTTCTTGCTCCTTTACCGACGAGACTCTTACTGGATTATCGAAGGCACAACCTGAAAGGGGTTCATTATCAGCAAGGGGTTTACCATTGGCAGGGTTTGCGGATGGTCTTGATCCTGACTCAAATCATGTTCAAACGAAAGGGGCAGTGATTAGCACCGAGGCTTCTCCTACCATTGTTAATGAGACTTTACAACGTGTAGAAACCAACACAGGAGCACGTCCCAAAGAACAACGAGGGAAACAACATTTTTTGGACATGTTACCCGCCCCCATGAAGAAGAAGGGGGCGTGGAAGAGATCGTCGAGCGAGGACCGTACCGTGGAGAAGAGAAGGAAGATTTTGTACTGACTGTTGGCGCTTTGGACTCTGGTATTGTGTATAATTTGTCTACGCATGTTTTAAGTGCAGATGAGCTGGCGGTTTTAAATAAGGGACTAACTTTCGTCCCTAGTAATGGCAGTATATTCAATGATGTAGTGATGGATATAATGTTGTTTACCCGCAATGTGGCTTTGAAGGTTATGTTTGGTGAGAATGACATGAGCAAGAAGGTACTAAGTAAACCGAGCAGTTATGTTCCACCCTTGACCCCAGCCTTAGGCCTATTCATTAACCGTTGTGAGCAGGAACTAGTTGGATATTTTATGCAGAAAGATAAGAGTAAATACTATAATTTAACTACATCACAGAGGGCAGCCTTACAAGGTTTAATGGACAATAGGGATATAACCATAAAATTGGCCGATAAAGGAGGGGCCATTGTTGTATTAGATACAACATGGTACATAACAAAATTGAGAGATATGCTATCAGATAATAGTACATATGTTAGTATCAATCCCTTGAACGTAAAGCTTGCTGTAGATAGTGTACATCAGGGTCTGCGTAGGTTATTAACAGAGATGAAGATTACTGAGTCAACTTTTGATTTTCTATGGGTAGATAAGCCTGTAACGCCCATTTTCAAGGCACTCCCCAAAATTCATAAATCTTTAATAAACCCACCCCTTAGACCCATCGTTTCTGGGAGGGGGTGGGTTACAGAGAATATATCCATATGGCTTGAACACAATCTAAAACCTTTTGTAGATGGCTTGGATAATATATTGAAAGATACAGGGACTTTTGATGAAATTGGGCAAGGTTAAAAGTACAACAAAACTGTTAATGGTCACCATGGACGTTAACAACTTATTTACTGTGATTAATAATGACTATGGTGTTACCATGATAAGTACCCTTCTAAGAGATTCTAAGGCAACAGAAGATAAGATTTATTTAGTTAAGGAATTGTTAATGTCAGTCCTTGACAACAATGTTTTCATAGGAGCAGATTCAGTTTATAAACAGGCACAGGGGTAGCCATGGGCACCCCTGTGCCAATACATATGCTAATCTTGTTCTATCACAATGGGAACAGACACATGTGCTGAATAATGAATATGGAAGGCACACATTAAGATGTATGCACGTTTTGTGGATGATGTCTTCATCGTGTGGGATGGTGATATAGATTCTTTACATCGGTTTGTAGAATTTTGCAATCCACAACAACCTTTTTTAAGTTTAAGGTGGATACATCGTTCCATTCCATAGACTTCTTAGATGTCCACATAGAACAGAATGATGAAGGCTTTGCATCCAGGCTTTTCAGAAAAGAATGTTGGAGAAATACTTTATTAGCCTACGATAGCATGCATCCACGACACACTTACACCAATATAATACAAGGGCAAGTTAGCAGGATTTCAAGGATATGCCTAGATGATGAGGTTTATGAGTCAGAATTGTCAAAGTTAAAGGGGTGTTTACTACAGAGGGGTTATAAAAGTAGGGTGGTTGATAAGGTTATGGATCGTGGTAAAAGTTTTCGAAGTACCAAATATAAACCATGGATAAGACGTGAAACTACAAATCTTTCCAACCGTACAAGTGGCCCGCTGCTGCAAAAGGGACCTGAGATAATGCTCACTTACAGTGGAAATGTAGGAGATGTTTGTGACATCATCCGTAAAAATTGGAACATCTTAATGGGGGATGAACGTGTGAACAAAATAGTAGGTACCCACCCTAGATTTAGGTATAAGAGGAATAAAAATCTCAAGGACCTACTATGTAGAGAAAATATGAATGAAAATAAAATTATAGCTACATCAACAGGAACAGCTCCGTGTGGAGGTTGCAAAGCTTGTCCACACATAAAGAGAGCATCTGATTTTGTACATCCAGTTACTCACAGGAAGTTTGTATTTCAGGGTAGAGCCACATGTCGTACCACTGATATAGTTTACCTGGCAGAATGTGTTAAATGCCCAAGTTTCTACGTGGGTAAGACTAATCAAATGTTTAAGGCAAGGATTTTGCAACATTTGTCTTGTATAAGGAACAATGATATTAACAATGCTTTAAGTAGACATGTGATGGAATATCCTACTCATAGTTTTACCTTTAGGGCCATTGTGAATGTTAAGGTAAACAATAGAGGAGGTAATTTGAAACACTTAACAGAGCTAGCTGAATCTAGATGGATAGTTGAGCTACTGGCCTGTAGGAAGCCAGGGCTTAATGATGTAATCCCTGTAAAACCCACCCTTCAAAACAGGCGGGTCTTTCATTGACTGCCATTTGCCATTCATTATTTTAAATAGTGTCTGTTTTATGTAAGAAATATCTGATGAAGGGAACATCCCGAAGCGCTCATCTTGTGTTTTATCTTTGTTTTAAGAAATAAAGCATTGGAATTTAGCAGTGTCCTACAACGTTTATTTCATTTCGTTGGTTGGTTCGTGGTAGGACTTTGGTGCAGTATATGATTTTTTACCTGCTCTTGCTTCAGTTATCTTAATACTGCACATGCTATGGAAAGAACAATAAGTACAGGAGAAGACTCTACTGTTTTTAGAGTTACAAGTACAGCTACTACCAAATGGAGACATGAACAGTATACTGAGAAGGTGAATCCACTGTTGCATTTGGGTTTTTCATTCAACAAAGAAGTACTTCAGGAGCAACGTATTCCTGTTGCTGTAGATAAGACTTTTGAGGACTTGACAAAAGAGCTTAACTTTAAGGTGAGCAAGTTACAGCGCCTACAATGGCAGACCTTTCATTTAGAAGCCTGTATTGACTATGGTATTGTCCCCAGGGGTATGAGGATCCTGTGCATGCCAGCACAGGGGGACCGATACCCGGACTTGCTAGCCAAATGGCAATCTATTAACATCTGTACTAGTTTTAAATATATGAAACTTTTAAATGATTATTTTTCACCTCATATTGAACAACTTAAGAAGGAGGTTGCTGATATACAAACAAAGTTGGAGACTGAATATGTTGACCCAAAGAGTACCGAGCGACTGGGGCAACTTTATGCAACATTTGCAGCTAGTGACGAACGTCTGAAGAAACAGAAATTAGGAAAATTGCATAGAGACTTTGAAGATTTCACACTTGGCAACATCTTCAGATGGCCCAGACTGAATGGTATTCAGTCCAATGGTTTTCAGGCACAGAACAACACACGGAGATGGGAACATCCGCACAAGCAAGCCAGCCTGAGTCGGAAACCCAGTGAAGTGGAACCGATACAGAAGGAGAAGGAAGCGCAAGTTAGTGTGAGTCGCAACACTAGCGAGGTAGACTGTATCCAGCGAGAGAAGCCTACCACACCACCAACTGAATCTCAACGGTCTGCAGCTTCTTGCTCCTTTACCGACGAGACTCTTACTGGATTATCGAAGGCACAACCTGAAAGGGGTTCATTATCAGCAAGGGGTTTACCATTGGCAGGGTTTGAGGATGGTCTTGATCCTGACTCAAATCATGTTCAAACGAAAGGGGCAGTGATTAGCACCGAGGCTTCTCCTACCGTTGTTAATGAGACTTTACAACGTGTAGAAACCAACACAGGAGCACGTCCCAAAGAACAACGAGGGAAACAACATTTTTTGGACATGTTACCCGCCCCCATGAAGAAGAAGGGGGCGTGGAAGAGATCGTCGAGCGAGGACCGTACCGTGGAGAAGAGAAGGAAGATTTTGGACTGACTGTTGGCGCTTTGGACTCTGGTATTGTGTATAATTTGTCTACGCATGTTTTAAGTGCAGATGAGCTGGCAGTTTTAAATAAGGGACTAACTTTCGTCCCTAGTAATGGCAGTATATTCAATGATGTAGTGATGGATATAATGTTGTTTATCCGCAATGTGACTTTGAAGGTTATGTTTGGTGAGAATGACATGAGCAAGAAGGTACTAAGTAAACCGAGCAGTTATGTTCCACCCTTGACCCCAGCCTTAGGCCTATTCATTAACCGTTGTGAGCAGGAACTAGTTGGATATTTTATGCAGAAAGATAAGAGTAAATACTATAATTTAACTACATCACAGAGGGCAGCCTTACAAGGTTTAATGGACAATAGGGATATAACCATAAAATCGTCCGATAAAGGAGGGGCCATTGTTGTATTAGATACAACATGGTACATAACAAAATTGAGAGATATGCTATCAGATAATAGTACATATGTTAGTATCAATCCCTTGAATGTAAAGCTTGCTGTAGATAGGGTACATCAGGGTCTGCGTAGGTTATTAACAGAGATGAAGATTACTGAGTCAACTTTTGATTTTCTATGGGTAGATAAGCCTGTAACGCCCATTTTCAAGGCACTCCCCAAAATTCATAAATCTTTAATAAACCCACCCCTTAGACCCATCGTTTCTGGGAGGGGGTGGGTTACAGAGAATATATCCATATGGCTTGAACACAATCTAAAACCTTTTGTAGATGGCTTGGATAATATATTGAAAGATACAGGGACTTTTGATGAAATTGGGCAAGGTTAAAAGTACAACAAAACTGTTAATGGTCACCATGGACGTTAACAACTTATTTACTGTGATTAATAATGACTATGGTGTTACCATGATAAGTACCCTTCTAAGAGATTCTAAGGCAACAGAAGATAAGATTTATTTAGTTAAGGAATTGTTAATGTCAGTCCTTGACAACAATGTTTTCGTAGGAGCAGATTCAGTTTATAAACAGGCACAGGGGGTAGCCATGGGCACCCCCTGTGCCAATACATATGCTAATCTTGTTCTATCACAATGGGAACAGACACATGTGCTGAATAATGAAATATGGAAGGCACACATTAAGATGTATGCACGTTTTGTGGATGATGTCTTCATCGTGTGGGATGGTGATATAGATTCTATACATCGGTTTGTAGAATTTTTGCAATCCACAACAACCTTTTTTAAGTTTAAGGTGGATACATCGTTCCATTCCATAGACTTCTTAGATGTCCACATAGAACAGAATGATGAAGGCTTTGCATCCAGGCTTTTCAGAAAAGAATGTTGGAGAAATACTTTATTAGCCTCGATAGCATGCATCCACGACACACTTACACCAATATAATACAAGGGCAAGTTAGCAGGATTTCAAGGATATGCCTAGATGATGAGGTTTATGAGTCAGAATTGTCAAAGTTAAAGGGGTGTTTACTACAGAGGGGTTATAAAAGTAGGGTGGTTGATAAGGTTATGGATCGTGGTAAAAGTTTTCAAGTACCAAATATAAACCATGGATAAGACGTGAAACTACAAATCTTTCCAACCGCACAAGTGGCCCGCTGCTGCAAAAGGGACCTGAGATAATGCTCACTTACAGTGGAAATGTAGGAGATGTTTGTGACATCATCCGTAAAAATTGGAACATCTTAATGGGGGATGAACGTGTGAACAAAATAGTAGGTACCCACCCTAGATTTAGGTATAAGAGGAATAAAAATCTCAAGGACCTACTATGTAGAGAAAATATGAATGAAAATAAAATTATAGCTACATCAACAGGAACAGCTCCGTGTGGTGGTTGCAAAGCTTGTCCACACATAAAGAGAGCATCTGATTTTGTACATCCAGTTACGCACAGGAAGTTTGTATTTCAAGGCAGAGCCACATGTCGCACCACTGATATAGTTTACCTGGCAGAATGTGTTAAATGCCCAAGTTTCTACGTGCGTAAGACTAATCAAATGTTTAAGGCAAGGATTTTGCAACATTTGTCTTGTATAAGTAACAATGATATTAACAATGCTTTAAGTAGACATGTGATGGAATATCCTACTCATAGTTTTACCTTTAGGGCCATTGTGAATGTTAAGGTAAACAATAGAGGAGGTAATTTGAAACACTTAATAGAGCTAGCTGAATCTAGATGGATAGTTGAGCTACTGGCCTGTAGGAAGCCAGGGCTTAATGATGTAATCCCTGTAAAACCCACCCTTCAAAACAGGCGGTCTTTCATTGACTGCCATTGGCCATTCATTATTTTAAATAGTGTCTGTTTTATGTAAGAAATATCTGATGAAGGGAACATCCCGAAAGCGCTCATCTTGTGTTTTATCTTTGTTTTAAGAAATAAAGCATTGGAATTTAGCAGTGTCCTACAACGTTTATTTCATTTCGTTGGTTGGTTCGTGTGGTAGGACTTTGGTGCAGTATATGATTTTTTACCTGCTCTTGCTTCAGTTATCTTAATACGGCACATGCTATGGAAAGAACAATAAGTACAGGAGAAGACTCTACTGTTTTTAGAGTTACAAGTACAGCTACTACCAAATGGAGACATGAACAGTATACTGAGAAGGTGAATCCACTGTTGCATTTGGGTTTTTCATTCAACAAAGAAGTACTTCAGGAGCAACGTATTCCTGTTGCTGTAGATAAGACTTTTGAGGACTTGACAAAAGAGCTTAACTTTAAGGTGAGCAAGTTACAGTGCCTACAATGGCAGACCTTTCATTTAGAAGCCTGTATTGACTATGGTATTGTCCCCAGGGGTATGAGGATCCTGTGCATGCCAGCACAGGGAGACCAATACCCGGACTTGCTAGCCAAATGGCAATCTATTAACATCTGTACTAGTTTTAAATATATGAAACTTTTAAATGATTATTTTTCACCTCATATTGAACAACTTAAGAAGGAGGTTGCTGATATACAAACAAAGTTGGAGACTGAATATGTTGACCCAAAGAGTACCGGCGACTGGGGCAACTTTATGCAACATTTGCAGCTAGTGACGAACGTCTGAAGAAACAGAAATTAGGAAAATTGCATAGAGACTTTGAAGATTTCACACTTGGCAACATCTTCAGATGGCCCAGACTGAATGGTATTCAGTCCAATGGTTTTCAGGCACAGAACAACACACGGAGATGGGAACGTCCGCACAAGCAAGCCAGCCTGAGTCGGAAACCCAGTGAAGTGGAACTGATACAGAAGGAGAAGGAAGCGCAAGTTAGTGTGAGTCGCAACACTAGCGAGGTAGACTGTATCCAGCGAGAGAAGCCTACCACACCACCAACTGAATCTCAACGGTCTGCAGCTTCTTGCTCCTTTACCGGCAGACTCTTACTGGATTATCGAAGGCACAACCTGAAAGGGGTTCATTATCAGCAAGGGGTTTACCATTGGCAGGGTTTGCGGATGGTCTTGATCCTGACTCAAATCATGTTCAAACGAAAGGGGCAGTGATTAGCACCGAGGCTTCTCCTACCGTTGTTAATGAGACTTTACAACGTGTAGAAACCAACACAGGAGCACGTCCCAAAGAACAACGAGGGAAACAACATTTTTTGGACATGTTACCCGCCCCCATGAAGAAGAAGGGGGCGTGGAAGAGATCGTCGAGCGAGGACCGTACCGTGGAGAAGAGAAGGAAGATTTTGTACTGACTGTTGGCGCTTTGGACTCTGGTATTGTGTATAATTTGTCTACGCATGTTTTAAGTGCAGATGAGCTGGCGGTTTTAAATAAGGGACTAACTTTCGTCCCTAGTAATGGCAGTATATTCAATGATGTAGTGATGGATATAATGTTGTTTACCCGCAATGTGGCTTTGAAGGTTATGTTTGGTGAGAATGACATGAGCAAGAAGGTACTAAGTAAACCGAGCAGTTATGTTCCACCCTTGACCCCAGCCTTAGGCCTATTCATTAACCGTTGTGAGCAGGAACTAGTTGGATATTTTATGCAGAAAGATAAGAGTAAATACTATAATTTAACTACATCACAGAGGGCAGCCTTACAAGGTTTAATGGACAATAGGGATATAACCATAAAATTGGCCGATAAAGGAGGGCCATTGTTGTATTAGATACAACATGGTACATAACAAAATTGAGAGATATGCTATCAGATAATAGTACATATGTTAGTATCAATCCCTTGAACGTAAAGCTTGCTGTAGATAGTGTACATCAGGGTCTGCGTAGGTTATTAACAGAGATGAAGATTACTGAGTCAACTTTTGATTTTCTATGGGTAGATAAGCCTGTAACGCCCATTTTCAAGGCACTCCCCAAAATTCATAAATCTTTAATAAACCCACCCCTTAGACCCATCGTTTCTGGGAGGGTGGGTTACAGAGAATATATCCATATGGCTTGAACACAATCTAAAACCTTTTGTAGATGGCTTGGATAATATATTGAAAGATACAGGGGACTTTTTGATGAAATTGGGCAAGGTTAAAAGTACAACAAAACTGTTAATGGTCACCATGGACGTTAACAACTTATTTACTGTGATTAATAATGACTATGGTGTTACCATGATAAGTACCCTTCTAAGAGATTCTAAGGCAACAGAAGATAAGATTTATTTAGTTAAGGAATTGTTAATGTCAGTCCTTGACAACAATGTTTTCATAGGAGCAGATTCAGTTTATAAACAGGCACAGGGGGTAGCCATGGGCACCCCCTGTGCCAATACATATGCTAATCTTGTTCTATCACAATGGGAACAGACACATGTGCTGAATAATGAAATATGGAAGGCACACATTAAGATGTATGCACGTTTTGTGGATGATGTCTTCATCGTGTGGGATGGTGATATAGATTCTTTACATCGGTTTGTAGAATTTTTGCAATCCACAACAACCTTTTTTAAGTTTAAGGTGGATACATCGTTCCATTCCATAGACTTCTTAGATGTCCACATAGAACAGAATGATGAAGGCTTTGCATCCAGGCTTTTCAGAAAAGAATGTTGGAGAAATACTTTATTAGCCTACGATAGCATGCATCCACGACACACTTACACCAATATAATACAAGGGCAAGTTAGCAGGATTTCAAGGATATGCCTAGATGATGAGGTTTATGAGTCAGAATTGTCAAAGTTAAAGGGTGTTTACTACAGAGGGGTTATAAAAGTAGGGTGGTTGATAAGGTTATGGATCGTGGTAAAAGTTTTCGAAGTACCAAATATAAACCATGGATAAGACGTGAAATTACAAATCTTTCCAACCGTACAAGTGGCCCGCTGCTGCAAAAGGGACCTGAGATAATGCTCACTTACAGTGGAAATGTAGGAGATGTTTGTGACATCATCCGTAAAATTGGAACATCTTAATGGGGGATGAACGTGTGAACAAAATAGTAGGTACCCACCCTAGATTTAGGTATAAGAGGAATAAAAATCTCAAGGACCTACTATGTAGAGAAAATATGAATGAAAATAAAATTATAGCTACATCAACAGGAACAGCTCCGTGTGGAGGTTGCAAAGCTTGTCCACACATAAAGAGAGCATCTGATTTTGTACATCCAGTTACTCACAGGAAGTTTGTATTTCAGGGTAGAGCCACATGTCGTACCACTGATATAGTTTACCTGGCAGAATGTGTTAAATGCCCAAGTTTCTACGTGGGTAAGACTAATCAAATGTTTAAGGCAAGGATTTTGCAACATTTGTCTTGTATAAGGAACAATGATATTAACAATGCTTTAAGTAGACATGTGATGGAATATCCTACTCATAGTTTTACCTTTAGGGCCATTGTGAATGTTAAGGTAAACAATAGAGGAGGTAATTTGAAACACTTAACAGAGCTAGCTGAATCTAGATGGATAGTTGAGCTACTGGCCTGTAGGAAGCCAGGGCTTAATGATGTAATCCCTGTAAAACCCACCCTTCAAAACAGGCGGGTCTTTCATTGACTGCCATTTGCCATTCATTATTTTAAATAGTGTCTGTTTTATGTAAGAAATATCTGATGAAGGGAACATCCCGAAAGCGCTCATCTTGTGTTTTATCTTTGTTTTAAGAAATAAAGCATTGGAATTTAGCAGTGTCCTACAACGTTTATTTCATTTCGTTGGTTGGTTCGTGGTAGGACTTTGGTGCAGTATATGATTTTTTACCTGCTCTTGCTTCAGTTATCTTAATACTGCACATGCTATGGAAAGAACAATAAGTACAGGAGAAGACTCTACTGTTTTTAGAGTTACAAGTACAGCTACTACCAAATGGAGATATGAACAGTATACTGAGAAGGTGAATCCACTGTTGCATTTGGGTTTTTCATTCAACAAAGAAGTACTTCAGGAGCAACGTATTCCTGTTGCTGTAGATAAGACTTTTGAGGACTTGACAAAAGAGCTTAACTTTAAGGTGAGCAAGTTACAGCGCCTACAATGGCAGACCTTTCATTTAGAAGCCTGTATTGACTATGGTATTGTCCCCAGGGGTATGAGGATCCTGTGCATGCCAGCACAGGGGGACCGATACCCGGACTTGCTAGCCAAATGGCAATCTATTAACATCTGTACTAGTTTTAAATATATGAAACTTTTAAATGATTATTTTTCACCTCATATTGAACAACTTAAGAAGGAGGTTGCTGATATACAAACAAAGTTGGAGACTGAATATGTTGACCCAAAGAGTACCGAGCGACTGGGGCAACTTTATGCAACATTTGCAGCTAGTGACGAACGTCTGAAGAAACAGAAATTAGGAAAATTGCATAGAGACTTTGAAGATTTCACACTTGGCAACATCTTCGTATGGCCCAGACTGAATGGTATTCAGTCCAATGGTTTTCAGGCACAGAACAACACACGGAGATGGGAACATCCGCACAAGCAAGCCAGCCTGAGTCGGAAACCCAGTGAAGTGGAACCGATACAGAAGGAGAAGGAAGCGCAAGTTAGTGTGAGTCGCAACACTAGCGAGGTAGACTGTATCCAGCGAGAGAAGCCTACCACACCACCAACTGAATCTCAACGGTCTGCAGCTTCTTGCTCCTTTACCGACGAGACTCTTACTGGATTATCGAAGGCACAACCTGAAAGGGGTTCATTATCAGCAAGGGGTTTACCATTGGCAGGGTTTGCGGATGGTCTTGATCCTGACTCAAATCATGTTCAAACGAAAGGGGCAGTGATTAGCACAGAGGCTTCTCCTACCGTTGTTAATGAGACTTTACAACGTGTAGAAACCAACACAGGAGCACGTCCCAAAGAACAAGGAGGGAAACAACATTTTTTGGACATGTTACCCGCCCCCATGAAGAAGAAGGGGGCGTGGAAGAGATCGTCGAGCAAGGACCGTACCGTGGAGAAGAGAAGGAAGATTTTGGACTGACTGTTGGCGCTTTGGACTCTGGTATTGTGTATAATTTGTCTACGCATGTTTTAAGTGCAGATGAGCTGGCGGTTTTAAATAAGGGACTAACTTTCGTCCCTAGTAATGGCAGTATATTCAATGATGTAGTGATGGATATAATGTTGTTTATCCGCAATGTGGCTTTGAAGGTTATGTTTGGTGAGAATGACATGAGCAAGAAGGTACTAAGTAAACCGAGCAGTTATGTTCCACCCTTGACCCCAGCCTTAGGCCTATTCATTAACCGTTGTGAGCAGGAACTAGTTGGATATTTTATGCAGAAAGATAAGAGTAAATACTATAATTTAACTACATCACAGAGGGCAGCCTTACAAGGTTTAATGGACAATAGGGATATAACCATAAAATCGTCCGATAAAGGAGGGGCCATTGTTGTATTAGATACAACATGGTACATAACAAAATTGAGAGATATGCTATCAGATAATAGTACATATGTTAGTATCAATCCCTTGAATGTAAAGCTTGCTGTAGATAGGGTACATCAGGGTCAGCGTAGGTTATTAACAGAGATGAAGATTACTGAGTCAACTTTTGATTTTCTATGGGTAGATAAGCCTGTAACGCCCATTTTCAAGGCACTCCCCAAAATTCATAAATCTTTAATAAACCCACCCCTTAGACCCATCGTTTCTGGGAGGGGGTGGGTTACAGAGAATATATCCATATGGCTTGAACACAATCTAAAACCTTTTGTAGATGGCTTGGATAATATATTGAAAGATACAGGGGACTTTTTGATGAAATTGGGCAAGGTTAAAAGTACAACAAAACTGTTAATGGTCACCATGGACGTTAACAACTTATTTACTGTGATTAATAATGACTATGGTGTTACCATGATAAGTACCCTTCTAAGAGATTCTAAGGCAACAGAAGATAAGATTTATTTAGTTAAGGAATTGTTAATGTCAGTCCTTGACAACAATGTTTTCATAGGAGCAGATTCAGTTTATAAACAGGCACAGGGGGTAGCCATGGGCACCCCCTGTGCCAATACATATGCTAATCTTGTTCTATCACAATGGGAACAGACACATGTGCTGAATAATGAAATATGGAAGGCACACATTAAGATGTATGCACGTTTTGTGGATGATGTCTTCATCGTGTGGGATGGTGATATAGATTCTATACATCGGTTTGTAGAATTTTTGCAATCCACAACAACCTTTTTTAAGTTTAAGGTGGATACATCGTTCCATTCCATAGACTTCTTAGATGTCCACATAGAACAGAATGATGAAGGCTTTGCATCCAGGCTTTTCAGAAAAGAATGTTGGAGAAATACTTTATTAGCCTACGATAGCATGCATCCACGACACACTTACACCAATATAATACAAGGGCAAGTTAGCAGGATTTCAAGGATATGCCTAGATGATGAGGTTTATGAGTCAGAATTGTCAAAGTTAAAGGGGTGTTTACTACAGAGGGGTTATAAAAGTAGGGTGGTTGATAAGGTTATGGATCGTGGTAAAAGTTTTCGAAGTACCAAATATAAACCATGGATAAGACGTGAAACTACAAATCTTTCCAACCGTACAAGTGGCCCGCTGCTGCAAAGGGACCTGAGATAATGCTCACTTACAGTGGAAATGTAGGAGATGTTTGTGACATCATCCGTAAAAATTGGAACATCTTAATGGGGGATGAACGTGTGAACAAAATAGTAGGTACCCACCCTAGATTTAGGTATAAGAGGAATAAAATCTCAAGGACCTACTATGTAGAGAAAATATGAATGAAAATAAAATTATAGCTACATCAACAGGAACAGCTCCGTGTGGAGGTTGCAAAGCTTGTCCACACATAAAGAGAGCATCTGATTTTGTACATCCAGTTACTCACAGGAAGTTTGTATTTCAGGGTAGAGCCACATGTCGTACCACTGATATAGTTTACCTGGCAGAATGTGTTAAATGCCCAAGTTTCTACGTGGGTAAGACTAATCAAATGTTTAAGGCAAGGATTTTGCAACATTTGTCTTGTATAAGTAACAATGATATTAACAATGCTTTAAGTAGACATGTGATGGAATATCCTACTCATAGTTTTACCTTTAGGGCCATTGTGAATGTTAAGGTAAACAATAGAGGAGGTAATTTGAAACACTTAACAGAGCTAGCTGAATCTAGATGGATAGTTGAGCTACTGGCCTGTAGGAAGCCAGGGCTTAATGATGTAATCCCTGTAAAACCCACCCTTCAAAACAGGCGGGTCTTTCATTGACTGCCATTGGCCATTCATTATTTTAAATAGTGTCTGTTTTATGTAAGAAATATCTGATGAAGGGAACATCCCGAAAGCGCTCATCTTGTGTTTTATCTTTGTTTTAAGAAATAAAGCATTGGAATTTAGCAGTGTCCTACAACGTTTATTTCATTTCGTTGGTTGGTTCGTGTGGTAGGACTTTGGTGCAGTATATCATTTTTTACCTGCTCTTGCTTCAGTTATCTTAATACTGCACATGCTATGGAAAGAACAATAAGTACAGGAGAAGACTCTACTGTTTTAGAGTTACAAGTACAGCTACTACCAAATGGAGACATGAACAGTATACTGAGAAGGTGAATCCACTGTTGCATTTGGGTTTTCATTCAACAAAGAAGTACTTCAGGAGCAACGTATTCCTGTTGCTGTAGATAAGACTTTTGAGGACTTGACAAAAGAGCTTAACTTTAAGGTGAGCAAGTTACAGTGCCTACAATGGCAGACCTTTCATTTAGAAGCCTGTATTGACTATGGTATTGTCCCCAGGGGTATGAGGATCCTGTGCATGCCAGCACAGGGAGACCAATACCCGGACTTGCTAGCCAAATGGCAATCTATTAACATCTGTACTAGTTTTAAATATATGAAACTTTTAAATGATTATTTTCACCTCATATTGAACAACTTAAGAAGGAGGTTGCTGATATACAAACAAAGTTGGAGACTGAATATGTTGACCCAAAGAGTACCGAGCGACTGGGGCAACTTTATGCAACATTTGCAGCTAGTGACGACGTCTGAAGAAACAGAAATTAGGAAAATTGCATAGAGACTTTGAAGATTTCACACTTGGCAACATCTTCAGATGGCCCAGACTGAATGGTATTCAGTCCAATGGTTTTCAGGCACAGAACAACACACGGAGATGGGAACGTCCGCACAAGCAAGCCAGCCTGAGTCGGAAACCCAGTGAAGTGGAACTGATACAGAAGGAGAAGGAAGCGCAAGTTAGTGTGAGTCGCAACACTAGCGAGGTAGACTGTATCCAGCGAGAGAAGCCTACCACACCACCAACTGAATCTCAACGGTCTGCAGCTTCTTGCTCCTTTACCGACGAGACTCTTACTGGATTATCGAAGGCACAACCTGAAAGGGGTTCATTATCAGCAAGGGGTTTACCATTGGCAGGGTTTGCGGATGGTCTTGATCCTGACTCAAATCATGTTCAAACGAAAGGGGCAGTGATTAGCACCGAGGCTTCTCCTACCGTTGTTAATGAGACTTTACAACGTGTAGAAACCAACACAGGAGCACGTCCCAAAGAACAACGAGGGAAACAACATTTTTGGACATGTTACCCGCCCCCATGAAGAAGAAGGGGGCGTGGAAGAGATCGTCGAGCGAGGACCGTACCGTGGAGAAGAGAAGGAAGATTTTGTACTGACTGTTGGCGCTTTGGACTCTGGTATTGTGTATAATTTGTCTACGCATGTTTTAAGTGCAGATGAGCTGGCGGTTTTAAATAAGGGACTAACTTTCGTCCCTAGTAATGGCAGTATATTCAATGATGTAGTGATGGATATAATGTTGTTTACCCGCAATGTGGCTTTGAAGGTTATGTTTGGTGAGAATGACATGAGCAAGAAGGTACTAAGTAAACCGAGCAGTTATGTTCCACCCTTGACCCCAGCCTTAGGCCTATTCATTAACCGTTGTGAGCAGGAACTAGTTGGATATTTTATGCAGAAAGATAAGAGTAAATACTATAATTTAACTACATCACAGAGGGCAGCCTTACAAGGTTTAATGGACAATAGGGATATAACCATAAAATCGGCCGATAAAGGAGGGGCCATTGTTGTATTAGATACAACATGGTACATTACAAAATTGAGAGATATGCTATCAGATAATAGTACATATGTTAGTATCAATCCCTTGAACGTAAAGCTTGCTGTAGATAGGGTACATCAGGGTCTGCATAGGTTATTAACAGAGATGAAGATTACTGAGTCAACTTTTGATTTTCTATGGGTAGATAAGCCTGTAACGCCCATTTTCAAGGCACTCCCCAAAATTCATAAATCTTTAATAAACCCACCCCTTAGACCCATCGTTTCTGGGAGGGGGTGGGTTACAGAGAATATATCCATATGGCTTGAACACAATCTAAAACCTTTTGTAGATGGCTTTGATAATATATTGAAAGATACAGGGGACTTTTTGATGAAATTGGGCAAGGTTAAAAGTACAACAAAACTGTTAATGGTCACCATGGACGTTAACAACTTATTTACTGTGATTAATAATGACTATGGTGTTACCATGATAAGTACCCTTCTAAGAGATTCTAAGGCAACAGAAGATAAGATTTATTTAGTTAAGGAATTGTTAATGTCAGTCCTTGACAACAATGTTTTCATAGGAGCAGATTCAGTTTATAAACAGGCACAGGGGGTAGCCATGGGCACCCCCTGTGCCAATACATATGCTAATCTTGTTCTATCGCAATGGGAACAGACACATGTGCTGAATAATGAAATATGGAAGGCACACATTAAGATGTATGCACGTTTTGTGGATGATGTCTTCATCTTGTGGGATGGTGATATAGATTCTTTACATTGGTTTGTAGAATTTTTGCAATCCACAACAACCTTTTTTAAGTTTAAGGTGGATACATCGTTCCATTCCATAGACTTCTTAGATGTCCACATAGAACAGAATGATGAAGGCTTTGCATCCAGGCTTTTCAGAAAAGAATGTTGGAGAAATACTTTATTAGCCTACGATAGCATGCATCCACGACACACTTACACCAATATAATACAAGGGCAAGTTAGCAGCAGGATTTCAAGGATATGCCTAGATGATGAGGTTTATGAGTCAGAATTGTCAAAGTTAAAGGGGTGTTTACTACAGAGGGGTTATAAAAGTAGGGTGGTTGATAAGGTTATGGATCGTGGTAAAAGTTTTCGAAGTACCAAATATAAACCATGGATAAGACGTGAAACTACAAATCTTTCCAACCGTACAAGTGGCCCGCTGCTGCAAAAGGGACCTGAGATAATGCTCACTTACAGTGGAAATGTAGGAGATGTTTGTGACATCATCCGTAAAAATTGGAACATCTTAATGGGGGATGAACGTGTGAACAAAATAATAGGTACCCACCCTAGATTTAGGTATAAGAGGAATAAAAATCTCAAGGACCTACTATGTAGAGAAAATATGAATGAAAATAAAATTATAGCTACATCAACAGGAACAGCCCCGTGTGGAGGTTGCAAAGCTTGTCCACACATAAAGAGAACATCTGATTTTGTACATCCAGTTACTCACAGGAAGTTTGTATTTCAGGGTAGAGCCACATGTCGTACCACTGATATAGTTTACATGGCAGAATGTGTTAAATGCCCAAGTTTCTACGTGGGTAAGACTAATCAAATGTTTAAGGCAAGGATTTTGCAACATTTGTCTTGTATAAGGAACAATGATATTAACAATGCTTTAAGTAGACATGTGATGGAATATCCTACTCATAGTTTTACCTTTAGGGCCATTGTGAATGTTAAGGTAAACAATAGAGGAGGTACTTTGAAACACTTAACAGAGCTAGCTGAATCTAGATTGATAGTTGAGCTACTGGCCTGTAGGAAGCCAGGGCTTAATGATGTAATCCCTGTAAAACCCACCCTTCAAAACAGGCGGGTCTTTCATTGACTGCCATTGGCCATTCATTATTTTAAATAGTGTCTGTTTTATGTAAGAAATATCTGATGAAGGGAACATCCCGAAAGCTCATCTTGTGTTTTATCTTTGTTTTAAGAAATAAAGCATTGGAATTTAGCAGTGTCCTACAACGTTTATTTCATATCATCAGGTCCAATATGTTGTGGCCTCTGGTAAGGGAGTTTACCAGCTGATCCAGGGCATTTGAGTTGATAAATTCCAGGAAGCGCTGAGCCTGGAAGTTTGTACTCAAGTAGTTTTCCCAGTTAATGATAAGATAATTGACATCGCCCAATATCAGGGTGTTTGGTAGGACCTTCATGTTTTCCAGTGTCTCCAGAAAGGCGGAGTTGTGGTCCTGGTCATGGAGGGTGATATGTAGCAGGCCACAATTTGCATTGCAGATTTGCCCAATGTTAGTTGCACATGGATGATCTCAGGAGTATCATGCTGCACCACTAACCTGGAGGTGTGGGTATCCTTGATGAATATGGATACACCCCCCTCCTTTTGTGTTTCGGGCCGTGTTCTGTGGCCGAAATGTGTGGTATGAGTTGTAGCCCAGTAATGCTGGAGTGCTCTCTGGAGTCTTGAACCAGGTTTCAGTTACTGCACAGATGTCAACGTTCTCCATACTTAGGAGTGCTTCAAGTACATGCATTTTGAGATTTAAACTCCTGGCGTTGGGTAGCATAACCCTCATTTTTTTACTTGTGCTGTTTACGGAGGTGGGTTTGAATTTTGAGCCTTGCCTAAAAAAGGCACTATGGGGGTAGCAAGAGCCTTGGCCAGTATTCGAAAGCCAAGGGGTGACAGGTGCAAGCCGTCTCTTGTGAAGCAACATGGCTTGTTGAGCATGTCATCCCAGGCTGACAGACACTGGATCCCCTTTGAATGCACCAGAAGCTTAGCCAATTGTTGAAATTGATCATTTTATTTCTTTATACTGAGGTATCATTCTTGGTGAGGGCAGGATGCTACTCAGGGTCAGGGTCATACCTGCCTGGGCTACATGATCAGAGAGCTCTTCCATGTCTCTTTTTATGTAGTCCAAGGAGGTACGTCTCAGGTCATTCACACCAACATGAACAATGACAAAGTCATATTTGTACTTGTTCTGGAGTGACCTGAGTGCTTGTGTTATGTGGCGGATTCTGGCTCCCGACAGGCAGCTAACAGTAACCTTCTTCTTGTCCCGCCTAGTGAGTGGGGCGTCAGTGTGCCTGACTATTGAGTCACCTATTACTAGTGTGTTAGGTATGTTATTTCGCCTTAAGGGCTGTGATTGTGCGGCACATTGATTTTGTGTTTTATGTGTTGTCTGGTTTGTGACGGGAGGTGCAGGTTTTGTGGGTGTCTGCTTTGGAGCTCTCTGATGCTTTTGCAGGTTTTTATTTAGAGCCTTTGAGTATGATTTCTTGTATTTATGTGTATTTTTTGCCAGTGCTGGTTTAGTAGGTCTATGTGAGGCTGGAGGTGTGGTGCAAGTATTAACCTTCTCCTCATGACTGTCTGTTCCAGTCTAGGGTGGAGAGACCTTAACCTCCAGTTTGGCTGTATAATTGCATCTCTCGCATATGTTAGTGTTTTGTGGTAGGAGGAGAGGGCTGTCTATGTACATGAGGCAGTTGTAACATTGCTCAGGATATCCAGATTCACCAGCTGGACTGGAGAGTACACCTGAAGTTGCCCTTTGGTCATGCCTGAATAGTAGGGTGAGCTGCTTAGTCGCTTGGTTGGTGAGGGGTGGATAAAGAGCCTTGCCCTGCTGGGCAGTCAAGTGTCAGGGTATATTAGTGCTTGCAATTAGGTCTGAGCAAGTGCTGGACTGTGGGATGCTTTTGAGTGCTTAGGTTGAGAGTTAGACTAGTTTCTAGTGAAAAACTGAGGAGGAGACTTAGTGGAGCCAGGAATAATTTAACACTAGCTAACCAGTGCTGCCCAGTGCACAAAACCGTGCAAACACGGTTTTTAAACTACTAACTTCTGGGCTGGAACCACTCCTCCAGGGACAGACGGCTGCTCAAAGTTCCCCTCTCTCACAGGTGAACAGACAAACATCCCTCTATCCAAGTAAGGTATGGGCAACTCAGAAACTTGTAACACAGCCCTGAATTCAGCACTAGCCTGAAAACTGGAATATACTAGCTTAGAAGAATTTTTTTTGGGGACAGAGAATATATCCATATGGCTTGAACACAATCTAAAACCTTTGTAGATGGCTTTGATAATATATTGAAAGATACAGGGACTTTTGATGAAATTGGGCAAGGTTAAAGTACAACAAAACTGTTAATGGTCACCATGGACGTTAACAACTTATTTACTGTGATTAATAATGACTATGGTGTTACCATGATAAGTACCCTTCTAAGAGATTCTAAGGCAACAGAAGATAAGATTTATTTAGTTAAGGAATTGTTAATGTCAGTCCTTGACAACAATGTTTTCATAGGAGCAGATTCAGTTTATAAACAGGCACAGGGGTAGCCATGGGCACCCCTGTGCCAATACATATGCTAATCTTGTTCTATCGCAATGGGAACAGACACATGTGCTGAATAATGAAATATGGAAGGCACACATTAAGATGTATGCACGTTTTGTGGATGATGTCTTCATCTTGTGGGATGGTGATATAGATTCTTTACATTGGTTTGTAGAATTTTGCAATCCACAACAACCTTTTTTAAGTTTAAGGTGGATACATCGTTCCATTCCATAGACTTCTTAGATGTCCACATAGAACAGAATGATGAAGGCTTTGCATCCAGGCTTTTCAGAAAAGAATGTTGGAGAAATACTTTATTAGCCTACGATAGCATGCATCCACGACACACTTACACCAATATAATACAAGGGCAAGTTAGCAGCAGGATTTCAAGGATATGCCTAGATGATGAGGTTTATGAGTCAGAATTGTCAAAGTTAAAGGGTGTTTACTACAGAGGGTTATAAAAGTAGGGTGGTTGATAAGGTTATGGATCGTGGTAAAAGTTTTCGAAGTACCAAATATAAACCATGGATAAGACGTGAAACTACAAATCTTTCCAACCGTACAAGTGGCCCGCTGCTGCAAAAGGGACCTGAGATAATGCTCACTTACAGTGGAAATGTAGGAGATGTTTGTGACATCATCCGTAAAAATTGGAACATCTTAATGGGGGATGAACGTGTGAACAAAATAATAGGTACCCACCCTAGATTTAGGTATAAGAGGAATAAAAATCTCAAGGACCTACTATGTAGAGAAAATATGAATGAAAATAAAATTATAGCTACATCAACAGGAACAGCCCCGTGTGGAGGTTGCAAAGCTTGTCCACACATAAAGAGAACATCTGATTTTGTACATCCAGTTACTCACAGGAAGTTTGTATTTCAGGGTAGAGCCACATGTCGTACCACTGATATAGTTTACATGGCAGAATGTGTTAAATGCCCAAGTTTCTACGTGGGTAAGACTAATCAAATGTTTAAGGCAAGGATTTTGCAACATTTGTCTTGTATAAGGAACAATGATATTAACAATGCTTTAAGTAGACATGTGATGGAATATCCTACTCATAGTTTTACCTTTAGGGCCATTGTGAATGTTAAGGTAAACAATAGAGGAGGTACTTTGAAACACTTAACAGAGCTAGCTGAATCTAGATTGATAGTTGAGCTACTGGCCTGTAGGAAGCCAGGGCTTAATGATGTAATCCCTGTAAAACCCACCCTTCAAAACAGGCGGGTCTTTCATTGACTGCCATTGGCCATTCATTATTTTAAATAGTGTCTGTTTTATGTAAGAAATATCTGATGAAGGGAACATCCCGAAAGCGCTCATCTTGTGTTTTATCTTTGTTTT
This sequence comes from Protopterus annectens, assembly GCF_019279795.1. Taxonomy (NCBI): domain Eukaryota; kingdom Metazoa; phylum Chordata; order Ceratodontiformes; family Protopteridae; genus Protopterus; species Protopterus annectens. The sequence goes on from NC_056748.1 coordinate 896,650,183, forward strand.
AAGAAATAAAGCATTGGAATTTAGCAGTGTCCTACAACGTTTATTTCATATCATCAGGTCCAATATGTTGTGGCCTCTGGTAAGGGAGTTTACCAGCTGATCCAGGGCATTTGAGTTGATAAATTCCAGGAAGCGCTGAGCCTGGAAGTTTGTACTCAAGTAGTTTTCCCAGTTAATGATAAGATAATTGACATCGCCCAATATCAGGGTGTTTGGTAGGACCTTCATGTTTTCCAGTGTCTCCAGAAAGGCGGAGTTGTGGTCCTGGTCATGGAGGGTGATATGTAGCAGGCCACAATTTGCATTGCAGATTTGCCCAATGTTAGTTGCACATGGATGATCTCAGGAGTATCATGCTGCACCACTAACCTGGAGGTGTGGGTATCCTTGATGAATATGGATACACCCCCCTCCTTTTGTGTTTCGGGCCGTGTTCTGTGGCTGAAATGTGTGGTATGAGTTGTAGCCCAGTAATGCTGGAGTGCTCTCTGGAGTCTTGAACCAGGTTTCAGTTACTGCACAGATGTCAACGTTCTCCATACTTAGGAGTGCTTCAAGTACATGCATTTTGAGATTTAAACTCCTGGCGTTGGGTAGCATAACCCTCATTTTTTTACTTGTGCTGTTTACGGAGGTGGGTTTGAATTTTGAGCCTTGCCTAAAAAAGGCACTATGGGGTAGCAAGAGCCTTGGCTAGTATTCGAAAGCCTAGGGCTGACAGGTGCAAGCCGTCTCTTGTGAAGCAACATGGCTTGTTGAGCATGTCATCCCAGGCTGACAGACACTGGATCCCCTTTGAATGCACCAGAAGCTTAGCCAATTGTTGAAATTGATCATTTTATTTCTTTATACTGAGGTATCATTCTTGGTGAGGGCAGGATGCTACTCAGGGTCAGGGTCATACCTGCCTGGGCTACATGATCAGAGAGCTCTTCCATGTCTCTTTTTATGTAGTCCAGGGAGGTACGTCTCAGGTCATTCACACCAACATGAACAATGACAAAGTCATATTTGTACTTGTTCTGGAGTGACCTGAGTGCTTGTGTTATGTGGCGGATTCTGGCTCCCGACAGGCAGCTAACAGTAACCTTCTTCTTGTCCCGCCTAGTGAGTGGGGCGTCAGTGTGCCTGACTATTGAGTCACCTATTACTAGTGTGTTAGGTATGTTATTTCGCCTTAAGGGCTGTGATTGTGCGGCACATTGATTTTGTGTTTTATGTGTTGTCTGGTTTGTGACGGGAGGTGCAGGTTTTGTGGGTGTCTGCTTTGGAGCTCTCTGATGCTTTTGCAGGTTTTTATTTAGAGCCTTTGAGTATGATTTCTTGTATTTATGTGTATTTTTTGCCAGTGCTGGTTTAGTAGGTCTATGTGAGGCTGGAGGTGTGGTGCAAGTATTAACCTTCTCCTCATGACTGTCTGTTCCAGTCTAGGGTGGAGAGACCTTAACCTCCAGTTTGGCTGTATAATTGCATCTCTCGCATATGTTAGTGTTTTGTGGTAGGAGGAGAGGGCTGTCTATGTACATGAGGCAGTTGTAACATTGCTCAGGATATCCAGATTCACCAGCTGGACTGGAGAGTACACCTGAAGTTGCCCTTTGGTCATGCCTGAATAGTAGGGTGAGCTGCTTAGTCGCTTGGTTGGTGAGGGGTGGATAAAGAGCCTTGCCCTGCTGGGCAGTCAAGTGTCAGGGTATATTAGTGCTTGCAATTAGGTCTGAGCAAGTGCTGGACTGTGGGATGCTTTTTGAGTGCTTAGGTTGAGAGTTAGACTAGTTTCTAGTGAAAAACTGAGGAGGAGACTTAGTGGAGCCAGGAATAATTTAACACTAGCTAACCAGTGCTGCCCAGTGCACAAAACCGTGCAAACACGGTTTTTAAACTACTAACTTCTGGGCTGGAACCACTCCTCCAGGGACAGACGGCTGCTCAAAGTTCCCCTCTCTCACAGGTGAACAGACAAACATCCCTCTATCCAAGTAAGGTATGGGCAACTCAGAAACTTGTAACACAGCCCTGAATTCAGCACTAGCCTGAAAACTGGAATATACTAGCTTAGAAGAATTTTTTTTTGAAAAGATAAGGCAAAAACAGTAAAAAGTACACTTAAAACAGCTTTAAATGACTACAAGCGATCAGAAAAGGCTATCACACTTTAGTGTGTAGCCTGCAACAGTTAAACAATTCATTTAAACAAAAAACAACTTTTTAAAAGTGCAGGCAGTCAAATAAGTACAATATGTGAAAAAAAAAGCTATTAAATCACAATAAGTGCTGGAAAATCAGTGTTTAGGTGGAAAACAGTTAAGTACAGCAAGAAAATACAGAAAACTGATAATCACTCCAAAGTCTCTCTTTTAAGCTAGAAGGCTTGTATCAGTTTAAGGCTTTCTAGTGCTTTCCAGTAGGTTAGATACAGGACAGATGGGAAACAAGCTCAGATGTGGTCTTTTAAACCAGAAAGTTGAAAGAGATGGACAACTTCCCGAATGATCAATAAACTATAATTCCTGGGCCAAGAACCACTCCTCTTACTATACATTAATTCCCAGGGATTCATTAAAGGACATAGCATGAGCCATATGGCTCATGCCAAAAAGGCCCTTCTTCCACTAAGTGCCCATTTGTACTTTGGCAAGCTATCCACAGCAAGGTAAGACCTCATTATAAGATAATTTACATGCCTCTAAATCTCATTATTACCATGATGTTGTGGTAGTAAACAGCTGCTCATGTAGACAGTGGTATTCTCCTCACGTGCAATAACTGTCTCACACACACACACACACACACACACACACACACACACACACACACACACACACACTACAGTTCCTGTACCTGTCCCAACCCTATTTGCCCTCCAATTTTTTCCCCACACCCTGGTGATTAGTGTATCCCCAATCTACAATCCTGATACTACTGTTGTTGCCTTTACAACACTTTAAGAGTATTCCCTGTTATCTAGTGGTTACCTCAACTTACAATCCCAGTACTAGGGCCATTACAGCACTTTTGATCACAATAATCCCTGGTGGCTATTGGTACTTCCCATCCTCCTGAGCCCCTTTATCCTGTCATTGCCATTATAGCACTTTTAGAGTAATCCCTGGTGTCTTAGGGGTTCCCCCAATCCCAAACTTATACTGCTGTTGGTTCCATTACAGCACTTTAAGAGTAATCCCTGGTGGTCTACTGCTTCCTCCTGTCACATTGTGGCAGATGGTAGAACATGGCCTTTTGGCCATGCTCAATATCGCTATGAGGTGGGGATGGCTGTACTAATATACATGGCCAAATGATTTCTTGAATTGCTTGGCTGTGTAGATGCCTTCATTGAGCCATTTCCAAGGAAAGAGTACATGGCTAATTAGCATATGCCTTTCCCACCGTAATGCCTCGTTAGTATTCAGCATGGCCACTGGCCAAACCTACATTGTGCTGCACATCTTGGTTGAGAACCATGCAGTACCATGTTAGGGTGATTACTAAATCAGGGAAAGATACTAAGATGTGTACAAGAAGGTGTACACATTGCAGTACCTTCTTGAATCACCCCTTTGCAGCACGTTTGGGGCTTACTGCATGTGGTTCTTTACCATGGGCATAATCACCTTTAGTCTATCCTGCAAGCTAAAATACTGTCTATCAGATATTTAAATTGTGTCTCTTCGTTCCAAGTATCCTTAGCAATGCTAAACAGTTCTCTGTGATATCTACTGCACAAAAGTTTCAATGGGTTAAACCCAGCTGAAACCTGTTGCACCTCTGTTATGGCAAAAAATAAGTAGGGTAATGACTAGTCCTGATTCTTTCCATCTGTGTCAATAACTTTTTTTAGTATGGAGTTCATTTTTCTTTAAACTTTTTTTACTAATCCACCAGCCTGTGCACAGCAGATTGATATCTTCAACTGTTTGACTTTAAAGTACTGATATAACTGATGCAGTACCTTTGACATAAAGAGATTGATTTCATCAGTGAGCATCTCTTCAGGCATACCCATACTGGAGAATAATAGTACCAGCTTTCTGACAATAATCTTAACATTATCTTTATGTAATTGTATTGCTTCTAAAAATTTGGTAGCATATTCCATATTTGCTAGCATATACAGATATGTATAGCTAGATTTTACTACTGGTCTAAATGTCCACAACAATATGTTGACATGGGTTCCTATTAGATGACTGAAGATGCATTCTTTCTAATGCGTCTTGGTCGAACTTGAAAAGACAAAAAGGCAAAATGACAAAGCGGCATATAAGCAAATTCTTTCCCTGGGAAAGAAACCGTTTGGCCGCCTCTGTTACTTTGCCATTTTCGTCACTGTAGTGCGATCTCGGAATTGGTATATTTAAGTAGGGGTGTGTGGGGGATGAAGCCCCCCACTTTATGTTATAAGTGAGTTCTAAGCATTCAAGTTTGTAAGCTTTCGCTTACATGGGGTCGATAAATTATCGTTCGCTTTTCTAAGCGTTCAATGATTTAATATAGACCCGTTCAAATGATACCTCTATGGTAGGTATTGTGATTAGTAGATTCTTAAATCCAGTTTTCTGGCATCCTCGTCATGAATCAGAGACATTTTCTATTTCCTTTTATTTATTTTTCATATGCTTATTCAAAAAAAATATGGCTAGTACTCTTGTCTTAGTCTTGTCTATTCCTAGGTGACCTCCCAAATGTTTAGTATGAGCTAACTTCATTACTAGTGTCCTTTAAAGTTTTGGCACTAGCAATTGATGTAACATTTCTTCTGTTTCTTTACTTATCCTTCAGATAACATATTAAACCAAAGTTTCATCTGCCAGAGTTGTTGGTAGCTCAGGTGGCTGTAAAATATCACACTGCACTTACTGAAAAGATTAGGGGCTCTTTTTATTAAATACAAAAATTGAAGATGTTTTCTAACTATATAACAATAAATTATATCTAAATACAGTTTCACACAACTTCATCCAGTAAGTAACATAAAAGTCGAAACATCTGGTCCATTACATATATTATCATCATCATCAAGCCCTCCTTTTCCCATTTTCTGGAAGGGATGTGGTGTCACATCAACTGTCTCTATCTCTCTGTTTCGATTGAATGTCACTGTCTCAACTTCTTTGACAGCCATGCCTAACTGCTGAAGGTCTTCTCTCATACAGTCTGTCCATCTCTTTACTGGATGCCCTCATTTCTTCTTGTCTGCTTCCTGTCTGTCCCAAATCTTCATTACCAGATTGTCTTCATCTTTCCTCCACATGTACCTGAACCACTCTAATCGATTCTGTCTAACGTTCTCTGCAATTGGAGCTACTTAGGCTTCTGTTCTGATGTCCTCATTTCTTCATCTGTCACACAGTGTGCATCATACCACCCATCTCAAGCACTTCATCTCCATTCTCCATTAACTCTAGCTTCCTCAAGTACTCTCCCTTCACTGCCCAGGTTTCTGCACCACACAGCAGTACTTGCCACACCACTGTTTTGTACACCTTACTTTTCATCTTCTTTGGCATTCTTCTATCATACACTACTGCTGACACTGTGCCAGTTGACTGCAGCTCTGATTCTAGCTTTGACCTACTCATGCAGACTTTCCATCTCCTCAATTACCCCACCAGATAATTGAAGCTGTTAACCTGTTGCACTCTTTCCCTTCTATCTCAATTGTTAGCTTCTTTCAAGTTCCACCATTAGCTGCCATTATAGCTGTCTTATCTGTAATCAGTTTCATCCCATGTGCCTTCAGTTTTGCATTCCATTCCCCTGTCCTTTGCTGAAGTTCTTGCTCAGAGTCTGCCTGTATTTCCACATCGTCTGCATACAGCAACTTTGTTGATCTTTCCCCTCCAACCTTTTTGCTAATGTAGTCTATTACCCGTATGAACAGTAGTGAGCTCAGAGCTGAACTCTGATACACTCCTGCTCCCACTTGGAACCCCTCTGTGAGTTTGAGCACTGTTCATGTTTGTGTCATTGAGTCCTTGTACATAGCCTGCACTAATTCCATCAATGTTTACACATCTTTAAATCATTGCAGGAGTGCCCAAATCAGCTTTCTTAGGGCTTGTCATATGCTTTTTCCAAGCCTAGGAATGATCAGTTGGAGTCTTTCCTCATCTCTAGCTTCTTCTCTGGTATCTGTCTCACTTCAAACATCGGGTCAGTTGTGCTGCACCCTAATCTGAATCTGAACTGTTCATCTCCATCTTACTTTCTACCATGTGACATATTCATTTATCGGTCACCCTTTCCACAACGTTCCTGTAGTGTGGCTGGAGTTCGATACCTCTGAACTGCCCACAGTTGTGAATTTACCATCTGTTTTTGTACACTGGCACTAGAATGCTTATTCTGCAGTCATCTGGAATACGCCTTTCTCTCCATACTGTTACGAGTATGCTCTGGAGCCATTTCTGCCCTAAGTCACCAAACATCTTGATCATATCTGCTGTGACCTTATCTGAGACTGCTGCTTTCCCTGACTTAAATTTCCTTAGTTTTGTTCTAACATCTTTTAGGGTGGGCTCTTCTTCTGCTTCTATATTACGCTGTGCCCTGGGTAGTGCATCTTCTGGGGGGTGTTCTTCATTCAGAGGTTGCTGGAAGTACTCTTTCCATTTGGCTTTAATGTCCTGTGGACTGGTGAGCAGGTTGTTTCTGGGATCCCTTATGAAGGGTGTTTGATGACTATTTTCTTTATCTTTTTGACCTTGACTTGCAACGTAATAGAATTCCTTTGTGCCATCTGCTGAATCACTTTCCAGAAGCTGGTAGTGTGCCTCTGATGCCTTGTTTTTTGCTATTGCAATTCCTTTCTTAGCCTCTTTGGTAGCCAACCAATATTCCTTCTTAGTCTGATCCATCTTTTCATCCTCTCACTTTTTCCTGCATTCCTTCTTTCTTTTGATGACTTCCTGGACTTCTGCAGTCCATCACCAGTTTTCCTTAATACTTTATTTCCATACCTGTCTCAGCCACATACCTGTTCTATAGTCCTCACACATGCTGTATTGAGGTGCTGCCATTCTTCTTCAGCTCTACCTGTTTTCTTTTCTACTTCAGGTGCTACAGCCCTGAGTATTTCCTTGAACTCTTGTGCTTTTTTACAGTCAGCTTACAGATCTCCAGGCTAGTCTCTGTTGACCTTAGAACCTTCTCTAACCACTGCTTGCAGCTGATTATAGCAATGAGTGGTTTATACTATGGGCTAACTGTTTCACTGGAGATGAATTTACAATTGCTGATTCTACCTGATTTGCATGTTGATCACTCTTGCATGCAATGTTGTGACTGTCTCTCTTGCTGAACCACGTGTTGGCCACCATCAAGCCATTTGCCAGACAGAAGTCTCCTTCTTTATTCCTGTTGCCCCATCCATATGGACCAAGGCAGTCCTCATATCCTGTTCTGTTTGTACTGATATGCACATTCACATCCCCCATTATCAACACCAGCTCATGTTGTCCTGCTTTATCTAGTAGATTCTGTAGCTGTTGCCTGAATACATTCTTTTCCCTCACTATCACTATGTGGCACAGACAGAGTTTATGAATAGTGCCTAGTCCTTACACTGTAATCTGATTGCCACGAGTCTGTCTCCAGTTCTGATTGTCTTCTGAAGTCTTTCCCTCACCATAATTACCACACTTATTATAGTCTGTCCACCACCTGAGTAGAAGACTCGATCCCAAGCCAAGTGGTTTTACTGCACTACCCTTCCATCTTGTCTACTAGATATCCAGCATCCTCCGTACCTTCATGTTATCCATTTCTAAGTTGCATCCTGTCAGTGAACAGACACTGAGTGCAGCAATTCTTAGCTTATGCTTGTCAAGTTTTTATTTATTTATTTTTTATTTTACAGTTTGGTTACTGGGATAGTCCAATGGGGCATAAAGAACCTGTTTTCAATGGAGGGGAGAACAGCTCCATAAGAACAATATACAATTTTGACAAATCCTTAAAAAATGAGTAATACAGTATACAATTTACAAAAGAAAAGGTAAAAAAAAACATTGTGTCAGTAAGTATTTACAAAATATCTTAGTTTATACATTGGAAAATCTAATAGTACAGGCGTAGAAGCCTCGCATATGTATCATATTACAGTTATAGCAGAGTACAGAGGGGATAGGAAGTGATTAAATGTCAAGTAAGAAAGGAGATAATAGTAAAATGAAGTGGTGTATGAGGAGTGAAAAAAGGGGCTGGGAACAAATGGGGGGTGAGGGTGAAATAAGCTTTGTGGGAGGAAGGAGAAGAGAGCAGGAGGAAGAGTCTGAACCAGGGTATAGTGTAGAGGGTAATTATGAAGGGTGAGAACAGGAACATTCCCAGAGGGATATGAGATGGGAATGAAGCAAGGTCTTAAAAGTAGAGTGGTTATGAGTGGTGCGGATGAGAGGTGGCAAGGAGTTCCAGAGCCGTGCTAGAGAAAAGGATAGTAATTGTTTTCCTGGTGGACAAATAGGCTTGTAAAGTTCAATCAGATTTTGATTACTGGATCTCAGGAGTCTATCAGCTTGATACATTTTGGGTGAAGAGGCTAGAGAGGGGCAGAGAGATGGACGGAAGATAAGTTTGTGGGCATCAGTGAGTTGGATATAGGTAAGATAATTGGGGAGCTTGAGCCAATTTAGTTTGTGAAGAGCATTGCAATGGTGGAAGGACGATGTGTAGCCAGTGGCAAACTTGGAGATTTTATTGTAACAGAAAGAGAGTTTAGTCTTTAGAGAAGATTGTAGGTTAGTGAGAAGTGGAGCACCATATAGGAGGGAAGGAATAAGGTATGTAGTAGAGAGAACTAATTTAGTGGAGGGAGTGAGATAGCAATTATGGCGGTAAAGCATACCAAGTTTCTGGTGAGTTTTTTTGATATTCATTTGTAGGTGGATATCAAACTTAAAGTGTTCATCGATGAGGACACCTAAGAGTTTGGTATGGGATACTATCTCGAGAGAAGTATTGTTTTGGCTAGGGATAGTGAAAGATTTCTTGTCTAGAATGGTGTTTTTAGAGGGAGTAAATATCATAAGTTTAGTTTTTGATGCATTGAGTGCAAGATGGTTATCTAACATCCAGCACTCAAAGGCCTCTTGGGTTAGTTTTAAGAGAGAGGAGATGGAGGTGGCAGAACAGATGATTGCAGAGTCATCTGTGCATTGAATAAGATTAGCCTTGGGGAGAGATAGACGGAAGTCATTTATGAAGATGTTGAACAGTAAGAGACCTAATATGGAACCCTGGGGTACACCTGTAGGAGTGTTAAGAAAGAAGGAAGTGGCTTTTTTCCATTTGACAGCTTGGTGTCTGTTGGAGAGGTAACTAGAGAACCAGTTAGTAGAAGAGGTGAACAGATTAAGATTGGAGAGTTTGGAAAGGAGAAGGTTATGAGAGATAGTGTTGAAGGCCTTGGATAAATCCAGAAGGAGGGAAGACACTAGATAGACAGAATCACAAGCTTTATTGATGGTTTCGAGGAAGGAGAGGAGAGTGGTTGGTTATCTATGAGGTGGGGTAAAAGTTCTAGGTGAATGCATTTTTCTAATATTTTTGAGATGGGGGATAAGATGGCAAAAGGACGAAAATTTGGAATATTGTTATTGTTGCCCCCTTTATGGAGTGGAATGACAAAGGCCTTTTCCAGATTTGGGGAACATAGCTTTCTTAGATTGACCAGTTTATTAGAATGGAGATAGGGAAAGCGATGGCTTCAGCAGCTGCTTTTAGAAAGTAGGAAGGAAGGTCGTTGGGGGCATTAGAGCAAGGTTTCAAGTTCATAAGGAGTTTTTTATGGTAGCTGTAGAGATGGGTTTGATGGAGAAGGGAGGGGAAAGAGAGCTGGTTATGGTGTTTATAAAGAAGGAATTAAATTGGGTGGCTAAAGCCAAGTCAGAGGCATTTGGATCAGGGCAAAGATTATTTTTTTTGCCAGGGTTGAGGAGGGTAGTGATACCCTTCCAGAATTTTTGGGGGTTGTCTTGTGGTTATTTTGGAGTATAGAGAAATAGGATTTGCAGTTGGATGTAATACGTTTTTTGACTTTATTATGATGTACTTTAAATTTAGTTACGGAGGAGGGAGATTTATATTTCTGGCAATGTTTCCAAGCTTTGTTAGAACCAAGGTGAAGGAAGAGACTTACCAGAATCAATCAGTGGAGTGGAGGGAAGACATGGAGCTAGAGAGCAAGCTCGGATGTAAGGGGAGACAGGGATGAGAAGCTGGGCTAAATACAGGAAAGGAGGGCTATTCCGAGGATTTACTGGGAGAAGTAGCTAACACAGGGGAAGGTTACTATAGAAGAGTTGAAAGAGAGAGTGGGGAACACTGCTACCTGGTGGCCAATGTGAATTATGTAGACCAGAGATGGTCATGGGAAAGAAAACGGGATCAGGGATAAAAGAGGGGACTATATACCTCAGTAGGCTGCTAGCAAACGCGTGCTGGGGTACTGCACATAGCACTTTATAGGTATTGCCACTTACTGTTCAAATAAGCACCCAATAGGTTTACATACACACTGTTTTTCCTGAGGGGAGGCTGTAAGGTTGCAGAGCACTTTAGGAGTCCCGTTTTAAGGTATTCTTGCAAGGACAAGATGCAGAGTAGTAAGCAATACAGTGGGAAATTCCTGGGGAGATAGAAGTGTGACTAGCAAGCTGAAATGGAGAAGAGAGTAAAATGGTTATGATAATGTCACTAGAAGACACAGGAGAAGAGAGCTGTAGACTACTTCAGATAGGTTTAGAGAAGGATAGCCTGAGCAAGTTTATAGAAGGAGAATGCATGGGTAATGAGACTAAGGTTACAAGGGAAGAGAAGTGAGTGGGGGTAGATTTATAGAAGAAAAGAAGAAAGTAAAGTAGGCAACAGCAGAAAAAGTGGTGTTAGAAAATAATGGAATAACAGCAAGGAAGCAGTTACAAACTGAAGAAATGCAACAGCAGTGAGTAGTTCCACATCCAAGAAAACAAAGGCAAGGGAGGAATAACAGTTTGCACAATAGTACAATGTGAAAATGCAACAGCATTGAACATTTGAAAAGCAAACACAGCAAGCAATTGCAATTACATGTGAAATACGATGGCACAGTTAAGTCATGTAGTACAGTTGCTTTCCCATAACAGAGTTATCTAAGGTAATCCTAGATGGGAAACTGGACACTGGCTTGCCAGTAGCTTATTGATCCAGGGCTGCTGGGTTTTATGGCAGGCACACACTGGCCAGTAGGGGCATAAAGACCCCTACCACCATTAGAATGAGTCACTGGTGGAGTAGGCTGGGTCCTCAACTCACTTATCACCAACAAATACTCATGCCCATTTCTAGTGACATTAATCAATGCAATCAAGTTACCTAGACCCAATTTTTACACAGAGTGGCTTGCCCTGACATGGTGGACAGTCTCTGATCAATGTCCTCCTATCCAGGGGATGCCCAAAGTGGATGGTCTATGCAACTCTTCCCCTGATAGTTACCATCTAGAATCTGTGCTGCTGCCCATAACTCCATTCTTGGGTGAGCTTGATGTAGAAACAAGTGTGTTTTGGGGAGGAGGGGGGGAACCCACAGAGTCAAAGGCAGAACATACAAACTCCACACATGCATTGGCTAGAGGTCAGGATGGAACTTTATACCTTGTGAATGGGAGACAAAGACCTTAACCATTATGACAACTGTGTCTTTTTTGTTCATCACATTTATCACCAGCCCTTTTTGCAACAGAACTTTTGTTTTCTTTAATCTCTCTTTCAAACACCATTCTTTGTTATGGTAAACCTCCTGACATTGTACTAACCAAATAAGTAATTTTGTTGAGAAATAGTCCTAATTGCCCTCTCATGGGTTCATAGGTTCATAGGCGGTTAATAGGCTAATGGCCTTAGAGCCCTTACAAGCCTAGCTATATTTTATCCCTGAGTCACCCCTATTGTCAGTGGTAGGTGAGTGAAGTTCACAGAGGTAAGAGTCTATGGTAGTTAATACCGACTTCCTCTGTCCAGGAAGGACATGGGCACCACCCCAGGAGTGAATTTGTGGTCATCCATTCATTGACCTAGGCGGCATTTGAAGATGGTCTGGGAGGAACTCTGTTTCACGTGAACTGGAAGCTTGTTCCAGAGAAGTGGAATGGATGTATCTATCTCTCCAGCATGACCTGTTCATGTCAGAGGCTAGGTTAAGATCCGTGGAGCAAGTGACCCCCCCTGCAGTTTGATTTACAAATGTATGGCATTTCCATCAGGTCTGGGTCACAGACTGCCCTGTAAGTCTGGCACAAGTCACATTTTAGCAACCTGTAGGAGACAGAATACAGTGACAGGGCTTTCAGTCTTTCCACATAAGACTTATTTTGCATACCCTGTAGTTTCTTGGTGAGAAACCTCTGTAGTCTCTCCAGTTGTTGCAGGTGTCTGGTGAGGTACATGCAAAAGGGAGTACTGTACTCAATTATTGGTCTGATGAGGGCCAAGTATAATGGAATTATAACATCCTTAGATCTAGATGTGATGCCTTTACTTATAAGATGTGTCACACAGAAGGATTTCCTTACTACTGTGGATAAATAGTGGTCAAAGTTCAGATTGTTATCAACCTGAGTACCCAGATCACATACCACTGGATCTACACTTAGGGGGTGCTGTCTATAAGGGATGTGAGCTTTCCCAAAGGGAATAATATTTTTTTTGCATTTAGATTTAATCCGTGGCTTTGGCACCAATAATATGTCTGTGTTAACCCTGTCTGCAGTGTATTAATATCATTGGGTTCTCAGTGATTGCTTCCATTTTGCAATCATCAGCAAACCTGGTCAGCCACAGACCATCCAAGTTTGTCTGGACTTCTGAGAAATAAATTACAAACAGTAAGGGGCCCAGCACAGAACCTGTGGTACGCAACTGGTGACTGGTCTTTTGCTAGAGGTGAAGTCACCCACTTTGACTGTATGTGTCCTGTCGGTGAGCCAGTTGGCTATCCATCTGGTAATGAAGAGGTCTATAATTCCCAGGGTTGGTTGATGGTCCCCCTTTGTGCAGAGGAATTACTTTTGCTGTCCTCCATTCCGCTGGAACATAGCCAGTTCTCAGCCTGTCGTTAAACAGGGATCCAAGTGGGTCTGCTAGGTCATGTTTTAAGTTATTTAAAAAGCAGCCTGGTCTCATTGATGCCATGTTTTTGGCATTGGAGAGCACCGAGATAACCAGCCCTCATGAGATGATAGGCTTAGGAATGCTGGCAAGTATGACTGGAGGGGACGGGGGGTGAAGTTTGCTCCAAATCTGTCAGCTAGCAGGTTGGCTATTACCTCCAGTTGAGTATGGGTGGTGCCATCCACAATCAGTTCAGTGCATAGCTGGGTATTCTTCTTTAAATTCTGGATGTAGTTCAAGAATGCCTTGTGATTATCCTTAGCTAGGGAGGCTATGTTTGCTTCATAATTAGCTTTGGAGGACTTGACAAAGTCTCTAATTTTTTGTTTAAGTTAGAGAGGGATTTCTTCCTTTGCTGAACCAGTTCCCTCTTGTTCTTGGACATTAGTTTCTTTCTCTTGTTGTATAACCTGTTTACACTAGGGGTCTTCCAGGGTGGCTTGTTTTTTTTCGGCAAGACGTGATTTTAATTTGGTCCAGTACAGCCGATTCTATACAACTGTTTAGGTGGTTCTACAGGGCATTGGTGTACACCTCTGCATAGGAGTTTGTGTTATATGTGTTTGAGGGAGACTTTGAAACTTCTTATACCATCACTTAGTACAAGGTAATTTGTCTTAGAAAAATTCTTAAGCATTTTTGAGTTTGATGGGGTATCTGGTCTTATAATTACATTGAACAACACTGATGTATGGTTGAATCTTACCAGGGAGGACATCACACAAGGGGGGGGGGGCAATGCTCCATGTTAGTGAGTACTATGTTCAGGACATTTGAGCCTCTTGTGGATGTGCTGACTCGCTGTTTCAGAGCATTTGCATTGACAAAGTCCAAGAACCTCTGAGCAGCATGTTTGTGATCATGTATGTTTCCCAGTCGATTTTAGGATAATTAAAATCATCCATGAGTAAGATGTTTTGAGTAAGATTTTTAAATGTATGTATATAACTGTATATAGTATACTGCACTTTCTTACTCAAATACATTACATTTTCTGCTTTACTACTGTACACTCTGTATATTGTACACTTCTGTAACTTCTCATCATACTATGCCATGACATACTATTGTTTGCTCTATTAATTTGTACTCATCTCTGACTTTTGTATTTTTATCATGTATGTGGAGCTTTTGTATTTTGTATTTTTTTTTGTTTGTTTTGTTTATTTTTTATGATTGTCATGTATATAGAGCTTTTCTCCCCAGGTCTCTGTTGAAAATGGGCACCTGAATGCCCAGTCAGACCAGCCCTTTAATCAAATATAAAATAAAAATAATAAATGTTGGGCTGTATGGAAAGTGACTCCAGGTAGTCCAGGTATGCAATATGCTTTTCTTGTTTCATGGTGGGGGACCTATAACTAGTTATCATGTGGTAGGGGGCTTTGCCTATAGTTAGTTGGACATGGGGTAGCTCAAGAGAGTTATACTGTTTGACTAGTCTCAGGGTGTACTTATCCTTAATGAAGATGGATACACCTCCTCCTTTGGTTCTTTCATGTTCAGTTTGTGGTCTGTACCAGGGTGCTTTACATGGCTTTGAACCATGTCTTGGCAACTACATAGGCATCAGCATCTTCCAAAGTGGGGAGTGCTTCAAGGGAGTACAGTTTCTTGTTTAGACTCCTAGCATTAATTAGCAGTACCTTGAGTTTATCTAGAGAGGATTTTGTTATGTTGGGACATTGGTTATTTTGACACAGCCTAAAAAGGGCACAATATGGGTGGCTAATACCTTTGCCAGTAACCAAAAACCTAGAGGAGACAGGTGCAGACCATCTATGGCAAAACAGCATGGCCTGTCGACCTTGTCTTCCCAGGCTGACAGACATTGGATTCCCTTGGACTGGCAACAGAAGCTAAGCCAATTTTTAGCATCCCACCTCTGCAAAAGGTATTTCAAGACAAATGTTATCTTCATTTTTACTTCTTTCTTTATTTGTAAAAAAAAAATATCACTGAAAGTCTATCTTTACATGAATGTTCTGCTTTGCATTAAGAGAAGTGGATTCAAAATTTTACATTTTCATCTACCTCACTTCTGCACTCACTTCATTATGTGGACTGAAGTACCCTTCTTAATCTATTTTCCAGCAGTTTTTGTGTTAATTCTTCTTGTAAGTTTCTGTACAGACTTCTGTCTTGTATTGATTCTTACTTCAGAATTCTCTATTAGTTCACCTTCATCTCCTGTTCTGACATCTCTTAAGGCTTTGGGTTTTTTGTTCTGTTATTACACACATTTCTGATAGCAGACAGGATCCTTTCTACTCCCAAACCACCATCAAATTCCAGCTCCTTTTGTAGATTCTATGCCACTTCCCTTCTCCTGGTGTTGATTCTGCATTTCCATGCGAGTGCCAATCCCTTGCCCCCCAATTCTTTTTTAAACACCCCCATTAAATTATCACTTAAGACATAGGCACAGATATAGCAATAGAAAGCAAACGTGTTATAGGTTCATAGGTGATTACTAGGCTAATGGCAGAAGAGCCTTTATAAGCCTAGCCTGTAATACCCAGGATATGATAGTATTATATCTTAATTCCCCAGATATGAGAGGGGGTAGTGTCGGGGTAGTGGGCCTTTGTGTTTTGGAGCCCTGAGTCATTGCAGACTGCTTCTGTCCATAAGGGACATAGGCAATACCCCCGGGAATGAATTTACAGTTCCCCATCTAGTTATCCAAAGTCTTTTTGAAGAGAGTTAGGGAAGGGGTTTGTTTTACGGAGCTGGGAAGTTTATTCCATAGACAGGGTAGCTCTTGGGATATGAATCTGTCTCTCCGGCAAGTTTCGTTAGAGTCATAAATAAGGTTCAGGTCCATGGAACATGTAACTCTTGTATACTTTTTCTAGCAAATACATAACATTTTCATCAGGGCTGGGTCAGAGAATGCCTTGTAGGTCAGGCATAAGAGACCTCTCAATAAACAATATGCGATGGAGTAAAGGAATAGGGCCTTTAGTTGGTCTGCATAAGGCATGCATCTTACACTTTGTATTTTTTTAGTGAGAAACATCTGGGGCCACTCCAGTTGGTGTAAATCCCTGGTTAGGTACATGAAGAAGGGAATCATTGTACTTAATTATGGGCCTGATGAGGGCCGAATACAATGGCACTATAACTTCCTTTGATCTTGATGAAGTTGAGCCACACAGAAGAATTTCCTCACTGTCATTGTTATCTGGTAGTCAAAGTTTAGGTTACTATCTATCTGTGTTCCTAGGTCCTTTATTACTCGGTCTACTTTTACTGGTGTGCTACCAATATTATAATTTGCAGTAAATCTGATTTACCCAAGGGTATGAGCCCAAAAGACATGCTGTAGGTGGATTGGACACTCTAAATTGGCCCTAGGCGTGAGTACGTGTGTGTGTGTGTTTTCCATGGAAGGTTGGGTGCCGGGCTGGCAACTCAACACTGTAAAACGTTACTGCCAGTTATGAGCAGACAGGTGATCTGCTGTGGCAACCCCTAACTGGGAAAAGTCAAAAGAAGAAGAAGATGATTACGCATTTATTAGCATTTAGTCTCAGACCATGGTTTTGGTACCAGTCATTTGTCATTTTTAGGCCTGTTTGTTGATGTCAACATTGTTTGGGGATTCAGTGATTGCTCCCAGATTACAGACATCAGTAAACTTGGTCAGCCAGAACCCCCCAATATTGGCCTTTGCTACAGAGAAGTATATACCAAACAGGAGGGGTCCCAACACTGAGCCCTGTGGGACACCGCTAGTAACAGGTTTCTTATCGGAGTTGTATTCACCTATTCAGACAAAATGTGTCCTGTTAGTGAGACAATTTGCTATCTATCTGATGATGTAGGGGTTTATGCATAACTCAGTATGTTTGCCTATGATGCCTGAGTGAGGCATGGTGTCGAAAGCTTTGTCCAGGTCTAGATAAGTGATGTGTACCAAGTTATCCTCATCCATTGCCCTGGTGACTTTCTTGACAAGGTTTACCAGGTTCAGCAGGCAAGATCCACCTTTGACAAAGCTAAACTGGGTTTGGTCAAGTGTTTGGAGAGTTCTTTATTATTGATCAGGTCCATGATAATTCTCTCCATATCTTTGTAGATAAGACTGGTCAAGCTTATGGTCTGTAGTTCACTCAGTTGATGGGCTCCCCTTTTGCAGAGGGATGACTGTTGCAGTCCTACATTACTCTGGGACAAAGTCAATTCAGAGACTGTGGTTAAAGAGGTTTTCTATGGGTCTTGATAGATCCTATTTTAAGCTATTTAAGAAGCATCTTGGAATGTTGTTGGGGCCCATGGAGGCTGTATTTTTGGCTTTAGCAAGAGCAATAAGGGCCTGTTCCCTCATAATGACCAGTGGGGAGATGGTTGTGGGTATTTATTTGGGTGTGGTAGGAGATGATGGGGGAGACGTTTGAACTGAATTTGTCAGCCAGGAAGTTTACTATAATTTCAGGCTGGGTATAAGTGTTGCCATTCATGACTAACTTGACACAATACTGAGTGTTTCCCCTGAGTTTACGAACATAATTAAAAAAAGACTTATGGTTATCTTTCACCTGGGAGGGTATCTTTGCATCATAGTTTGCTTTGGCAGATTTGACTAGCTCTCTGATTTGTTCATTTAGACAGATGAGTGTCTTTTTGCACTGTTTGTTTTCTGTTCCTTCTTCACTTTGGAGAGGATTCTTATCCCTTTTTTGAGTATCCTATTTATACTAAGGGTACACCAGGGTGGTTTATTTTTGCCAGTAATCCTTTTTTAAAAGAGAAACATCTTTATTAATTATTACATGTGACATAGGCAATCATACATTTATATAAATGAAAACAAACCATATTGACATAATTTTAGTTGCAAACATTACACATCACAAACCATATTGACATAATGCCTTTTTAAACCTCATTCCTACTCTGTATGTATTGTTCTCACAATTCATATTTTTTCTATGTAATTTGCTCCAAACATTTTCTAAAGATCCCAATTCCAGTTGTTTTATCTCTGTTACTATATTTATTACTTCTAGCACAGTTGGTTTAGACATTGATTTCCACTTTCTAGTAATTGCTTTTTTGGCAGCCACCATATTCAGACTCGGCAAGGCCTTTCTATGTCTAGACAATTCCAATTCTGTATCATAGCTCAAAACATAATTTCTTAGTTACACCAATCTGCTCACGCAGCATCTCTGACAGAGTAGTCTGCGGGGAATCTTTAAAGTCTGCCAACTCATTACACCCCCAGAAAGTATGTTCCCAGTTACTTCTTTCTTCCGCATCATATCTCCAACATTTGCTGTCTACCTGAGGAAACATTTTTGGGGTATAAATATACCTATGTAAACACTTCCAAGCAAACATTCTAAATCTTCTAGACTTTGTTGCATATTTGGGAGACATATATATATATATATATATATATATATATATATGGGTCTATATGACTTGGTCGACAGTTCATATGATCGACTGTTTATTTGGTCGACAGTTCATTTGATCGACAAGCATTTGCCCCCTTCCCCAATGTTGTGTGACCCTGGAGTTGATATATATAGTTAGGGGTGTGGGGCACAGCCCCACATTGAAGTGTGGGGGGTGAAGCCCCCCTCCTAAAATGCTTGTCGATCAAATGAACTGTCGACCAACTAAACAGTCGATCATATGAACTGTCGACCAAGTCATATAGACCCATATATATATATATATATATATATATATATCTACAATTATTTCTTTGTAAATTGCTTATTCAGTCTCTCTTCCCAATCCTTACTAACTCTGATTGATTCTTATAGTTATTATGCAATATATATATATATATATATATATATATATATATATATATATATATATATATATATATATTTATATATATATGCGCCTCTAATTATTCCTTTTTTAACAGCAGCTTCTGTTCTAGATTCTAGTAAAACTCTATCATTGCTGGTCTTTCACTTAGGATCGCCCTAATTCTTTCTCTTTACCTACACTCTGATATCAATTCTTGATAAGGAAGACAATTTCTGGCCTGCAGTCCAAGTATATTCTTGGCCTCTTCCCATTCTGTTACCTATCCCTCTCTAATTATTTGCTCCCAATACCTTGGTTCTTTTGCCATTTTTCTCCAATAATTTCAAGCCCCCTCTTACCTATTGTCTCTATCCATAATTGCAGTTGTTCCTAATGGCAGAATCTCCTTTCTCCATTCCCATGTTGGTTTAGCTCTCAGAGTACTTTCTGCAACTTTTTGAATATAATATTTTGTACAGTTATTATCATTCTCCTTAAGGATCTGCATCCAAAATCCCAGTCTATCCTTGTTTCTTGAGCTGCCCCCATTTCATCATGATCCCTTTCCACTTTGAATTATAGGTTTCTGCTTGTGCTATGTATAGGAGCTTTAACCATGTAGCTCTGAAATACCTCTTCAAATGAGGTAATCCCACACACCTTGTTATATTGAAAGGATCAGCATAGCCCGCCTGACTCTTTTCATCTTCCCCTCTCAGATAAAATCCTTCAACTCTTATAGGTTCATAGGTTCATAAGTTCATACTAGACTATCTGCCCTAG
Organism: Protopterus annectens; assembly: GCF_019279795.1. NCBI lineage: Eukaryota > Metazoa > Chordata > Ceratodontiformes > Protopteridae > Protopterus > Protopterus annectens. Next base: position 896,669,895 of record NC_056748.1, read on the forward strand.
GGCATTTATAAGCCTAGCCAGAGTGTGTTTGGCTTTCGCCACCCATTTTAAATTAATTTTGCTATACCCTTTTTCGAGGTTAGTATACTGTGCCTCTGTCTAACAGTGACACAGAAGTGATACCCAGGGTAAACCTATGATCTCCCATCCACTCATCAAGATTCCTCTTGAAGAGAGTCAGTGAGGGACTCTGCCTAACCTGGACTTGGATTTTATTCCAGAGTGAAGGGAGCCTCTGGGTTATGAATCTGTCCCTCCAGCATGTCCTATTTATTTCAGTGCTGAGGTTCAAGTCTCTCGAGCACGTAGCTCGATGAGATTTGGATTTTCTGAGGTGCAGCATGTCCATTAATTCCGGGTTGGACATGGCTTTATATGTCAGGCACAGATCGCCTCTGAGCAGGCGGTATGCCACTGAGTAGAGCTGGAGTTTCTTTAACCGGGCAGCATATGGCATCTGTTTGACCCCTTTGATCCTCTTGGTGAGGTACTTTTGGGGTCTTTCCAGTTGTTGCAGGTGTCTGGTAAGGTACATCCCAAAAGGGGCATTGTACTCAATTATGGGCCTGATGAGGATGAGTAAAGAGGCACGATGACCTCCCTGATCTAGATGTGAATCCCTTCATGATTAGGTGGGCTATATAAAATGTTTTTCTAACCACTTTGGCCACGTGGTTGTCAAATGAGAGATTGCTATCAACTTGGGTCCCCAGGTCCCTAATTACTTCTTCTGTACTTAATGGATTATCACCTATGTGGTAATTTGTGGGCACTTTGTTTTTGCCAAAGGGGATGACTGTACAATTTTTGGCGTTTAGCTTGAGGCCATGGCTCTGGCACCAGTTGTCTGTTTCTATGAGGCCCTTTTGGAGGATGCTTGTGTCAGCTAGAGAGTTGATTATGGCGCCCAGTTTGCAGTCATCTGCGAACTTGGTCAGCCACAGTCCTTCCATGTTGGCCTGTACCTCCAAGAAATATATACCGAACAAGAGAGGTCCCAGGACTGAGCCTTGTGAGACACCACTTGTAACTGGTTTGGAGTCTGACATGGCTCCAGCAATTCTAACCATGTGGGTTCTGTCCTTGAGCCAGTTTGCAACCCATCTAGTGACATAGGGGTTTATATTTAAGCTGGTGAGCTTATCTATAATGCCCGAGTGGGGTATTGTATCGAAGGCTTTTGCGAGGTCCAGGTAGGCTGTGTGGACCACTTTCCCCTCGTCAATGGCCTTGGTGACTGTTTCAAAGAAATCAACCAGGTTTAAGAGGCAGGATCAGCCCTTAACAAAGCCGAACTGGGTAGGATCTAGTGTCTGTAGGTCCCCAATATCTTTATTTATGAGGTCCATGATGATCCTTTCCATAGCTTTGCCGACCAAGCTAGTCAGGCTTATGGGGCGATAGTTTCCAGGATCCATTGAGGCACCACCTTTGTGGAGAGGGACCACTGTTGCTGCATGCCACTCTTTGGGTACATATCCTGTAGTAAGGCTGAGATTGAACAGTAGTTTTATGTTTGGGTTTAGCTCTTCTTGGAGTTCATGTAGGACGCAGCCCATCTTTATTAATTGCTATCCATAACTTCTCTTTTGGTTGATAAAAATATGCCTGACCTGTGTATAAACCTAAAGTGACTGAAAACATTTTAACTACTTGTATCTCGCTATCCATCTCCATACAACAGAACTTCGAATTACTCAATGTTTGTTATCTTTTGTTTAGTCTCTTCCCACATATCCTTAGCTGCCACACCAGAATCCTTTTAATCCATAGTCATAAGTACTTAATTTTATCATTCCCCAAAAATATGGATACTGCTTAACCAATTTGTGTCCGAGTGCGTAATTTACAGCTATTACCTTTGCGCTTCATTAATTTTGTATCTTGAAAAGATATGAAACTGCCTGAAAATGTTCCACAACACTGAAATGTACTTTTCTGGTTTTATCAGGTATAAAATAATATCATCTGCAAATAAAGCCAGTTTTCTTGACTATCATACCAAATATATCCTTGAATTTCTGAGTCCCTTATTTTCTTTGCCAATAGTTCTAAATATAATAGAAATAACAAAGGGTAAAGAGGGCACCCCTGCCTCGCTCCTCTGCTCAAATAGAAATTATCAGAGAGGAACTCGCCCACATTAATTTTCACCTCTGATCCCTCATATATCCTAGTAACCAACCTTATAATTTAGTCAGGGAATTCAAATGCTTCCGTTGCCCTGCTCATAAACGCTCAGCTTACTTTGCCAAATGCTTTCACTGCATCAAGACCCACCAACAACAGTGGTATTTTCTTACATTCTGCTTCCCTCTGGATCATCAATGTTCTGTTAATGTTGTCAAATGTTTGCCTTCCCGCCACAAATATACACTGATCCATATCTATTAATTTTGGCATCACCTTTGCCATTCTTTTAGCCATTTTAGACATAGACACTTTATATTTGTGGTTTAGGATTGAAATGGGCTATTATGAGGCTGAATCTGATGGGTCTTTACCCTCTTTAGGTATTACAGCTACTACTGCTTTCTTCCAGGATGTTGGTGCTTTTCCTCTTCATAAAATACTGTTAGAAAAACCTTCTAAGTCTTTATCAGTTTTTTCCTACTAGCCTCCAAACTTCCACAGGAATACCATCTATTCCTGGGGACTTTCCTGTGGATTGATTATACATCATAGCTTTTTATCTCATCTTCTCCTATCCTAACTATTAGAAAATGAGTCTTGTCTACCTCCAACCTTGGCATATTTAATTCTGTCATAAACATTTATATTTGTACCTTTTCTTGATTTCCATATTTCTCTACTTTATACAGACTTTCAGAAAATTTCTGAAATATTTCTAGTACCTCTACAGGATCTCTTGTTATCTTCCTTGTTATAGGTTCCTTAAGCTTTGTGACAACCCTTTCTACTTTCTGTTGCCTGAGTCATGCTAAAAGTTTTTCTGCTTTGGAGTTACTATAAAAAACAGTTGCTTAACAGCAGTCCTTCTAAACTCATGCATGTTATTAAGGTAATCCCCTATTTTCTGTTTAGTATTCTGCAATTGCTCCTGTTCTTGTTCTGTGAGATTTCACCTATTCTGCAATACTTTAACATTTGTCAGTCCCCCTAAATAGTTCTTATTACTTCTTAACCATATCTCTATTTCTTTTATTTTCACCTTATTTTTAAACTCCACTTTAATTTTATTGCACTCTGTATCTATATTTTCAGAAGAAATCCCCAAAATTTGGAAAAATATTCCATCTTCTATACACCTTCTACCAACACCTTCCAAATTCAAAAATGCACTGTACAGTCACTTCTCTTCCATGTGGATTTGTAACTGCTCAGTTCCTTCCTCAGCCATTACCCTATCTATCCAGCTCATTTACTCACAATTTATTTTCTTAATCTTATACTACCAAATGAATGCTTCATCCAGCCCTCCCTCTGCTCATCTCTTACTCCTTCATCCTCCCCCGCTTCTTTCACTAGTCTCCATTCTCCCTCTGTTCTAACAAACTACCTTCGTCCTCCTTTCCTCACTTTCCCTCTACTTTCCCAAACATCCTTCTCTTGTATTGCATGACTGACCACTAACATTTACTATACCCCACACACTTCCTTCTCTTACTGCCCCTCATCTCATCTCCTTACTGTCATGCCATCATAAACTCATAACCCTATACCTTCACATTAACCTTTACTCCCATGTTTCTGCTTCTTGATCACATGAAGACTCAGTTGATATACTCCTTCTCTCTTGTCTATAACAGTTTGTTTCTCACTCTGTTGCCAAACACTACAGAATTATGCTTTGCGTGTTATACTAGACTTCTTTAGTCTTACCCCTATGCCTTCACACTAACCTTACTTCCATGCTCCCAATACTTTATCAAATAAATATCCAACTGATACGCTCTTCTACTTTTGAGTAGAACAGTTTGTTATTCTCTGTTGCCAAATATCACTGTATTATGCTTTGTATGATGTACAAATATCTTTACTGAATCATACTTTATAATATGTAATTTTTCTCTTCTGTTTTCCAATAAGTTTTTCTATCTCCTGTAAATTTATATACTATTGTTAAGACACTTCTTATGTAAAAATATGTTTTAAATTTTGTATTCTATGCATGTTTCCTGGAGCTTTTCTCCCTAGGCCTCCACTGAAAATGGGCTAGCCTGGCCCAGTGGACATTTCTGGTAAACAAATGCCAATAAATAAATAAATAAGACATTTCTATCTTCTCTAATAACTTCCAAATAATTTTCGCTACCTATTTCTTAAATTCCTCTTTTCAACAGATAGATGGGAAAGCTCCAGTGTGTCATGTTTATTTCATTATCCTACATTTTTATTTTAGTCAATTTTATTAGCGCGTGATCTGAAATAGTTATTGGATGTGCATCAAAATTTCAATTAAATGCATATGTTCCTGTGTAATGCAACTTCTGTCTAACCTAGGCCAGTTTTTGTATCTTTGCGAGTAATATATAAATTCACTCTGAACTACTACTACTACTACTGAATTCATATCTTCCATGTCAAATATTTTCATAATTTTTTAAAAAAATATACCCTCCTTTGTTATATTTTTCCCTCTGGGCCCCCCGGACACATCTTCACTGCTACAAATCAAATTCCAGTCCCCCTTTATAAGTAATATTCCCTGCTGAAAACTAATTATTCCTCCCCAATTTTCTTAAGTTCTATTATAGCAGTTATAGGTGGAATATAAATACATGCCAATGTAATCCTCTTCCCTTGCCAGTTGCCCATTAATATTACAAATCTACTTTTATTATCTTTTTTATCCTCTTCTATCACTATTTGAGCTTCTCTTACATTTAATATGAGTACTCCTCTTTTCCTTTATTCCAGGTATTTCGCTGAACAGCCATCCTGAAAACCTTTCTTTCTCAAATTCACATATTCAGTTCTTTCCAAATGTGTCTCCTGTAGCACAGCTATCTGCACTCTACATGTTTTAATAATGTTCACTACTCTTTCTTTTTTGTATATATCTGTGAGACTATTTACATTTAAAGATAATATACAGAAACTGTCATTATGTTAAAAAGTTATTATTCCAACCTTTTATGTGTAACTTTTTTGTTAAGTATGTAGTTCCAGCTTTTGTGTTACATGCATACACTAATATTTAGCAGGTTGATCTTTTATGCAGTTTTTTCTTGTCATATCCCTTTGAGTCTATGTCATCTCTTACAAAAAAGAAGATACTCACCATCAGATGATCTTAAACTAATCTCGCTGGAGGTCCTCATCCCGCCCCCACCTGAAATAAAAAAGACCACAGTGAAAAACTTCTCAAAAGCCGACTTCACACTTCTAAAAACTAGTGTGGTCTCCTTTAAGGCCCCTGAGCCAGTGGTAAACATTACTCAAACATCTGAATCACTTACATATGCCTTCTACCAGCACCTACAGGACTGCATGGATCAGGCAATCCCAAACAAAACTAAGACTCTTTGTACCAAAGGCAAGCGTCCAGTCTGGTGGACCCCAGCCATAAACAAGCTCTACAACAAAAGGAGGAAGCTACTACAAGATAGAGCAAAATCCTTGAAAGGTAAGACACCTTTGATCATTATAAGTAAAAAACTAAGAGCTCTCATAAAATCATCCAAGGCAAATTTTGAGAGAAAAATTGCCAAGGACTCAAAAGACAATCATAAGGCCTTCTTTAGCTATGTTAGAAACCTAGGAGGAAACTCCCAGATATGCTCAGAATTAGTTCAAAATGATGTGAAGATTACTGAACCTACACACATTGCCAACATACTGGCTGACAGGTTCAGTGCAAACTTCTCTCCCTCCCCAAAGGAGAGATATCTATACCAGAGGATTGTAGCCCCCCAAACATCTCCAACGCCCAGGTGAGAACTGCTCTCTCCAAGGCAAAAAACACAGCATCCATGGGACCAGATGGTGTCCCCGGCTGTGTGCTCCACGAACTCAATGAGGAATTAAACCCGCAGTTAGGACAGCTGTTTAATCTTAGCCTCACCTCAGGATACGTACCCAAGGAGTGGCGCACGGCGACTGTGGTCCCACTTCACAAGGGCGGTGCCTCCACCGACCCTGGAAATTACCGTCCCATTAGCTTGACAAGCCTTATCTGCAAAGCCATGGAGAGGATCATAATGGAACTCATAAATAAAGACATAGGGAACTTGCAGACTTTGGATCCAACCCAGTTTGGCTTTGTCAAAGGCAGATCATGCCTTTTAAACTTGGTTGACTTTTTCGAGACAGTCACCAAGGCCATTGATGAGGGAAAGGCAGTCCATACAGCCTACCTCGACCTGGCAAAGGCCTTGACACAATACCCCACTCAGGTATCATCGAAAACTCATCAGCTTGAATGTAAACCCATACATCACAAGATGGGTTGCAAACTGGCTAAGTGACAGAACCCACAGGGTCAGAGTTGCTGGAGCCATGTCAGACTCAAAGCCTGTCACAAGTGGTGTCCCACAGGGCTCAGTCCTGGGTCCACTCTTGTTCGGCATCTACTTTTCTGAAGTACAAGCAAACACAGGAGGATTATGGCTGACAAAGTTTGCAGATGACTGCAAACTGGGCGCCATAGTCGAAAACACATCTGACACAGATATCCTTCAGAAGGGCCTCACAGAAACGGATAACTGGTGCCAGAGCCATGGCCTAAAGTTAAACGCCAAGAAATGCATAGTCATACCCTTCCGGAAAAACAAGGTTACCCCTAGCTACCATATAGGTGGCAATCCACTGAGCACAGAAGAAGTCATCAGGGATCTGGGGACCCAGGTTGACAGTAGCCTTTCGTTTGACACTCATGTTGCTAAAGTAGTTAGGAAAACCTTCTATATTGCCCACCTGATCATGAAGGGATTCACATCTAGATCAAGGGAGGTCATCGTCCCCCTGTACTCATCCCTCATTAGACCTATGATTGAGTACAATGCCCCATTCGGAATGTATCTGACCCGACACCTGCAGCAGCTGGAAAGGCCCCAAAAGTTCCTCACCAAAAGGATAAAGGGTCTCAAAATATGTCTTATGCTGCCCGACTGAAAGAACTCCAGCTCTATTCAGTCTCATACCGCTTGCTCAGAGGTGACCTGTGCCTGACATATAAGGCCATGTCAAACCCAGATTTGATGAATATGCTTCACCTCAAAAAATCTAGATCCCTCAGAACCACAAGGGCGGGAGACTTAAACCTTGACACGGTTATTAATAGAACGTGCTGGAGGGACAGATTCATCACCCAGAGACTCCCTATGCTGTGGAATAAAATCCCGTACATGTGAGGCAGAGCACCTCGCTGGCCTTGTTCAAGAGGAATCTTGACCAATGGATGGGAGATCGCAGATATACCCCAGGGATTACTTCAGTGTCACTGCTTGACAGAGGCACAGCAAAATAATAGGCATAGTTTTATTCAAACTAAAGGGGTGGCGAAAGCCACATAACTATGGGCTAGGCTTATAAATGCCCTTGGGCAGATAGCCTAGTATGAACCTATGAACCTATGAACCTATAATGTTCCATCTATTTTGTCCATTTTCATTATTCCTCAACATGTGGGTTTGGATCTGATCGTCGGATCTGACTTGGCCACTTTTTACAGTTCGTGGCCTATTGCAAACTCTCACGCTTCTCCCTTACCCACAATGATACAGTACCCCACCATACCTCAGATCTTCTTTGCTGCTCTTTATTCCTAAATGACCATGTATATGTGAGAAACCACATTTGGAACTCAAACAGAGGAACACTGGGCCCTCCGGTTTTCTCTCGTTCTTCCAGAAGTCATAAATCACAAAAGCAAGGGAGATGGATGGAGACAAGTTGAGGAAGAATGAAAATGGACAACACAGATGGAACATTATGGTGAGTGCATAACTTCTTTATCCGATGTTGTCAATTTTTATTCATTCCTCAAAATGTGGGACAGAGTCCCCAGCTACTTGAATCCCAGATGGACTCTAAGAAAGGATATTCCAGAGTACTGTTGAGCCAAAACCTGCTCTTCCACTTGAGACCAGATCAACTTTGTAATGAGCAATATAAGTATAAGGATTACCCCAAGTGGCTGCAGTACAAATATCATCCGTGGAATATCTGGATAGAAATACTGAAGAGATTGCCATGGATTTCGATAAATGAGCTCTTAATGGTTTTGGCAGGGACAAACCCAATTTATTATAGACAAAGGAAATGCAATCAGTTAGCCACTTGGCTAAGTTTATTTTGGTAACTGGTATACCCAATCTTAATTCTATAAAGGATACAAATAATCAATCTGACTTTCTATATTTGTCAGTTCTATGCAGATGTCTGTGAGCATCCAACAAATGCACAATTATTCCTCTTTGTTGGAGAAATTTGGAAGGAAGACTGGATTGATTAATGTTGGATCCTGACACTACCTTAGGAAGAAAAGATGGACCGGTTCATAAGGACACTCTATCTTTATGGAAAATCAAATAAGGGGGTTTAGAGGATAAGGCTTGCAGCTCTGAAACTCTCCTAGCTGATGTAATATTTATTTATTTATTTACATTTGTTGACTGGGAATGTCCGACTGGACGCAGGTCCATTTTCAGTGGAGGTCCGGGATGAAAAGCTCCACAAATTAAAATATTACAGACATAGTTACAGATGAAGAATCCTAGCAATTAAAATATTACAAACATAGTTACAGATGAACATAGTACATTCAGTAGATAACTAGCATCTGTTCTGTCCACGAAGTCATAGCAGATATTAACAATTGTTACAATAAGAAGTTACTGCCACATAATAGGTAGATATGCAAAGTAGTTTGTGGGGTGGAAGAGAGATAGAGGGTAGATGGAGTGGGAGAAGTTAGAGGGGAGAGTTACAAGGGCATAATAGTTACCAGAAATATTGTTTGCCAAGTTAAAAATTTTAGTTCATGTTTAGCAGGTGGTTCAAATGGTGATTCAGTCAGGGCTTGTAAGACTAGATTCAAATCCTATGATGGAGTAGGATCTTTAAAAGGGGGGGGGGGGTTCAGTAAAATGTTTCCTTTAAAAAAATTCCTTACATAGTCACAATGAAGTTAAGGAAGAACTGTCAACTCTGACATGAAAATTAGAGATAGCAGCCAATTGTACTTTTTCTCTGACTGGGTGGAACATCGGGAATTTTGTTTAGTGTTGAGGGAGGAGTAGAGAAAAGGGAAATATATAACCTCTGAAAATAATCCTCTGCACCCATGTATCATTTGTAATATCTAGCCAGGTTCTCTGGTGCATGGATAGATGACCCCTGACTGCCTTCAGAGGTGGACAAGCAGGCCTTCTTTCTGGAGTGCTGATAGGTCTGTCAGAAAAAGAATCTCTAGACCCCCAGTTCTGTGGACCTCCTCTACTGTGGGGGTGTCATCTTTCATTTGAGTCTACCCCTCTGCCCCTGGAAGAACTATCTCCATGTGGATTTTAGAAAGTACCCTCGGACTTTTTGAACCACATTTTCTGGCCACCTCATTGATTCCTAGAAAAGTTTCTTTGAGAGGTTGAAAAAGTACACCCACTGCACACATGGTCTTACCATCTTGTTCACACCTAGAGAGTGTGACGTTCACTTTCAGGCCAAACAACAAACTTCTGTCAAAAGGAGCACTGATGAAGGAGGACGTGAAGGGCTCAGAAAAATCACACAGTTGCATCCAGGCATGCTTCCTAATGGAAATGCCTGAATCTGCACCCTGGAGGTACCTTCAGCTGCATGTGAAATTAGCCTCATAGACAAATTAGTAATGGACTGTAAGGTAGTCAAGTGTGATGCAATGGATGTCTGTGCCTCTGCAGTTACTGCTCCTGAGAGGGATTCAGAGAGCTCTTTAATCAAATCCCTCTGTAGTCTGGTAAAGTGTGCCAAATAGTTCAGCAATTTAACAGCAAAAGTCACTGAAGCATTAGGGAGATGAACAGATTAACTCTACTCCATCAATTCCTTCTTTGTGGCCACCACTATGACAATGGCATCTACTGGTACACCCTTGCTCCAAACTTCTTTCCCCTTGGGCGGTGCCAGGATCCTATCTGGTTTGTTGGACATCAACTCAACAGAATTGTTTTATTTTTCAATGCCAACTGCAAGATCAACTCAATGAGCTCATCAGCAGGCAGAGTCACCCAGGAAGTAGATGGGCCAGACCCAAATGCCTCCAGGAATACCAATTCCTCTTGGGAAGGGTTATCAGTAGAGCAACCACATTTTTGCTTAAGGATCTCCAAAATGCCTTCAAAGGAGTGGTGATCTTGGGGACCCTTTCCCTTCATCAAAATTGGTATCTTCTGTGATTGACTCTTGAAGGGAGTCTAAGTGCCTCCTCTTGCACTTTTTCTTCCTAGGGACTTCCTTGATGGAGTGCTCCAGATAAGTATTGGAAGGAATAAGGATATCCTTTTGGATGGGCTAGAGACTTTGGGCTGGCTGTCTCTGTGTGGTAGCGTGATGAGACTCATGGCACAAAGACATCTGGGAACAAGATGGAAGATCTGAGGGGGGGGGGAGGACCTGCCTGAATTCTGAAAGAGAATCCTCTATCTACTACCTCAAAGGCAGAATGCCTCCAGGAGAAGGAAGCCGATGGAGCTGAGAAGGCATGCTTCCAGACTATTGGCTCCCTCTGACCCGGAGGCAGAAGTCAGAGCTGAGCTGTCCAATGCTGAAACTGTGAGTGGCAGAGAAGGCTCCAACTGCTTCATAGTCAACTTTAGCACCTCAGGGCCAACAATGATCCTTCAACTCTGAGAGTCATTCAACTCAAATACCTTTGGAGTCAGTACACTTAGAGAAGGAACTGGATCTAAAGACATCTTCAGATCCAAAGCAAATAGTCTGGAAAGGCTGAGATCCAAGGAGTCCAAAACCAAAGATGGATCAAAGAAAGAGCCTAGATAGATGGAGTACCACTGGTGAAGATCTCCTGACCCAAAGGGGTAGGAGCCATGAGAACTCCCATCTGTATCGGTGTTGAGAGAAACTTCCTCATCATTCTATCCACATCTGCCTCTGTAAGGCTCCTGACAGAATGGGAAAAAGAAGCTTAGTAGGGAGATCTTGAGTTTTGGCATCTCTCTAAGAAGGGGAAGGTAGCCAAGAAGGGACTGGGTTTAGAGTATACATAATGGGTGTAGGGGAGCTGTTTCAGCTCTGAGAGAACTGGATCTGAAGAGGCAGACCTAGTGTTTGAAACTGTTGAATCTTTTTTTTTTTTTTTTTGTTTCTTACTAGGCTATCTGCCCTAGGGCATTTATAAGCCTAGCCTTCGCCACCCATTTTAAATTAATTTTGCTATGCCCTTTTTTGAGGTTAGTATACTGTGCCTCTATCTAACACTGACACAGAAGTGATACCTGGGGTAAACCTACGATCTCCCATCCACTCATCAAGATTCCTCTTGAAGAGAGTCAATGAGGGACTCTGCCAAACCTGGACTGGGATTTTATTCCAGAGTGAAGGGAGCCTCTGGGTTATGAATCTGTCCCTCCAGCATGTCCTATTTATTTCAGTGCTGAGGTTCAAGTCTCTCGAGCGCGTGGCCCGATGGGATTTGGATTTTCTGAGGTGCAGCATGTCCATTAATTCTGGGTTGGACATGGCTTTATACGTCAGACACAGATCGCCTCTGAGCAGGCGGTATGCCACTGAGTAGAGCTGGAGTTTCTTTAACCGGGCAGCATATGGCATCTGTTTGAGCCCTTTGATCCTCTTGGTGAGGTACTTTTGGGGTCTTTCCAGTTGCTGCAGGTGTCTGGTAAGGTACATTCCAAAAGGGGCATTGTACTCAATTATGGGCCTGATGAGGGATGAGTAAAGAGGCACAATGACCCTCCCTGATCTAGATGTGAATCCCTTCATGATTAGGTGGGCTATATAAAATGTTTTTCTAACCACTTTGGCCACGTGGTTGTCAAATGAGAGATTGCTATCAACTTGGGTCCCCAGGTCCCTAATTACTTCTTCTGTACTTAATGTATTACCACCTATGTGGTAATTTGTGGGCACTTTGTTTTTGCCAAAGGGGATGACTATACACTTTTTGGTGTTTAGCTTGAGGCCATGGCTCTGGCACCAGTTGTCTGTTTCTATGAGGCCCTTTTGGAGGATGCTTGTGTCGGCTGGAGAGTTGATTATGGTGCCCAGTTTGCAGTCATCTGCGAACTTGGTCAGCCACAGTCCTTCCGTGTTGGCCTGTACCTCCAAGAAATATATACCGAACAAGAGAGGTCCCAGGACTGAGCCTTGTGGGACACCACTTGTAACTGGTTTGGAGTCTGACATAGCTCCAGCAATTCTAACCATGTGGGTTCTGTCCTTGAGCCAGTTTGCTACCCATCTAGTGACATAGGGGTTTATATTTAAGCTGGTGAGCTTATCTATAATGCCCGAGTGGGGTATTGTATCGAAGGCTTTTGCGAGGTCCAGGTAGGCTGTGTGGACCACCTTCCCCTTGTCATTGGCCTTGGTGACTGTTTCAAAGAAACCGACCAGCTTTAAGAGGCAGGATCTGACCTTAACAAAGCCGAACTGGGTAGGATCCAGTGTCTGTAGGTCCCCAATATCTTTATTTATGAGGTCCATGATGATCCTTTCCATAGCTTTGCAGACCAAGCTAGTCAGGCTTATGGGGCGATAGGTTCCAGGATCCGTTGAGGCACCACCTTTGTGGAGAGGGACCACTGTTGCTGTATGCCACTCTTTGGGTACATATCCTGTAGTAAGGCTGAGATTGAACAGTAGTTTTATGTTTGGGTTTAGCTCTTCTTGGAGTTCATGTAGGGCGCCGGAACACCATCTGGTCCCATTGATGCTGTGTTTTTTGCTTTGGAGAGGGCGGCTCTTACCTGAGCATCTGAGATGTCAGGGGGGCAGCACTCTGCTGGGATAGATATTTGCCCTTTTGGTGGGGAGGGGGGGGGGTTTGCACTGAACCTGTCAGCTAGCATGTTGGCAATGTCTGTGGGTTCGGTGTATTTTTTGTCATTTTGGACTAATTCTGAGCATATCTGGGAATTCCCACCCAGGTTACTAACATAACTAAAGAACGCCTTGTGATTATCCTTAGTGTCCTGTGCAATTTTTCTCTTGAAGCTGGCCTTAGACAATTTTATGAGTGCCCGTAGTTTTTTGCTAATACTGATCAGAGATGCCTTCCCTTTTTGGGATTTTGCTCTATCATGTAGTAGCTTTCTCCTTCTATTGTATAGTTTGTTTATGGCTGGGGTCCACCAGACAGGACGTGTGCCTTTGGTGGATTGGGTCTTGGTTTTATTTGGGATTGCATGATCCATGCATTCCTGAAGGTGTTCATAGAATGCGTTTATAAAGGATTCTGCGGTCTGGGCCGTATTTTCCACAGGCCTTGGGGCTTTGAAGGATTCCACCTCAGTTTTGAGGAGTGTGAAATTTGCTTTAGAGAAGTTTTTCACTGTGGTTTTCTGGGCAGGGGGTGGGGTCGGGATGTGAATATCCAGTGAGATTAGTTTATGGTCTGAGGACTTGGGCTTCAGATTTGACTGTTTTGAAACCTTCTTAGCCTTCTCCTTGCTTTGATCTGAAGAAGTATCAGAAGATCCAGAAGATTCAGAAAGTCATTTCCACAACTCTTTTTGGCCTGCCTTGGAGGGATGAGCTCCAGCCAGCAATTCAGAAAAAAATAGTTGGGAGAAGTCCCTAAAAAATCAGCTTGTTTTTCCTAACTGCTAAAGCCCTAGGATTAAACAACTTACATATGTCACATGAGACTTCCAAATGGGCAGGGCCCAGACAATACATGCAAGAGTTGCTGGCATCAGAGAAGGATATCTTGTGCCCCCACTCCTTGCACTTTTTAAATCCTGAAGGTTTTTTATCTATATTCACAGAAAAAATCAATAACATAGCAAATAATACTTTTTTTAAGAAGAAAGGGAAAAAAAGGAAAACTACCAACAATGGTATGAAAGATTACCAGAAATTGTAAAAAGGGACAGATATGCTTAAAAATACTACTGACAATGAAATCAAGATATGCTAGAAAAATGCATAGCAATAAGGGGGGCTATAAAAGAATAGTAGTTTACAATAACAGATACAAGAAAATATATTTACTATTGGAAAACCTCTGAAACTCACTATAATGCTCAAGAGCTGACAGCGACCATGTCCATATGTGGAGATGGCAAATGAGATCTGGGGTATGGAGGGGGACTGTAGCATTGTAGGTAAGGGATGAGCTTGAGAGTTTGAAGTAGGCCACAAGCTGTAAAAAGTGGCTGATTGGGATCGAAGGAATGAATGAATGAAAATTGACAACATCAGATCTTTTTGTTTTATTGAAAGTCTTCACACAAAAAAACAAATAAACCCCAATACACCCCTAAAACCTATTAACTTAATACTAACACAAGATACCAAAAGTGTGTCAAGTGGTCAAATCCAAACTTACAAAACCAAAACCACTCAGAGACAGTTCCAATAGCATAGTGTATTCCAATTGGAATACACTAAGCTATTGGAACTGTCTCCGAGTGGTTTTGGTTTTGTTAATACTAACACACAAAATTATGTACATCTTCCAATAGTGAAAATTTACCTTCCTAATAGGAACAATTGTACCAAACTGACAGCCACACTTACAGACTTGGGTTAACCTAAAAGTAAGGTTATCCACGCTAAGATGCACGGTACAGCCTGTGCTTCTACTAAGTGCTGTCTGTTTTTTTCTTATTGTTATTGCTCTCCGAGACCAGGAAAACACTTAAATGCTTTCAGAAAATATTATCTCCTAACTACTGAAAGAAAGAAGTATTCTGTTTTTATTGCTCTTAATCAGATTGTCTCCATGGAGACATGAAAACCAGATACAGAGTTGCTATTCCAAGCATTTATTTATTTGCTAGAGGAAAGCTTTATTATAGTCAATGTTCTTTTTTAGTTATTTGCTTTTTCTTAAAACTTATTAGTAGATCAAGCCAAGGGCCTTAATCATGTCATTCCTCTATGGAAGAACAAGAAAAAGCACATAATTCTTTGTATCATGCTCTTTTGACCAGGCTTTTCTTCTTTTTCTTATATTGCAGTGCCTAAATTTCTTAAAACTGAACAAGGAGAAAGAGAGAAGAAGGAGAAAAAAAACAGGGGCATCTATTTACTTTAGTATCCCCATTACACTTGAAAATAACTGAGAAAATGCTGCTTTATAGCATTCAGATTATATAATGCATTATAAAAATACTACTGTTAAGAACAACATTTTGTTTTAATTACAGTTAATACTCTGTCTCTCTCTCTCTCTCCTCTTCCCCTCTCTAAAGTGGTCTTCCAAACATTAATGACATGAAGTAGGGTATATTGCTTTAGAGTCCCCTACAAGTTTAACAAAGTCAAAAAAGTCCAATATTTCTAGGTTTTCTTGCTCTGTCATGTTTCACAAATATAATTAAAGCTTTTTAATCTCACATTTATTTGTCAGTTTCTGAGCTGCTGGTTTTATTGCAGTTTATCTTCATCTCCCTTTTTTTTCAATAATCATAGGTATGACTCAGATAGGTACTGCCTCCTCCATGTAGCTATGGATGTGGTTGTACAATTCTTTTGTGTACAGCTCAGAGTAAGCCTGTGTCATCCAAGTTCGGGGAGGCTAGAAAGTTTAATAAGTTGTCACTTAGTTTGAGGTAATTGGCTTTAGCAAAGTTCATAACAGGTTTGGAGTTTGATGGGGGGTTCTAGGTTAGTTTTAATACTTAAGGGGATCAATTTGTTTTCGATCTTACCAGGGAGGAGTTAATGTATGGGGCAGAGCAGCATCCCCTCCCATGTTCATGAATACTAGGTCTATGATATTTCTACATCTATTTGGGGAGCTAACTAGTTGCTTCAGGGTGTTTGTGTTGACGAAGTCCAAAAACCTCTGAGCAAGTGAATTATGGGTTGTGTAAGTCTCCCAGTTTATGGAGGGATAGTTGAAGTCACCCATAAGTATGGTGCTAGGCTGAATTTTAAGAGATTCCTGTAGGTTTAGGTAGGATGTATGGTTTTACAGACTCGTCTCAGGAGACCTGTAGCTAGCAGGGATATGATAGGATGTTGCACATGTGGTTATTTGGGCATGGAGCAGCTCAGGCGAGTCATTTTATTTTTGGACCAGTCTAGCAGTGTACTTGTCCTTTATGAACGCTGAGATACCTCCTCCCTTTGTTTTATACTCAGCTGAGGAAGGTTGAAATGTATGAAAGGCATTGTAGCCTTTGATAGCCATGACTCTGAACCATGTTTCTGTGACTGCACATATGTCTGCATTCACCAGGGTGAAGAGTGCCTCCAGGGACTGCAGTTTTTTATTTAAACTCCTAGTTTTGAGGCACAGTACCTTTCGATAGCAGTGGGTGATTTTTGTTATGTTGGAGGGCTTAACAACTTGGCACAGCCTAAAAAGGCACTATGGAGAGAGAGAAAGTTTTTTGTCAATATTGAGAAGCCAAGTGGTGACAAGTGCAAACCATCTCTGGCAAAGCATTGTGGTTTGTCAGTCATATCTCCCCAGGTTGACAGATATTGGATCCCTTTGCTGTGATACTAGAATCTAAGCCAATTGCTGAAGTCAACCATTTTTTGGTGTTACTGTGGCATCATTATTGTTTAAAGTAGGATGCTACTCAATGCTAGATTTATACCTGCCTGGTACACATATTCAGAGTGCTCCATCATGTCTCTCTTCATGTAGTCCAGAGATATACATCTTAGATAATTTACACCCACATGTACTATGACTATATCATACTGGTACTAGTGGTTTAAAGACCTAAGTGCATGTGTGATCTGGCAGATTCTGGCTCCAGATAGACAGCTCCCTGTGATCTTATCCTTGTTTAGTCTGGTAAGGGAGGCATCAGTATGTCTTACAATGCAATTTCTAATAACTAGAATGTTTGGCTGTGTGGTGTGTTACCTTGTGGGCTTGGAAGCGGGGCTACTATGATTTTCAGAGTTATGTGTTGTGTGAGGTGCTGTCTTTTTTTGAGTGTGCACAGGGCCATTGACAGATGCTTTTAGGAGGTATTGGAGGTTTGGGTAGATTACAAGTGAGTACCTCTGCATATTTGGGTCTATGTGCTTGTTCCTTAGTATTGGTAGTGAATGTTTTGGATGTAACACTGACAACCTGATTTGCATTTTTCATGTGTGTATGTGAGAGCTTTGCCTCCGATGACATTGTGTATCTACATCTCTCACATACCGTGTTTGTATGTTCTAAAATGAAATGGTTGTCAGTGAACATGAGACAGTTATTACACTGCCTCAGGATGCCCATATACACCAGGCCAGAAACAGAGATGACAGGGTAGTGCCTATCCATTATACCACATCCCTAGTAGATAAGAAGGAGTAGAGTCACAGGTGTCAAAGTCAGGCACAGGGAAGCTCTGAATAAATTAGCACATTTTCACAAACATGTAAGGCTTTTATATTAACAGGATGAAAGTCTTTTACACATTTAAGCCCTCAGACCAATCAGATAAACACACAGCAAGCCTTCTACTAGCAGTTCCCAACTCAGATGGCTTGAATCAGCCCTCTGCTATCACCAGATTGAAGAAATAAATCATCTTAATGTAAACCAAACTAATAAACAAAACCAACAACTGAAAACTTGTAAAAAAACAGGAAAGCATCAAAAGAAACTCCTCCACACAAAAGGATTTATTAAAATTTAGCTCTTTCATTTGCTCAATGTCTGGACTTCATCAGAATGATAAAACAAACCACATAGTCAGCTAAATACATAACAGACCCACCCCCAATTGACTACTGTGAAACAATTAAAGTAACACATGACACAAAACTAAAATAATGAACCATGAATGAAACTTAACACATGAACCGATATACATTAAAACATTTTTTTAAAAAGCTAGCATAGATTTCAATTTTAAATAACTAGAAATTGAAATGACATCATTCAATCCTGGTTTGAGCCCAGCATTGTATCTGAGCTGCCACTTCAGTTCCAAATATTCTAAAAGGATATCTTGAGGTCCACCCTTGGATCATTTTCTAAACCATCAATGACTATGAATTTAAACGAATGTGTTGGACAGTTTTTAAGGTGTTTAAAAAGAGTATTACACTCATCATTTTTGCTAATGTCATAACCATGCTGATAAATTCTATACCTGAAATGCCTGATGGTTTTATCAATATAAAAACAAGTACAATCTTGGCAAATCGCAGCATATACCACCCCCTTACTGTCACAATTGAATTTCCTCTTCAATTTGATAAAACCATGCTTATATATACACACTTTGGTAACTTCCAAAATCATTTTACATTGGGTGCAAAAGCCACACTTTCTCATTTCACCCAAGTTGGAGCTGAAACATTCCTTTCAACCATCATCTTGAAGCACACATCTTTTTGATATACTACAACAGCCTGGTCTCCAACCTTCCTGGAAACCTCTGGATCACAACTAAAAATAGCCCAGTATTTTTCCATGGTTTGCTTAATCTCCTAAAATGTAAGTTGTAAGGCAAAACAAGGGCTTTATTGTACCCCACTTTTTTGTTCCTAGAATTAATAACACATTGAGACAGTCATTATACTGCCTCAGGATGCCCATATGCCCATACATACCAGGCCAGAAACAGAGATGACAGGGAAGTGCCTATCCATTATACCACATCCTTAGTAGATAAGAAGGAGTAGGGTCACAGGTGTCAAAGTCAGGCACAGGGAAGCTCTGAATAAATGAGCACATTTCACAAACATGTAAGGCTTTTATATCAATAGGATGAAAGTATTTTACACATTTAAATCCTCAGACCAATCAGGTAAACACACACTAAGCATTCTACTAGCAGTTCCCAACTCAGATGGCTTGAATCAGCCATCTGCTATCACCAGATTGAAGAAAGAAACCTTCTTAATGTAAAACAAACTGGTTTTGAGCTCAAGTGCAGAAACAAATGCTTTATAACAAAAGGCAGAATTCATGCAGTATCAGAAATCCTTGGAAATAAGTTCACAAACCCTGGGAATGTTTCCCAAATACAGAAAAATGTGTGCAAATACAGGAAAACTTATATAAAACAATGAAAAACTTTGCAAACTTAGATACATTTTGGCAAACTCAGGCTTTGGCAAACTCACAACAGCTTTTGCAGTGTCATAGGAGGTCAGGAAATATCAGAATACTTGTTAAAACAATTTAAATGTAGTACAGTATTGAACGAATGGTGATTCTTCAACAAATACAGGCTGAAAACAGTGATAAATTCAACCAAATCAATAAATGAAGCACATAACTATTAAATAGCACTGACAGAGTTAAAGCAACTGCAAAAAAAAAACCCCAAAAAAAACAATTTATATTAGCTTTGTAGGTCCACAGATAGTTTCAGATGAACTCCAGGTCTTGTAGTCACAGGTGTCCAAGCCAGGCACAGGGAAGCTCTGAATAAATGAGCACAGTCTCACAAAAATATAACCAGCAGGATGAAAGACTTTTACACAGTTATGCCCTCATGCCAATCAGATAAACACACAATAAGCCTTCCACCAGCAGTTCCTGACTCAAATGTATTGAATCAGCCCTCTGCTCCCACCAGAATTCAGAAAAAACCCTCTTAATGTAAAATGAACTGGTTTTGAGCTCAAGTGTAGTAACAAATGCTTTACAAGAAAAGGCAGAATTCCTACAGTATGAGGAATCCTTGAAAATAAGTTCACAAACCTTGAGAAAAGTTTCCAAATGCAGAAATATGTATGCAAATGTAGGAGAACTTCTATAAGCATAGAAAAATGTATGCAATATTTAGAAATATTTTGATAAACTTGTGAGAAATTTGGCAAACTCAGAACAGCTTTTGTAGTATTAGAGGAGGTTAGGAAATATCAGAATACTATTAAAATGATCTAAGAGCAGTACAGTAACAAACAGATGGCATTTCTTTCACAAGTACAGTCAAAAAACAGTGATAAAGTCAACAAAATCAATAAATGTAGCACAGAACTGTTAAAGAGCACTAAGATAGTTAGAGTAAGTGTAAAAAAATACTTATATCAGCTTTGTCGGTCCACAGATGGTTAGATGAACCCAAGGTCTTGTAGTCACAGGTGTCCAAGCCAGGCAGTGGGAAGGTCTGAATAAGTGAGCCATATTCTTGCATTATTATCCACTCCAGTATTGCATAGATTACATTCCCTTAAACCTTACTCCTTCTCCTGAACATTATTTTGCATGCATTGTTACCACACATTCCCCTTATTTCTGAAGTCTGCTTGGTGTATAGAAATACCTATGCAAACACTTAAAAGCAATAATCCTAAACTTTCTGGACTTTGTTACATACTTAGAAGGTATACATATGTCCTTCCATTGTCCTTTTGTAAATTACCTTTCCAGTTTCTCTTCTCAATCTTTTCTAACCTCCTCTGACTGATTCTTATAGTCATATAAGAGGTAGACTGTTTCAGGAGAGCTTCCTGCTGTTCAAAACACGGCAGCTGTTTTAAAGGCTATTTCTCTGCTTTTTATTATTTTTACTTTCTTGTTGTCTAGACATTAAAGAGAGGGCTGGAGGCATGTACGAAAGGCAAGGACTTGAGCCATATTCTAACCTGATCCATTACACTTTACTATTGAATAGGAAAAGGAAATGTGTTCTCTCACATAGTTATGCTTTGTAAGACATTTAAAATCAGCATAGGAGTGAGCAGCAGTTAAGAGTATTTCAAGAGAGCTTGTTCTGCAAAAAACACAACAGAGGTTTTAACACCTATTTATATTATTTTTACATTCTTGTTGTTTAGTGATTCAAGGTGGAGTGTGCTCTGAAGGTAGGGACTTGGGCCATATTCTAACATGGACAGTTACAATATGCTGCTGAATAGGGTGAGGAAGTGTGTTGCCCTACATAGCTGTGCTCCCTAAGACATTTAAAATTAGATTAGTCATGACCAGCGGTGAGGTAGAGTGTTTCAGGAAAGTTTGCTGCTGCTAAAAGCACAACAGCTGTTTTAACAGCTATTTCTGTGCTTTCTATTATTTTTACTTTCTTGTTGATTATTGATTCAAGGATGGGGGGGCATGTTCTGATGGCAGGAACATGGGCCATATTCTAACTTAGATCATTACACTAAGCTGCTGTGTAGGGAGAAGGAGTGCCTTATCCCACATAGTTATGCGCCCTAAGACATTTAAAGTCAGTTTGGGAGTGGGCATCAGTGAGGCAGAGCAGCTACGCATGTACATGTATACACAAAGATGCAAGTGGGAACAAGAAGGAAACATCAAGATAATATGCAATAAAATCATGTCACTGGTTCTACACTATAATGGAACAATTTGATAATTTTTGTTTAAGTGACTTACTTGAGAAGAGATTGCTAAATATGTTCTGTGTGTGCAATGTACTCATAGAGTACACATTTTACTTAATCTGAAGAAATTGTTTGTAATAAGTGCAAATATTTGATTACATGGTATGAAGTTATTAAAATTCATAAACAATGTCAATATAGTAGAAGTACACTATTTATTGTGAGCACTTTCATCAGAGACAATGCTCCAACTTCATCAGACAAAAGAAAAGACAACAATTAACCACTTTATATACTTACAAGTGTTTGCAATTAAACCAATCACAAATTAACCATCAGTAAATTACATTCACTAATTCATATAGGGTTATATTTAGCTCCCCTAGTATCTTAGCTGAAAGGGTATTACACCTTGTTAATTTTTAATCTTTAACATATATATTTTTGTTATACGTATGTAATTATGTATAGGTTTCTGATATGTTTTGTATATGGTTTTAAGTATACACATTGTAAATGGAGAAGATATCTTGTATTAGCTGAATTGTTTACTGGTGTCATAATGGAGTTAGATGTTTTTATAACCCTACATGAATTAGTGAATGTAATTTACTGATGGTTAATTTGTGATTGGTTTAATTACTTCCATTTGTAAGTATATAAAGTGGTTAATTGTTGTCTTTTCTTTTGTCTGATGAAGTTGGAGTATTGTCTCTGATGAAAGCACTCACAATAAATAGTGTGGTTTGGAGTACTTACAGCCTGCTTGCTTTTTTGTTATTTTACCAGTTTGTTCTTTTTTGGAGTTCTTTTAAGATAGTAGAAGTGAAATAGAAGAAAATAATATTTTAGAGACCTTTGGTTTATAGATTCATAGGCATATATTAGGCTAATGACCACCTGGGCCTTTATAGGCCTAGCCTCGTAATCCAACCCAAGTGTGGCCCTACACATCATCATGGGTGTTTATTAGGGAGAGTTTATGTTAGTTAGAAAGTTTCTAAAGGTTATTTTGGGGGTATGATATTTTGGGCATAGTTACTGTCTGCCTTTGTCTATCAGAGGTATGGAGACCAGACTCAGGGTGAATTTTTGATTTCTCATATATTGGTCAAGCTTACACTTAAATAGGGTTAGGGTTGGAATGTCCTTCACATGGATAGGGAGCCTGTTCTAGAGCATGGGGATCCTCTGAGATACATATCTGTCTCACCAACATGCCCTATTTATATTGTAATTTAAATCCTTGATCTAGTGGTTCTGATGCTGTTCATTTTGCAGATGTGCAAGAGATCTATCAGAGCTGGATCTAAGGATCCCTTGTGAGCCAACCATAGATCATCTGTCAGTAACCTGTAAGGCACTAAATACAGAGTTAGGGCTTTAAGGCACTATATATATAGGACAATGTGTTTATACCCTGGATTATCCTGGTAACGAACATTTGCGGGCATTCTAGCTGTTGCATATGTCTGGTCAGGTACATGACAAACGAGGCATTATATTCTACGAGGGGTCTGATAAGGGCTGATTAATGTGGCACTATGATTTCCTTGGACCTGAATACCATGCCCATACTCATAAGTTGGGTGACACAAAATGTTTTTCTCGCTACCTTGGCCACATTTTAATCAAAGATCAGATTACTAACTACATATGTTCCCAAATCCATGACTACCTGGTCAACTCTTCGTGGAGTTTTATCGATAAAGTAATTACCATGGGTGTCCGTTTTCCCAAAAAACACAATAATGCATTTCCTGGTGTTGAGTTTTAATCCATGACTTTGGCACCAGTCATTTGTCTGTGCTAGACCCCCTTGTAAGATGTTTGTGTCATGGGGGAAATCTTTGATAGCTCCCAATCTGCAGTCATCTACAAACTTGGTCAGCCAAAGGCTCTTGATGTTAACTTTTACCTTTGATATGTAGATGCCAAATAGGAGTGGTCCCAGCATGGAGCCCTGAGGAATCCTGCTGGTGACCAGTCTTTTAGTGGAGGCGGTCTCACCAATTCTGGCTTCCTGGGTCCTGTCTGTAATCTATCGAGTTATGCAGAGGTTTATGCCAAGTTTGGTGAGTTTTTCAACTATACCTGAATGAGGTATTGTATTGACCACCTTAGCCAGGTTTAGGTAGGTGGTATGCACCATTTTCCCCTCATACATTGCCTTGGTAGCCTTTTCAAAGAAGTCCACCAAGTTTAATAGGCATGACTTTCCCTTCACAAAGCCAAACTGGGCTGGATTCAGTGTCTGGAAGTTGCATGTATCTTTGTTTATCATTTCCATGGTAATTCATTCCAGGTCTTTGCATATTAGACTAGTCAGACTGTAGTTCTGTAGTTTCTGGGGTTAGTTGATGGTCTACCCTTGTGAAGTGGGATAATTGTTGCAGTCCTTCATTTTTGTGGTACAAAACCTGATTTGGTTCCCAGTGAGCTCTGAGAGTACAATCAAATAAAGTTAATGGTGATTTAGATAGCAATCTGAAGCAACCATTTAATGATGTTTTGAGAAATACCTCTAGTAAAAAAAAACGCAAGAGGCATTACACATATTCTGGTGAGGAGGATAACATATGGTTAAGTTATTCAGATGTAGTTAGAAAAGGCAATAATGCTAGGAAGAGCTTTAAGAATTCCCTCTGAAGCTCTTGAAGAACTCAGAAATGAACTAGTATTATCAGTGATGATTATGAGGATGCAGTTACAGTTAAAAGTAGTAGGAAAAAAGTAACTGTGGGTGTTAAACATGTCTCAATTCTTATAAACTGCTCTATACAAGAAACCTACGTACCCCATCTATGGAAAGTGTCACATATAATTCCCCTTCACAAAGGTGGAAACTCCTATAAACTATCAAACAGCTGGCCAATTGCTATCTTGTCCCCCCTTTCCAAGCTTCTGGAGAAATGTATTCACACCCAGGTAATACACTTCTTATCCTCACATAACCTCCTCTCCCCCACACAGCATGGTTTCCGCCCAAACCATAGCACAACCACTGCTCTCCTCTCCTATAACAATCAGATTAACCATCTAAGAAAGCAACAACAAATTTGTCTCAGCCATATTCCTAGATCTATCAAAAACGTTTGATATGGTCTCCCATAACCTACTCTTAGACACACTGTCAACCTTATCCTTAGCCCCCTCTACTACTTCATGATTTAGAAGCTATCTCTATGACAGAAAACAATCAGTTAAATGGCAAAGTACACTATCACCTCTACTACCAACTACTATAGGCGTCCCACAAGGATCATTACTGGGTCCTCTACTATTCACCATTTTCACTAACAAACTACATACTTCCACCCTGTATGTATCACTTATACAGTACGCAGATGACTCCATCCTAATCTGCTCAGCCCCATCTATAACCACTCTTCAAAAGCTTACCCAAGAATCCTTCTGCTTCGTGAAACAATGGATTACCGATATCCAACTCATTCTAAACCCCAACAAGACCAAATTACTCCTTTTTACCCCCAATAAATCCAAATCCACACTCCTACGTTCACTATCACCTCCAAAAATGGGACCATAATCTCCCCTTCCCCTCACACTAAGCTGCTCGGGGTTGAAATAGATAACAATCTAAACTTTAATGTCCATATCTCACAAGCCATCACAAAGGTATATAAGAAACTAGAAACCCTATACAAACACAAACAGTTCCTATCGGACCAAGCTAGAATCTCCTTAGCCCAAGCCCACCTCTTGTCTACCCTAATGTATGCATCACCAATCCTAATTCATATCAGGAAAACAGACCTAAACAAACTAGAGTCATGTTACAATAAAATCGCAAAATTTGCTAACAGCTCTACTTTTATTAGTCATCACTGTCTTACCCTGAAGCAACTACAGTGGTTAGAAATCCCTCAGCTAATTAGCTATCACCAATTAGTCCTCACCTTCAGCATAATAAGGAACCCTCAGAAAACCCCAGCCCTAAACCAACTTCTAAACCAATATTCTGCAAATCGCCCTCAACGCTCATCCAACAAATCCCTGCTCTGCATAACCAAAGCCAATAACACTGCAGGGAAATGTCTGTTCTCCCACATCATTGCTAGGGAATGGAATAACCTCCCCCAAAGTATCTCCTCTGCACCATCCATCTCACGTTTCAAGACATCACTAAAGTCACACGTCTTGCAATCATGGCTCTGTCCCTGTATCACATAAAATCTTTTCTGCTCTCCTCCTAATTTGCCACACCTCATCTCCTCACTGCTTACCTCAGCTATTCTGTACTACTCAAATACTCCCTATCAGGAACTACTATCCTACAAACTATTTCTCATATTATGATATATCTCCCGAATAACATTATTTTCCAGATTCCATTCCTTCATTTTTATGCTTTGTACTACCAATAGAGAATTCAAAGTTATGCTATCTATATACCAAGCTTGCTCAAATCAAACTAAGATACAAAAAAAATCTCCTTGATTGTATATATGCCACTGTATATAAATTTTCTGTAATTCGTGGATTATGTGTTGTCATATAAAGACATGGTGCTCTGATTGTATATATGCCTCTGTACAGAATTTTTTTTGTCATTTGTTGTATTTGTACTGTTATGTTATGGAGCTTTTCTCCCCGGGCCTCCACTGTAAACGGACCTTGTTCCAGTCGGACTTTCCCAGTAAACAAATGTAAAATAAAATAAATAAATAAAATAAATAAAAATAATAGAATAGAGTGTGACAAAACTAAAGGGATTAATGACTATGAGATAGAAGCTAATAAATGAATAACTCAAAGGCTCAGTATTGGAAGAAAAACAACACTAACCAAAAAAAACAAAAACTTCCAAGGCTGTCTGAAGCAACAACAAATGTGAACTCTTTAATAAAACAAAAAAACAATAACATTCAGATAAAAATTATGATTCAGGTTAAGCCCTTTCATCTTTAACTAAAGACATCTTCAGAACCATGAATGAAATCACGCTGATCCAGTTTAAAATAATGAATGGACAAAAACACACACCTGAAACTAGACAATCACATGCTAACCTCTGCGTCAATAAAAAACAACCAATAAAATACAAGGAAAATAAAGGCCTTAAAGGAAAAATAAATACAAAACCACCCAAGTGTTGAAGATAAAACACACTGTCAATATAATAACATTGAATAAATGGTGAAAAAACAACCAAGTTAATGAATAATTGATGCCCGTTGCTTCTATTACTCACAATAGAAATAGTATCATTTATACTGGGATAATTAGCAGCATCCAATTTCAACTGCAAAACAATTTCCCTGTGTAAAAGTTCATTCTCCCAATCACCATTAAAAGGACCAGCAGAAATTTGTTCAAGTACCAAAAATGTGAAACCACTGAATGATTGACAAATCATGGAATGCTTAGCTAATGCATTCTTCACATCTTTGAGCGGTATACAATATACATGCTGGTAAATATGTTTATTCAAAGGTTTAATTGTCTTCCCTGTGAAATATGCTAAACAATTACAGCAATTTGCTAGATAAACCACTCTTTGAGACAGTCTCCTTCTTTTCAAAAAATTAATTTTACTCAGGATTTGTCCTTCAGAATTCATATTAATATACTGACACTGAGAACAATGTCCACATTTTCTAGTAAAAGGCAATCCCTGATTAAAAGTCCTGATATTCTCTAACAAAGACTTTATATTGGATTTATTCTTTTGGGTAAAAGAAGGTGTTACACCAAACATGTGTTTAATATTGTTGTCACATTGTAAAAGTGACCAATTTCTTTGCACAACATCCTCAATCTTCTTCACATCTGAAGTATAATCTAGTACCATATTGTTTTGAAACTGAAAGCCACTATTGTCCCTGGTGCTCATCTGTTGTAATCCACATGTTATAATAGGAGCAAATTTGTCATTTATAGCTCAGAAAACCCACATTTCTTTGTCCCTAAAGGTTTATATTTGTTCTTTCATCACCAGATTTTCAATAGACTATCAAGGTATTTATAAAATTTTAAAAAAGAACTGGCAGATTTTTCACGGTCAAGAAGGACTGTTAGAGAATGTGGGGTTAGAACCCCAACTGATTTTTAGAAGAGGGGAGACCACCAAAATTTGTTGGAAAGAGAGGTCCAAATTGTACCCCAACATGGTGTTTTAGGAGCCGAGAAATGTGGGTTTTGTGCTCAATGTAATTTTATTTTCAGTATAGACAAGATCAGAATTAATCATACTACCATCAGGCCACAAGGAAAATTCTCTTGTAATACCCAAGGTGACGTTTATGCTGCCTTGTGCACAAAATGCAAAGGTTTCTATATTGGGAAAACTAAGAGGAGACTAAAAGAGAGAATTTACAAACATGTAAGGGACCTTAAAAACCACAACTCCAATAGTGCTTTATTTAAGCACGTAGAAAGATACCCTGATCATGAGTTTAGGTTTTTGGTGATAGAAAAGGTCTATCATGATCCCCAGGGTGGTCCATGGGAAGACTATCTTGAATTCAAAGAGTTATGTTGGCAAGTGAGATTAGATGCCCTTACATTTCCGGGTCTCAATGATTGTCTTAGTTTGAGCAGCTTACTTAAGCTGCGTTCTTATATTGCTTAACTTTATTTCTAATACAAGTATCTTTTAAGGCAAAGGTATTTACTTACATGTTTTTATATATAGTTTTAAAAAACACTTATGGGGTTGGTTTTTGACTTTCATAAAGTTTTTATGCTTGGTGATTTATTTTTTACAGCATAAATATTTTGTAAATGTTCCTTTAATTGATTTGTAAATCCTAAGTGTGTTTTACCAGCTGATAGTGTCATGTGATGTTCTCTGAATTATATTTAAAAGTGGTTTATTTGAATTTTCATTATTCTGAAGAAGTCAGCTGATTTATGCTAATGAATGCACTCAATAAACTTTTTGGTCGAGTTTGGGAAGATGTCTCTGGTTTTGATTTTTAGTGCATTGTACTTGTGCCTGGTTCTTGGTTTTTACCTTGAAATCTTTGCCAGTTTACTCCAGTAAATTCCAGCTCTCTTTTGCATATTTTCTACACTCCTACTTGCAGTCAGCCCTTTTGGCAAAATCTTTCTCCATTTGTGCGCTGGCTTAGTTCTTCGAACAATTTTTACAACTTTATGAATATAAAATTCTGTATGGTTGTTATTTCCCTTATGGATCCTCATCCAAGACTTCCAAGACAGCAGCACACTGATCAACCACTTAATTTTAGCTCTCCAAGTGTGAAAAAAGAAACTGAGAAATAAGAGCTAGTAATTTTGCCAGCTTAAGTAAAATTCAGTTACTAACTCATAAGTACATTTTCTGATTCCAGCAAAGAAGAAATTTACAGAACCTGAAAGAAAATCAACTAGAAAAGGTGAAGAGAAAACACTGATGGGAAAAAAATCCTACAGCTGTTCAGCAAAAAGCAGTTCAAATTTCAGCTTTGGTACAAGAGGTGGCTTCCAGTAATTTAGAGGAAAAAGTAAATCAAATGTACTCAGACGTGATTAAAATAAATGAAATAATAAAAGAATATATCAGCTCAAATAACAACTGGAAAAATAGAAAAACGCTTTAACTAGCTATTCAAATGTATTGATAAAACTGCAAAAATCAGAGGTTGAAATGAAGAAAAGACTGGCTAAGTATCAACGTTTTCAAGAAGAGCTATTTCAAAAATGGAAGTATTAGAAGACAGAGCACACAGAGAAAACCTGAGATTTTCTACTGTGCTAGGGAAACCAGAAGGAATAGACTGTTTTAATTTTATGAAAGCACAAATAAGCAACTGGCTGGTAGCCCAAAGCAGGCTTTATTAAGTGAAAGAATGTATGCTCCAAACATGGCCATGAAAAAACAACACAGACTTGATTTCTAAAGATGCAATTACACCAGCAGAAAGAGTTGATCCTGACAAAACTGTGGCAGAAGGAAAAGTATTAAAAGTAGGAAACACCAGCATGTTTGTGAAAAATTATAATTCACTGTACAACCAGGTAGAAGAGAATCAAATGTATTCCAGTAATCAGGGAACGTTGTCACGGAAGTGTGAAATTCAACTGCTGTTTCCAGCTGCCTTTTGAATATTTTTTCATGGAGGATCACAATCATTTTTATGCACAATAGGCTGAGGAGGAAATGTAAAAGTTTATCTAACAAAAAGTGAGCCATCAAAGAGAACAGAACTGAACTTCTCATTCTCATGACAATGAAATTCATAGAGACTCTGCCAATGACTTTTTGAAGGTTCCAAAGAAAAATGCTTAAGAGACAGAAAAAAGCAAAGGAGGAGTTGACAACAAGAATCAGGAGTACTTAGGATGTAAACCAGAGTCTGGTGTTGGCACATGGAGATGAACAGGAAGAATACTAGCAACATTGAAATTAGTCATTAATGTGAGATTATAAAGCATCAATTACATTTGAAAAATATGGCTTAGCAAGAAAATGTAGCTGAGAAAGATTGCACTTTTGTTGACTTTCTTAAACTTGTGGGTGGATTGTAAAGCATATACCACACTTTGTCATTATTGTTTAAAAGGACACTAAAAAGAGAAAAGTAATAGTAACTAAACACTTTTTATTCTTAATAGTATCTGTATACAACAGTTCATGATATAAACTGCATGTTACATAGTAAAACAGTTTTGTGAAGATGGAGGTCTTTCGGTGATTGTTGTACATGTTAAAGATATTAAACAAGTAGTTTTTTGTTATAAGAAATATAGACTTTACAATGTAATGAGAAGAAAGGCTGAACAAAAGTAAGGGAGAGTTAATATGTTGTGATCTTTGGTTGCTGGGGCAGGGGCAGTGTAATAGTGCATTGATTGTAATGTAGAGTTGAGATGTTTTCTTTCATTTTTGCAGAGGTCAATGCCTGGATTGATGCTCTTGGCTTAATCTATAAACAATTTGTTTGTAATTAGCTTGAAAAATTAGACATAATGATGAAACTCATGAGAAGTGTTAAATTTCTTGTATATGCAATGAGATTAACTTGAATTTTTTCATTAGCAAATGTTCAGTAGGAGCCAAGAATTCTGCAGCTAAAAGTAGTTGTACATTCTGTTCCATGTTGAGTGAAACTGACAAAGATTTCTTCATGTAGCTGCAGAGTTGTTAGCTCTTTTCCTCTCATTGCTGACTCTATTTCCATGATGTGTAAGCAATTAATCTTGTGAGTTCTTAGCTTTCTTTGCTGAGGGAAATGCAACATGTTAAGGGATGGGGCAAACAGTTTAGTGAAAAATCAAGTTCAAAATTAATGGAAGTGAATAAGAGATAGCAGCTTTCTAGTAGTTTTAATACTTTAATGCATTTAATAGAACAGTGTATAATTTAGTTTTATTTACAGATAGCCGGTACACTTTTTCATAGGGCTAAAAGTTAAAGTTTTCTGAAAGCATGCAAGCTGTTTCCATATCTGGGAGGGGAAAAGGGATAAAAAAGAACAGACACCAGTCAAAGTAAGTGAGCGTACAGGCTGTAATATACCTTAATTTTAAGTTAGGTAATGCCTGTGGATGCAGATGTTGATTTGGGGCAACTGTTGCTATCTGGAGGGTTAAACTTATTTTTTTTGAAGATGTACATAGTTTTATGTGTTTGTTCTAGGCTAATTGTTTATGGGGTGCTTTGAAAATGTTTTGAGTTTTTTGACTAAGGGTTTTGATTAAAACAAAATGTCTTAAAACAGCATATGTTCAAATGGAGATGACAAGAAAAATATATAAAAGATCAGCCTCCCAAACACTAATGTTTGTATGTAACACATAGGTGGGAACAAACAATTCTTATTATAATGGCTATCCATATTGTTTTAATCAAGAAACATCTTTATGAAATTATCACTTATGACATAAGCTATCATACATTTATATAAATGAAAATAAACCATACTGACATATTTTAGTTGCAAACATTATACATCACTTATAATCTATCCATTCATTGTCAAACATTACATAGCTCATTCAAATCCTGCCTTCTTTTAAACCCCATTCCTCCTCCAAAATGTTATTCTACATGTATTGTCCCCGCAGTTCCTATTTTTTCTATGTAATTTGCTCCCACCCTTTTGTGCTAAAGATTCCATTTCCAGTTGTTTTATCTCTGTTACTATATTCACTACTTCTAGTACAGTTGGTTTAGACTTTGATTTCCATTTTCTACTAATTGTTTTTTTGGCAGCCACCATAATTAGACTCAGCAAGACCTCACATGTCTAGGCAATTTTGTTTCTGTATTGTAGCTCAAAAAATAATTTCCTTAGTTCTGCCAATCTGCTCACCCACTATTTCTGATAGAGTAGTCTGTAGGGAATTTTTAAAGTCTGAGAACTCACTACACTCCCAAAAATATGTTCCCAGTTACCAATACTTCTAAATATAACACAAATAACAAAGGGGAAAGAGGACACCCCTGCCGGTTCCTCTGCTCTCAAATAGAAACTTATCAGAGAGGAATCTATTAACTTTACTTTTTGCTCTGATCCCTCATACATTCTCCTAATCAACCTTATAATTTTATCAGAGAATGCAAATGCTTCCTTTGCCCTGCTCATAAAATCCTAGATTATTTTGTTGAATGCTTTCGCTGCATCAACATCCACTAATAACAGTGGTATTTTCTTATATTCTGCTTCTGGCTGGATTATCATTGTTCTATTAATGTTGCCAAATATTTGCCTCCCCTCCACAAACCACATTAATCCATAGCTACCAATTTTGGCATCACTTTTGTCATTCCTTTAGCCATTATAGATATAAACACTTTATAATCATGGTTTAGAATTGAAATGGGCCTATATGAAGCTGGATCTGGTGGGTCTTTACCATCTTTAAGTATTACAACCACCACCACTTTCTTCTAGGATGTTGGTGCTTCATGTCCTTTTAAAATACTATTTAACAGAACCTTCCAGATCTTTATCAGTTGCTTCCCTCCTAGCTTCTAAACTTCCAGAGGAATACCACCTATTCCTGGGGACTTTCCTGTGGATTGGTTATACATTGCCATTTTATCTCCTCTCCTCCTTTCCTAACTGTTAGGAACTGAGCCTCATCTACCTCTAATCTTGCCATATTTAATACTTCTATAAACATTTCCATTTGTACATTTTATTGATTCACATATTTCTCTGCTTTATAGGAATTTTCATAAAATTTCCAAAATATTTCTAGTGCCTCTACATGATCTCTGGTTATCTTCCTTGTTATAGGCTCCCTAAGCATGGCAACGACCCTTTCTACTTTCTGTTGCCCAAATTGTTGTGCTAAAAGTTTTTGTGCTCTGGGGGTATTATCAAAAAAAAAAAAAACAGTTGCTTAACAGCAGTCTTTCTACACTTGTGCATATTATTGAGGCAATCCCTTATTTTCTGTTAAGCATTCTGCAACCCCTCCCATTCTTGTTCTTTGAGATTCCCCCTATTCTGTAATACTTTAACATTTGTCAGTCCCTCTAAATAATTCTTGTTACTTCTTAACCATCTCTCTCTTTTCTTTTTATTTCCATTCTGTTTTTAAACTCCACTTTAATTGTAACCCACTCCCTAGCTATATTTTCAGAAGAAATTTCTATCTTCCCTAATAACGCCTGAAAATTGTCCACTACCTATTCCTTAACATATAGGTGGTAAATCGCCAGTATCTCATTATTATTTCATTACCCTGCATTTTTATTTTAGGTATTATTGGAGCATGATCCGAAATAGTTTATCAAAGCTTTCAATTAAATGCACATATTCCTGTAAAATATTTCTGCCTAGCCTAGCCCAGATTTCATACCTTGGGGAATAATATGTAAATTCTCTCTGAACGCCTACTACCAAATTCACATCTTCCATGCTAAATATTTTTATAAACATTTTCAAAAGTCTACCCTGTTTTGTTATATTTTCCCTTCTGACCCCTCCAGATACACCCTCACTGCTGCAAATCAAATTCCAGTCCCCACAGATTGCAAACTGGCTCAAGGACAGAACCCACATGGTTAGAATTGCTGGAGCCATGTCAGACTCCAAACCAGTTACAAGTGGTGTCCCACAAGGCTCAGTCCTGGGACCTCTCTTGTTCAGTATATATTTCTCGGAGGTACAGGCCAACATGGAAGGACTGTGGCTGACCAAGTTCGCAGATGACTGCAAACTGGGTGCCATAATTGACTCTCCAGCCGACACAAGCATCCTCCAAAAGGACTTCATAGAAACAGACAACTGGTGCCAGAGCCATGGCCTCAAGCTAAATGCCAAAAAGTGTATAGTCATCCCCTTTGGCAAAAACAAAGTGCCCACAAATTACCACATAGGTGGTAATCCATTAAGTACAGAAGAAGTAATTAGGGACCTGGGGACCCAAGTTGATAGCAATCTCTCATTTGACAACCACGTGGCCAAAGTGGTTAGAAAAACATTTTATATAGCCCACCTAATCATGAAGGGATTCACATCTAGATCAGGGGAGGTCATCGTGCCTCTTTACTCATCCCTCACCAGGCCCATAATTGAGTACAATGCCCCTTTGGGATGTACCTTACCAGACACCTGCAGCAACTGGAAAGACCCCAAAAGTACCTCACCAAGAGGATCAAAGGGCTCAAACAGATGCCGTATGCTGCCCGGTTAAAGAAACTCCAGCTCTACTCAGTGGCATACTGCCTGTTCAGAGGCGATCTGTGCCTGACGTATAAAGCCATGTCCAACCCAGAATTAATGGACATGCTGCACCTCAGAAAATCCAAATCCCATCGAGCTACGCTCGAGAGACTTGAACCTCAGCACTGAAATAAATAGGACATGCTGGAGGGACAGATTCATAACCCAGAGGCTCCCTTCACTCTGGAATAAAATCCCAGTCCAGGTTAGGCAGAGTCCCTCATTGACTCTCTTCAAGAGGAATCTTGATGAGTGGATGGGAGATCGTAGGTTTACCCCGGGTATCACTTCTGTGTCACTGTTAGACAGAGGCACAGTATACTAACCTCGAAAAAGGGCATAGCAAAATAAATTTAAAATGGGTGGCGAAAGCCAAACACATTCTGGCTAGGCTTATAAATGCCCTTGGGCAGATAGCCTAGTATGAACCTATGAACCTATGAACCTATAAATAATATTCCCTGATGAAAGATGGTTATTTCTCTCAGAATTTTCTTAAGCAGTTTTAGGGGGAATATAAATACATGCCAGTGTAATCCTCCTCCCTTGTCAGTAGCACTTTATTACTACAAATCTAGCATTATCCTTTTCCCTCTTCTATCACTATTGGAGCTCCTCTTGCAATTAATGTAAGTACTCTCCTTTTCTTTTGTCCCAGATAGACTGCTGAATAACCATCCTAAAATCCTTTCTTTATCAAATCCACATGCTCATTTCTTTCCAAATGAGTCTCCTGTAGCAAAGCTATTTACACTGTACATTTTTAATATAGTTCACTACTATTTCTTTTTTGCATATATTTGTGAGACCATTTACATTTAAAGATTATATAGAAAGTGATGTCATTATATTAAGAAATTATTATTCTCACCTGTTATATGTAACAGCTTTTGTTTTTTAAACATCTAGATTCAGCTTTTGTATTACATGCGCACACTAGTGTTTGGCAGTTTGTTCTTTCATACAGTTGTTTCCTATCATACCAATTTGAACGTATGTCACTTCTTAAAAAAACTTTTTGTTTTAGTGATAACCCTCAACAACAAAAAAAAAACAACATACCCAGAACACACCTAAAATATATTAACTTAATAATAACACACAAAATTATATACAGCTTCAAATATTGAAGTTTAATACTCCTAATAAGAACAATTGTTCCAGAACTGAGAGCCACACTTACAGACTTGGATTAACCTATAAGAAAGATTATTCATGTTAAGACATATAGTATAGCCTGTGCTTCTACTTCCACTAATTGGTGTCTGTTTTTGTCTTATCTTTATTACTCTCCCAGATTAGAAAAACACTTGAATACTTTCATGAAACATTATCTCCTTGTCATAGATGAAGACCATTGAAAGAAGGAAGTATTCTGTTTTTAGTGCCCCTTATCAGATTGTCTCCATAGAGACATGAGAACCAGACTCACAGTTACCTCTGATACAAGCTTTCATTTACGTGCTAGAGAAGCATTTTTTATTATATTCACTGTTCTTTTTTATTTACATGTTTTCACTTAAAACTTGTTACTAGATTGAGCCAAGGGCCTTAATCCAGTCAATCCTCTATGAAAGGGTAAGACAAAACATATCCATTTTTCTTGTATCATGCTGTTTTGTCCACACTTTTTTTCTTTTTTATATATTGCATTGCCTATAGTTCTTAAAACTGAACAAGGAGAAAGAAAGAAGAAGGAAAAAAGCAGGACCACATGTTTACTTTAGTATCCCTATTACACTTGAAAATAACTGAGCAAAGTTTACTTTATACCATGCAGGTAATGTCATGCATTATAAAAATATTACTGTTACAAATATTTTTTACTTACAGTTAACTCTTTCCTTCCTCTTCTTCTCTCCTAAATGTTCTTCCAAACATTAATGACATGAAGTAGGTCATATGCTTTGGAGTCCCCTAAAAGTTTAATAAAGTCAAATAAGTCCAATGTTTCCAGGTTTTCTTGTTCTGTCATGTTTCACAAATATAATTCTTCTTCTTCTTTCGGCTTTTCCCGGTTAGGGGTTGCCACAGCGGATCACATGTCCGCTCATGATTGGCAGTGCAGTTTTATGGTGTCGAGTTGCCAGCCCACGCCCAACCTTCCAGAGAAGGCACACACACACACACACGCACTCATGCCTAGGGCCAATTTAGAGTGTCCAATCCACCTACAGCATTTCTTTGGGATGTGGGAGGAAACCGGAGCACCCGGAGGAAACCCACGTGACCACAGGGAGGACATGCAGACTCCACACAAAAGGCACCCCAGCCAAGGATTGAACTGGAGAACCTCTTGCCATGAGGCAACAACACTAACTGCTGCACCACCATGGCCACCTGTTTCACAAATATAATTAATGCTCTGAAATTCCACATTTATTCATCAATTGCTGAGTCACTGGTTTTCTTCCTGTTGATCTCCATCTCCCAAATCCAGTCTCTGTTGCATTGCCAATGTACTCCTGGTTCTTTTAGTCAACTCTTGTGCTTTTTCCTGTCTCTCAAGCATTTTCCTTTGAAACATTGGAAAAGATTTCACTGGCATAGTCTTTCTATGGGCTTTATTACCACAAGAACAAGAAGCAGAATCTCTTTCTGTTTGATAGGTCACTTTTTGTTCAGGACAAATGTTTCTATTTCCTCCTTAGCATGCTCTGCATCAAAAAAGGATTTTGACCCTCCAGGAAAGAATATTCTGAAAATAGCTGGATACAGCAACTTGAATCACATGCCTGCCTCTTAACATTCCCTGATTACTGGAATTAATTTACTCCTTTTTCCTGGTGTGCAGTGAATTATCATTTTCCACAAACACTCTGCTGTCTCCCACTTTTAGTACTTAGTCTTTCTGCCACAGTTTTGTCAGAATCAACTCTTTCTGCTGGTAATATTGCATCTTTACTGTTAAAGGTCTAGGTTGCTTTCTCATGGCCAGGTTTGGAGCATACACATGATGTGCCCTTTCAGTTATCAGCTCCTGCTGAGGAATTCCAGTCCAGTTGCTCATTTTTGTTTTCATATAATTAATAAAGTCTGTTACTTTCAGTTTTCTGGTACAGCAGAAAATATAAGGTTTTCCCTATGTGCTCTGTCCTTTAATTCTATTATTTTTGAAACAACTCTTCTTGAGTAGTCACATATTCAACCAAATTTTTCTTCATTTTGACCTCTGATTTTTTGCAAATGTATCACCTCGTCTGAATATCTGTTTAAAGGTTCTTCCATTTTTCCAGGCTTTTGTTATTTGAGTTGATATACTCCTTCAATGTTTTGTTTATTTTAATCAGCTCTGAGAAAACTTGATTTATTTTTTCCCTCTAGATTACTGGAAGTCATGACTTGTAACAAAGCTGGAGCTTACACTGCTTTTTGCTGAACAGCAGCAGAATTCTCCCCAGTCAGTGTTTTTTCCTCACCTTTTGTGATTGATTTTCTTTCAGGTTCTCTGAAATTCTTTTTTGCTGGCATCCAGTCAGTGCACTTACTTGTCAGTTTCTGAAATTTACTCAGAAAGACAAGTTTAATGGTTCTCTTCCTGGGCTTCTGTTTTCACACTGGAAGAGCTGAAATTAAGGTGTTACTCAGTTTGCAACCATCTTGGAAGTCTGACTACACTATTCATATTAGCCTGAAATGTAAATGGTCTTACAGGTATAAAATAAGAGGAAAGAGAACTGATTTATATTAAGAAATTCAGAGTGCAAATAGCAATACTGCAGAAGACATATTTGGAAATAAATGAGTATGCTAATATGACAAAGAAAGGATTTCAGGATGGATACTGAGCAGAATATCAGGAGCACAGGAATAGGGGAGCAATTATACTAATTGCCAGAAGAACTCCAATAGTAATAGAACAGGAAAATATGATAATAACGGAAGATTTTTTTTGTAGTAAGGGGCTAATGGCAAGGGAGGAGGATTATGCTGGCATATATTTATATTCCACCAAAAACTGCTACAATGAAGCTTAAGGAATTTTTGGTAGTAATAATCAGCTTTCAGCAGGAATATTAGCTGTAGGTAGGGACTGGAACTTTATTTACAACAGTGAGGATGTATCTAGGGCACCTAAACAGGAAAATATAACAAAAGAAAGTAGATTTCTGAAGAAAAGTATGAAAATATTTAGTGTGGAGGATGTGAATTCAGTACTAGGAACTTGGAAAGAATATACAAATTATTCCCCAAGGTATAATAACTGGGCTAGACTAGACAGAAATTAAATTTTACAGGAACATTTGTATTTAATTGAATGCTTCAACACACATCCAATAATTATTTCAGATCATGCAAAAAAAAAACTAAGATAAAAATGCAGGTTAATGAAATAAAAATGAGACACTGTTGTTTTCCCACCTGCCTTTTAAAAAGAAAGGAATTTAAGGAATGGGTAGTTGAGATTATTCAAATGTTATTAGGTAAGATAGAAATTTCTTCAGAACTTATCGTTAGTAAGTGGAATAAAATGAAAATTGAGTTTAAAAATAGTATATAAGTAAAAAAGTAAGAGATATGGTTAAGAAGTAATACAAATTATTTAGAAAGGCTGACAAAGGTTAAAGTGAATCAGAAAAAGGGGAATCTCACAGAACAAGATGAGGTGCAACTGCTGAGTGCTAAAGAGAAAATAAGGGAATATTTGGATAATTGCATGAGATTAGACAGATTACTGTTAATCAAATATGTTTTGGCAATAACCCCAGAGCAGAAAAACACTTAACACAATGACTTAGGCAACAGAAAGAAAGGGCCTATTACAAGAGAAAAACACAGAGATCCAGGTATTAGAAGTATTTTGGACATTTTATGAAAATTTGTATAAAGCAGAGAAATGTGGAAATGTGGAATCAAAAAACAGCACAACTGGAAATATTTAAGGTACATTTAATTATACCAAGGTTAGACAAAGATGAGGGTCAGTAATTAACAATTAACAATTAAGATAGGAAGAGATGAAATAAATGTATAATCAATATGCAGGAAAGTATCCAGGAACAGATGGTATACCTGTGAAGTTTGGAAGTTAGGAGGGAAGAAAGAAATAAAGATCTAGAACATACCTCTTAATTGTCCAGATGTCTGCAGAATATCCAGATATTTGTCTCATAGTTTGGTTTATTCCTTATAACATTTGTGGTTTTCTGGAAAATCATTGAGGATTGAAGACACTTAATAATGACAAACATTTGAGTTTCAAACTTCATATCCTTCAAAAAAATGCATGTCAATGCAAAACCCATTATTCTAACAATTGTTGTAAGAGGAATATTTAAAATTTTTCCCTGTTTTTGAGCCTTTGTTCCCTCCATTATTTTTGCCTTTGTCCAGATTTCTTGGGTAACAGGTTGAGATGGATGATATGTTAAGTTTGTTTAACAGTGTGTTAAAAGGTGGGGAGAAGCATCAATGCCTTGGAAGAATGCAGTGGTGGCTGTAACACCTAAAGACAATCAGACCCAACTTCATATAGACCAATTTCAATTTTAAACTACTGTGATTACAAAATGCTTATGCCTATACTAGCTAATAGAATGGCAAAGGTGTTGCCAAAATTGACAGATATGGATCAATGTGGTTTTGTGGAGGGGAAGCAAACAAATAATCCAGATTGAAACTGAATGCCAGAAAATATTGCTGTTGGGTTTTGATGCAGAGTAAGCATTTGACTGGGTAAGCTGGGATTTTATGAGTAGGGGATGGAAGCATTTGTATTCCTTGATACAACAATAAGGCTAATTAGGAAAATATATGAAGTATCAGAGGCAAGAATTAAAGTCGGAGGGTTCCTCAATGATTAGTTGTGTCTATACAGAGGAACCAGACAGGGGCACTCTCTTTCTCATTTATGTTTGTATTATATTTAGAGCCATTGGCAAAGAAAATAAGGGACTCAGAATTTCAAGGATAAACTTGGTATAATAATCAAGAAATGCTGGCTTTATTTGCAGATGATATTATTTTGCACTTGATAAATCCTGAAAAGGACACCTCGGCATTGTGGAACATTTTGAGACAGGGTAGTTTAAGTCTTTTCAGGATATAAAATTAATAAAAATAAAACAAAGGCTTTAGCCATAAATTGTGTACCCACACATGAATTGATTCAGCAATACCCATGGTGACACTATAAGATGAAATATTTAGGAGTATGGATTCATCAAGAAAATTCCTATATCAACCAAGGGGCCATTAAAATTGCAATGCCAAACTTATTGTTTATTTAGGTTTATGTACTAGATGTAAAAGTTTCTACACAGGAAAGACTGAAAGAACTCTCAGAAGACGTATTTATGAGCATCAGTACGATATAATTAAGAAAAAGGAAACTAATGCTTTTTATAGACATTCCCTTTTTTGTCCCAACATGGAAATTAAATTCATTATTTTAGAACAGCTAAGGTTGGATGAAAGGTGGGGGGACTGGGGGTCTCTTTTAGAATATAAAGAGTTATTATGGCAGCTAAGACTAGATGCAGGAAGGCGACCAGGGCTCAATGACGCTTGCAGCATTAGCAGCGTCCTGAGGTTAAGGAAGGCTAAATTATGAATTTTCGGTTTTCCAGTGTTTTCAGGGTTTACATATAGAAATGAAATTTTGCTGAATAAACAGCACATTTAAACATTTTTAACACACTAGCATGTGTATAGTATTTGCTTTTAAATATTGTTTTAACATTGCATAGTTTTAATATTGCATATTTTTAACACTGTATATTTTTATGGCAATCTGTGTGTACACCAACAATTGATTATTAAGTTTCATGCATATGCTTTGTTGGACATTGCAGTGAGTTGTGCTTAGTAATGGTTTGCCTGCAAGCAGGTTTTGTACCAGCAAGTAATTTGAAGGGTTAATTAGACCTTCTCTTTTACTAATTGAATTATTGGTCAAGTTTTGACTATGTATATAATGAACAACCGGCTTGATTTTATTGTATCTTGAAAAAGCTCAGCACCAGGCTGAGCGAAAGCGCTTGAGGAGATTTTTGTTTGTTATTAAAGCAAGAAAGTATTTGTAAGTTGCAGCCTTTCATTTTCTGCCTTGCGGAAGAAGGACTATCAGCATTTCATCAACTTTTCATTCTGGGCTTCCAGAGCCAGCTTCCAGGTTGTGGATCTGTTTTGCTTTATTGGTGCTTTTCACTTGTTCTTGGTTTTCTGTTTCCTACCATATCAACTACCTCCTCTCACTCTATGGTAGGATTGCCATAACTAGAAACATTCTTATGCCAAAACTTGAGAAAGCATGTCCTATTAGGCTTCCACTCAGTGCATAATACACAAATATTTCAGTCTATTATAACTAAGATATGCAGATTTGTAATCTTATCTGGTTATAGATAACATTATTGTGAAGTTTTGAAGGTTATCATTGGGCTCACTATATCACTCAGGGCTAACGTCTTGATACTATTTAAAATCCTAAATCTGGGATACTGTTCCCCATTGAGAAGAATATTGCTGTTAAGAGAACAAAGTTACTTCATAACAGACAATGTGGAAGAAAACCTTATGCTAGACAGACCCCATTTCAAGACTACCTTTGGAGAAAGGACCTTCATTGGACCCAGTTATCTAGAACAAACTATTTAATGAAGTAAGAAATCAACAGACATTAACAGCTTCTTAAAATGAATTAAAAGAAAAAACTAGGAGGAAGCCATTGCACCTGTTTTAAGACACCAGATAACACTTAGCTTCCCTCCCTTTTTGCTTCATTTGTAATATGCAATATTTTTATATCTGTAGAACTACACCAACATGTAAATAATGCAAATACTGTAATATCTTAATAGCTTATGTTGTAGTTCCATCTACATTGTATTGTATTCCTACCACCTATTGCAACCTTCTCTTGTATAATAATCATCAGTGTCAGTGGCACAACAAGTAGCACACTCACCTATGGTGCAGAAAGCTGTGTGTCCTATTCCCATAGCAGGTAGATTGAGTGTTGACACTATAATGCAGCATAAGGCTGTGCTGTCCTTTGGATGAGATGTTAAACTAAGGCTCCATCTGCTTGAGTTCCTGGTAGCTCAGGTGGATATAAAAAAGATCCCATGGCACATATCAAAAAGGGTAGGGGTCCTTTATATAAAGAAAGCATTATTTACATATTTACAAATATTCAAATTGCCATTCCTTATTTTATTTATTATACAGTCATACTTTGTCATGTCAAGTTTTTATCCTTATCAGACCCTCACTCCTTTTTCCATAGCCACCATCTGATTTCAATCAATATTACTGCCAAAATCTATTTTCCATTAAACATAATTTCATTTATCCTCTCATTCCATATAACCCATTTAACATAAAACATTTATCTATTATTTTGATATATTCTTTACTTCTATTTTTAAAATGCCCATATTTAATAATCTCAATATTTATCTAATCCACTTCTTTTATATATTCAAAGAAATGTTCTTTACATGACTTTTCCCATTATTTCACCACTGTTTTACATTTCAAAAACACACGTTTAGTAGTTTCCTCTTTCCCACAATGTAGACATATTATTTCACTTTTCTTTTTATATGGCATGTTTCCTTTTGCCAGTAATTTATCTGTTACCAGTCTTCACAGAAAATCCTGACATTTTACTTTTTATTGCACCATTTATTTTTTTATAGCTTTACTTTTTTTCCTTCTGTTATATTTCCCATTGTTTAACAAAATAATATTGTATTATTACATTCTTGTACCATATTTTCTCTCCTTTTCGATGCCATCAAATTTTATTCCTCAGTTAATATATTTCCCTGATAACATTTCATTTCTTCATTTATACATTCTTTTTCTCTTTTTGAAACATTTTTACAACTAATATTTCATCTTTTTCATGTATCCAGTTTAACACGTTACATACATTTAGTGAAGCAACATACACCACTGGGTTGATTAACCCTAAACCCACTTTATCTTTATTTACATAAAAAGTCCTCTTTTTACTAGAATCAATTCAGAAGCCTGTATTAATTAAAAGATTATCTGTAACAATTGTTTTTCAAATACCATTAGCAACATAAATACACTGGATAAATATGCTATTTTTCCATTAAAACTGAATTTATCAAATGAACCAGTTTCCTAAATAATGATGTATGTTTTCAAAAAAAGTTTCTTTTAACTCTTCTATTATTTTCCCATTGTTTCCTACTAGCATTCTTATTCGTAAATTTTATACCTAAGACAAGATATGTCTATCATTGTAAAATGTAGTCTCTCTATCTTAACCACACCTCCTAATCCTTTACTTTTTATTTTAAGTCATCCCCATTGCTTCTAAATACTCATTTAAACAAAATATTATTTCTTTTATCCACAGCTTTTTTTGCATTTACTATAATATCTGCATATGTTAACAAAATTGGAATTCTTAACTGTTCAGGTGTTATGTATATTTCCTCCTTGCATTTTACAATTTATTTCACATACAATTACATTAATAATTAAAGGAAAGAGTAAACAACTCATTGGACATTCCTGTCTTACATCCCTCCTTATATGTACCCGTTTACTTAACCAATCATTTACTAGAACTTTTACTTTATTATTTCTATAAGCAGACATATATATTTTACTAATTTTCTCACTTATAATGTATTCTTTCATTATTTACCATATAATTGTATGCCCTGTTGTATCAAAAAGCCTTATTAAGATTCCCCTAGTATATATTTAGCTTCTCTTCTATTTATAATATCATCCACAGTCTCTCTTAATATTATTAATAATTTTTGCCATTCTTTCCCTTCTATTTTATACTATATACACTGTCCTCCATAATAATTTTCATCTTCATTTCAAATCTCATCTGTATTATTTTCATAAAAATATTGCAATCATTGCTATTCAATACTATCGTCTTCATTTTTTCTTATATTTTTGCGTCTTTCTTCCAAATAAATTAAGGTACACCACTGCATAGTTCTTTATATGTGAAACCTTCATTTAGGTATTCATTCAAAATATTTAAAAAAAATTATTTTTGTCATTCCATTAAATTTTTATACATTTCATATCCTATTCCATTTGGTCTTGCAGCTGAATCTATATTCACTTGCCCTAATACTTTGTCTAACTCATATAAAGAAATTTCCTTTTCAAATTATTTATTTTCATGCTCTGAAAACTTTTTACTTCCCATATTATTTTCTGTTTCTTCTTTTTCCTTTAAATATGCCATACTTCTCTTTTTTCCCTTGTAAAATATCTTTGAATAATGCTTCATTTTTCTCTTGATTTCTCCTATATAATTCTTTTTCTTTATCAAAATACTCTCTATTATTATTTTCAAAATATCCCAATACGTCTTTATATAGTCTTGTATACTTTTTTTCCACTT
This sequence comes from Protopterus annectens, assembly GCF_019279795.1. Taxonomy (NCBI): domain Eukaryota; kingdom Metazoa; phylum Chordata; order Ceratodontiformes; family Protopteridae; genus Protopterus; species Protopterus annectens. Next base: position 896,714,253 of record NC_056748.1, read on the forward strand.
TCTTGCATCATACTGCCACTATAAGTAATATTTTTATATTTTATCTTAAAAATCATTCGCCATTCAGTCCAATTTTTGTAAAATGTTCTCATCGTAATATGATCCCGCTATAATTCTGTTATTCTCTTTCCTTCTTCATCACATGTTTTCTTATTTAACCTTTTTATTCCTTTACATATTGTTATACATTCCTTGCTTTCCTTTAGCTCTAGCCATATTGCTAGATGATCCAAAAAACCTGTTTCAATTATTTCTCCTTCCCCTATAGTTAGTCCTTCTGATATTATGAAGCAATCTGTTTAGGTTCTTTATATACCCCTTCTATAAGTCCATAAATTTTTATCCCTGAGTATTAATTTACTGCTTCTCATAACTGCTAACATTTTCTTACATTGTTTCCTTTTAAATCTCAGTTGAAATCTCCTGTCACTACAATATTTATATTTATCACTACATAATCTAGAATCTGGTAAAATAAACTTTCTCTTTCTTTACAGGTAACATAAGCATATGATGCTATATTTCTATATATACTTGTTTTTCCATTTTAAATCCACAGACGTTAATCTTCCCATTCTTACCTATCCAGTTCTTTTTCTTGTTTATTTTGAATTCTCACCACATACTTCTGCTTCACATTCTCATTTGCTTTTTTTTTTTTTCTGTTACTCCCCTTACTCCCCTTGCACCTTCTTACACTTTTTTCTGCACAGGATATACTTCCAGTTTCATCTTCATCTTCAGAATAGATTCATTTTTTTCTTTTTTTCTTTTATCCATAATGCCTCCCCAGGAAATATATCCTTAATTTTCTGGCTCACTCTGCATCAACATCTCTTTCAATACATCATTCTGCAACCCTCCCAACAAAAGGTTTCTAATAACACAAGATTCACTTATTGACTCCTTTTTTTTTAAGCTTCAGCAAATGAGTTTTGCTGAAAAACAACTTATGAATCCTCCACAAGCTTACTGATAATCTCCACCTGCACTGATATTCATCCCCATGCCTTCTCCCGTCTTCTCCTCATCACGCACAGTTCTCCCAGCCACCACTGCTCTAGGAATGGGGCATGCACATTCCTAACAGAGTGGAAGCCCCCTGAGTCCCATGCCAAATTTCCCATAGTAGTATAAATACCACCTCAGGTCTCCCACGAAAAGAGGCTGCTAGCCTAGTGGGACTAACCTGGTCAAGAAAAGGATAAATAAAATAAACAAAAAAATAAATAATTGTATTTTGTAATTTATTGTATGTTTTCTGTTGTTTGAATCTCCTAGTGATGACTTTAAAGGGTCAGTAGACCAGTTCATTAACCCAGTTAACAAATACAAACAAACAAACAAAGAAATAAAGTAATTAGATATGGATAGTGAAACAGATGACTAAGAGATATACAGGTATATCACCAATTTCATAGCTGTAACCCAGTGCCTGGACAGACATGTTTGCCTCCTTTGGTACATCAGCCTATTTCCTCAATTTTACCAGGTTATGAATACACATGAAAGAGAAAAAAAAAAACAAATACCCATGAGCACCAATAGCTGCATATAGTTGTATAGGACTGCCTAGCTATTTATAAACAGTTACCAGGTACTCATACTTGCTGCAGAATTTTGATTTTCACTCCCTACTCTCTTCCTCCCACTGAAAAGGTCAGAGCAGCACTGTATCAGGTCACTGTAAATGTGTCAGTACTACTCACCAGCTTGGGTGATACTGTAATATCATTCACTACCCTGGGAAGGGAAGGCAGTGCCAGACATCTACCTTGAACAGAGTCTTCATAGGACTTTGCCAGCAAGTAGTTATGGTGATGCCAATGCAGGAGGCAGATAAATATTTTTTCTCTCCCTCATGCACTGTGCAGCAGCTCTTCAAAACTCATCCCCATCAAAAAGCATGTTTGCTTTACAAGTTGATATCAGGAGAAAAACTGCAGCAGATTTACACTGATTCTTGTTTCAAGAACCAAGTAACATGCCATGACAGGCAGCTTGGCAGTACAACATTATCTAATGCCACTGTGCAGTCATGCAGCAACAACAGCTAATGCTTGTGGGGTAGGGAGAGACTGAGTGTACTGCACACACAAGGTATCAGACCTGTACATACCTCACTGGTGTCTAGCAGCTTGCCAACACACAGTCATTCATGGCACGACAGTGGCACACTGCCACTAGGTGCTTAGAGGTGGATTTGTAAGTCACAAAGCTGTTGACACATGCACAATCTGCAGTGTGTGTGAACAGGCAAACACAAGTCACATAGCACAGTCTATGTCTGACTGGTCTACTTCACATAACCGAACGCTCAGATGTTCAAAATTCATATGGCTGAGACCATATAATCGAACATTTGAATGTTCGGAAATGTGAACTAGACCTGTAAAAATAAAAAAAAATCACACATTAAACTGTGTATAGCAGGGGGGCTTCGCCCCCCTGCACCCTCCACACCCCTCCTACTTAAATATACCAACTCTGAGATCGCACTACAGCGAGAACAAGGGAAATCTCCCAGTCCACACTGTATGCGATTTCCCATTCAAAGTGTCGGTATTTCAAAACTTCGAACATATGGTCTGCGCTCATATGGGTTTGGAAGTTTTGAATTTCGGCATTCTGAAGGGGACCCATGTCTGACACACTTTGTGATAATGTGTGATTCAGAGATATTTAACCTAAATTCCCCCTTTGGGAAAAAACATGTACCCGTGAATTACCACATAGGTGGCAGTACACTAAACACCGAAAGTGTGATAAGAGACTTAGGGACACAGGTGGACAGTGGTCTCACCTTCAATAATCACATCGCCACAACAGTCAGGAAATCCTTCCATGTGGCACACCTCATCACTAAGGGATTTTCATCCAGAAAAAAGGAGGTAATTGTTCCATTTTACTCATCACTCATTAGACCCATTATAGAATACAACGCCCCATTTGGTATGTACCTCTCAAGACATCTGCAACAAGTGGAAAGGCTGCAGAAATACCTCACTAAAAGAATCACAGGCCTAAAGCGGATGCCCTATGCTGACCACCTTAAAAAACTCCAGCTATACTCTGTTGCATATCTTCTACTCCGAGGTGATCTCTCCTTAACATACAAGGCCATGTTAAACCCAGAGCTGTTGGACATGCTACACTTAAAGAAATCCCAATCCCACTGAGCCACACGCTCCAGAGATCTAAACCTTGTCATCACAATAAACAAAGTATGCTGGAGGGATAGGTTCCTAACCCAGAGACACCCCAGACTTTGGAACAGACTGCCCATACATGTCAAGCAGAGCACCTCTTTGGCCCTCATCAAACCCAGAGCTGTTGGACATGCTACACTTAAAGAAATCCCAATCCCTCAGAGCCACACACTCCAGGGATCTAAACCTTGTCATCACAATAAACAAAACATACTGGAGGGATAGGTTCCTGACCCAGAGACACCCCAGACTCTGGAATAGACTGCCCATACATGTCAAGCAGAGCACCTCTTTGGCCCTCTTCCAAAGGAACCTTGATGACTGGATGGGAGAAAGGAAATTCACCCCGGGGATCACGTCAGTCACCCTGCTAGACAGGGGTCCAGGGAAGTAAATAGTGTGGTAAGAAATAGCCAGGGAATTGTTATGGCTAGACTTGTATAGGCCGTAGGGCCGATAGCCTAGTACCAACCTATGAACCTGTGAACCTATGTTAAAAGCACTGAAATAGAAGGATATAAAACAGTGATCAACAATGAGGTGCTCAGAGCACTGTCTAAATCTTCTATAGTTTAGTGAGTGTATCTGAAATACAATAATTGCTATGTTCTACAGAGTGAAAAAATGTTCTTCTTCTGCTGTTCCAAGGGTACATAGGCCAGTGGCATCTGGAAAGGGTGACAAGATCTTGTAAATTTTTTATCAGGGGTTTTTTGCTCAACAGGAACTTACTGACAAATGGATGGAGAGAGACATTATGAATCTCTGATTTAAATAATTAAATTTGTTTACAGAGTACAAGAATATTGCACATGTACTGTGGTAAATGTATACTTGATAGTGGCAGGTGGGAAGTGTGACTGCATATATAATTTTTTATTGTCAGGGGAATTTGTTCACAACAATTCACTAAAAAGAGAATGGGGAGCACAGGGAGGAATGCAATGGTAAAAGAGAAGAGAGGGCACAGATGCAAGTAGCTGTAGCCCACCAGCTGTATGTGGATTATTTTCCATGGGTTATGTTCTCTCAGATGGAAAGGGATGTGTTAAAATGCACAAACTCTGCAACAGTGGATCAGGTATGGTACACAGTGGATGTGATGTGGTGGGGGAAGCAGAATAGGTAACTGATACAAGATAGGGGAATATGTAGGGCACATGGCTTTGATGTGTTGGGCACAGGTCAGTATAGGCTAATAACAGTGAACAAGTCACAACAAACCATATAACCATGAGACCATATGACACTGGATGAATATAGGGATGTGGCCTGCAATACTGCAGTATGATAGGTGTGACACCTGTTATGGCCAGCGATGTCATATAGGTGCATGACTGGTACAAATGGTGATGCACAAATTTTGTGCTCACTTTCTGATCACTAGTGTTTGTCCTCAATTACAAGTATGTACATGGCACAGCAGGAGCAAAAGTGTCTCAAGAAGTTCTTACAGACAGAGACAGATATGGTATTGCAGGCTCTCTGTGAGCCTGAATGGCAGATTCTGAAAACAGAATAGACTAACTGCACCAGGGCTTCCAGGAGCATGTATAGAGTGAGTTATGTGCATATGGTATTACAGATGATGGCTACAACAGATAAGCCCATCAGGGTGACTGATATGATTCTGCATGCCTGTACAAAGGCCCACAACACTGCATGGTACAGGTTAGCCATGGATGGGGGTACACCATTGCAGATCTCTCACTGACACAGAAGAAAAAACAAGTAATCTCCGTGGTATCCCCGAAGTCTCAAAACAACCCACTAAAGTGTAGTGGGTCCAAAAACAAAACAGTGTAAGAAACTTCTCTGTGTGGAAGATTTTCAGTCCATAAATTTCTAGTTAATCACTGTATATTAATCAGATCAGACAATAGTATTAGAAGTAGCGAACGTAAACCTGTCTTAGGTCAAAACAAAACAAAACAAAAAGTATTAATAGAAATATATAATTGTACAGCATTACTAAGTATTCGAAATTAATCCAAGCAAGGCAGGCAGTCTGTTTCCAGTCGAAAATCCTTTATTAAGTACATAGACAAGCGATCCAAGTAAAACAAAAATAGAGTAATAATTTCCTCACAAGCTTTCTGAAGGATTCCTGATGTCCCTGTCTGGGGAGAGTGAAAGGATACTGCTGCCTAATGGAGCCATGGATGTGGGAGCAGGACATGAAGCACTAGCCTGTCTCATTAGGGTGTGAACCAGTCTGGTATTTCCTTAAGTTGATAACATTTTTTTGTGTCATGTTAGTGTCACGAGTTCAGGAATGCTCAAAACTGCTCTATATCCTGTACAGGGGCATCTGAAATGCAGTCACAAAGGCATACAACAAACAATATTGACACATGGGATGATCACATATTAGCAGTGTTACACATGGCTTTTTTATATGTCTGCTTTCATAGTAGAACTTGGCATGTCTGATGTTAGTGCTGGATTGGAGAATGATGATGATGATGATGGAGACATAACACTAGCTCAGTCTGAAGTCTCAGTGCCTCTGCTGGCAATGGTAACTGTGGAGGGCATAATGCCACTTACACCTACTGACAAAGCTCTGTTGCCTGTGGTACCTACCCACACCTCTCCAGGTCATGCCTGGAACCCCTACACAGGGAGCACCATCATCTCCTGGCCATAGATCAGAAGTGGGCAGTGGCCCTCACCATAGACCATTGCAAGAAAGGTCTGGTGGAGTGGCCATCAATACCATGACTCCTGCTAACTGGCCAAACTTTGTGTCACAATCAACATTATATAATGGAAGTGCAGGACAGTCACATAGGCAGAGGCAGATGCCAACCATGGCAGAGATGATAGGTGTATTGTATGGCTTATATAATTCCATACATGAGGGTATATAATAGATGGCTTAACCCTTTTTTAACTTCTCCAAATCTTTTTGGGTTTGTAATACCATGACGGGAATGGACCACATTCCTAAGTGAAAGTACAATTAAAGTTCATGAAATTAGTATTGTTTCAGTCTTTGATGCTAGCAAAAAATGCTCTTCGCAGCACCCGCAGTGTGCCCAGTAATGACTACTTCTGAAATTTGTATGGAGTTACATGTATTGGCAACATATCTAAATACGATTGTAGATTCTTTCTTATAAGACCCACTACTCCTACTACTATTGGAACTGTCTGGGTATCTTTCTTCACCATTGCTCTCATTTCTGCCTGCAGATCCTGATATTTTATGACTTTGTGTCTGTCTGTACACAAGACACTGTAGTCACCGGGTGTGGCTGTTTCAATGATCAATGCTACTTTTGTCTCCTTTTCATGGACCACTTCTGTTTTTTTTAGCATCTGTCTTTTGAACTGTTGGTAATGGGTGATCCCATGTGATGTAATCGTTTTCTATGATGCTTTGTGGCTCGTTTCCAGTGTTTTTCAGCCACTTCAGTACCATAATTTTTGCACATTCTCCAGTGCAAAAGTCTTGCCACATTATTCTGCCTTTCAGTATACAGTCCTTCAGCCATTAGTATATCACAACCAGCAAAGAGGTGTGCGACTGTTTCCAATTCGGTTTTACAAAACCTACATTTGTCTGTTTCTTCCACGTGTTCAATGGACTTTGTAAACCAGCATGTACATACCCCACTTTCTTGGGCCATCAATATTAACCTTTGATCTCTTGGTTTGAATTCGCCTTGCTTTAACCATTCCTGCATTCATCCCTGATCAACATGAGTTTTTTCCAGACGTTTTCTATACTTGCAACTAAATTTATGCATTTTCCGCATTTCTTGCCTTCTCATCTGGTCCTTCACCTTATATTCTTTCTTTTGTGTTTTGGAGCATTCAGTTGTTGCCTGATTTCTGTCTACTTCTGGTTTGATTTCCATTTCTGCTTGATGCCGATATGCTTCTGCTAGATTAAGCAGAGAAGTCATCTTAGATTTATTCTCCTCAGGTTTCAAAACTTTCACTACATTTGGGTCTTGTGAAGTCAGATGATATGTATGGAGTCCCATGATTGCAGATCTATACATGTAATCAATTTCAAGGAGGCCCATCCCTTCTTCAGAACAGGGAATATATAATCTTGATATGCACTGAGTTTTATAAATCATTTGGTGCGCTTGAAGCATCCTTCTTATTTTCTTATATACTCTATCCAGCACTACTGTTTCATGGTCATTGTAATGTAGTCAATCAGTTTGGGTCTATCTTATACATTTTTAAGCAGTCTTTTATCCATTAATGTGGGATACTATCAACTGCTTTTTTTAGTCAATCCATACCATACTTAGATTCTTCCCCTTTTTATAGTTTTCCACTATGACTTTATTTAACAACAAATGATCCTTTGTTCCATATGACTTTCTTTTATTGCCCTTTTGTTCTACTGCCATAATTGAGTTTTCTTTTAAATGACTATAAACTCTGTCTACATCAGTTCCCATGTATAGTTTATATATCGTCGGAAGGCAAGGTATTCATCTATAATTTTTAGGGTAGCTTGCAGGTTCACTCTTAAATAGGAACATTGTTTTTCCTGTTGTTAACAAGGTTGGTGTATGTTCAGGGTGCGCATATAAATAGTTCTTACTCATGGCTAAATCTTTGTGCAAAGAAGTTAATATATAACATGGCTTAACTGATTGGCATGTTAAATGGACAGCTAGGTGCCTCCACTAGTTTCTGTGGGACTGTCTGCCTCTAGGCTCCAAGTTTGATGCCCTTCCATGGCCACTGCTCATCTACCTCCAATGTGGATACACCCAACATGGCAAGTAGGTCAAGATCACATATTGCTAGCTCCTCCAACAATACCCACCAGTGTTGAGCCTGCCATGGCATGGTTTGTCTGCTCATGAATACATTATGTATGTGGTAGTCTTGTCCTTGACTGTGAGTGTTGGTGCCAATACCATTCCTCAGAGGTGGTGCTCCCTTTTCCAAGAGCATTCATGGAGTGAGTCTTCCCAGCTGAGTTCCCATAACCAAGCGCATTTCACCCTGCATAGTATACTCAGCTCCTCCCAATCACCCAGCCATGTCAGTCACTCTTTCCCACATCCCTAATCCCCCCTCACTCCAATGTATGCATTGTTGATCTTTGTTTATGTGCCACTAGCCATCTGTGCATATGATGACAACAGTGACCTTCCTTCACTGCAGTGTTAAATATGTAGGTTATGTCCCATGCACAGCATGTGCAGTAAATGTACTGTTCAGCACAGCCTGAGTGTAGCATTGCATGCATCAGTTTTTATTTTTGTTGTGTCTAATCTGGTCCATAGTTGCAGGGCACGTGCCATCCTTTTGCCAGTGTTGCAGCACATTATAAGCACTCCCATCTCACATGGCCATCTCCAGCAATCATTTCCTTCAAAAACTCTTTCCTGATATCTTATCCACCACTGGGTCCACTTTGCCTGGTCTTCTGATGGTAATTCCTTGCTCTAGCTGTTGGATACCAACATGTTGTGCAGAATTGTACAGACAGACAATATCTAAGATTGCTGGTGTAGCTCTAACCTTTGCCTGATGTGGGAATTATGATAAATTGCCTGGAAAGTACACAGCGATATTATATATAATACCCTGAGTGCTGCACATCACCTGGCAGCTGATGGAATGGAAACTCTTTGAGATGATATACAGATGTCCATGTGAACCAGGCAGGGCTTTGATGGCAATGTAGGCACAGTCTATGGTTTCTAGAACCTGGAGAAAAGGGTTATTTTATAGAATGCCTGCATAGTGGTGTCTCTCTCCTTTGCTTTCTGTAAGAGCTCCATATGGTCTTCCACATGCTGCAGCATAACATCAAGGAACTGATGTATCATTTGCGTAGTGGGTTCCTGTGATATACTCACTGTAACCCCTGAATGCTGCTGGAAAACATCTGTGGCAAGGATAGTGAATACTATGCATACTTTTACTCTCCACAGGGATCAGTATTTCATACATCCCATGAGATTTTATGCAATGATGGTGAATGTTTACAAGCTCCTATATGATATTTCCGTCCCAGCAATAAAGTTTGACTATGTCCTTCCTGTGGAACTGATGGTATGTTAGGCACAGCCATATCTGTCTATGACTCAGAGGGCAATGATCCACAATGTCTCAAACACTGCCTGGGGGAATGGCCCCTAACATATACTGCATAGTCAAAACAAATTTTAATCCTAGTAACTCAGTGCAGGGGTGTAGCTAGGATTTTCAAATTTGTACTCACAGCTCTCAAACTGCTACCCCCCCCCCCCCAGCCAAGCTACGGCCATTCTTGTAATTCACGATTCACTCTTTTAGTATCAATGAAGAGGCATTTGCTGTAATGCCTCTTCAGTAATATAATATAAATTCACTCAAATTTGGTTCCTTGAATTGAAAATGAACCTGAAAGTCAGTTTTTTGAAAAATGCAGCATGATAGTTGGGGTAGAGTATTCATGCTTTTGTTTTCTGTAACTAAGGTACAGGTTTTGAGCTTGAGTAAATTACTAACCACCTTCTACCCTTAACTAGGGTGTTTCATTCACACACACACCCCACCTACCTCTTAGTGCAAGAAATATGGACAAAGCCTAAAATAAACAGGGACAGATATTAAATAATGCTCTTGTGAACTTAAAAAGTTACTAGAATAACAGGATTTGTGCTGAAGTCTAAAACTCAAATGTGTCATTATTTAGCAACTTTAGCCTTCAATGATTTTCTAGAAAATCACAAAATTTATGAGGAACAGACAAAAAATATGGGGCAAAAATCTGGACATTTTGCAAAATTTGGACAGTTGAGAGGTATGCTACCTACCACACACACACACACACACACACACACACACACACACACACACACACACCTCTCAATCTTTTAGAGCAACAAATCCATAAATAAACTGAGGCAAAGGCCCAAAAATAAAGACTTTTTTTAAAATATTGCCCTTATAAATTTAGAAAGATAATAGAATAGTAGTAGGTCTTGCATTAGTACGAATTGTCTGAAAGGTATGAAATCTGAAACTCAAATGTCTGCCATTATTTTCTAACTTCAGTCTTTAATGATTTGCCACTAATTTGCCAGAAAACCACAATTTTATGAAAAACGGACCAAAAATGCGATGCAAAAATATAAAATTGCCTGACAATACAGTTGGGAACCTGTCAAAGAAGGGACACCATTTTAATATGAGCACTTTTAACTTGAGCAGCTGACAAAATTAGAGAATCTACATGCATTTCTGAAATAAAAGTAATGTATAACTCTGATCATTATTTATTTATAATTATGAAGCCTCCACGTTTTCTTCCAAAATTGCTATTTTTGTGGAGGGATTATTAGAGGGGAGCAACATTTTGAGCCAAAATTGGGAACAGTTGAGAGGTTTAGATTTCCTAACTCTAGAAAGCAATTTATTTGCACGTACCTCAATCTCAACCTCTTAATGCAGGAAATCTGGACAAGGCCAAATATACTGGGGGAACATACAAACAGTACTAAAAAATGATCTTGTATAAACTTAAGACAGTTGATAGAATAACAGGTCTTGCTTTAGCATGCATTTTTCTGAAGGTTATGACATCTGAAACTTAATGTCTGTCATTATTTAGTGACTTCATTCCTAAATGATTTGCTAGAAAAGTTTTATTTTGCATTTTACAGCACGAACACTAATAAATATCTACTAAACAAAGCAATGCAGTCTCACAATGAAACTAGACTTAGCATTAAAACTTCTCTGCCCTTGAAACTCACATTCATTGAAACAGCATTGAAACCCACATTCAAAGAAAATACATTTTGCCAGTGGCAGCCAAAGATTAACTTTGTGCTGTTTTCAAATCATAGGCCCCTTGCACATGGAACATACATGTGCTCTTTGATACACCTTCCTGATTGTATTAAATTATATTCCTTGTACAGTACAATATAGTTGTTAGAGAGCATTTTAAATTTATTGTTTTGAACATTTTTCCAGTAAACAATAAAACAAAATGCATGCACCAATAATGACAAAACAGCCCAGTTCAGAACATTTCCATCATAAAAGTCTACTCAAACTTCTACAGTCCACCAGTATCAGTAAATATGCACAATCTCTGAACTAGTAAAAGCCATCTACACAATTCCACATTAAAGAAACCTGCAACTAATGAAGCGGTTGCTGCTAGCAAACAACTTTATATTTCGTTGTTTCATCTACAAATAAAGTGCCTGTTGCCCTTGAGGAATAAATTGCCTATGTTGCATTAAAATAAGTGATACGCCAGTAATATTGCAATAGGGAATGGATGGCAAACTGATAACAGGTTCATAGTTACTACTAGATATCTTCGCCAAAAAGGACTACAGCATCCACCCCCCTTTACAACACAGTACAGTATCAGCAATGTTTGTGCGTCTGTCTGTCTCTCCCTCTCATGTAGTAGAAAGTGTGATTGGCAGTTTGGAGTCGTTATATGTAGAGATGATGTTATTTTCTTGTGATTTGTAGTGTTTAATGTTCTGATGAACATTTTCAATGTTATGAAATTCGATGTTATGGGTTTTAGATGTTTTGGGTTTTAGGTGTTCTGGTCTCAATGTTATGAAATTAGATGTTATGGGCACATACACACACATACTATGCACACACACACACAAACACACACACACGCACACACACGCACACACACGCACACACACACACACACACACACACACACACACACACACACACACACACACACATATACACATACATACACATACACATACACATACACACACACCCTTTCTGAACATAACATTATTTCAGCTTACTCACCAACCCTCTGTTCGAGAATTGCTGCGAGACCTTCTAAATAAAATCCTTGCCGAAAATAACATCCTTGCTGAAAATGAAGCGAGACCTAAATAACATAAAGCCTTATCGAAAATGAAGCCTTCTAACCAAAAGTAAATCTGGCTGGTTTGTTCCCGCTCGCAAAAGCATTTGAACCAGCTGGAAATACGTGTGCGGCGAGCTCCATTCCGACTGGCTGGTAGCCCTGATGAGCTGACGTCATAGCGCAGCTAAAGCGCGAAAAAAAAAAAAAAACAAGTGATAAAATAAAAAGCTACCCCCCTTCTAAATAAGTTGTACTGAAATCAGTACAGTGCGTATGCCTCCCGACGTCCCTGACTCAGTGTGGTTTCTGTTGCTGTGCACCAGAAAATGATGGTTTACAAACACTCTGGCAGCTCTGCTTCATTCTGTAATCTTTATACATTTCTGAATTGCTACACCATGTAATTTATCCTAATTTACATTCACAGTTGGACTCATTATATTGATAATCTTAATTTCCATATCATTATACGGTCATTTGTATAAGATGGTAACTGTGCCATTTCGCCATGTTGCGCTATGGAGTTATCTGTATCTCTAAACTGTCCCTGTCCTGTGAACCACCACTAAGCATGCAATTTTGCCTAATGCATTGCCCTATTAATTTCTGAATCCTGGCCTCAATAATCTTTATTTTTTTAAAGATTGTTGATGTACATCAGAGAAAGCATTACTCCATAGGTAAAATATTCTCATATATATATATATATATATATATATATATATATATATATATATATATATGTATATATGTATATATATATATATATATATATATATATATATATATATATATATATATATCTTAAGTTTATTTTTAAAAATCTAACAAGATTACTGAAATTTAGCTTATGCCATCTCCCAGGTTTTGCCTGATTTGTCTAATGTTAGACTGAAAAAAAAATTGCAAAGGCGTTGCAGTTAATGTCTAAATATTTTAATGTGGATCTTCAATTGCTTGCATTAGTGAGTTTTGTAAAGGGTATGGTCTGTCAGGAGGCAGAGTGTGAAGCCATAGTCTTCCACAGAAAAAAAAATACAACTCTCTCTCTCTGTATATATATATATATATATATATATATATATATATATATATATATATATATATATACACACACACTCATGCACACACATCTGGGAAATGTGTTACAAAGGATTGTGCTTTGCTATATAGTACATAACTCAACCCATGTTGTTCCATATTAAATTAATAGAGAAATCCACTGCATTCTTAATTACAAATTGGAAAGTGGAACACAAGATGATTTGTAATGTTTGCTTAGGTCTGTGTAGCAGTAATAATACTATTTACTTTCTTTGTGGATTAGTAACATAGGCCAGGATTCAGAAAATGGAGTAGCACCACTGTGGAAGGAAGGCTCCATTTGTTCATTTGATAGGGTATATCAGTCTGACCAATGAAAGATGCATGAAATGTTGAAGTTCAGGGGCACAGCGAATGCCAATTAGCCATATACATGTTCCCAAAACTTTTAACTAGGATGGGAATAGTGCAGTAAAGGTATTCAAAGAATAGGTCTACCACAATATTTGTGGAGTGATATGAAAAAGTGTATGTTGCCTTTTGATTCAGTCGACTCATTTAGTCCCATGGCAGAAGCAGGTCTGTTAGCCCCAGAGGAGTTAAGTATTGTGAAGCTGTCTGTGGTTGTACATGCATTTAATTGTGTGTGTGTGTGTGTGAGATTGTGTGTTTTGCATGTGTGTGTGTGACTGTGTGTGTGTCTCTGTACAAGTGTACACATATGCATGTTTATTAGGTGTCTGCGCAACTGCATTGTTTGGATTGGTATAGGGAAAATTTACCTGAACAGCTGAGTTTTTGATTCATAGAAATGACAATAAGCTACTAATGACCTGTGTCTCCATGCAACTTTATAGCACCTCTGAATCATATAGTAGTCGTTGCTCTATGGAGGCACTGTGGAAATGCTCTTATAATGTTGGTGTTAATACTGAATCCAAAGGTAAGTTATTGAAGGAGTGTGATGCTTTAACATTTGTAAATAACATTACGGTGCTGTCAGAAAATGCATTTTAGTAGTAATATTTTCAGGCAAAAATGTAGTTCAGTTTATGTAAGTTACAAATAATAAATTTTGTTTGTTTATTTATTTATTTATTTTATTTATTCTACATTCGTTTATCAGGGAGGTCCGACTGGACAGAGCTGTCCATTTTCAGCAGAGGCCCGGGGAGAAAAGCTCCAGAACAATTGCTAACATACTATACATAAGATATTTACATGTGCATTGTGGTTTAGACATGCAGTTATAAAATATAGCAGATAGTAACATGATTGCATAAGATATTTACATAAGCATAGTGGTTTAGATATACAATTAAAAGAATAGCAGGTAGTAACATATGATTGTTGTTCACACAGTATGTTAAGTAGAGATAATCTTGAAGATGTAGTGAAGATAAGGCAAGAAAGCAAAAACTAAAAAAAGACTAGCCAGATAATCCTGAAGATGTAAGGAAGATAAGAGAAGAAAGGGAAAACTAACAATACTAGCCAGCTTGTCAAAGAGGAGAATATAGACAAGTTCATATGAGGTTTATTGACATTTTAAGGGAAAGCTTTTCAGCTTAGTCTAGAGGAGAGTTAGTGGGTATAGATGGGACAGTGGGGAGTAGGTGGCAGTGAGTTGGTAAGTAATGTGTGAAAATATATAGTGCATCTGTGGGAATTTTAAAGAGGTTGGATAGTGGGTGGGGAAAGGTGTTAGAATATGTCAGGCATGAGCTTGGCAGTTGCATGTCTAGGAGTTGTTTAGGTGGGAAATAAGCTGTTTTTTAAAGATGGTTTTGTTTGGTTTTACCCTGATTTGCAGTGGTAGGGAGTTCCAAGTCTTGGCAATGTTGCTAGAATACAGGGAGTCACCAGAGCTGTAATGGCTTTTGGAGATTGTGATTAGTGTCTTGTTAGTAAATCTAAGTTCTCGTTTATTTGGAGTTATTGGAGTACAAATAATAAATAAAAATCAAATGCATTTACAGACTGTAATTCTCACAAATGTATTTTATCAAAATGAATCCACACATCATTTCCTAAATATCAGATATTAGCAAAGCCTGCATTATATAACATATCTTTGCTGCTCTGTCTGTATTATGGCCCACAGAATTCTGTTTAGGGGTCAGATTTTTTGTAAGGCTTATAATGTAGATAATTCAGGGGTTCTGTCATTTTATTTATTTGTGTATGTATGTATGTATTTATTTATTACATAAATACATTTATATATACGTACATAACTTTCGATGACAACTGGTTTGGCCTTGTCCTACCAGTGATAAGATTCACACAAATGAAGTGTGTTCTTTAAATCTAATTGAAGCATGTGATATATTTTTTAAATAAAGCCTAAGTAAGTTTTTATTGCATTTAGGTCTGATACCTTGCATATTAGTATCATAGCTTAAACATGCCTCTTTGCCTCATCACTGTAATTGCTATTGGCAAAGGGGCAGACAAGTATAGAATTAAATGACTAGCTCATGAACTAGTAGACAGGATTTGAAAGACTTCACCATTGCTTGGATTATGTACAAATAGCACTTTGTTGTTCAGCTAATGACAGAAGGCTGCTTTTTCCCTCCGATGGCATTATGTTGCACACAGATCACATTTATACTGAAATCTCCCCAAAGCAATAAATCTCCATGCTGAATTGTTTTTCTCAGTTCTAGATAATATCTTAAACGTAGGAGTCAGTAGTCTGTGAAAGACTCTAGCAACAGTAATGAAGTTAATGAAGCAGGAGTCTTTAGTTTAAATGCTTTAGTAAAAAACATGTTTTATTTGTATTAAATGTACCAGTAGTTTTGTTTCATGAAAAAGTAAAACATATCTGTATACTAGGCTTATCCATGTGAAAATGTGTTATATCTTGGTACATGCTTGTTTCCATCATAATTGCTCTGGTATGCATTTTCTGCAAGTTCAGTGTGAAAAACCTGCTGGATCTCATTTGGTGGTCTTTATCTCATCAACTTTTTTTATTTTTAAGTGGGCATCAAAAAATGAAAGCATGAATATGGAGTATATGTATTTCTTGCTTACAAATTAAAATACTTAATAAACTTAATAAACATTTTTGAGAATATTTTACCTATGGAGTAACATTGTAAATATCTGACATAAGTACCCTTATGCGGTAACTTTTTAGCTGATGCCTGTTCTGTGTTTTTTTTTTAACAGTAAGCATTATTCTTGTTGCACCAAGAAATATACTGATAGGTGGAATGGTTAAGCAGTCATAATGACAATGGGAAAGGCAAAAGAAAAATTCCATACCACCATCCATCTGATGCAACAGCTGTGGATATAAAAAAAGGTGAAGGAGAGGGTCAGATATGAGATGAAAACAACTTTAAGTGCTCAACATCACGATATACTGGTCGCTACAGTAGGCATATCAGAGGAAGTTATGCAAATCCTTCCACAAGGTAGAAACCTGAACAGACAGGTGAGGAGGGTTAGGTGGAAGGCCTTACCCACATTAAGTTGACTACACTATCAATATTACAAGTCACTGCTGAATAATTCCCCTTCAGACATGATGCCTTCATTGTTAAAAACAGTATTCAGGATGGAGATTACTGAATATCTTCAGGCTTCACAAATGTGGATAATGTATGGGGCCTACCACTCCATGGCAAGTGTCTGCAAATGACTCTATGTGGTATGTGACTTGCTGGTGGAAGGCTTCAATGGCTGGTTCAGTCTTCTGTTGTAATGAGCACAAAAACAACTGAAACAGGTGTTGCTTTGTTCAGTACATTGATAGAGGTTGCCCGAGAATACAAGATTCATAGGATTCATAAGCATTGGAAGGCAATTTAATCTCACAACCATTAATGTCTTGCCAATATCTAGCCACACACTATAACCCTTTTCTGAAAAAGGACTAGGTCAGTCAGTCCAGGGGTGCATTTGTGAGTAAACATCCAATCATCCAGGTTCTGTCTGAAGGATGATGATGAGTCTCATTGCTTTACCTGCAGGCAAAGTTTATTTGAGAGATGAAGGAGGCAGTGGTTAATGAATTTATTTAATCATCATGTTTTTTTTATCTGCTGGTAAAGCTTTAGGTCCCTGGTTCTGCTGTTTGTAGAGCTACTAGATTTGCAGAGGTACAGGATATCAAGTACAACAGGGTCTCTATCGGCATTGTAGGCAAGGCACAGATTTCCCCTAAGACACTGCATGAAGAGCTAGAGCTTCTGGCCTCTCTTCATAGCTCAATGTCTTGGCTAGCAATCATTATAGCTTCTGTAGTTGTTTAATATGTCTAGTGTAGTACATCACAGAGCAGAAGTTGTTCTCAGTGTTTGGTCTAGTCAGTGCTGAATATAATGGAAAGATGACTTTAGATCTGAATGAAATACCTCTGGCTATCTATTAGCTAAGCAGAAGGTCTTTCTGACAAAAGTTAGTACACGATGATCGAAGGAAAGGGATTTGTCAAAACAGGTTCCAAGGTTCTTGACTAATTCTTGACTACACTATTCTCCACGCTATACATTGAGAGTAGGGGTTTTGCTTAATGAAATGTTATTACATTTCTTGTGTTTAAGTTTGCCCATTTTTATTCTAATACTCATCAAATCTGACTTTCAAAAGGGAGCTACAAAGTTAGTGAGCGCAGTCTTTCCTGAAATAATGCTAAAACAATAATCATTCCAAATGTCATATCTGATATAGAAGCATCTGTAACAATATGGCCTATTGAAACAGTATAAGCTATATCCTGAAGTACAGATAAAGATTAAGCATATAGCAACAGTCACTTTTTACCCACCTCTTGAGATATCCACAGAATTCAAGGCACTGAGAAACATCATGCCAGTAAATATGTCTATAGTGACTGATTTGAAGACCCAGGAGGTATGGTAGGTAAAAGTCCAAAAATGCTGGCTTCCTTCACTTAATCAAGCATGTGTAACATCATGGATTTCTGTAAAACAATAACAACATTGAAGCCTGCAATAGGAAGCTTCACAGTCTTATTAGCAAATAGTTTTGTTCATATTATGTGGTCAGAACAAAACTGAATCAATGTCTTTTGAGAACTAGTGTGACAGCGGTGAGGTCTGTAGTGGGAGTGATGGATGCATTTAAGGTGGAGGTGGGGTTACATCAAGGATCAGCTCTGAGCCCTTTCTTATTTGCAATGATGATGGACAGGTTGACAGACGAGATCAGACAGGAGTCCCCGTGGACTATGATGTTTGCAGATGACATTGTGATCTGTAGTGAGAGTAGGGAACAGGTGTAGGGGACCCTGGAGAGATGGAGATATGCTCTAGAGAGAAGAGGAATGAAGGTCAGCAGGACTAAGACAGAATATATGTGTGTGAATGAGAGGGAGGATAGAGGAATGGTGAGGATGCAAGGAGTAGAGGTGGCAAAGGTGGATGAGTTTAAATACTTGGGATCAGTAGTTCAGAGTAACGGTGAGTGTGGAAGAGAGGTGAAGAAGAGAGTACAGGCAGGATGGAGTGGGTGGAGAAGAGTATCAGGAGTGATTTGTGACAGACGAGTACCAGTAAGAGTGAAATGAAAGGTCTACAAGAGGATAGTGAGACCAGCTATGTTATATGGGTCGGAGACAGTGGCATTGACAAAAAGGCAGGAGTTTGAGCTGGATGTGGCAGAGTTAAATATGTTAAGATTAGCACTGGGTGTGACGAGGGTGGACAGGATTAGGAATAAGTATATTAGAGGGTCAGCCCAGGTTGGAAGGTTTGGAGACAAAGCCATAGAGGGAAGATTACTTTGGTTTGGACATGTGCTGAGGAGGGATGCTGAGTATATTGGAAAAAGATGATAAGGATGAAGCTACCAGGTAAGAGGAAAAGAGGAAGGCCTAAGATAAGGTTTATGGATGTGGTGAGAGAGGACATGCAGGTGGTTGGTGTGACACAGCAAGATGCAGAGGACAGGAAGAAATGGAAACAGATGATCCGCTGTGGCGACCCCTAACGGGAACAGCCAAAATAAGATGATGATGATGATCTAGAAAGGTCTTCCTAAATCACCAACTTGGAAATTGTGGCTACAAAGGGAAAGTCAGCTACAAACTATCCTACAGAGCAAAGACAGGTAATGTTAGATAATGCCCCAAATCATTTGTTGTGAAAAATGTCATAATTATTGCTACAAAGCACTATATATATATGCACAAGTCATATAGTAGCACATGAATGGATTGAATAAAGGCTGCATACTATCCATTCCCATCTCACACTGACATGCAGTTTAAAAACCATTGATACAGTAGTCATCCATTCCATACAAAATAAGTTAATATGCTGGGCAACCTATATGTGAAGAGGAACACTTCCTTCTCTGTATTACTTCAGTAAATATAGAGGTAGGAAACATTTTCCTTTTATAGGAATTTACATGAAGTACTATTTTTCCCTCCTTGTCAACAGGTACAAATTTTAAAAAAGTAATTCAAAAATCAAGCCACATGAGAGCCTAAAGATCCTGTGCCTGACTACAGATGGAATTGCTACACTCTGCAAATGTCATGATGATGTCCTACGTTCTCTGCACATGAATGCCATCAAGGACATATGCCTACTACGAGCTTTCTGTTAGTAAACCAATAGTCAAAAGTGGGTTCCTTTCACTAGGAAATAAACAAAGTAATGAGATAAACCACAAAAATGTATCCATTTTTTATGTCTAGCTCTTCATCTTTCTGCTTTCATTTCACTACAGAAGTCAAACCCAAGTGCAACATAAGTTTAATCAGCCACTCTAATCTATTTCCTGGACTATGAACACTGTTATGACCAGGGCTGGTGTAGAACTTAAGTCCATCCTAACTTTGTCTTGCTGGCTGTCTTCAGCTGGATTTTTTTCTTTTTATATCCTACTGCAGTTACTATCCACCCCATGGTTGTGAGGTTATACTCAAGTGGTGGGAATACAAAGAGAACATGCAACAACTTGCCCCACCTCTGCAGTAGCTCAGCCATCTCCCTACCCTAATCTCATCTATGGACCACACTCTCCTGACAAAATTACTAGGACTCACCAGGGATCGCCATGGGAAATGCACATATGACTGTCATTCTCCCCCCAGGATGGAAAAATGCCCACATGACTGTCATTGCCCCCACCCCCAAGGACAGACATGCCTCATCCCTCCCCTGCTGATGCTTCAAGTGCTGAATGAGTTAAACTTCTAAGATGTTAATTGAGGTACATATTATTCTTTTGAGGGGGTTTGTAGTATGTAAATTTATTATTTTTATTTTTTTTACATTGAAGTGGAAATGAAATGTGGTCTATGGTTTATTTTATTTTTATTTTATTCCACATTTTTATTAAACTGAGTATATATCTGGGTTTATGGGGCTGTTTAAGGTGAGGTGCATATCTTTATGTTTTATTTGTGAATTTTTACTTCAATTTTAAGCAAGTAGAGTACAAAATGCCAGGTTTTATGTGCAAATGCGTGCTATAAATTCTAGCCATCACAAATGAAATAGATATTCACTTACATATATTTTGCAGATCATAGTTATGAATAGTTATTTAATATACTAATTAGCCTGAGTAAATGTCTATAATAGTTGTATCTATATTCTTACATGGAACAGACATATGTGCACACACACACACACACACACACACACACACACACACACACACACACACACACACACACACACACACACACACTGCCTAATTCCAGTTTCTATCTTATTCTAAGTAACCTGAGTTTTTAAAAGGTTATTTTATTATTTTATAATAAAGCCTTCAGTAAATGGAATCCTTGATAGTGAGACAATCACTTAAAGTCACAGCTACATCTGGGAACATGTCAATGATAAAATAAAAAGGAAGGAAACCACCAAAGCTTCACTCAAGTTCTATTAATGTAATAAGTACCAGGTTAACGCCTTCATCTGTAATAATTCTGAATTTCATCAAACTTGATAGCAAGAGAAAACATAAGTTAATTGCATATAAAGATATAAGAACCAACCCATAATTAAATTAACTAACTAGATTAAAACAGACCTATAATAAAACACAAAACTGTATGGGCTCTCAACAAACAATGCTAACTAGAACTAAAAAACACACTAGTTTACTCTTTATCTCAAAGTAGCACACAAAATCCTACATATCTCACAAGTAGCACATTTCTACAGTGGTATACCCAGCAGGAGATAAATATCAGAATTTAATTCTACCACAAAAATCCACCAATAATCATGGAGATGCACTTTACTCTGCCTATGTAGAGAAACCACTTTCTATTGCAGTCTAATTCAACTGGTTTATCTAGAACAAACAAATAACCAGTACCTACCTCTGTATCTTCCTAATACATGTTAGAGAATATTGTTAGGTTAGATTTTTCTTCATATATGGGTAAGGTTATATTTCATGTATACCAAGCATACTAAATGCTAAAATAAGCTACCATCTTTACTGCACTTACTGTTAGCTATAGGTTATGGAACAATGTTAACAATGTTAACTATTATGTTAGTTATTATGTAATTCACTAATGCACTGTATTGTCCTTATGTGATACCAGACTACTACATTTTAAATGTATAGACCAGGACTCAACCTTTTTCTTTTAGTAGATAGACTATTATATTTTGATTACAATATCATCAAATTGGATGCATCTTTGTTCTACATTTCCTATTACACACATCTCATAATTTTCAACGTGTCTCTTAATAAAGTGTAGTGTTGCAATCATATGTATTTTATATGGTGCTTTCTCCCTTTGGCTTTTGATAGAAAGTTGCTATGGCCAGTCAGACTACCCCTGTAAACAAATGCTAAATATATGAAATAAATAAATAAAAGTGATTGATAATATATTTATATTTTTTTCAAAAATGAAGTAACATCTCATAGCAGTCAACATGCCAAATATTGCTTGTTGTATAATTTCAGCAAACAACAAAAAGCTGGAATGTCTGAGCCTTTTGCATCTTAACACAAACAGTACATTTTCAGAACAGTCCTGTTCATCAGACTGTTCTATTATTCATTGACTTAACTAAGTGCAACATGTTTGCCATGTTTGCTTGGTTTTCTTGACATGGATTACCCTTTGCTTCATTTTGACAGTATTAAAGCATTATTCCTGTTCAGGATGATTACAAGATCTTTTTTTGTAATTTTCTATAATTTTCTATAACTCCTTTTGCTTTTCCCATGGTAACACTACCTAGATTTCAGATTGGCTTTAATAAATTTAAGTTTACATTCTGGTAACTATCTAGTCTGATTTTAATGATTTGTTATATACAGGGCTGCAATTAGTTAATAAGAGTTTTTTTTATCTGCATTTAATTTAATATAGTACATATGTCTTAGAATGGCTTGCTCTTACATGGGCTGCCTATTATTATAAAATACTTTGTCAAATTCATTTTTATTCTCCAAATTAAATATGCGACAGTATGGTTCTGATTCAGTCGCTAATGGCATAAGTACAAACATAAATCTATAAGGGTGGTACTTTTTATGCCTTTGGAGTAAAATGGAATCTGAAAGGTTTGCTTCTGTCTCTGCTCCTGTATCTATTTTGTGTTCTATGGAGACAGATTTGTTGAGCTTGTCTCCTGCTCTATAGGTACCAGGGCTTTGTTCCTTTCATCTTTTAGTCTGAGGCATACAAATCTATCATTTGCTTTATTCACATTGTTTTCATTCCTACTTTAAAATTATAATATTTTCCCAGGATGAATGTGATATATCAGTCTGATAAAGAGGACAGCTTCTTTTAGTACTGTCAATAGACTGTTCTACCAAGATGTGATTAGAGCGTGCTCTGAGGTTTGTACATGTTATTAGATTTGTGTCATCTAACTTAACTGCACACATCCTCACTAGTATAACCTGTATTATCTCTAATTATCTTTTATACTTTTTCTCTTTAATTTCCTCCTCAATTTTATTACTTTCTATGTTAATGCTTTGTTTAATTCTTTCCCTACTTCTGATTCATGTGTATTGACAGCTGACTATGGATTGCTGTTATTTCCTGAGGCATTATTGCCCAGTTGTGTTCAGCTTCTAATTAGTATTTACTCAAACTTCTCTGAACTCGCTTTTATATATTATTGCTCTTATTATCTGTATTATAGTGTCATGTACTGTACCTTTGCTGATTCTTACATTTCAAACCACATAGTACTCAACAAACATTTCCAAAGAAATATTCAAGGAATTAATAGTGCTGTACAAACCTGTCATCTTTATCAACAAACTGTATAATATAGTAAAAAATCCACCAAAAATTATTTTTCAATTATTACAATGCCTACGGTTTAAGCGTAAGTTGCATTTAATAAGCAATTTAAAAATGTTCAGGTTAAACATTACATGTTGCTTTGCATTGCTGGCTTATTTTGCTGAGTTCATTTATTATTTATATATGCTTTAAATACGACATACATTTGTCACACTATGACAGTAAAACAATATTGGTGTAATAAATGAAATCTCAGGGTGCTTGTCAAATATATTTGATTTGCTAACTAATATGGAAACAACAAGCTGATAAACATTCCACCTGATTTCCTATAGTTTTTTTTTAATGAAGTAATTTACAGTTACAAAACAATCAGTAAGAAATAAAGACTTTCTTTTCATATCAAGATTTTGTTTCAGTACTATTTTACTGCATTAGTTTAGTTCATAGACACTGTGCTTTTTTGGGCCAATTGTTTTGAAGTAGCCAAATAATTCTCTATGATAAAATTATTATCAAAACAGTTTTCAGATGCATGGACATGGAGGATAAAAAAACAATATTCCTTACAAAACCATATCATCATATTTTAACAAAAATAAATCAATAAATGAAAATCCTAAACAGTGTATATTAGACATATTTTCCCAAAATATGGAAAACTGTATTCAAGTGCACAAAACCCCAAAAAAGAAGACCACACATGGACATTTGCCCCCAAATGACTTTTTTATGCAGGGGCAAGTCTGTCATACTGTCTGGCACTTAACATAATGAGGTATGATACTGCTATTGCCCAAAGAAAAGGAATATACTTGTTTTTTGTGCAAAAAAAAAAAATATATATATATATATATATATATATATATATATATATATATATATATATATATATATATTATATATATATATCTCTTTCTCATTTCCTCAGTTGATTACAAGGAAGAGTCCCAGTTTTGAAATGCATACCTCAGATTAGTACAGTCTGAGCACTTGTGCTTCAGTAGAACCCATGACATCCTTTTTAGCTCTTTGTTAATTTATGACTGGGTCTCTTAAGTTACAGATTAAATATTTGATGGCTGCAATGTCAGTTTTCAGTTGTGTTTTTTTCTTTTCTGAGAATCGTATGATCTCTAATTATCTCTTATCATGTGTTTTCATTTTAGAGATTAAATGAAAAATACAAAATTTGTGATTTTCATGAAGGTGAATATTTTGCAATATTGAAGAGCCCCATTTATTTCTGTGTGGTGTATCATACATGCATCATGTAGGATTAAGTATTTATCATAACAAACCTGGCTCATCTATGTAGTCTCTATACAGTTACTGCATACGTTGGATGTATTACATATCTAATAGCTTATTCTATATCCCACCACCAGTCCTTATAAAGATGAAATAGCCCCTTTTGCATGTATTCTTAATTTCAAGCATTATTTTTGAATCTATTGAAACTATTGCCTCTTCAAAAATGTTTTTCCTATAACACACAATTTTTCATTAAAATAATACTGTGGTGTACTGAGACATTAAGAGGAGGGGTTGGGAGGGTGGCCTAATGGTTAACATGTTTGCCTTACAAACACAAGGTGCAAGGTTTGAGTCTCACAAGGGATAATTGGCTAGGCTTAAAAATGGCTCGCAAGGATAGTTAACCTAGTACTTATCTATGAATCTATGAACCTATGAAATGTTACAAAAAGTGCAATGTGAAGTAAAACTAGACAATACATTATATGAAATTGAGTACAGAGCTAGCACTTTACACACATTTAAATAATAAATGAAACAGAGCTGCAGCATGACTGTGACCTCATTTGAAAGAGCATGATTGGGTTGAGAAAGTTTAATCACAAATTTTAGCAATACTGTAGCTTAGCTGCTAATACACTGTCTTTAGTTTACAATTAAGAGAGCACTCTTGTGTAAGTTGAACTTACTACAACAGTAGATGTTCCATTGATAATTGATGCAGTAGCCTTAGCTATATGAGTAATGTCCTGCAAATGATACAACAGTCAGCCAGCTTACAAAGCTTCAGGGCTGTCAGACAGGTCTGTCTGTACTGATTAAAAGACAAGTTTGGACATGGAGCTCTTCAGACCTTCCCTGCCAGCAAAGCGAGGGAGTCTGAGCCCTCAAAGGACAATGCTAGGAACAACAAAAAGTAAATGTCCACACCCTGGCTTTAAAAACACATAATTCCCACACAATTTAACAAGTTATTTACCGAAACAGTCCAAACCCTTACCAATGCCCTCAGTACCACTAGCAGCCCTATACCAGGTGCTAGCAAAACCCAAAACAATACCCCCAACTTTTCCCTACACCTTGTATCCACTAAAATTATTTCAAAGCTCCTTAAGAAACTCAAACCAACCACACTAGCTGCTGACACCCTACCAGCCGAATTCCTACAGATAGCAGCAGACGCCATAGCCTATCCCATGTCCATTCTCATAAACAGGTCACTTGCAGAATTCAAATTCCCCGCCCTGTGGAAAACATCACACATTATTCCACTGCACAAAGGGGGCAACTCCTTAGAACTCACCAACTACCGCCCAATCGCAATACTCTCACCTCTATCCAAGATATTAGAGAGAGTTGTACATTCCCAACTACTTTGGTACCTCTTACAAAACTTAATCTACAAAACCCAGCATGGTTTTAGACTATCCCACAGCACCACCACAGCATTACTATCATTTACAGATATAGTTAACTACAATAGAAACATGGGACTATTTGTATCTTCCATTTTCTTAGACTTATCTAAAGCCTTTGACATGGTAGACCATAACATTCTTCTCCAAACTTTATCTTCCCTAAGCCTCAGCCCCTCCACTATATCATGGTTTAATAGCTACTTATCTGGTCGACAGCAGGCAGTCCTATGGCATGACCAGCTGTCCCCCCTGCTGCCAGTACCCATAGGTGTCCCTCAAGGATCCATCCTTGGCCCACTATTGTTCTCACTATTCACCAACCAAATCAATTCCTCCTCACTCACAGCATTGATAGTACAATACGCAGATGACACCACCCTTATATGTGCCGCCCCCACCTTAAAGGAACTGCAAATTGTCACCCCAAACACTTTTACTCTAGCTGAAACATGATTCACAAACATCAAACTTATTCTTAACCCCAAAAAAACTAAATTAATTATTTTCGGCCCAGGTCATGCACCCCCCCTCAGCAACACTTTCACCATTCACTCAAATGATAAAATTCAAATCAGTCCAACTGCACATACTAAACTATTAGGTGTAGAAATAGACAATAACCTCAAATTTTACATCGATATAGCACAAACCATTAAGAAAGTTAATAAAAAACTAGGACTTCTCTATAGGAACAAACACTTTATAACTAAACAAACCAAAGCTACTACTGCAAGAACTCATCTCTTATCCATCCTTCTCTATGCCTCTCCCATCCTTACTAATCTCTGCCAGAGTGATATGAACAAAATGGAATCTTGTTATAACAAAATAGCCATGTTCGCTACTGAAACCTCATACAAATCCCACCACTGTCTCAGCCTTAACCAACTCAGTTGGCTCAAGCTACCTCAACTACTTCTGTTTAATCAACTCACAATAGTACATAATCTCTTTTACCTTCCAGAAAAAAACCCTGCACTCCAAAATATAATTAACCCCCACAACCCTACAAGAGCCTTATGATCTAGTTCTCAGAACCTAATAAGCATTATCAGACACAAAAATGATGCTGGGGAATCTCTCTTTGCCTGCACTATTGCCAAAATCTGGAACTCAGTACCTAGCCAAATAACCTCCACTACCTCCACTGTTCAATTTAAGAAACTCCTGAGAACCCACTTCTCAAGCAATTGGCTTTGTTCATGCTACTCCCCAGGTTAATTTGCACCAGTACCAATACCATGTTCAAGGATTCTACTAAAGGTCCCCTAATTCCTTTCACTGTAAAACTTAATAATCACTGGTTATTTCTCTAACAAAATATTGAGAGTACTCATAATTTAGAATGAAAAAAAACTTTTTTCTTGTGTGTTTATATTTTATATTCTATATAAATCCTACTACTAGAATGCTGTATGCTGACTTTACTAAAGGAATTGTTAATCTATACATAACTTATGTTTCTATGGAACCTATATCTCTGCATGATATTCTTGTGTAATTTCTTTATGACATGCTATTGGAGCTTTTTTCCCTGGGCCTCCGCTGAAAATGGATGTTTTTCCAGTCAGACTTTCCCGGTTAACAAATATAAAATAAATAAATAAAGCAAGGGGGAGGATGGAGGGAGAGGCTACTGCAGCAGTGGTCAATCAAACATCTACTATTATGGTAAGTTTACTTACACAACTGTATTAAAGTTATCACATCAATCACTGCTACAGCAGCCTTGGCTATATGGATAAATTACCATAACTAACTACATTTGGGAGGTGGAAGGAGAAGAGTTCAAGAGCCCGTGGAGAATGTTACTAGCAAAGCTTGAGCTGGACGTAAAGAAGGAATCAAGCTTATAGTGCTTTGTAAAAGTATGTACAGAGGACCAAGTAGCAGCTTCTAGAATACTTTTAGAAGCCAATCCTTTCCAAAAGCCACAGATGAAGCCAAGACCCTGGTAAAGTGAGCTTTGACCCTGCCTGGAATAGTTTTGTTATGGTGACTATAACAATAGGCAATAGCTTTAGATGATCATTTGGAAATAGGCTGCTTTGAGGCAAGTTATCCTTTCTTCTTGCTTTCACAAGAAATGAGCAATTAATCTGAAGATCTGAAAGATCTAGATCTGTCAAGATAGCACCTGAGTTGTCTGTGGACATCCAAGTTACAGAATATCCTCTATCCCTCATTTTTAGATTCAGTAAAGAAAACAGCGAGATGGATAGTTTGTCTTAAAGTAAATTCAGATACCAGTTTAAGCATAACATAAGGATGAGTTCTCAAAGAAACCCCATCACTATGAGAAATGAGGTAGGGTTGACTCATCATAACAACTTGTAACTCATATACCCCTTTTGTAGAAGTCAGAGCAATTAGTAAAACTGTTTTCCATGTTAAGAACCTCAAGTCAGCCAGATTAACTGGTTCAAATGGAGCAAGTGTTAGCTTCTCTAACAAAAAAAATTAAGATCCCAAGGAGGACCCACCTGTTTTCTTGGGGTCCTCTTATGCAAAATCCCTTTCAAGAATATTTTGCCATGCAACTGCTTTGTAAGAGGAGGATCCATGGGAAGACATGCTGAAATGTCCAGTAAATGAAACTTGACAGTGGAATAAGAAAGCCCATAGGATAGTACCTCATACAAATATTGTAAAACTAGAGAACACCTAGCACTGAATGGGTATTGGGTATGTTGTTGTCAACAACTAGAGAACCTTTTCCATTTGGTAATATATGATTTTCTAGTAGCAGGCTTTCTTGCCTTCATTAGTACCTGCAGCACCTCAGTAAACAGGTACCTAAGGGCAATTTAGAGCTTATCAACCAGACAGCCAATTGAAATATGAGTAGATCCAGTCTGTGGGGAAACCTGTGGTAATCGCCCCTGGCCATTTCCAACACAAGGGAGAACCATAGCTGCCTGAGCCAGAAGGGAGTCACCACAATGATATTGGGTAATTCCTTCTGAATCTTCAGAAGTACTTTGATATTAGTAGGAAGAGTCAAAAAGCATACAGGAATATTCCTGTCCAAGGAAAAGAAAAGGCATCTGTCTTCCAGGCTTTCTTGCATGGAGTCCTGGAATAGAATATTGCCAGTTGATTGTTCAGAGAGGAGGCAAAGAGGTCTACTTGTGAAACTTACCACGGATTGATCAGATCTTGGAAGACAATTGATCTAGTTTCCATTCATGAGGGTCTGCACTCATCCTGCTCAACTTGTTTGCTACACAGTTGTGCTCTGACAGAATGCAGGATGCCTGTAGAGTGAGATTGCTGTGAAACTATATACGACCTGGATCCCCCTTGCTTGATGATATACCACATGACTGTTAGTACTTGCAGAGGTCTTGGGGACCAAAAAGAGTTGAGTACCTTGATCAGGACAAGCATCTTCTTGACATTAATGTGCTTGCATCTGCACTTAGTATCCCACACTCCCTGCAATGTTATCCCTCCTGAAACTGCTGCCCAAGCAAATCAAAACCATCATCTGTAGTGACTCACTGCTTTGGAGTAGGGATGGAGAAGGAGAGAATTGGGTTTAAGGATATCTGTTGTCTCCACAAAAAGATATTTCTTCTGACAAACCCCAGCTCTGGGATTTGAAAGGATAAATGGTGTTGATGCTGGGACCAAAGAGTTTTCAGATACCACTGTATTTTTCTCATGTGGAGTCTTGCCAGGGGTATCATAAGAACCATAGATGCCAAAAGACCCAAAATCCTGAGCTATTCCCTCACAGTGACTGAAGTCTGAGTGGAAAACCTTAGAAACAGATCTATATAATGATCTACGTTTTCCTGTGGAATAAAGCTATTTGAGTTAAGGTGTCTAGTTGACATTATATGAGCACATTCCTATGTGAAAGAGTCAAGAAAGACTTTTGAATGTTTTCTTGGAATCTCAGCTTGCGTAAGAGATCTCAAACTCAAGATAGAGATTCCTGACACTTTGAAAAAGACCTTGCAAAAATAAGTTGTCTAAATATGGAAAAATGTGGATACTCTGTAGCATGCAATGAATTATAACTGGAGCTAAACACTTTATGAACACTTTTTGTGTATTGGATAGTTGAGAGAGTAAGGCAGAAAACTGATAATGTTGGAAATGTCTGAAGTTTGAATGAATAAGGATGTGATGATAAATATCTTTTAATTCTAGTGTTACCAGAAAACTTGAAAAAGAAAAGAGAGAAAGTGTCATCATTATGAATGTGCCACATCACAAACAGGTTTAGGAAAGAAAAATCCAGTTATGGTCTCCAAGCTCTTCTTTCTTTGGCACAAAGACCTTGAATAAAAAT
The DNA here is from genome assembly GCF_019279795.1 of Protopterus annectens. Classification (NCBI taxonomy): domain Eukaryota; kingdom Metazoa; phylum Chordata; order Ceratodontiformes; family Protopteridae; genus Protopterus; species Protopterus annectens. The sequence continues at coordinate 896,744,563 of NC_056748.1, forward strand.
GGGTCTATATTAGAACACCGAACATTCAAAATGTCGAGTGTTCTAATATCGAACCCTAGCAATCAAAAAAAAAAAACATCGAAATTCGGAACAGCAAATTTTTTCCTAGGGAAAAAACTTTGCTGTTCCAAAACACATACACACAATACAAACACACCAAACAAACAGCAATCCACACACATACACCTAAACTCTTACAACTAACCCTACACTAAACTACACACACACTACTAACTATCCACTTACCTTAACCCAAACCCTAACCCTAAGGTCCGTCACTATCGCACAGGCACCTCACCTGCGCCCTAACCCTAACTCACCTAACCCACCCTAACCCACAAGTCCACACAATCGCACACTTACCTGACCCGTGCCCTAACCCTAACTCACTTAACCCGCCCTAACCCACACTTCCACACAATCGCAAACTTACCTGAACCCGACCCGTAGCTTTCCACCAGAGTGCTGAAAATACCAAATCTAGTTTCCTGTTACTTCGATATTTTCAGCATTCGCTGAAAACGGGTCGATATTAGAACACCCGACATTTCAAATGTTCAGTGTTCTAATATAGACCCAATAAAAACCCTTCCCCACTTGGGAAGAAGGAACTGGTCTGTTACTCCTTGGGAAAGTATGTGATGAACAGCTAGAAACAAGAGAGAATCTGGTCTGAAAGATGAGGAGTGGGAATTTCCACCCACTGCCATCTGTAAACTTGATAATTGATTTACAGAACCCATTTGTCTGAGACAATCTGTTGCCAAAGAGAAAAATGGAGATTCAGACTTTCTAGAAGTAAAAAAGGGGCCAGCGTGGGCTCTTGAATAATCATTCAATCATGTTGTATTGTCCTTGGTTTTGGGAGGTTTGAGACATATGTTTTACTCCCTTGCTATTTCTTCTAAACGTCAGTTTACCTTAATTTTGTTGAGACTGTTTATTCAGTTTTTTTTTTTTTTGCCAAAATTGAATTTGGAGATAAAAAATCCATTGCACAATTTGAAAAATCTGAGACTGCCTGTATCAGCTTGCCCATTTCATCACACCTTTTGATCACCTCTGCAGCAGAGGGGCCAAACATGAAATCTCTATCCAAGGGAGAATTTAAAATCTCATTTTTTAACATCATTTGGGAGGTTCTGAGAATGCAACCATGCAAAACTCATCAAAAGAGTACCGGTGGCCATAGCCCTGGAAGATGTATCAACAGAGACACACACACACACACACACACACACACACACACGCACGCACGCACGCACACACACACACACACACACACACACACACACACACACACACATACACACACTGCAAACAATGACTACTGACCTGTGCAATAGAAGAAACTAAGCTATTTAAAGCAGATTTTTCCTCACAAGAAGAAACTGCAGACAAAACATTCCTCATACTTTTACAATTTGTCAGCACAAATTTTAACATCTGAGCCTGACAATTAAAAATTCTGAAAATCAAAGTTGCAGGAGTATACACTTATTTCCCATACCTATCAATTCAGAATCTTGAATCTGTTATCAGAAAGAGTAGGATTAGAATTCACTAAGTGGTTAGCAGCAGTAGGATCAACTAAAATTATAAGTGCTGGATCAGGTTTGGGAATAGTGTAGAAAAAAATAAAAGACTGTGGAACTTTCTATATCCTAGCTAGGGCAGCTGGTTGACTGTCAGGAAAATGTCAAGCAGTAACACACATTTCCTCTAAAGCATACAGAACAGGAGGAATGGGTGTAGGTTCCGAAAAATCCTTCTGTAACAGCTCATAATATTTTATAAAGAACTGAGAAGCCTTAGTGTTCTCCCACTGAAAACACTGGCATTTTCTAGCAATAGTCTCAGAGAAAGAGAAACCCCCACAGGGAGAGCCAGAAACTGAGAGCTCCTCTGAGTCTGAATCAGAATTCTGAGGAAAAACCCTATATCTGACCCTGCATCTTCTTGTTCAGATTTAGAATCTTGAATCTTTTTTGGAAAAGAGGAATCCCGCTTTCTTTTACTAGATACTACTCTACATGAAGGATCAATAGCCTGAATTAAACTCTGAGCCAGACCCAGTAAACTACTTTTATTCAAAGAAGTTTGAGGTTTTCTGTTTCTTTTTGACAGGAAAAATGGGGCCAACCATATTACTAATGGCAACAGCTGCTTCCCCCAGAGATGGGCACAACATTCTAACACAACAGAGAAACATTCCCTGTTCCTTCTCTCAGGAACAACAAGTGTGGCTTTCCCTTGCCCACTGAGGGGACCCCAACAGCTGCAGAGGATGTGGCTAATCCCCCGTTCCACTGGGATCCAGCATAAAGAATGAGTGGTCTGAGTTACAACAAATGGTCACAACAGTCACCCACCTGTGGATATGACAAATTGCTAGCTTGCTGTAGTGGCAAAACCTGTTTGTTTATTTTTTTTTCTTTTTGTGGCTGGAAGAAAGATCAACAGTGGGACTGGTAGTCTGCTCCATGGTCAAGCCAAAAATGGTGCCATTTTCCTGGGGAAGAAAAGAAGCAATTGCTGTTAAACATTAACAGTCCACAAAAGTTACTTTTTTGACAGAAAAAACACAAATGGATTTTAGAATATTATGCCAGACCCACAAAAAGAAAATAAACCCAATTTATCCATAAAAAAAAAACGTCTTTAGTTACTTTACTTTTAAACTGACAAGAAAAAATGGGTGCTCCATTTAAAAGTATGTTACTCTCTCAAGACAGTCTGTTAAAACAAAACACTCCTAGATTTAAAATAACTTTCCTGAATAAAACATCAACAAAATTAACAAAATGGAAGATTTTTCCCCAAAGGGAGTTTATCTCCCAAGCAAAGGAAAGCACAAGATAAACATTGATCCTTGAAAGCCTCAGGGGAGCGTACTCTTCAGTGGCAGTAAAGTTATGAAGGGCTTCACTTTCAAATTTGTCTTTTAGTCAGCTCAGCTTGAGCAGCTTGACAGTTTGGATGCATGGAATTTTCCCTGAAGCTTTGGAAGCTAAAGCTACTGCAGCAGTGATCAATATGATGAACGTCTGCTGCTACTGCTGAAAGCAGTCTGAGCACTTCTTTCTCAAGGAAAGCCATTAGCAAATCAACATGCAGAATTCTTGACGCTGCCAGGATCAGGATTCATTAAGTCCTACTTGAATCCAAATACAGGCTAGGTGGGTCTAAAACTGGGGAAGGTTTAAGGGATGCCTTAGCAGGTCACTGTAGGAGCTATCAGTAGCCCATCTTTAGATCCTTATTTACTTTAAATGTAGGAGTACCGATCATTTATGGAGAGGTGATTCACAAACCCCTCCTTTATAGCCAACCCTATATAGCACTTCAAATCCTGAAGCAGTGCATGACCTGCCTAATGCTGACTGATAACAAACTTCTGCTAAACCCAAAGGAGTCTTTCAGTGAGATGTGTAAATACTTAACTCAAATGGAGGCGTCCCTCTCTAAGCCAGCTACAAGCAGTAAGCTTAATACTGTCTTATCCCAATGTGCAGCTATGCAATATCCATAGACTATGAACTCTAAGCTGACTTATGCTGATGCCATTAAAAAATCTTCATCTCTGTCTAATAGGATACCTAAGATTAGGGATCAGCCTAAACCCTCAGATTTACCTCCTGCATCAACCCAGCATGAACAGTTTGTATCCAAAATACAACTCACTCTGACACTGTGAAGTCACATAACTAGCACTCAGAAGCCCTTAAGGCAACAAGACTAAGCTAGTTCATTAAGCAACATCCTTGTTCTAGGTGACTCCATAGACACATTGACGCTCCACTCATTTGAATGTGCAAAGCAATGGTATCAGTTAGTTGCATCTCGGTGCAAGGATACATAAGGTCATTAACGCTCTCACATCCCTTCCTCCCAGGTATACAACTGACCTGATCATCATGCACATGGGAGTGAATGATTTGAGACACAACGTTTTGGATCATATGAAAAGGAGCAAGATGGAATCATCTGAATATGCATCTGGAAAGGGAGTGAAAGCAATATTGAGAAGTGTTCTACCATTGTCAAGAAAGTTACCGCAATACAAAGAAAAGACAATTGACTTTAATTATTGGCTTAACTACCGGTGTCATTCTAGGGCTGATCCAATATTTATCAGCCTAGGATGAGATGGTTTACAACAGCAGCTGCTTTTCTAGGGATGGTTTACATCTGTCTTTACATACATTACTTATATTGACTAGATCTTTTCTTCCTCCATATTGCCTTTTTTAGCCAAGACCAGTCTCCTCAGACTATCCAGATAAAGAACTGCAATCAAAATCATATAAATGTAGCACTGCTCAATGCTAGAAGCCTAAATGAAAGGTTGTACTGCTTACAGTCATTCCTAACCTTACAAAAGTTTGATATATGTATAGTTACTGAAACATGATTTCAGAACAGTGAAAGCACACCCACAGTGCAAGGTTTTAATGTCTACCACTCCTTCATACCCAATGTCAAACTGGATGCTGTAGTGGGTTAGGGAATCTCTTTGTTTTCAAGGAACCATTTCACCTTCAGACTTGTAATGCTGGAGAATGACCTAGAACCCCTTCACAGTCTTTTTACGATAAATAAAACCCAGTACCGCATATCAGCCAACTACCGTACCCCCTCTATGACACCAGCAGTCTATGAGGCATATCTTAACAAACTCTTGTTACACCTTTATAATGTTCTTTTTACTAACTGGTGGCATTGTATTTATGTTTATCTGGTTAGTTCCTGTGATATTTTTATTTCTATTTATTTATTTATTTTTTGCAGTTAAAAAGATAACACCCATCAGCTAGGGAGGAGCTTATGAACTTAGAAAGAAAATAAAATCCTCCAAGAGCAACTATGAATTGTGAATCATTACCCATGTTACGGATAACCACAACATTTTCTTCAGTTATGTCAGGAACCTAACAACTGATAATAACCAACAATGTTCTAAGCTAATACAAATTATTATCACATTCAACTTTCTTGAGGACATTGCCAAAATATTAGCAGGCAAATTTAGCTCAAACATTATGCTTCCCCCTATTTCCCCCAAATTGCTCACTGCATATTAGCATGCTCTTGCCACACCCACAACCCCCCGTCCTCTAAAAGTCCTAAGCACTCTCTCAAAGGCTCAAAACACTGGTTCCTTGGGCCCTGCCAATGTACCAGGTTGTCTTCTTGTCAGTGTCAAATACTACCTGCTTAACCCCTTACTACATCTATACAATCTCAGGCTCTCTACTGAAATCATGCCAGGGTGTGGAGAACTGCTGAAGTCATCCTGCTCTACAAAGAGGGACCCATGACTAACCCAAGCAAGTATACACCTATCAGCCTCACTAGTCTTATTTGTAAGGCAATGGAGTGCATCATTATGAATCTCATAAACAATGACATAGGTAGTCTTCAGAACCTGGACCCGAACCATTTTAGGTTTATTAAAGGTAGATCATGGCTCTTATACTAAGTGGACTTTTTTGAACAGTTTTTTAAGGCATTAGACTCAGATAAACAGGTTCATATGGCATAACTGGATTTGGCTAACGCCTTCAATACCATCTCACACTTCGGCTTCATTAACAGTTTAATCCAATTAAATGTAAAATTACCAACCACATAGCAAATTGGCTCAACAAGAGAATTAAGTCTGTTAGTATTGTAGGCACACACTCAAATGTCAATAAATAAATACATAAATAAATAAATAAATAAACAAACTAAAAGAGTGGCTACCAGAGGTGTCCCCTGGGGATAGGTCCTGGGACCACTCATCTTTGGTATCTAGTTCTCTGATATTAAAGAAGACACCAAAGGCTTGCGGATAATAAAGTTTACTGATGACTGCAAACTTGGAGCTGTCAAAAATATCCTAGATAACCTATATATACTCCAGGAGGGCCAAGTTCTTGCTAACAAGTGATGCTAACAAGTGATGCTTGGGCCATGGCTTTAAACTAAATGCCAAAATATACTAAACTATATATTTTGGCAAACCTGGGCACTTCTGCTCCTATCACACAGGTAACAGCCTCCCCAATAATTGACTCAGTCATTAGGGACTTCGGCACCTTCATTGACAATGTATTATCCTTTGACCACCATTACTGAAACAGCAGAATGTATTAAAGAAATTATATATAAACATTGTAGAATTTCAGGTTGGCAATGCAGAAGATGTGGTAGGTAGCATCAATTCATTGAGGAGCCAGTTAAGAAGGCTTCCAACCTATCTGGTGTGTCATCATTTGCTCATGAGCACAACCTAACCATACAAAAGCTAGGAAGATCTCAAATGTTATGCCTAATGTGATAAGAATTTTAAAGTCCTTTTTTTCATTAAAAATTGAATTTTTTTAAGTGAAAAAAGACAACAGCAGCCACAATAACTCAGAAGGATATACTAAATGTAGACACAGAATGCAAATGTTACATTCAGTTTCAGGCCTTTGCAAATGATCTTTAAACACTGAAAAACATGGATCACAGATAGTGAGGGATGAGACTTGCTTCCTGAGTTTCATCTTTCTTAGTTGTTACTGCTGAGTAGCACCTTGATTAACTCTGAAGTAAATTAATTCCTCCTGTCATTAAATATCTTCCAAAAGCTTGACATTCACAAAATCTATTTTTATGCATTTACATCTTTTAGGATCATAGGTTCATAGGTGTTTACTAAGCTAACGACCACAAGGGCTTTTGTAAGCCTAGCCATGCATCCAAAATCTCTGACGAGTTCTGATACTCTTGATAAGTGTAAGCATGGGCCTAGGAGATGAACCATTTACAGGTTATCTGTTTGCATCAGAGACTTAGGTGCCAAACCAGGGATGAATTTCCAGTCTCCCAACCAATTATCCAAGTTGCGCTTGAATTGAGTTAGGGAGGAACTCTGCTTCACGTGGATGGGGAGTCTGTTCCATAGATGAGGTAGTCTCTGGGATACATACCTATCTCTCCAGCAGGTCCTATTTATATCACAGGCAAGGTTTAATTCTTTAGAATGGGTAATTCTGGTACTGTTCATTTTGTGGATATGCAGGAGGTCCATCAGAGTGGGGTCTAAGAATGCCCTGTATACCAGGCATAGATCTCCCCTCAAAAGCTTGTAGGAGACAGAATACAGGGATAGGGCCTTGAGGCGGTCTGCATAGCACATATTACTTACACCCTGTATTCTTTTAGTGAAGAACCTCTGTGGACATTCCAGTTGTTGGATATGCCTGGTTAGGTACATACCAAAGGGCGCATTGTACTCAATGATAGGTCTGATGAATGCTGAATACATGTGAACAATGACTTCCTTGGACTTAGATGGCCTCCCTTTGTTTATAAGTTGCACAACACAGAATGATTTCCTCATCACTGTAGACACGTGATGATCAAAGGCTAGATTACTATCTATGCGTGTCCCTAGGTCACTGACTACTGGGTCAACTCTAAGGGGTGTGTTGTGAATATGATCATTACCAGGGATGGATGACTTACCAAAGGATACTATTATGCATGTCTTGGCATTTAGTTTTAGTCCATGACTCTGACACCAGTTGTTTGTCTGTGTTAGCCCCTCCTAGAGAACATTTGTGTCAGTGTGAGATTCAATGACTGCTCCTAATTTGCAATCATCTGCAGATTTAGTCAGCCTTCTTCTGAGAAGTAAATGCCAAAAAGGAGCGGTCCAAGGGCTGATCCCTGAGGGACTCCACTTGTCACTGGCCTCTTTTTTGAGGTGGACTCCCCAATTTTAACTTCCTAGGTCCTGTCTGTGAGCCAGTTGGCTATCCACTGGGTGACATACGGGTTTGTACCTAACCTCTTGAGTTTGTCAACAATGCCCAAGTGGGGTATTGGGTCAAATGCCTTGGCCAGGTTAAGGTAGGCAGTGTGAATGATTTTGCTCTCATCCGTTGCTTTGGTGACCTTCTCAAAGAAGTCCATCAGGATGAGTAGGCATGATCTGCAATTTACGAAACCAAACTGGGTTGGGTCCAGTGTCTGGAGGTTTACTATATCTCTATTGGTCATCGCCATGATAATTCTTTCTATGGATTTACATATAAGACTAATGAGACTTAAGGGTCTGTAGTTTCCAGGGTCTGTAGATGGCCCACCTTTGTGCAGAGGGATGACTCTTGCTTTTCTCTATTCATGAGGCACGAGCCTGTTTGGAGGCTACAGGTAAATAGTAATTCCAGAGACCCTGATAGGTCATGTTTCATGCTATTTAGAAGGCATCCTGAGATATTATCTGGGCCCATTGACGCAGTGTTCTTGGTCTTAGAGAGAACAGTAAGGACCTGTTCCCTATGATAGTAGGGGGAGTTATATTTGATGATATTTCCTGAGGGAAGGTTAATGGGGAAAGAGGAGTAAAGTTGGAGCTGAATTTATCAGACAAGAGGTTTGCTATATGTTATGGCTAAGTATAGGTGGTTTCATTTACAATGAACTCTGCACACAATTGTATATTGCCTTTGAGGTTGCGGACATAGCTAAAGAATGCTTTGTGGTTGTCCTTGGCCTGGGAGGCCAAACCTCAAATTTGGCTTTGGTACACTTTATTTGTACTCTGAGTAGTTTGTTTATTTTAATGAGAGTGCTTTTATCCTGCTGGGTGCGCCACCTCCTAATTTTTGCCATGATTTTCTTCATCCTGTTATACAGCTGACTGATTTTGTGATTCCACCAGGGTGGCTTGTTTTTTGAGTTAATTCTGTACTTCTTCCTGGTGGGTACAGCTGCCTTTATACTGATATTAACATGTTTGTACAGGGTTTCTATGAACAGTTCTGCATAGGCAGAAGGTTCTCAGGGTTTATTGGGGTTTGAATTTTGCCAGGTTCTCACTTAATAGCAGGAGGTTAGCCTTAGAATAGTTCCTGAATATTCCTGGTTTAACTGGGGGTTCAGGTTTTATTTTTACTTCAAACGAGACCATTTTGTGGTCTGACCTTGCCAGGGAAGGCATTACAGTAGGGGGTGTGCAGCACTCTTCCATATTAGTGAGGATCAGATCCAGTATGGCTGCAGCCCTGGTTGGTTTATTGACTGTCTGGTCCAGGGAGTTTGTGTTTATAAAATCCAGGAATCTCTGTGCATGTACATTTGATGTCATATAGGATTCCCAGTTAATAGTGGGGTGATTAAAGTCACCCATGAATATGGTTTTTTTTTTCAGTAATTGCAGGCTTCTACTGGTCTTCCTTAAGTATAGGATCAGATCCGGTTGCCCTTCAAGTCCGAAAATGCATTCTTATTATCTTTTCTCAACATTACTATATATCACCTGAAAAAATTATCTTCTCACAGCTAGTTCTTAAATAAAGTCTTAGAATTTAGATACGGAAATAGTGAGACAGATTAAGGAAGGTTACCAAAGGGTGTAAGTCTGTTATACACCATGCAGTAACAAGTTTTGATTCAAAGACCGTCATACAATGGTGTTGCAACACACTGTGGTGCAGCTCTGTGGTGGCTGTCTTTTCAGCCTGCTGTAAATGCTACTGAGGCATTTCAGGAGAGGTGCCTCTGCTAATTATTCATGTGCTCTCCTCCTGGAAATGTCTGCATAAGTCACCTCATCTACGTGTGTTAATGGAAAAAGCCAAAAGCTTCCATTCACTTGATTGTGATAGAGGTAAGTTCCTGGGAGTTTAGCACACAGGGGGTGCTGGAGTATGTGCGTACGTGTATGGCTGCATGTGTGTGTGTGTGTGTGTGTGTGTGTGTGTGTGTGTGTGTGTGTGTGTGTGTGAGAGAGAGAGAGAGAGAGAGAGAGAGAGATAATTTGTGTCTGCCTGGGAGACCACAGTAGACAAGTTAGTTAGAGGATAGGTAGAGTTGGTGTGTGTGTTTTTTTTTGGGCGAGTGTGCCCATCATTGCGATTGGGTGAGGGGGGCATTGTGAATGTGTGCAGTGGGGTATCTGTCATATCTGCACCCTCCACAACACTAATGAGCAGATCTTGCAATATTGAGGAGGGGGAACACAAAACACCAGAGATATTCTTTATATCAAACCATAAAGGCACTTTAAAAGATTCAATCCCTGTACTGTTAGGATACACAGTCAGCTCTTTCTTAGAGCTTTAGTCCTCTGCACTACCACTACACACAAAGGATCTTCTTACATATTACACAAGTCTTGGAAAAATAAGTTAAAAAGGGGGGTTTCTAACCCTGTACCATAGGCCAACACTCAGCTCCTGAGAAGAGTGTCAGACCTCTGCACCATCACTAGACAACAGGGATGCTCTTAACATTTTACCTTAAGTGCTAAAGAAAAAAACAAAACAATAAATAAATAAATAAATAAAATAAAGTAAAAGGGAAGACATTTCAAACCTTCCATCCTTTGCCCAGAAAATAACTTCACAAGCCAGAACCCAAACCCTCTATACTAACTAAGAGGGCTTATGTTTATACATTATTTTTTACACTATATGAAATACAAAATACTAATGTCTGGCATTATTCCATAACAGCAATGGTCAGTGAGCTACTAGGGGTAGGGCATGTATAAGACACCAAATCAATGATATTCTTTAAAATTAGGGGCATTTTAAAGCGTTTACTCAGACTCACTTTAAAAATTAATATAGGAACATGTCTAGCATCAGAATGCACTTTACAAACAGTAAGAAGACTAAACCTCTAATGTATGGCATTATTGACTGACAAAAATAAAAGAATACATTAGCACATTTTGTCAGCTCAGGGAAAAGAAAGATGTATGTCAGTGTGTGTGTGTGTGTGTGTGTGTGTGTGTGTGTGTGTGTGTGTGTGTGCGTGTATGTGTGCGTGCGCGCCTGTGTGTGCGCGCACGCGTGTGTGTGTGCGTGTGTGTGCTTGTGTGTGTGTGCGCATGTGAGAGTGAATGAGGGGGGTGTCTGTGCCAATGTGATGCATGGGCTGCCGGTGGTGATTATGGCAAGGAAGTGCCGATATGCACATGAAGTAGTTAAGGGCAATTCAGGGACATGCAAATTAGCTGACAATAAGGTCATTTCTCATTGCAGCTACCATGTCTCTGAATCCCATTTTCCTGCATTGTGCAAACAGTTCCTTTTGGACGCATCACAGGCATATTTTGCTGTAATAATGCCTGTAAGGTTTTATTGCATAAATGTTTTTATTCTTCTATTTCTGTAGTCCTTCAAACTTAATCTGCTTATGTTCAGATAAATGCCATGAAAGTCCCTAGAGCCAAATATTCAGAACTTGAATACTGTTATCAAACAGACAATGTTCTGTTACTTTTTTAAAACTCAGTTAACTAGAAATATTAAATACTAATATTAATGTGTAAGGTGATCAGATTTAAAAACATAAAAATTAAATTGAATGAATATTAGAGTAAAATTTCCTTCCTTATTAGTAGTTTCTGTTCCACAAAAAACATATAACCTTATTATTAGTATTATATTTGACTTTGTTAATGAGGTAGGTCTAGGATGATAGACCTCACATCCAGTGGTGACTCAGAGAAAAAAAGCTACATGACAGTCAGGTAATGCAATGTGTATATATAGTAACAAGCGCAGCAGTAAATTAATCACTTTAACTCTTGCTACAGAGGTGTCAGTTGTAAGTCTACAGAGGAGGTTATTAGTGAAAACTGATGTCCTGACTGCAATAATTTAGAAACAGTAGAGAATAATTTATGCAGTGGTTTATTAGTAAGTGCTCACCATGTAATAGTATTTATCTAGGACGGAGTACAAGATATGTCACCAGACCTCTGTGTACAGTGTGTTGCAAGAGGGGGTTGAAGGGATATAAAGGAAGAGAGTTTGTATCCTCGGATTAGAAACTTGTAATAGGATATGACTACGAGGAAAAAGAGGAAAAAAATGTAAGCAGTGAGCATTCATTATTAGTTGTTAGAAGCACTGTGTTAACATATAACCAGTTTTAACCTACCTTGAGTTACATTTTTAGCAATACAGAACTTTTGCTAGATGAGAATTGAATGCTAACTGTGTTTATTCTGTGCTGCTGTTTTATAACTTTTTATTTTTTTCATCTGGTTATGGTTGCAGTGGTTCAATGCTGTAGCATCACCTAAGGAAATCTGAACGCTTGATGCTAATGATGACACGTACAATAAATAATGGCAATGGAACATGTCATAACCCTGGCTGTGCAAACATAAACATTCTCTTTCCATAGATCGTTATCATAACGTAATGCAGGGAAGGTGATGGTTACTGCAGATCTAACATCCAGGGTGTTTGAAATACAAGATAGAAGCTGTAATCTATGACAGACGAGATACATGAGATGATGAACAAGATGTGGAAGAAAATAGACATCCTATTGCCAACTGGCTTCACATAATGAAACAATAGCTTTCCCTAGTTCACAAACCTCATCTAAGGAAATGCTGAAGTTGAAAGAACATCGATGCTAACCTGTTTTCTATCTGACGCATTTCAGAGGTGGTTACATTACTGTTTTGGTAGTGAAATTAAATTTTAGCCATGAAGCTGATTTTGCTTAATTTTGAAAAAAGAGTGAGTCACCATTTTGTAAGCATCATAGGATTGCAGGAGGCCTGAGTCACAAGACCATTTATGCCTTGTCAATACCCACGTTCATGCTGTACTTCACTTTGCAGGAAAGGCAAAGCAGGCCAGTCAGAGTAAATTTATGGGTACCTATCCAATCATCCTGTTTTAATTTTAAAGATGGTAAGGTGTCACTTTGTTTAACTTGTAGGGGGAAGTCTATTCCAGAGGTAGGGTAGGCAAAGGGTAATCAAATTGTTTCTCAGGGCTGGTTTATTTAAGTGTTGGTGAAGATTTATTATTGGAAGTATTTGATTTGTGAGCTACAGGAGAACAAAGAGAGTGGGATACCTAATAGTACAGAATGCAAGCCATAGATCACCATGTAAATAGCAAGTAAAGGGATATCACTTCAAGCTTTTCCTGATAGGTCAGAGACTATAGGACAACATTCTTCTTGGTCTGGAGCCTTTATAGTTTCTTACTATGTTGAGAAAGGTATATCACAAAGGAAGCATTGTACTCAACAATTGTCTTATTAAGGCTGCATACAGAGGGGTGATAACATCTTTGTGCTGGATGATATGCATTTAGTTATCAGGCGTGCTAAAGAGAAGGATTTACTGACTACTGCTTCTAAATGGTGGTCAAAACAGAGGGATTATTAATCCAGGTTCCGATATCCTTGATTACTTTATCTGTTTGCTATGGGGTACTTGATATAATGTACATTGAGTGTTGTTTACCAACTGTGACAATACAACACTTCTTTATATTTAGTTTTAGCCATTTTTTTCATATACCATTTATTTACAAGGCTTAGTTCATGTAATGAATGAATATTGGTGAGAGATTTGACAATAACATTCAGTTTGCAGTTGGCAGCAAACTTTGTTAACTAAACATCCTTATTCTTGGTCTGAAGAATGCAAAAGCTGGTGATGAAAAGGCAAGGTCCCATTACTGAACCCTGGGATGCACCACTAGTTACAGTCATGCCTTCTAATGAGATGCTTACCACCTTATGTATGTGGGTTCTATCTTTCAGCAAATTGGCTATCCCCCTCACCATGTATAGTTCTACTTTTGAGGCACTAAGGATGCCAGCATGGGATATAGTTTTGAATGTTTTAGCCAAATCCAAATAAGCTGTGTGAAAAGAATGACCACTGTTTACAACTTGTGTGACTTCCTCGAAGAAATTAATTAAACTGAGTAGGCAAGGCTGTCTTTTGATAATGCCAGACTGATGTGGGTCTAACCTGATAAGATTTTTTTATATCATAGTTTATGAGGTCAGATGTGATGTGTTCCATGGCTCTACAAATCAGATTAGTCAGGCTGCTGTGTCTATAGTTCCCTGGGTTCATGATAGAAACTCCCTTTTGTAGGGGTATCACCCTTGCAGATCACCATTCTTCATTGACAAATATAGTACCTAAGTACAGGTTAAACAATTTAAGACAATGTTTCAAAAGGACATGCTTGCTGCTATTTATAGGGCAACCGGGTAAATTTTAAGGCTCTATGAAAGTAGTATTTTCGTCTCAAAGAGCACCTTCAAGTGTCTTCCTCTGTGATATTAGGAGATGTAAAGAATTTTAGAATTTGTGGATATATGATAGTTACTTCAGGGTTAAAGCGTGTATTAAGTTTGTCTGCTACTACATCTGCTAAGTCTACTGGGTCTGAGACGGTGTTGCCAGTTTGGGTAAGTGCAGTTTATCAATGAGTGTTATTTCTTAGTTTCCTAATGTACTGGAGCGGCCTTAGGGCAACTGGTACCCTAGGCAAAAGGGCTCTATGGCACCCCCCCCACACCACCCAAGTGCCCCCACCCTGGTCTACCTACACCAAATAAATTCCAGAAAAGCGCCCCTGGTAGAGCGGTGCCCTAGGCAGCCGCCTAGTTGGCCTATGCCTAAGGCCGGCTATGCTAATGTAACTACAGAATGATTTACAATTATCCTTGACTTTTGATGCTACTTTATCCTATGCATGGTTTGCCTTGCTAGCAGTAGCATGGGTTCCTATCACGTAGTCGAACTTTTACAAGTTTGAACCTCATATGACCAAGACCATAAGTTTGAATTTGTAAAAGGTTGAGCGTTTGAATGGAACTCTCCATAAGTGGAGGTTTCCATTTTGTTCAATGGGGTGCAATCTCGGAGTTGGTCTATTTGAGTAGCAGGGGGTGTGGGGGGGGGGCAAGCCCCCCCCCCCCACTTAAAACAGTTTATTTTGTTTTCCGTTGTTTTTTTTTTTTTATCCATAGTCGAAGTTTTGTAACTTCGAACATAATGGTTTAACATTATGTGTTCAAAGTTATAAGACTTTGACTATGTGATATAGACCTCAGTAGCACAAATAGTAGTTTTCAGTTCTTTATTGATATTCTTGGGGAAGCCTTTAATTTGAGGAATTTTATATCTATTGTACGATTACATTTTTTTCTTTTTTGTTATAAAGTTGGTTATAATATGGCCATATGATGAATTTTTATTGTTATAAGAATGATTGCACAGTGTGAGTTTTTTTTTGCTCTGACAAAATCTGCCACAGTATCCAGCAAAAAGTGCTAAACTAATTATATCTGTTTTTGACCAACTCAGTGATGTTATTTCTTTGGTTATTAGATTCTTTGTTATTTTGGAGTTCCTTACAAAGTTTTAGTTCTTTGATGGTTTTTCTTAAATCCTCCATTATCTTCGGCTGTAGTAGGGATGTCCAGTTCTTGACACTTAACCTATGTGGCAATAGAACTCCTTTGTATAAATAACTGCTTTGTCTGTGTCAGGTCTTCTGATGTTTCAAAGGAATTTGTACAGCTCACCATAGAATTTGATTAGGTATGTCCATTTGAAATCTTTGAATTTAGAATTATTGACCACCATGTTTTTGTGATTTTGAAAGAGAAAGTTACAAGATTATAGTCAGACTTAACCGGGAATGAAGAAACTAGAGTGATGGTACATGCATTGGCTATATTAGTTAGGACCAGGTCAAGAATATTATGCCCTCTAGTTAGTTAACTATACATTCTATGCAATTTTTTTATTTAGTAAATCTAATGATTCTCCCATTTTTGATAATGGATAGTTCCTTGACTACATTTAGGAATCTTATATGGTCATCAGGTGACATGGAGGATGTGTTGTAGAAGGCTATAAGTTGATAGTTTGTCTTGTTTGGGGTAGTTTAAAATTCACTACGTTCAGTTTGTGGGTCTCAGGAAATCTTTATTGACATATTGACCTGTTGTGGTACTTGAACAAGATGGAAATGTCACCTCAAGTTTTTAGGCCAGAATGCATGGTAAGCACAGGTATGGAAGGAGTAATATCTTTACTCCAAAACTAGTCTCTGCAACTATACAAACATGTATGTATTCAAGTTAGAGGAGCGCTCACAATCAGGTCATTTGTTAAGACTTCTGACAATGTTGTGAAAAATTGTGAAAAATGCCACCTTGATATGTTGCGATTTTGAGTTGGAAATTGCTATATTGGCAATTGCTATATTGTGATATCCTAAAAAAATAGTAAGGGGCAGCAAAGGCTTTAACTAGTATGCAGAAGCCATATAACTAAAGGTACAGGCTGGTGATGCAAGTTGAAAGTAAGGTTTTGTGTTAAATCTTACCATAACAGTAGATGTCCTTCTGTTCACTGTTGCAGTGTTCCTAACATAAGGGATCTCCTACCAAGGATAGCCCAACATCCAGCCAATATACCAAAGCCTTTAGTATCTACAGGCACTGAACATCACATGTATGGTGCAAGGTGTAGGGCATTAAGGTGATGTACGGATGCACGCACTTCAGAACTGAAAAGCCCCAGGAGGAACAGAACGTCCCTAGGGGCCAAGAGGAATATATGCATCTAGAAGGGGAAAAGAGAGAGAAACCCCTCAGTCAGGAGGGCAAGGAAAACAGGCTAGAGGAGAGGGTAAGATTTTACACAACTGTACTATGTCCTTCCATATCACTGTTGCAGCATTCCTACTATAAAGGAGAGTGCAAAAGCTCAAGAGAACACCTGGCAGGAGGAAGGCACTGAAAAACCCTCAAGAAATCCATGCAGGATAACTCTGGCAAAGCCAGCTCTAGCCCTGGAAATAACAGCCAACTTATAATGCTTAGTGATGGTATGGCCAGAAGAACAAGTATTAGCAGTATCCATCCCATTGAAGAAAAGCACCAGATGAGGCAACAGATCTGGTAGAATGAGACTTTACTGAAGAGAAAACAGATCTGGCATGAAAGGAATAACAAAAAATAAATGATTTTAGATATCCAAGAAGAGATGGCCTGCTTAGAAACAGCTAAATCCAAAGACCTGGAATAAAATGACATTATACCTTATTTACTCACCATAACCTGGCATCTGTGTTGCCCATTTTCTTTCTTCCTTCCTCAACAGTTGGGTTCATATCTGATCCCTGAATCTGACTTGGCAGTTATTTTAGCTTGTGGCCACCAAAAAAACTCTCAAGCTCCTCCCTTACCAATAATACACCAACCCCTAACATACCTCAGACCTTGTTTGCTGGCTGACATAAAGCAAGAAATAATATAACATTTCTGACAGGACTCTAAGGAAGGATATTCCTGAGCACAGTTGAGCCAAAGGCTGCTCCTCCCTTCATGACCAAATCCAATTTGTAATAAGTAATAAAGGCATGAGGACTGGTCATAGTTGCAGCCACACATATGTCATCCATGGAGGCCCTAGATAGAAACATTGAAGAAGTTGCCATGGACCTAGTTGAAAGGGCTCTTTGGTAAGGATAGACCCAACTTGCTCTAGATAAATGATACACAATCTGTCAGCCATCTGGCTAAAGTTACCTTTGCAACTGATTTGCCCAATTTAGAATCTGCAAAGGAAACAAATAATTGATCCTTCTTTCTAAATTATTTTGTTCTATGTAAGTAAAAATGTAATTGTCTGTGAACATCCAATAAGTGCAACATATATTCACCTTTGTTTGTAAATTTTGGAAAGAAAACTGGCAGATTAGTGGATTGGTTGATGTTAGATTCTGACAGCACCTTAGAAAGGAAAGAAGAATTGGTTCATAATTGTACTCTATCCCTATGAAAAGTCAAGTAGGGAGGTTTAGAAGACAATCCTTGAAGTTCTGAAATTCTTCTAGCAGAGGTGACAGCCACCAGAAAAATAATCTTCCAGATCAGAAATGTAAGATTGCATTTCACTGCTGTCTCAAAGGGCAAATGACACAATAAAATAAGGATCCAGGCCACCAAAAGACAAATCTTTTATAACACAACACAGATTAGCGCTTTTGTCTTGAAGCAAGACTTCTTCAGATAATACAAATGTGCTACACATTACTTATAAAGCCCTTTCAATCAAACATAATTAAAATTTAAAGACACATGGTCAAATACAAAAATTTAAAACATGACAAAAGTACATATATAATTCTGACATTTAACCAGACAGGTAACAACCATGCAAAAAATGCCCAAACTTGGCAACATGATAAATGTAGAATAATCAGATTCAACATTTTTCCTGGTCTTAATGAATATATAACTATTAAGCCAGTATTAGCAGCTAAGGCAGTTAGAATTTGATTATTATACATTTCTCCTTGTTTGTTAATGTACCAAACTAATGACATATTGTCTGTCTGAATCACAATAGTCCTGATAGGGAGAGAGTCATGGAAAGCCTGCAATGTTAAGAGCACTGCTCTCATTTCCAGGACATTAATATGCATATTGGCCTCTTTGGGGGACCAACTGCTTTGGACTGTTTTCCCCAGGAAGTGCCCCCCCCACCCAGTCTGGGATATGTCTGTGGTCACTAAGGCCTTGGGCTGAGGGAGAATGGATGGATGGATGGCCTTGTAGAATCTGATCTGATTGAATCCACCACCAAAGGTATCTCTTGCATGCCTGAGTGGTCCTCATTTGGGCTGGCATGTTTTGATATAGAACAGACCATTGTGTTTCTAACATCCATTGAAGAATTCTCATGTAAAACCTTGCTAGAGGAACTAGGACTACAGCTGCTGACATTGATCACAGGGTCTGTAGAATCAATTGGGCTGAGATTGTGGTGCTATACATTATTTTTCCAACCTGAAGTCTAATTGTTTGTACTCTTGAGAGAGGAAAAGAAGCTGTCACTGAAGGTGTCGAAAACTGCTCCTATGAATTCCATGTTTGATACAGTTCTGAGATTTGTAATTTATAATAATCCCCAGATGGGAGTAGGTCTGGAGTACCTGATGAAGTTGCTCTTATTAGTAGATGTCTGGGAATGACTAGCTGTCAGACAGAAGTGTAGATACTTTCTGGATTGTCTGTTAATTTTTTATGTGATAATATGCATCCTGAAGGTCTATCAAGCACATTCAGTCATCCTTGTACAAGAAGGGCTGAATGCACTGAACCATGACCATCGAAAACTTTCTATGTCAAACTGACCTGTTCAAGTTGCTGAGATCCAAAATTGGTCTCCTGTTTTCTTAGGCACTAAAAAGAATCTTGAGTAAGTTCCAGATTCTATCTCATCTGGTGGGACCTCTTGGATGACCTTTTCTAGCAGCTTTTGTATTTCTAGTGCTGCTGCTTTCCTCTGACTGGGTGGAACATCGGGATGCTTGAAAATTAAAGGCTTTGCAGATAGAGCCGTCTACCTGAAGATGGTCTGGGCTCAAAAGTCTGGGCATCCCTCAACCTCACAAACAGTCTGGGCATCCCTCAACCTCACAAAACATGAGCATCTGATGCATGAAACTTGTACCTGCATTTCTGACACTTCTTAAAGGCAAAGGGGCCTTTGTCAAACATTGTGAAAATACTAAAGAAAAGTAAGAATAGAAAAAAGTTTTAGTTTTTTTTTACATAAATTATTATAGGGAGAAAATTACCAACAATGGTAATGAAAGCTTCAGTAAGAAAAGTGTAAAAAAAGCAAAAAGGAAAAAGATTTCTATGGTAAAACAGACTACACTAAAATGAGTAAAAAGGGAGGCTTTATAAATAGAAAACTGTCAAATGTTATAGGGAATAAAAAAGGTTGAAATAAATGTATCACTATTCTTAAATGCTTAAATGCTTGAATTCTCAAAGCGACCATGTCCAAATGCGAAAGTAGCAAATTAGATATGTGGTATGTTAGGGATTGCTGCATTATGGGTATGGGAGGAGTGCAAGAGTTTTTTGGTGGTCACGAGCTAAAATAACAGCCGAATTGGATCTGAGGATTTAATCCAAACTCAACTGTTAAGGAATGAATGAAAATTGACAACATCAGATCAAAACGTTTCTCAGATTTGTGAGCAACTGCAGTTTTATCCAAAATAATACCTGAGCTGTCTATGCAAGTCCAAGATGTGAAGAACCTTCTCACTAGCAAACTGCAGAGAAGGAAAAAAGGAAGGCAAATGAATAGGTTGATTAAGGGACAACTCATAAACTACCCTGGGTATAAAATAAGAATTAGTCCAAAGAGACACCCTGTTCCTGTGTAAAACTAAGAAAGGAGGAATAACCATGACAGCCTGAAGTTCAGAAACCCTCTTGGCCAAAGTAAGAGCCAAAAGAAGAACAGTTTTCTAAGAACAATGTTGTAAGGAAGCTGAAGAAGCAGGCTAAAAACGAGCCTGAGTCAATGTTTCAGGAACAAAACTGAGGGTCCAGGAAGGTGAAATAGGCTTCCTAGGAGGCTTAATAATGAAGGACACCTTTAAGAAACTGTTTGACCTCAAATTTGGAGCCCAGAGGAGGATTCAAAGGCAGACAAGCAGAAATTGCTGATTGGTGAGTTTTAACTGATAAATATGCCATCCCATCCTGTTGCAGATCACACAAATAAGTGAATTTATTTATTTATTTATTTATTTATATTTGTTGACCGGGAGTGTCCGGAACTGGATGTAGGTCCATTTTCAGTGGAGGCCCAGGGAGAAAAGCTCCACAGTTAAAACAAACAGACAGTAGTTACATTGGATTACATAGCGATTAACAATTTACATAGCAATTACTTACAACATATTTACAGATGAAGAACATAGTACATCAGTAGACAACTAGAATCTCTCTGTGAAGTACATAAAAGACATTAACAAATGTTACAATAAGAAGTTCCTGCTGTATAATAAGTACTAGGCTTATGAGCATCTGAGCTTGCTATAATCAAGGTAGTTAGTGGAGTGGAAAGAAAGGTAGTGGTTGGATGGGGTGGGTGATATTAGAGTGGGAGTTGCAAGGGCATAGCCAGCATGTTTTTAGGTGTGCTTTTAGTAAAGTTTTGAAGTGGGTGCATGACGGTATGGAGGTAATTGTAGGTGGGAGGGAATTCCATAATTTGGCTATGGCGCAAGAGAATAGTGCTTCACCAGCAGAGTTATTGGCTTTAGTGATCTGCAAGTGATTTTTGTTGCTGGATCTTAGTGGTCTGGTGGTGCAATAGGGTTGGAGTCGATTCTGGAGGGATGGGACATTTAGTGGATGGTTTACTAGTTTGTGGGCGAGTGAGAGTTGATACCATTGAAGGAGATGAGGGAGTTCAAGCCAGCCCAGTTCAGCAAGTGAGAGACAGTGGTGACTATGGTAGGATGCCCCTGTGGCGAATTTGACGATTTTGTTGTAGCAGGTCTTTAGCTTGTTTAGATCGCATTGCCTTAGGTTGGTATATATTGGAGAGGCATAAAGTAGGGTGGAGATAAGGTGGGAATTTGCTATTGAAATCTTTGCGATTTTGGTGAGAAGTTGCTTATTTCTGTATAACGCTCCTAGTTTTTAGTGGACTTTTTTATGGTCATGGATATGTGAATGTCAAATTTTAGTTTATTGTCTATTTCCACTCCTTGCAATGTGGTGTGTTCAGTTGGGTATATAGTGGTGTTGTCTTTTGCTGTGATGTTAAAGTGAGAGTTGTTTTGAGTATGTTTGGTGGGTTGGAAGATGAGTAGTTTAGTTTTGTTTGGGTTGAGTATTAATTGGGCATCGGATAACCAAGTTTCAACAGAGGAAAAGGCTTCCTGTGTGACATTTTGCAGTTTGGGTAGGGACTGGCCTGAGCAGATGATGGTTGAGTCATCTGCATATTGTATGAGTGTGCCATGTTTGGTGGCAGAGGCTAGATTATTGGTGAAAACAGAGAAGAGTAGGGGTCCAAGGATGGATCCTTGGGGAACCCCTATGGAGACAGGTAGTTGGGGAAGACCAGAAGAACCTCCACAGATAGAGGAGTCTGATGGTGAGAGAGGCACCAGGCAGAAAATCTCTTCCATTTAGACAAATTTGAATTCCTGTTGATGGGCTTCCTAGCCTTCTACAGGACTCGAAGCATATCTTCAGAAAAAGGTGCCTAAAAGGTATCAGAACTCTATCACCCACAGCATCAGATGAAGAGTGGACAAGTGAGAATGGACAAAAGACCCCTTGTCTTGTATAAGAAGGTCAATTTGGTGAGGTAAATTGTGGTGATTACCCCTGGCCAAGTGAGAAAGAAGGGGTAACCGATGCTGTCAGGCCAAAAGGCAGTCACCAACAAGATTTTGGGAGAATCCTGCCTGATCTTGTGCAAGATGAGATTGATGAGAGACTTAGGGACACAGGTGGACAGTGGCCTCACTTTCGATAACCACATCGCCACAACAGTCTGGAAATCCTTCTATGTGGCACACCTCATCACTAAGGGCTTTTCATCCAGAAAAAAGGAGGTCATTGTCCCACTGTACTCATCCCTCATTAGACCCATTATAGAGTATAATGCCCCGTTTGGTATGTAACTCACAAGACATCTGCAACAGCTGGAAAGGGCACAGAAATACCTCACTAAAAGAATCACAGGCCTAAAGCAGATGCCATATGCTGACCATCTAAAAAAACTCCAGCTATACTCTGTGGCGTATCTTCTACTCAGTGGAAATCTCTGCTTAACATACAAGGCCATGTCAAACCCTGAGCTGTTGGACATGCTCCACTTAAAGAAATCCCAATCCCTCAGAGCCACACTCTCCAGGGATCTAAACCTTATCATCACAATGAACAAAACATGCTGGAAGGATAGGTTCCTGACCCAGAGACTCCCCATACTCTGGAATAGACTACCTATACATGTCAAGCAGAGCGCCTCACTGGCCGTCTTCAAAAGGAACCTTGATGATTGGATGGGCGATAGGAAATTCACCCCGGGGATCATGTCAGTCGCCCTGCTAGACAGGGGTCCAGAGAAGTAAAAATTGTGGGAAGAAATATCCAAGGAATTGTTATGGCTAGGCTTGCATAGGCCCTAGGGCCGATAGCCTGGTACCAACCTATGAACCTATAAGACACTTGGAAGCAGAAGGGGAGGCATACAGAAACATCCCTTTCCAAGGAAAAGACAGGGTGTCCACTTTCCAAGCCAGAGGACATGGGACTCTGGAACAGATAAGATGAAGTTCAGAGGGGAGGCAAAAAGATCTATCTGAGGAATACCCCACTGATGGACCATATCCAGGAGCACATCTCTGTGAAGCATCCATTCATGAGGTTGTGTGCTGGACCTGCTCAAAGAGTCTGCCACTAGCTTGTGCTCTGAGAGAATGTAAACAGCCTGAGGGATCCAAAGGAAGCTCCTCACCCTCTGTCCACAGCATCTGTAAATAGCTCCTGAGTCAGGACTGGAGTCTGGAAAGGAACCCCGAGGTGAACAGAAAGTTGATGTGTGCACCCCTGAAGCTCAAGAGACAGGGAAGGAAGAGAACTAAGAAGTCCAGGGGTGAAAACATTGAAGCTACACTGACTTGTGGTACCACTGAAAGCTTTCTCATATGGAGTCTGGTCATAGGCAGCATGGGAATGGTAGTAACCATAAACCCAAGGAAATAAACAGAAAACTGGAACAGGAGTAATAAAACAGTGTTTTATTGAGGCAAGGCAAGACAACTGATAAAATTAACGCTCCACAAAACAACTCATGTGTATTCATCCAAGCACCTCCCAGACTTCATCAGATAAAGACAGGTGCCATAGCAACCCTTTTAAATAAAATTAAACAATCAATTTTAGCCAATCAAAATGTTAATACATCAAGTTACTCATAATTAAAGGAACACGATCACTTAAATAAATCACATGACCAAATGTCAATGTTACATCTTACAAGGCATACTTACAAGTTTAAAAACACCATATTTAAAACAACTAATATAAGAATAATGAATATGATATATGTTTTTATAATTTTATATACATCAATTGATCAATTTAATATAAAAAACTATGTGATACTAAAAAGTTAAAAAATATTAAATAATTAAAAAATCTTTATTAAATTATCATAGTTTGGCAGATCTCAACTTTAAAAGTAGGGCCAAGGAGATATGGTCATTTAAACCAGGGACCCTATTAGCCTCCAAGGTTACCTGCTAAAACATCTCTCTGTACTCAAACTTAGTTTCCCAGGCTCCACCTCTAGCCTCCTTGGATACTGAATCTATAACGAAAAAATCTAAACCTAGCTCCAGCACAATCTATGGTATGTCTGAACATGGCATTTTTTTGAATTCTTGTTCCTCACGTCATTCATGTGCTCATAAATTCTACGTTTCAATGGTCTTTCAGTTTTGCTAATGTAGAATCCCTCACAGGACCCACAAACAACTAGATAGACCAGCCCAGAAGAATTACAGTTAAAATAACCCTTCCCTGTCACATATTTTTGTCTAGCTGAAAGACATATCTTCTCACCCTGGAATATGTAGGAACATTGGTTGCAAGCACCACATATAGAAGTACCATTTTTTCTAGAAGAGAATACATTAGTGTGGTTTGCTTGTTCCAGAAGTTGTTTTATGTTCCTACCTTTTCGAAAAAACACCTTAAGTGGTTTACCTTTAAGGTTTTCCAGATCTGTAAATTCAGAAAACCTAGCCCATTCCTTTTCCAAAACATTTTTAGTACAGTAGGCATCCACACTATAATTAGTTATGAATGCCCTACTGAATCCTGGCTGCTCAACGTCATGCCCACCCTTTTTATTTGGAATAAAGGAACCCTTACCTAAAATAGGAAAATACCTATCAGTTCTTCCAGCTGAAACACAAATTTGAACCTCTTGTATCAGCTCTCCTGGGCAACCTCTTTCCAAAAACATACTTCGTAAGGTATCACACTCTAAGAGGAAATCATCATCATTAGATGTCATATGGCTGATCCTAACATATTATCCCTTAACTATGCTCATTTTTTGAAAATGTGGGTGGGCACTGGAAAAACTTAAATAAGAGTTAGAAAACGTCCCTTTCCTATATATGGAAGACTTAAATCCTGAATTGGTCTTTTGTAGGGAGACGTCTAGATAGTTCATACTGTCACTTGTACTCTGGTAGGTAAATTTCAAAAATGAGGTGGTTTGGGAAATGTATAGTACAAATTCATCCAGTTTAATCAAGCTATCAACCCAGAACAAACAAATATCATCCAGGTATCGGTTGTACATTGTCCAAAAAGTGGCAAATCTGCTGTATATAACGTACTTGTACTCCCATGTAACCAAAATGATGTTAGCATAAGTTAGCATAAGTGGAGGCACAACTGGCCCCCATTGCTACATCACGTTCCTGCTTAAAAAACTCTCCCTCAAAAAAAATATATATATTTTGCAGTAAGTTCCAGAAAAATAAAAATATCATTGTCAGTCACCCCATCTTCTGAGAGCTTCCTCTAACAATAACAGTCCAACCATAAACCCAAGGAATCTGATAAAGTCTCCTGGCCATGACTGAATCCAGAGGAAGAAGAGACTGGAAAAAGGAAATCAGAGACAGGGCCTTGGGGGCAGGCAGAGATGTCAACATGGGGATGGTCTGAATCTTGCAACTGAGGAAAACATGATCCTAAGAAGGAGTCCAGACTGATTTTTATAGAAGTTTATGTTGAAAACCAGACTCTGCAGTAGTGAAATAGTAAACTGGAGATCCTGAAGCAGGGCCATGGGTGATGAGACCTGAATGAGCAGATCATCCAGATAAGGAAAGATCTGAAATCCTCTCATCCTGCAAAAAGCAATGACAGGCGCAAGGCATTTGGTGAATACCCTCGGGCAGTAGAGAGGCCAAAGGCAAAGCAAAAAACTGAAAATGCAAGGAAGAGACAGAGAATCACAAACATTTTCTGAAAAGGGGATGGATGGGGATATTAATGTAGACATGCTTGAGATCCAGAGAGACCAGAAATGCATTGGGGAAGAAGAAGAAGAAGAAGAGGAAATAAGGTTTGAAGATACAACATCCGAGAGGAGGGGACCTTGAGAAAGGTGTTGAATTGAGAAAGATCTGGAATTGGTCTCCCAAGTACCCTCCTTCCTGGGAACTAGAAATAGCCTGGAATAAAAAACCCTCCATTTCTGGGCAAGGGACACGAGCTGAATGGTGGCCGGGGTCAAAAGAGAATAAAGTACCTCTGGAAAGAGAAAAAGCTGTTCTCAAGGAGGTTGAGGGATGCCCAGAAAGGGAGAAAGAGATTTCCAAACCATGAAATACCCCTGGTGGATGATGGGTAGAACCCAAGAGTCCGTTGTGATCCTTAACCAATTTGGAAAGGAAAGGGAAAGATGAAGGGGCAAGGGAACCTGGCCAAGGTAAAAGGGAAGCAAATTGTCAAATGGAACCTGGCTTATCCTGAAAAGGAAGTTTCTGAGAAATTGGGGACTGTGTAGCCTTAGCAGGAGTACACGTCTAGAACCCTTTTTACCCATGGGTGGAGGGCAAGATGTCTGCGAACAAAAGTAGATTTGGAAGGGTAATTCCTCTGAAACTTTGGAATAGGAGAAATAGTAATATGTTTCAACTCCTACAAGGCTTTGCCCTTATCTTAGAGAGAGTTAAAAAAAAATTCAGCAGCAGTGGCAGTAACATTAAAGCTTTAAACAACCCCTGAAGAAAATCCTGCCATTCTTGTTGAAGATCCTTAACTGCAGGGGAAATATGCTTGGTTTTCCGATTCTTTTTCTGTGGGATGTCCACATGAAAAGCTTTGGGAG
This sequence comes from Protopterus annectens, assembly GCF_019279795.1. Taxonomy (NCBI): domain Eukaryota; kingdom Metazoa; phylum Chordata; order Ceratodontiformes; family Protopteridae; genus Protopterus; species Protopterus annectens. The sequence continues at coordinate 896,771,096 of NC_056748.1, forward strand.
GGTTGGCCCTTGTTGACACTCAATAAGTGTAATAGGGATCTCCTTCCTCATTAAGATCTGTGGAATCACCCTTGGTCCCTCACATATAATCAGACGAGGTTCCCCCTCAACATCTGAAGCAGATGTTTGGAAAGCCTCTAAGGACGTGCAAGAAATTGGATCTATGCCAGCCTCCAATGGGGTCTCAGCAGTGGAATCTGAGGCAACAACTGAATAGCCATCCTGGATTTCACTAGCCTTGAGAGAAGTGTCCAGAGGTGGCTGGACAGCAAACATATCAGATCTAAGTTTTTTGGTCTTTTTCTTGGCCAACAGCTGACCCTTGGGATGGGAAGACACCACCACAGCACCCAGAATCAACAGCTTAAGATGCTGGTTTTCAAAGTAAATAGAAGGAGGAGAGATGACTACATAGGTTCTTGGGGACAAACGCTTGGCAGATAGAGCACTGAGTATGGTCATGTGAAGCACCCAGACAGAAGAGACACCAATCATGACAATTTTCACAGGGAATCTGCCTCCCACACTGACATTTTACCTTTCTGGATGATATGAAACCAACAACACTAAAAATAAAAGTGAAAGATAAGGATGAACTGCAATGGGGCACTCATCTGAAAAATGGCTCAGTAACAGCACAGGAGAAAAGAGTTCAGACTGATGGTCAATGATGGCATTTCAACTAGCAGCAAAGAAGTTCTGAAGTGTATGTGTCCATATGTCACCTTTATACCCTATGCCTTTCTCAGGTAGCATACGTGTGACATATGGCGTCTGTAGATACTAAAGGCTTTGGTATACTGGCCAGACATTGGGTTATACTTGGAAGGAGATCCCTTACATTAGGAATAATGCAACAGTGATAAAGAAAGACATATGACAGTCGTCTAGCCCCATGCTGACAAATACTGGACTGCATTAGAATGACAACACTGTTAAGCCCATTGTTGAGGCTAATTGTCTTTTCTTTGTATATATAGGGTATCAGCCTGGGTGAAGCAAGGATTCCACTCAGGATCAGTGTCTTGCCTGTACTGGACACATGCAGGGTGAGATCCAACATGCCTTTCTGCATGGCCTCAGAACTGTACACCTCAGGCCATTCACAACCACATCAACTATCAATAAGTCACCCTTGTGGTAATGTTAATGCAAATTAGTGTTTTCCCTCTAATAAAGATAACAAATCCCCTTTTAGATCATTTTACTATGGAGGCACTTACACACACACTCACACACACACACACACACACACACACACACACACACACACACACACACACACACACACACACACACACATTAGATATTTTCTTTGCTATTTCAAATGTTACCACTGTGACAGCTGTAAATACATATCATTTTTATATTTTCCTGACTGGAATTACAGAGGCAATGTAACACGAACGATTTTTGACTGTCCTGACTGGTACTGCATTTCTGGTTGTAAATGTAACCTTTTTGTTTACTGCCCAGATTGGAACCACTGGGACAGTAAATGTAAAAAGAAGTTATGTCTTACCATTATGTTCCATCTGTGTTGTCGATCTTCACTAATCCTTGACTGTGGGCTCGGATCTGAGCCTCAGAACCAACTCGGCTGTTTATTTCAGCTTGCTCCTTCCAAACTCTCAAGCTAGGCTTTAAGCATAATGCTTCTCTCTAAATTACCTCAGATCAAGTTTGCCTAAAATAGTAGCAGACAAATAGCAATAAGAATAAGAGACCAGATATGTGTCTCTAATATGAAGCCAGTTCTTAAAATATTCAATCCACTAAGAATCTCAGACTGGGGAAGGAGGGATGGAATGTCAAGGATTAGTGAGGATCGACAACACAGATGCAATGTTTTGTTAAGACATAACTTCTTTATCTGATGTTGTCAATCTTCACGTAATCCTTGACTGTGGGACAGAATCCCTAGCTTCTTGAATCTTGGGAGGTCTCATGGAAGAATATTCCTAAGCATTATTGAACTGGATGATGCCCGAACCCTAGAGACCTGATCCTATTTGTAATGAATGATAAAGGTATGGGGAGAAGACCAAGTGGCTGCTATACAAATGTTATCAAAAGAAGCTCTGGCATGAAAAACTGCAGAGGTTGCCACCGCTGTAGTTAAGTGGGCTTTTACTGGGCATGAAAGACGGAGCCCTTTTGACTGACAGATAAATGAAATATACTCTTTGAGTCATTTAGCCAGGGTAACCTTTGATACTGGGTTACTTAAGGAAAGAGAGGAAAAGACAACAAACAATTGGTCAGATTTTCTGAAATCCTTTGTTCTGTGTAGATAAAATCATAGTTGTCTGTGGACATCTAATAAATGAAGGAAATGCTCCCCTTTATTGGAAAAATTAGGGAAAAAGACAGGTAGCTAAAGTGTCTGATTGATATTAGATTCTGAGACTACTTTCGGTAAAAAGGATGGATTAGTCCTAAGAGAGACCCTATCTTTGTGAAACATTCTGTAGGGTGGTTTGCAGGACAAGGCCTGAAGTTCAGATACTCTTCTGGCGGATGTAATAGCCACTAAAAATAAAGTTTTCCAAGTGAGAAACTTTTAAGTTACATGTAGCTGATGATTCAAAAAGAGACAGAGTAAGGAACTGAAGAACTAGTTTGAGATCCCAGGGAGGAATGGGTTCTTTAAATGGTGGTCTTAACATTAGGGCACCCTTTAAAATGGCTTTACAGAGTTTGTGTGACATAAGGAATGATCTATAAAACCCCATAAAGAAGTTAGAAATTGCAGCTAGATGGGTTTTAATTGTTGAGGTAGAGGAACCAGATTGAAAGAGGTTAGCAAAAAAGTCCAAAAATTTATGAATAGGGGTCGTATAAGGATCAAGTTCATTCATAAGGGCCCAAATTGCAAATTTTTCAGATTTACTTTGATACAGTTTCCTAGTTGAAGGTTTGTGACAGGCCACAATGATTTGGCAGACAGGAGAGGAAAGGGAAGGATGCCTGGCAATCATAGGAATTGGAGAAGCCACACCATACGCTTGAGATGAAGGAGGTTTGGATGAACCATGCCCTCTGGATGAGACAGCAGATCTGGAGTTGGGTCCAGCATCCATGGTTTCTGAAGTAGATAAGGCCAAATGAAGGAAAACCAGACTTGTCGAGGCCAAAAGGGGGAAATGAGGATTATTGAGTTCTCTGACTTCTTGGCTTTCTTTAGAAACTGGGATATCAAAGGAGTTGGGGGAAAGGCATAAAGAACATTGGGGGGGCAATTGTGGAGAAGATCATCTCTGTGTGACTACCCTGGAGGTGGCATTAGGGCAAAGTAACTGCTGCACTTGTTGTTTATGAGGGATGCAAAAAGATCACAGCAAGATTGGCCCCATTGACAAAAAAATCTCTTTTGCCACCACAGGATTGAGATACCACTTGTGAAGCATAAGAATGGTTCTGCTCAATTTGTCTGCTATCATGTTGGAGCTCCCTGGAATGTGCATTGCTGTGAGAAAGCATTTGGAAGAAATTGCCCATTGCCAAACTCTTTGGGCTTCTCAGCACAATGGGTAAGATTTGGTTCCCCTTTGTTTGTTGATGTACCAGACTACTGACATGTTATCCGTCTGAATTGCTACTGTTCCTAGAGGAAGGGCATCCTGAAATGCTTGCAATACTAACAGCACTGCCCTCATCTCTGGAACATCGATGTGCAAGTTGGCCTCCAGTCGGGATCACATGCCTTGGACTGTCCTTCCCAGATAGTGCTCCTCCACCCTATCTGGGAAGCATCCATGGTCACTATGGCTTGGGGTTGCGGAAGAATGAATGGACAGCCCGAAAGAATCTCACTAGAATGGAGCCACTATGAAAGTTCCTGTTTGCAGTGATTGGTAAAAAAGATGTGGTGAGACATTGACTGATCTATCAAAGACCACTGGGAGGCTAGCAACCATTGTAAGATTCGCATGTGATATTTTGCTAAGGGAACCAGAGTGATAGAGGCTGCCATTGAGCCTAATGCTTGTAGGACTAACCTGGCTGGAACACTTTTGATCTGGATAGTTAGGCTGACTTGAGATCTGATCCTTTGTAGCCTCTCCAGTGGGAGTAAAGCAATTCCTGCAACTGTGTCAAACAGGGCTTCAATGAATTTTAGTTGTTGTGAGGGTTGTAAGTTTGACTTTTTGTAATTTATTGTGATGCCTAGAGATGCACAGAGATGCAAAGTGTAATATCTTGCCCATTCTAACTGACACCTTGTGGTAGTGGTGAGGAGCCAGTCATCGAGGAACAGAAAAACTTGAAATCCTTGCAGTCTGAGATGAGCTCCTACCACCTCCATGCATTTAGTGAACACCCTGGGGGCTTAGGTGAGTCCAAAAGTCAGTGCTCTGAATTGAAAATGAATGTCTCCCAGCCAGAAGCGCAGGAACCTCCTGGAGCTTTTATCCATTTTTATGTGATAATACAAGTCCTGGGGGTCTATAGAGCACATACAATCTTCTTTTCCCATGAATGGAAGTATAGACTGTACCAAGACTATCCGAAATTTGGTTTGCCGAACTGCTTTGTTGAACTGGCTGAGATCTAAAATAGGTCTCCAGTCAGTCCCATTTCTTTGCGTACTAAAAAGAACCTTAAGTAAAACTTGGCTCCTATTTGGTCTAGTGGGACTTTTTGGATGACTCTTTTGTCGAGCAGTTTTTGAATTTCTGCTACTGCTGCTTCCCTGTGACTGGGTGGAACATCTGAGAGTCTTTTTTGAGGTCTTGGACTTATAGAAAGTGCAATTGTGTAACCTCTGGATATGATACCCTGCACCCATTTGTCCGAATTTATCAGTTGCCAGGTGGATTGGTGCAGGGATAACAGTCCCCCGACTGCATCCAGAGGAAGGCAATTGGGCATCCATTCAGGAGTGCTGTAGGAAGCACCAGAGAAGAAATTTCTGGACCCCTGCAGGGGGCAGCATATTTCATTACTTCCCTTTCTGCCCCAGGGAAAGCTTTTGCCACATGAGTCCTGGAAAGGCCCTTGGGACTTTTTAAACCATAGTCTCCCACTTCTCTGGTTGCTAGAGTAGGGCCATTGAGGAGTCGAGAAACATATGCGTATGGCAGAAAGAGTCTTCCTGTCTTTCTCACATCTGGCCAGAGTGTCTTTTACCTTAGGGAAAAATAGGGATGGTCTGTCAAATGGAGCGTTGATGAATGATGCTTTAAATGGCTCCACAAACTCACTCAAGCACATCCAGGTGTGCTTTCTAATGGCTATGCCTGAACCCACCATTCTTGTTGTCCCTTCAGCTGCATGGGCAATCAGCCTCATGGATGAGTTAGAAGTTGCTTTGATGATGGCGATCTGAGAAATAACTTTGTCCCATACCCCTTCAACTACTGCTCATGAGAGGGTATTCGAGAGATCTTTAACTTGATCCCTGTGTAAACTTGTAAAGTGTGCTATGTAGTTCAAGGACCTGAGAGCATAGGTCAAAGAAGCATAAACGCACTTCCCAAACCTATCCATAGTCCTAGACTCCTTGTTAGGAGGAAGGATAGTTAGATACAGTCAAGTCCCTTAGGGATCGGTTTGATGGAGTTGAGCATCTTCCACACCTGCTGCATGATCAGTTTAATGAGCTTGTTGGTGGGTGGAGAGATCCAAGAAGTAAAAGTTTTGGCACAAAAAGCCTCCAAAAAGCCTCCAGGTATACTGACTCCTCTGAAAAAGGTTGACTTCTGCTTCAGGATCTCTAGGATGTCCCCAAAGGAAACATCATCAGGGGGTGACCTGGAGGAACCTTCCCCTTCATCAAAGTCAGTATCTTCGGTGAAGGACTCCTCCAGGGAGTCTAAGTGCTTCCGCTTACACTTTTTCTTCACAGGCACTTCCTCAGGGGATGTTTCAGGGAAGTGTCTGAAGAGGAAATCACCAAAGAGGGGTTTTCCTGAGGCTTTTGTGCCCTCTGTCATGGGGAAGAGATTGATGGAAGCTGTGGTTGAGGAGAGGTAGAAGTCTAGCCTGACAGGGATGGAAAAGACTGTGAGTCCCCAATGGACAAGACCTTCTCCATGATTCAGAAGGCCAGCCCCCCCATAGAGGTATGGGATCCCGGGACCTAAATAGACTCCTTCGGAACTGAGGTCCCACCCCGCAAAGAGGAGGTGACCCCCGAAACCAAAGCCTGGATCGATCCAACAAAGGCCAAGGCACCAAGGGGCATGGAAGGCTCCGAAATTAATCAAGTCAATCCATCCACCTCAGAACCGGCCAGGGAGTCTCAACCCCGGGAGGCATCCAATCCCAAAAGCCCAGAGGAACACTATGGGTAAAGTCTAGCTCGAGAGTTTGGAAGGTGCAAGTTGAAATAAACAGCTGACTCAGTTCCAAGGCTCAGAACTGAGCTCACAGTCAAGGATTACATGAAGACTGACAATATCAGATACATTGTTATACTTACCTGATCTTTACTACAGTAATGGTTGTAAATTTAATCATTTTTTCAGTCCTGTTTGGAAATGCAGTGAAAGAGGTATGTATACATTGCTACTGTCTCCTGACTTACAAAAGAGGTATGCATACATTGCTACTGTCTCCTGACTTACACCTGAGTTGTAGCTATAAATGTATCAGGTTTATAATGTACTAATCGGAACCAATGTACTAACTGTAGCTATTGTGATAATGTAAATATTAATAGTTTTATGCTACCCATGGAACTATAGCGATGATGATAAGTGCAATTTTTTTATGCTGTCTTGTTTAGAATTCTATAGAAATAACAGGACTGTATTATTGCCCACTGCACAAGACAATACTGTGAATTGTTTTAACTTTATATTTCACTGAGATAAATGTACTGTCAACATAAAACTTTGAATCACCATGTAACAAGAATACTGTGTGCCGAGTAGATATTTTGATGACATTAATTATGATTACTTCAGATATGTATGCTAGTGTACAGGCAGTGTTCTAATAAATACTTGCAATACCAAGCTGATTTTTTAAAGTTAGCATATTCCACTTATTTGAGCAGTCTTACACACACACACACACACACACACACACACACACACACACACACACACACACACACACACACACACACACACACACAGAGTCTTAGCAGGAATATGGTCATTTTAGCATTTAACTTGAAAGATTGTATCTCTTAAGGTCCTGGTTATGAATTGTGTTACAACTATGCCTGTATCATTAGAGAGCAAAGACCTGGATGTGATAAACCTTACATGGGTTAAATGTACAGCTTGGTCAACAAAGCAGACTGCTTTTCCTGCCTGAATTCCTGCATACAGCCATCTGTCCCCATCCGCCACAAGTACTCTGGCAAATGAAAGGATAAGCCACTATGGTAGAATCTTGTGCTAAACACAAATTATACAATAAAAATAAGAAAATCTTAGCCAAAGGAACAAACATAAGTTCCCTCCATCTAATGACAATCTTAAAAAAAGTCTATAAAAGAATTCAGAACAAAGGTCAAATCTTGCAGTGCAAAGTATGCACTAAATATTACAATTTCCTCTGAAGTTAACACAAAGTCTTCTTTATGTATATTAGAAATCTCTGCGATAATATTCAATACTGCATTGAATTAATCTGTAAAGGTATTGTTTCATTGAGGAATATGAGCAAAAATATATTACCAATGCACATACAGATGGCTGGTATCTTCCAGTTATTGTTAAACACAACTCAGCTGATACTCTCATAAAGATATTAAACCTTAGCTGCTCCAATAGATATGCAGTTGAAGTTTAGATAACAACCACAATGGTGCTCATACACAAGGGTGGTCCCACAATTGACCATGGGAACTACAAACCTATCAGTCTCATCAAATTAATGGAATGAATTAAAATGGACCTCATAAATAATGACATAGGTAGAGTACAGTCCCTTGATCCAAAAAAAATTGGACTTTGTGATGTCTAGGTTATCTTTAGTGAATCTGATGGACTTTGGTGAACCAGGTAATGGTAAATCAGTGCACATCACCTGCCACATACCTTAATGTGAAATACTGTGTATATTGCTGTGTTGCTAACTGGCGCATGGAAAAAAAAAACACTTGGTGAGGGTTAGTATCACACTTTCCTCTGGAAAGTTTATCACAAAACATGCAGCTCAGTTTAACAAAGAAATTCTGAGGTATGTTCTCCCAAAGCTTCTGAGTAATTAGAAGCTGTAACACTTTTCTCAGCCTTTTACAGACTTCTGTGTGGTAACATCTATTTTTCTTATAGGGCAATGAATGACATGACCACACCCTGTGTTATGTATTAAATATCTGTAAAACTGGGAATACTACCAACACACTGGCTCAGGGGATATAAACCTGTATCTTAAGCCTATGGAATAGGTTTCCACTCTGTGTTAAGCAAAGATGCTTCATAACAGTCGACAAAACAAATCGCACTGCGTGGATGGGAAGCCATACATTTACCCCAGGGCTGTCTTCTATACTTTTATCAACAGAGGTAACAGATAGTGGGAATTCTCTGGATGGGCTTCTGATAGTCTATGGGATCAACTGCCTAGTAAAGAACAGTTATGAAACGTTAAGCTGTATTAACCAATTTACATTTTATTTTACAACCATTACTACAGAAGTGGCAGGAAACTTTAATAAGAAATTTGCATGTTAGAAATTAGTTTCTACAGAAAAGATTTATTTATAAGGGCTGCCAAAATAAAAAATTCACTTCAGTTAGATAAATGGTTAAGAAGGGACCAAATGTTAGTTGCTGTGGAATAACAGTTTCTTGTTTACAAGTGGGTCATTATTTATTTCACTGAAAAATAATTTTTCTGTAGTTCCATGGACTTGTTTATAGACAGGAAATGAAAATGGTTAATGCAGTGTTTAAACTATGCCTTTATAATTTCATTACATCGGAACTGAGGTGATTTTACAGGCAAATGTTGATCTAAAAGATAGAGCAGTAGTCATGAAACATACCACATTGCATGAATTCATTCTGAATAATGCAAGAAGCATAAATAATAAAAGGAAAAATTCAAGAAAAAGAAGCAGGAAAAATCCACAGGCTTTGCACATTAACACTGTCCTTATTTCCTCAATTTTGCAAAAGATCTGCACTAAGATCAAACAGCCCAGAGCTCCCTCATTGTGTCTTCAAAGATGTCATATTTGCCAGTGAATTATTTAAGTGGAAATTACTCTAACATACCAGCTTACGGATAATGCTATAGTTTGGTGTGATTTTAAAACTAACATATCATATTTTCTATTAGTGCATATTTATTTTACACTGAACTTGTATGTCAGTTTTGAAAAACTTAATGCATTGTGCTTTCTACCAAGCTGCCACTCTTCCACAGTACTGCTATATTTTTGGCCTAAGAAATTATTTATAGCATCTAAGAAAGATTAAACATTGAGGGAGGCATAGCCCAGTTATAGCTGGTGCATGATTCCATGGCCAGATTTTTTTCTGATATGCCTCAGACCACCATTACTATGGATTTGTTGCAGGATCTCCAATGAATGCTAGTAGCAGTAGGCCTGTTTTAAAGCACTTAACAATGCCCATTTTGGCCCTACACAGTCTGGGTACTGTTTAAGTAAAAGAGCTGTATTCCCCAGTGAAATAAGATTATCAGCTGAAAGGCTGCTAGTTGCTTCAAGGACCTAGTTGGAGACTTCCCACATTCTTTTGAATACTTTGTCTCAGTCTTGTGGAATCAATTTCCTACTACAATATGGGCATACAGCTGTGAGAACTCATTATGAATTTCCCTAAAACATCACCCTTTTGGAAGAATCATTTTAAGTTCTCCAGTGGAGTGCATTTCAGTTATTGCCATTTATTACTTACTTTATGTAATACTTCAACTAAGCTGTTACATTTTTAATGTCAAAATGCCATGCTGCTTTATGTTTGGTTTTGATTATGCACAGTAGACTTTACAATTTAATAAATAAAGATTAAGGTTGCTTTTGGTAACATGTCAACAAAGGGACATGATAAAGGTTCCCTTTTCACAAACTTTAGAAAAAAGGAAGTAGAAATGAATGCTGCTTAATGTAAGTAGTAGGCATTAACAGGCCGAAGATCTAAACCATGCATTTTTAACTCAAATTCTTTAGTACTAGGGCGTGACACTTTTTGGGTAAAATAACTTCCCTTAACAGATGAACATGCATAATGGATTTGTAATTCATGCTAAATTTTGGTATTAAAAAAGGCTGAGCTCACAGACTTCTCTAACACTTGTGTGATGAGAAAATGCTAGACTAGATATGTTACCAAGATCTGAACATTAGCAGTCACATAAAATAAAAGCAATGCCACACAGGTCAAATGATCTGAGAAGGCCTAGCATAGTATCTGTTCCTATATACAAAAGTAAATAAATAAATGACAAATCCAGAGAAATATAATTGCAAAGTAAATCCCAGTGGGTCCAATCTTTCAACAGGTATTAATAGAAATGACAAAAGCATGCTATCATATGTAAGTAACAAAAGATACAGTTAATTTCATCAAAGTGGGATATTTAATTGTGATAAACTCTACATATCCACAGCTTATGCATAAAACAATGAGCTAGATTCCAAGACTTGCTGTCTGTGTAAGTAACTTACTCCAGTGTATGTTCTATCTATAAATCTGGTCTATCTTACACCGAGAGCAAGTCTTTTGACATCAGGCCCAACATGAGTAGTGAAAGCCACAGTTTTCAGATCCAAAAATTTTCTCCTATCACAAACACAAGTAACAAGCATGGAATGTGCCAAGGAATTACAAAGGTAAACAGCAAGCATTTCTATACCATTCTCAGCTTATTCAGGCATGAAGGATGGTGAGTACAAAAGGTGCCAGCTTCATTTAATAACCAATTATTTGTCATCCATAACTTGTATAATAATGTACATTTTTAGAATGAGAATCATTGAAAATATCCACATACCCTTTGCCATCTTTGGTAAAATTTTCAGTCAAGCCATTTTGGCTTTGATAATATATACACATGTTGCTTTGGCCACAGAAGGGTACTTTGTAAGAAGGAAAAAGGCATTACAATTGTAGTATTAATTACAACCATTATGCATTTTAAAACTGAGCTTAAATCCATAAATTCATAGAAGAAAAGACATATAAAATGTATATCCCATGAGAGCTTCCATTTAATATGCTGGCAGTGAAGGGGAAATCTGGAAGTTTTGGTACGAGTATTGAATGCTAACACTGCTGCATCCTCAAAAATTATAATCTTTAGGTAGGGGGTGTTGATTGTTTAAGCCTCAAGCACAGGGTTTATTAAGGCAAAGTTGGGAGAGAAATTATTTATTTTCATTTTTATTTATTGGCTTGGGGTTCCTTGTGTGTCAGCAATTCAAGGATTACAGATTTCAGTTACTAAACTGGTTTTGAGTTCTATTAAATGCAATAATAAAGACTGGAACTTAATATATAAAGACTACAGATGGCAAATTACACTGAATGCATATGAATTGCCAGACTTAAATGAAGCATAAAGTATGTGGTTTTAAAGAGACATTTGAAACATTGACTGTAACATGTATTGAAAACAGTTGTCAAAAGATATGTATTTTAAGAAATGTCTTTCACATTTGGTAATTATTTATTGATTATATGTGGATTTTGTATTTGGGCGGCCATGGTGGTGCAGTGGTTAGCATTGCTGCCTCACAGCAAGAGGTTCTCCGGTTCGATCCTCGGCTGGGGTGCCTTCTGTGCGGAGTCTGCATGTCCTCCCTGTGGTCATGTGGGTTTCCTCCGGGTGCTCCGGTTTCCTCCCACATCCCAAAGACATGCTGCAGGTGGATTGGACACTCTAAATTGGCCCTAGGTGTGCGTGTGAGTGTGCCTTCTGTGGAAGGTTGGGTGCCGGGCTGGCAACTCGACACTGTAAAACTCCACTGCCATTCAATGTGTGGACAAGGTGATCCGCTGTGGCGACCCCTAACCGGGAAAAGCCAGAAGAAGAAGAAGATGTGGATTTTGTATTTAAGGAATAAATTTCTTTTAGTTTCTTAGGACACATTATGGATGCATTGCAGGATTATGCTGTTACCTCTGCACCTCTGTTTTTCGTATGTGTGTGTGTGTGTGTGTGTGTGTGTGTGTGTGTGTGTGTGTGTGTGTGTGTGTGTTTGGTCTTTTGCTCTGCATGCAAGCACTATCATCTGCCTACCACATCTCTAGCACTTCCTGTAGTGAATGGAGACTGAAGAAATCTGTAGATGAAAGTGCTCCTCTCTAATTGTTTGAGGAATAAATGTGGATCACTAATTATGATCATTCATTTATTCTGTTTCTTTTTATAAAAAAAACTTGTGCACCTGGATACTATTTCCTTAAGACTATGGCTATACAAATTTCAGTTGCTTCAGAATGGACTACTGCTTTAATAAAACTTATACCGAGCCTCTTCAAAGCTGTGCTGAAACAGTCTGAGTTATTTGAGTGATTTTATTTATCATTAAAAGTTGACATAGGTACTCATATGCATGCTACCAAGTTTCTATAATAATTTAATGGTTAATTGGGAACAAATGAATGGGCTGCGAGTTATAGATAAGCACTTCAGATAATTCTTAAGGGGTGTTGAAGCCTATATATGTACATCTACAAACCATGGAAATTCCAGAATATGGAACCATTTGTATAGGTCAGATATAATGTCTGAATTGTGTGAGCTACTTACATAGTGCACAGGCATAATATAGGTAATACTCTGGGAATTATAGAACACTTTAAAATTCAGCCCTTTATGTTACTTTATCACAGGCCTCTGGCGATGTTGAGGCCTTAATAGTAATATGGGTAAAATCTATTTCTTCCAGGACATCAGAAAAAAAAGATTATTTCATAAATGGCATGCACATGATTTTCTTTTTCTCCTCTGCTGTTCTGAGAAAATAGACAATGTTCTTCCACACATTGTAGCATACAGAACAGAATCATGGTCAAATGGAGGCCTAGGCAGGGGAATGGACCAGCCCCACCACCGGAGCGATTTTGGTGTCCCATTACTTGTCTATCTCCCCCCAATTACCATAAACAATGCTTAAAACTGTCAGCATGGGTACTGTTTTCTTCTTTACTTTGGAAATGAAGGCAGAGGTATGGATTTCATTTAAAAGTTTTAATTTAAAGATCCTTTGTTGACTAGTTTATTCCAAATAAGCTAGTAGCATCTTTCCTGGGGAGATCCATGGTGGTACTTATACCACTAGGCAAAATTTTTCCAGGGCATTAGGAAACCTCCCCCATTCTTTTTAATAGTGCAGGTGGATGTAAACAGTCTCAAAGCACCAACCATTAATGCAAACAGATGGAGCCTGGTTTAACATCTCATCCAAAGGATAACACAATCAGGAGTGCAACCCCCCCCCCTTCTTAAAGTGCACTGCAATATCAGCAATCCATTTAAATGGTGTAGGAGTAGAACCCACAGCCTTCTGTACCAAAGGTAAGTATGCTTTCTGTCATGCTACTAACACTGCCTGTTATTTGCTAAACAAAACAGTTTTATATTTAAAACAGACAGCATGAACAACAGTATATTTTTCTTCCTTTGAAGCTCACATTATTTGAAAATGCACTGAATCTCACATTAATTGAAAATGCACTGAAACTCATATTCATTGAAAATGCAACTATCTCTGTCGTTTTGAAGATTTTTTTATTAAACAGTGAAACAAAATGTATGAACCAATAAAAAGCAAAATTACCCACTTCAGAACATTTCAATCAACTCTGATGACCAAGCGGTCTGTTAGTGTAGAGAATTAAGACTGTTGTCACCTGTGGCTAAGGTACAGGCTTTGAGCCTGAGTAAGCTAATTAACATACCTGCCATCCCTAACTTGAAGAAGACATGTAATATATGTTTTAAATTGTTTAATTAATTAAAATTAAATGTTGGGGCAGCTAGTGGGTACTAGGTGACTGCTTAGGTTGCCAAGTGCTGGATCCAGCTATGGTAGCATAATGACTAGGAAACTGTGTAGGATTCATGCAGTTGATATGTGTGATTTCCCCAGTAAGTCCCTTGTAGGTTAGTAAAAGGTCATTGCAGATAAGATGGTTAATGAATGCCTTTGTCTCCACAGTAATAGGTATACCATGCATGTCCCTCAGTTCCACATACAGTTCTGTTACCCACTTTATAGCATCCTTATCTACTCAGAAATGACCCACAATCAGTCTATAAGGTAGTTGTCTGTCAAGTGCTGTCTGTACTTCCACAATTGACATTGATGGCCACAACATATACCACAGAGCACTTGCTCTGATGGCATATACTAATACATGCTCTCTTTAATTCTGCCATGACTCCCATCATATGCACTATGAATCTTGGCATTCTAAATGGGTATGCGTCAACATGCAGTGCTGACTTTTTATACATTTCTAAATCTGGCCATTATTTTATGTTCCTTTATTTATGAATATGTTCTATGTGGATCATTTCCATAGTGTTCCTCATTTAGATGTCATTATACTGTAATTAGCATGTACTGCATATCTTATTATTTCATCCACTGCACAGCCTTGTTATCTATGTCTTAAAATGTATCTACACACTGTGCAAGGCCACTATCTGTGTTAGTGTGAGCTGCACAGTGCATTTTCTCTAATCTCAGCCAGTTTGTAAAAGAATATGTTCACTTCATTAACTATTTAATAATTATTTGCTAGGGGTGAAGATGTATTAACTTTGTAGCCCCAATACAAACTTAATATTCCAGTTTAAAATTTATATTTAGTATAAAGGCACAAAATACCGAATATTTAGACATAAATTGTACAAAGCAAGGAGAAAAACTTTTTGTTCGGCAAAAGCTACAGTAAACCAACAGAGAACAAAAGCTGACTACATAGTATCAATTGCTCCGGTAACAAAAGGCACAGCACGACCATCCATATAAAACAGGGTTTATTACATCAAGCTTTCGAAAGCTTGATGTAATAAACCCTGTTTTATATGGATGGCCGTGCTGTGCCTTTTGTTACTGGATTTAATTTTGTGCTGGTTCACCAGTACATCTAGCTGTTCCACACCTGTTTCTTGGATAGTATCAATTGCTGTCATGAGTCTTTCTAAAAACTATTTTATCTAGACAGTTAAAGAAAACCTCTAGAAATCTACCATAGGAGATAGTTCTAATGCATAACTGACAAATTTGTCACTAAGTCTGCAGATAGAAGATATAGCATATGACTTTTTATATATTATAGAAATAAATAATAACTGTTGAATATCACGAAACCAAGACATAAAGAGGCCAAGCTAATTTTAAATATCTAAACAAAGGATAGATACAATATACCACAAGTGCTTGCACAGAAAACAGATACATGTTGTTCCTTTAGTCAGTAAATGTAGCATTACCATGGAGAAATGGAGGTTCCAATATGGATCATTGAGTCACATTCAGACAAAGCTACAACAGGTAAACACAACCAGTTGAAGCTTTTTCAGTATGAAAAGTAAAATAAAAACATTTTTGCAGGGGGAAGTCACCTCTGAGCTCTCGCTGTGGAGACTTTGCCCAAACACCCCCCTTACTCGTATAGACTAAAGTCATAATTGCACGAGAGCATAGAAAATAGGGGGAAAATAGAGAGAAAAACTTTAAATTAGTGCTGCTGTCATAATTTACACCTTACTGGTAATGGTTTTCTATGATAAAGTGGAGTCACTGAGTTGCAAGTAATTCAGTTTCACCCTGTTAATACTCAATCAAAGGTAGGGAAGCCTGAAATGCAGAATACACTCACCAAGTGTCAGCATGTATTGTGAATGGCATAAAATACATTAAATAGAGTGCACTTTAACGGGTTTAGTATTTAAAACAGTCCCTGACTCTGTGATATGCCTGCTGATTGCACTGGTTTGTGGTTATGCTAAAACAATATAATCCTACAGCAAAGCACTCAGAATGATACTGCACTTAGGGCTGACCCTATTACCTCTGCAGTTATCATAGTGCTCATTTCCCCCTTCAGGAACAATCACAGTCTAGAACAGTAAGCCAGACACTTTGACTCAGGGCAGATGGGGCCTTTGGGGATAAAACAAATGGCCAGAATATCTCTTAGAAGAAAAAGCATAGAGAAATGAAAAAGAGACAGTTGAGTTTTGTCATTCAGAGAAAAAATGTATATAAAATGAATGGATTATAAACTATAAAACTGTACAGTCTATTTATATAGTCACACACAGGAGCTGTCAAACATTCTTTGGGGAATGGGTATCACAATTAGAAATATTAAAAGCCATATAATGGGTTACCAAATAGAAAAGGTGACAAATAATTTGCTTAAACATAACAACAGTACAAATGGCTGTAATTTTTATCTTTTAGTGTTGTAGTTTATCTGTAAAGTTGCAAAGAAGTGAGAATATGAAAGCATATTAAACTTTAAGAAGCTGAACAGCAAATTATAATCAATGTATACAACAAAATAGGCATCAGTGAGAAGTATTCTGTAAAACATGGAATGGTAGTATAGACAGCTAAAGCCCCGACTATGACCTAGGTGACCTAGGTGCAATTCATTGCTTAGGCATTTGATGGCATGGCAGGGGAAGATCATCATGCCCATTCAAGAGTGAAGACAGATGGGTCCCAGGTGGTCTTAGCCATATTTCCCAGACATGATCCTTCTTGGAGGGCAGGGATGGAGTCATATATGTGGGGACTGATACGAGGATGACACAGCCATGGCTCTCTAAGCCATTGTCATTAGCCCTTGATGGCCAAAAGCATGAGAGCATGATGCAAATTGTTGGAGGGGCATAGGTGGTCCTTTTAGTGATATAGGTTCCCATGTCTGCATTGAGGCATTTATACAAAAATAGTCTCATGGCCAAGATACCAAGGTTTGCATTGATGATTATGACCCCAATAGGCACCTCTCAACCTAGTTAATCTGAGGAAGAAAAGGAACCTCACCCCCAGGGAAAACATGGGCTCATGTCCAGTTGGAGGAGACTCAACAGTTAACAGACAGAGGAGATAAAAGGATCTAGGAAAAAAATTCTGTAAACTGTACACAAAGTAGAAACAGTAAACAAGTACAATTTTAATGAATGTGCACATGTAATTGGTTATCTTAAACTGATTTTGTTTATTTTATGCTATTTTAAGAAACTAAGCAGCATGATGTTAAGGTATTCTTTGTGTTATGATGTGTTCGTCTTTTTTCCATTTCTGACTTCTAATTTTGTTTGCTTTCCTGCTAAACAAAATAATAAATCCAAAGAATGTCTGTGATGGGGGTGATTAACTATTAGGAAGAGATAACATCTTTATGACTATCTAGTGTCTACAACCATTCAGCCATAAACACTTAATGCACTATTCTTGAGACTACACTACTCAGCAGTTAAAGATTTTCTACTCATGAAGCAGAAAATCATTTAATCTGTGGCAGCTGTCAGATCTGTTAAATCTTAAGTTATTAAATATTGTTGTTGCTAATGTCAGGACAAGTTACGCTTAGAAGGGTCAGAAATTTTACACAATTAGCAGAATACCATGCTATGTTATTCTCCTTACCCTACTAAAAGTCATGCTTAACAGTAAGGGTGGATGTAAATAAACACACACACACACACACACACACACACACACACACACACACACACACACACACACACACACACACACACATGCAAGCAAACATAACAGCTTCCTATTAAATTACTTGCATGCAGACTTGCAATCTATATATATATATATATTCTGTGTGTTATGTACATTACTTACTTGTTTGGCTTGCCTTGAATATTTGTCCTTCTCACATTTTGTAATTATTTCTTTGTAGATTATTTTTGATCCAGTTGATTTTATATGCTTTTTTCTGCACCAGTTTTGACTGTGAAGTCTCACTGAATGTCTTGTTAACCTATTCATTCCCTTGACTTTCCTGGATTGAATACCAGGCCATCCATGGGCGTCTCCTCTTTCTGGAGGGGAACATTTTCCAGTAGCACCATTATTAGCCATGAAGAGGGGTGAATAAAAGGTAGTTGTGAGTGGGCAATCATATACCACATTTTTTTTTTCTGGTACGATCTAACCCCACACTTGGTGGTTGACATAGGTTTATTAAACCAAGGGTATACAAAGCCTTTGTGTGTGTGCATGCTTGTGTGTGTGCGTGTGTGTGCGTGTGTGTGCGTGTGTGTGTGTGTGTGTGTGTGTGTGTGTGTGTGTGTGTGTGTGTGTTTTTACCTGAAAACACCAAATAATGTCTTCCTGAGCATGCTATCATGACTTGACAGAGCTTTTGCCTATGTACTATATGTTATGCATCTCTTTCCTAAATAAGTGCCAACCCTGTAGTGATCCCGACTGCTTCCCCCAAGAGTGAAATCATCTGTTCAGCTCCACCCTCCCTCACTAGATCCTCAAGTGCCTGCATCATAAGTCAATCCCAGTCATCTGGGTCTCATAAGGATGTTATTCCTCTGAGTAATACAGGTCGATTTGTCCCATGTATTTTTATTTCATCTGAGCACAACTTATTTCATATCCTAATGTCACATTTCAAAACCTTGAAATCCGACATTTTCTTTTTACTTCGTCTCAACCTGTGGGTATCTTGGATCCAATTCAATCCAAATATGGCCTCTCAGAATCTTCAGCTCCAAAGTTCCACCTTCCCTCCCATAATACATATCTAAGTCTCCTCAGATCTTGTTTGCCACTTCCAGTGTCAGACATGTCATATGAAGCTCAACAGCTAAGTCATTTTTTTCACTAATATTTCTTTATCTTTCTTCTCTTCTGCTAGTGTGATCATTAGTTAATAGCTTTACAATTTTAGGGGTTTTCTCCCGCCTAGTTATAAGTCAGATCTCAATTCAGTTTTGAGTTGTGCAAATGCCTGTGTGTGTGTGTGTGTGTGTGTGTGTGTGTGTGTGTGTGTGTGTGTGTGTGTGTGTGTGTGTCACAATCCTGCTCCCACCATTTTCTGTTTGCAAGCAAAAGAATGCTTTTTTTTACTTATATTTTTATTTACAAACTAAAAAAGGTGGAAGTCAGCAATGCAACATCCAGTGGAAAGCAATCATTATGCAATAGACAGTACCCTGGATAGTTCAGTGCATCAAGGAGCATGATAGAACCACAGAGAAACACAGCCACAAAGCCACTTTTAATAAATGGCATTCTAATAATAATAATAATAAAAAAGTAAGGAAGAAGACTGAAAACTTTGCAAAGGAAACACAGACAACCTGATTTCAGAAAAGCATTTGAGGATGATTTTCCTAATTCATGCAAATTCTTCTGGTACCTCATTACAAGAACCAGGAAAACCAGCCTCAAATGCTTTTCTGAAATCAGGTTGTGTGTGTTTGCAAAGTTTTTAGTCTTTGTCTTTATGTTTTACTTTTTAGAGTGACTGAATAAAAAGCATTCTTTATTATTTTTTATTTTATTATTCTTTATTATTTTATTATTCTTTATTAAAAAATCTTTTTTTTACTTATATTTTTTAGCCTTCCAGTAGGCACAGGCATCCTCTGGTTGGTGTACTTTGTTTTGCATTCAATCAGGTAATGAAATACGGTGGTTTATCTTCTCTGCTCACTCAGAGTTAGAAGTATTATCATTTTACAACTTTTGCTGCACTTTCTCTAGCAGTGTATTTTTTTTTCTGTTTCAAATTTCCACCCAAACCAAATACCATAACCATTGTGTGACCTCACAGAATCTATATACAGTGGAATTATAGCATCAGAACCCTAGGTGGTACTCCTTAAATTATGGATCCTAATATTCTGTCATTCATTACTACTGCTTTTGAACTTTTGCTTCTTGGGATTCATTTTGAATATGGAAATGATCCACAGCTCCTTTATCTCCTTTATGGTTGCCAACACTTTCCTATCTCTACTGTCTTTATTTTAGGATTATTTTCACCCCATTATGAACTACTGATGCAGTCTCTTCATCATCCTTGTATAGAGTTATGTCCTCAGTTCCATTGGTGAGATCTGTGTTGACTAACACTATCTACACTGGATCCACTGGATTATGTAGCTGGTCTCCATTCAGCCACCTCAGTTGTACCATCACCCATTCACCCTCAGTTTATCGCAGTCCCTTTTAATCACTATCTCACAGCTGCAGCTTCCTCCATACATGCAGTATATTCCAAGTATTGCTGCCCTATGAATTAGAAAAAAATGTGCATGTCTCTGATTTGAATTTGCTTTTTCTCTTTTTTTTTTTCTTTTTTCCTTTTTTTGTTTTCCTCTGCTTGTCATATTTTGAAAACTGAACCACTGAGTATGTATGTATGTATTTATACACAAAGACCTATTAAACAGTGTAAAAGAGGACTCATAGTATCTGTACTTCCAGAGACAAACAAAGGACCTTGTGATTCAGCGTGTTGCAAAAAGGTTTAGAAAACAACGCTTAAATATGTAAATGCAAACCTTAAAATCATCTTGTTAAATTTCAAAAAGCTAACCCTAAAATTATTTTGTTAAATTTCAAAAAGCTACATTTGAAAGGGGTATACAGGTGCTTTGGAAATATTCTGAAGTCCATGCTACAAGATCGGGTTCATTAGTAAAATGCTACAGTTTCAAAGAAATGAGATTAAAAAAATCAAGACTGGGAGGAATGTCAGAAGCAACAGTCACTCAGAAATGTTGGCTGGTATTCAGAAATGCCCAACACACTGTGCAGTCATGTTTGTTGCAGGATTGTCTGGTGCACTATGTTCTACCACTACAGCAGTAAGAAGGCTCATGCCTGTAGTATTACTGTACTTCACTGGCAAAGGCTGTGTGCAAATGCAGCACTCCAGGGGCATAGCTACTATTAATTACACATGTGTGCTTCCCCAGTAGTTTTCACCAGGATCAAAATGGTTTGGTAGAGTGATTCAAACTAGAGTTCTACTATACCATTTGGAGAGTGAAGCAAAATGAGTGCACATTGTCTTTTGATAATGTACACCCATTAAGTACTATTGCACAAGTGGGGCTATTAGCCTCATGGAAGATAAGTACTGTAAAGCCATCTATGCATTATAGGTAATGTGCCCTAGACGGTGTGAAAGGGGCAGTCCATGCACACCAATTATAAAGGCACTGCCCTTTGTGCACTGCATTTTTACTGCCACTGACATGCCCACTGGCCAGCCTGCTTCTGATGCCTGCCATACTGCCTGTTGTCTCATGTTGCCTTGGGGGCCATGGGCATTATTTTCCCCCTGTGCTTTTGGTTATTGAAGTTGTGGGCAAGACACTGCATTCTTCTCTTTGTCCACAGGGAATTTACAACAGCCATATTTCTTTGTAGCTGAATATTACTTCAGCCATGTTTCCCCAACCAAATGTACCAAAGGGAAATAGCTTGTTGCCTAGTCATCTGAACCCTATGTATTTATTATACAATCACTATAAACATCCTATAGCCAATGCCAACGCTCTGTATATACTGTGGGACAAAACAATGAATTTAATTAACTGATGTAATTTAACAATAAAGGTGATTAAGAACTCAATAATGATAACATGTAATATTTTCTAAAATGAGTGGCCACACAAAGATGTAAAGTAGCCCATTGTGACTTAAAAGTACAAAGTTCAGAGCCACTATTCAGGACTGAATATCATGTTCTAAAATAAAATCACAGTCATATGCTAAAACAAAGAATAACTGATAAATGATAATACTATGTATGGCAGTGTCAAATTTCAAAAATAAGGGTATCTGTCATATTTCAAGACTGCACATCCATACTGACAATTAAAACTTCACCTCAATACCACATTGTAAAGTTATGTCGCCATATGCTAAACAGCAGATACCACTGTTTTATGTTAGGCAGGGTTGAGCAGCATAGTGGATAGATCTCTACCTCACAGCTGTAGGGCTCAGAGCTCATGCCTGACTTCCGATCACTTTGTATGGAGTTGGTAAGTTCTCCAAGAGTTTGTGTGGGTTTTTGCCCAACTGCACTGGCTTCCTCCCACTTTCCATAAGCATACCAATTGATTGACTTTTCTAAAATTGTTCATATATGTTGCTTTTTCCTTTGCCATTGTGGTCTAGATTGAGGTAGAAACCAATGTCCTTACCTAATTAAGAAATAAGTGATATAAAACATTTCTGTAACACATAAAACACTGAAAACTGATAAAATAAACGAACGTACTCAAGACTCAACACGAACTGACCACGTTTATTAAGTGCTTTCGTCAATAATAGTACTTGACTTCTTCAGAATAAACACAATAAAAATGTTATTATCTTATAAAGCCAGGCAAAATCATATGACAATCAATTAAGCCATTTTAAAATGCTATTCGTAAAGCAACATTACCAAACATATTAAATTTCTACCCTAATAAACGCTCCAATACATATAAAATATTTTTGGTTGTAAAAATAACCTAGTCACACATTACATATTATAAATCCTATAACAATAATATTATTCCTAAAAGTGACCATAAAATAAAAATAAAATTGAAATTGAAATTGCTTAATGATGTGAACAGTCTAGCCTCACTATATATATGCTAATTAATATTCACAGAGCTATCTTGACTGGTCAAACTTCATGTTATAATCAATTCAAAAAATGTCCTACTCACTCAAAATACTTTTGAGGCTGTTTATGATGGATGTTTATATACGAAACTCAGCCTTCCATTTTAAGTAACTTGTGAGAGAAACGACATAATTTAAACCGGGTGGACTAAGTTGCCACATGAGTTCTTTATATTCTAAGAGCAACTCAAAATGACCACCTCTACTATTATATTCAAGTTGTTCTACCACCATGAACCTAAATCTATGATGGGGAAATATGTTAACATGTTTAGCTAAAGCATTGTTAACATTGCCTTTATTGATGTCATAAATGTGTTGATATATACGTTGCCTAAATGCATTTTTTGTTTTGCCTATATAATAACTTTCGCATTCTTGGCATTTGGCTACATATGCAACATTTTTGCTACCACAATTACTTTTGAAGTTTAGCCTAACAATCCCATATTGGGGAATTCTGATACTATTCCTCTCTAAGATATACTGATATTTCGTACAATGTCCGCATTTATTCATCTGACCTTTTATTTTAGGTCTATTACTCTCTTTATTCTGTTCTAACACATTTTTGAAACTAATGTCCATTTTATAAACCACTATAGGCTTTTCCCCTATCTTTCTTCCCACTTGGTCTTCAATTATTTTGTTGTCTCCTTAAGATTGTACATTTATGCCATGGATGGGAATATGTAGAACTATCACAGTCAGTATTTGTTTAACAGATTTTAAGTCCCCTTCTAAATATTTCATTAACATTACCATGCCATTCATTTTTTTCTGGAGCTTTTATCACCAGTCCTCTTCTGAAAATTGGCTACTAACCATTTGGATATCCTGGTTATTAAAACATAAATAGATATATTCACTGCCTCTAACTCCATTATACAGTAATACTAGTAGCCTTTTCTCTGAAGTCTTTTCATTGCCCTAACAAAGACTTTTGAGCTAGACTGATATTGCTTGCTTATAAAGTTCCTTATACTCCTAAACACTGGTGATAGTCTTACTACATGGTTCACCAACTACTTGTCAGGAGGCATATTCAGGATGAAGCCATTGAGTGCCTCTCTTCCTTTTCGACAGCTTTCATTGTTGTATCAAAAGGCTGAGTTCTTGAGTACTCTTCTTAACTTCCTGTATCAATCATCTCAGGATATCCCATTATGCATTGTTGCATCTTATACAAATGACACAGTTGTCTATAGCACGTCCGCATCAACCTGACCATTAAATCTGCATGTAAAAATGCTAAAAAGGAGTTTGATAACAATAATGATGATGATGTCCATTCACTGAAGTACTAGCCATTCATGCCGCACTGTTCACATCCAAGATCAAAAGTAGCCAATGTTCTTCTGAAAGTGTTCTGGACATGTTTCCCACAAGCTTGTGTAGCTATGAGTAAAGTAATACTTGCCATTCAATTGGAATATGAATCCTTATTATCAGTTGCTTTATTCACAAACCATTGCACACTACAATGCTCCATCTGAAACTAAATTGCCACATGCTTTAAGCCCTCTCAATGTGAGCATTGCTGCAGCACTTTAATACAAACTAGATTGTTTTCTTTGTCAGAAAGGGTAAACCTCCATCTATTTCACTTACTTTATAACTTACAATTCATTTTTTTGATTTATTGCCTACCTTTGCAAAGAATTTGACTTTAATTAAAGAACTCTACAAATTAAGTCCTTAAATAGTGCGGTAACAAACTGATGCAGGTCTAAGACAAATTTCACTAATGGTGATGATGCATTTTCTGCACTTGCTTTTCATAATCTTACATGTTACAGAGGCAATGAATAGTCATATATTAGCTGACAGATAATTTCTTTTCAGAGACTGAGTATGGCAAATTTACCCAAGCCATCTTTTTAGTTTTTATGAGGGCTTTTGAAATTGTTGACCATATTATATTGCTGCATAAACTACCTGGTGCATGTTAGTCCATGAAAGCCATACAATAGTCTGACAAATATCTTGAAAACAGAACTCTCAAGAGTGATTGGATTTTACAATGCCACTCAAAATGAGAGCATAACATTAGCTGTATAATGTATGTGGATAACATTGTACTGATCAAGTCCAACAAAAGGTCATCCATTTTGAAAAGTGAGCTTCAAAAGGATTTTGCATCTATAGAAAACTGGCTTTGTAAAAATAACCTTTCCATGGACACACACACACAAACAAAAACACTGATGCTATTTGGTACCTTATCTTGTAAGCTAAGTAATATCCTTAAGATTAGCATTACAAACACTCTAGGCAGCCCTCTTACTATCACTACTCAACAGTCTAATCTTAGAGCAAAGCCTTTAATTATTCCAACACACAGAAGGTCAGGTCAACAAGGTATTCACTCAGCTGAGCTTAAAGTCTCACACAAAATAACTAGCCTGTTGATCACTGAGACTAGCTCAGCCATTGCCATAAAACATATTCATTACCAGATTGGAATACTCCCTCCCTTTAAGTATGCTTCTCTCCGACTGCACTCATTCAATAAGATGAGAATAAAATACTTGAGATTTATACACCTAGTTAACAAACACAAACATCAATGCACAACTGTCAACTTGACTGGCTACCTGTTACAGCTAGAGTGACTTCATTGGTCAGTACACTCATCTACAAAATATTAAACGATGGTTACTGTCCATTACTCCTCAGCAGGCTGCACTTTATAAACCAATCCTATATTCTTAGAAATAATGATTGTATTTAGTTATACATGTCCCCATTCACAGTGTGCATGCATGAAAAAGATTTCTCTAAAATTGTTCCAAATGTTTGGAACAGTCTCCCAGGGAATATTAGGAATATAGACTAACTACTTACTTTCAAGAAAATACCCAGAGACCATCTTTTCAAAGAAAGCTAATGCAAGTACTATAGAGACATGAGTTAACACAATAGTATACTAGTTCTTAGGTTCCACTGTACAGGTGATTCCATTCCAAATGTTTTAGGTTCAGTCTGTTTGGATACTGCATTAGAACAACAAGAGTGATGTAAATACAATTACCCCCACACCCACACACCTGTTTTTACTGCCAGGTAACATTCACTTGGTGTTTCCTAGTCCACCATACTGTAGTAACATCTTGCAGTACTGTGAGTTGTGCAATATGCTTACATACAATTCTATATGTACAATGAGGTTTACGTTGCATATTTAAGCATTAATAATGTACACATTCTTGAAAATATCGTTTTATGTTTTACTTATTCAGTGTCAAACTGCGGCAATGTATTGCACATGCAGTTTTATGTAGTCTTTTTCAAGTGCCTGAAAGGCAATCAATTTAAAAACACTGAATTGAAAATAAATGCTACAACAAATGCAAAATTCATTTTTAATTTATTCTGGAACATACGAGTAATACAACAGAGAATTCTGCAATGAAGCAAGTACCAAGCAAACCTCTACAATCATTTTTCCCTTCAGATGAGGCAAACAGCAGTTACAGTGAAATATATTTTATAATGATAGCATTCCCTATGCCTGTGATTAATTATGTAAACAACTATTTCATAATAAACCTTAATCTAACATGAACTGAAGAGCAAAATTCATGGGTCTATTTCTAGAGGTTATCATCTGCCTGTGTTTCATGCGGTTGTGGGCATAATGTCAGCCACTAAAAAGCTTAGACCTGTTAAATTTAAAGAAAAAAAAATGTTTTGCACTCCTCCATGTGAGGGACTTTTCTCCCCGGGCTACCCTTACAACTATTTACTAATTCTGAGATGACACAGCCTTGACAAACTACATATCCCATCTCCAAGGCTGTGTAGTCACACAGTTTACTAACAGAGTATGTTTGTGATCACTGACCTTGTATACACAACCACATGAATTACGGGCAAATGATCAGTGAACTTCAAGTACTCCTCAGCAGAATTCACTTATATTGCAAATAAGGCTGAAAAATCAATTAATCCAATTATTCTTGGTATAAGGTTAAAGCAACTAAAGCATTTAATTATTTTCTAGGCAGTTTAGTATGAAGAGCAACTTGTAGCATTCTGATTGTATCCAGGCAGTGGTCCTTGATTTTGGGTCTGATACAAGACAAGTGAAAGAATTGATCAGACTTCATAACAATTTATTTATCACCTATTTAAATAAACTAAATCTGTTAGCCAACTTTCCCAGTAAAGTATTTTATGCGCATATATGCATGTGTGCGTTTACGTACCTGAGACGTGTGCATACTTTTATAAATCTGCACTGTAATCTCCAAATCTTTCTGCTTTTCTATTACCATATACTTTTGACTACATACTTTTTTTTTGATGCAGTATGGAATATTTTTCTTTGTTTTACATCATACCACTGGACTTTTTTGCTCAAGGACATAGCCAAAAATAATTGGGGAGGGTCCAGAAGTGGACAATGTTTAGAAGAACGTGCTTTGCATCAATGTATATTTTCTGAACAATAATAATAAAATGCATTAAACCTAGTGCCTGACCTCACTGACTGACTGTAATCCTGAGTGAGTTACCAGAAAATATTTTTTAATGAGGAACAGGGCAAAGTATGAGATAAAATCAGGGCTGTTCTAAAAAAATAGGAATGGTTGAGAGGTATGCTTTTCATTCACAATACATTTGCTCCGTGCTTTAATGCAGACATTAGGGTATTTATTGAAAATGGACGAATAGTAAATCAACATCACTCTAGACATTTTACCAAGTGCTGGCTTTCTACCATATATGAAGCATCCTCATAATGAGATGCTGAATAACACCTGACACTTTTCATAACACCTATCAAGACTTCTAGCAATTAAAACTACTTGACATTTCTGTTATTAATAAATCTATGTAAGTGAACAAATGAATTATTTTAAGTTATACTGATATTAGGCAATACATGGATGGAATAATGGATCTGATACTTCTCTTTCTGTTTTAGCATTTGTTTAAAAAACATTTTAATCCTTAAGGAAGTAACTATGCAGAAAAAAAAAACCTCTTAATTGCTTTGGAACCATACTTCCTAAGAATTAATGCCATCAAGAGCTCTTCAGTTACATTTTCATCTGGATTTATTGTCACAATGTAATGCACCTTTTTAGAAAAATGCTTGCCTCTATTCATACTTAAGTGTTTGCCAGAGGAAAGGAAGTATGTAGAAAGAAAGATCTGAGAGAAAATCATGAGTTTAATCACTTTAAATTAGTCATCTTAGTAGCTAGACAGCAAACACAAATATTTAGTTTTGTGCTTTTTACACAGTGGCTAAGCAATCCAGACAAAATTTATAGTTTTCCTGAGGCAGCTCTGCTTATTTTACTGGCTTATGGTTGTTGAACTAGCTGTTTACTATCTAGAGGATTATAGTTAAGTGAAATAAATTTCCGTTAAGTAAAGCAGAAGCTGGGCTAAAATAGTTAATGCCAGTTTGAAAGAAATATGTTAACTGGATTGCTTCTGACAAATGATAAAGCTTTTCCTTACGGATGTTGCAGTCCCCTGCTTTTTCATCTGCTCATAAACATAAGGGTATAATCTTGGACTATCCAGCTTTGTCTTCATTAGTGAGCATTATGTACATAATACATTCTATTTGTACTGGAATTAAACAGGCAGTCCATAATATTTGGAGAAATTCAACAAATTTACTTTTTCTGAGATACACTGATGGATGATGGAAGCAAGAAATGCATTTGTACAATAATCAAAGTTAAAAATAAAAATAGTATGTGCAAGTGATGTCATATACAGTTAAACCTCATACTGTATTGTGCAGCCATGAACACTGCAGTTATCATCACCTCACAACATGCCCCCTGTTCCAGGCTTTTAATATCATTTTTTTTATTTCATTTAATTTGCTTGATCAGTTAATTCCCACTGATCCTGTGTCTCTTTTTAAAATGAAGTCTGAGGTGATATTAATACTGAGTATAAAATCTAGTTACAGTACATTAGCAGTTCCCTTCATCTTCATCAATAAATGTCATGGAATCATGAACATGCAACTGAACTGCTACAGAGTTTGGCAGACAGGTGTTTAGCTTAATGTCCGATGAGTACAATATCCCCTCATGCTGTAATGTAAGTCCTGCATTTGAATATGAATCCAGCCACCTGGTGCAGGGTGGAGCCTACAGCTTTCAGATCCTCCTAGGATTAAAGGTGAAAGTGTGACTTGATGATCCTGGGGAAGGGTTAATCTGGAAAAGTCTGTTCCTGAAAACTACTGACAGACAGAAGTGCCTAAAATAAGCACAACCAGATATCAAATGTATCGTACATAACATCAACAGTTATCCTGCATGTACAGCCAAAATGTGTTGGAACCATAAGTGAAAATTAAAGCAAATACATGGGTTAACTAGAGTGAAAGCATATCATGCATCATATGCAGTGTTAACCTGGTGTGCAGCTGAAACATGTAGAATACACATGAATTAACTAGATATTAAATGTTCCATATACAACAGTTAATGTTATCTTGTTATACAGGTAAAACATGCAGCATATACATGAATTAAATGGATATCACATGTAACATACCTAATGTGCAATATTACCTGATGAACATCTGAAACATATGGGATACAAATGGTTTAACTACACAGAAAATATATCATATATAACATGTTATATTACCATGTTGTATAGTTGGAGCATATAGGGTACATGTGAGTTAACTAGATAGCAAGTATATCATATATAACATTTAATATTACCATAGTAGAAACCCTCATTCCCTTCCCATTCCCAGTCCCAATCTCCCTTATTCCTTTCCATGTATTTATTGCAAATTTGCTACCTGGGTAGATCCTGTTGAGTCTATAACCATTTTTCCCTCCTCATCTTTCCCTGTCAGCCCTCCACCTCTAACCCAGCCTCTTCACTTCATCCTTTATTCCTCGAATCTGACTTCAAACAACCCCTGTATCTACCCTCCTTCTTCAGCCTGCATTTCCACTTAAATATCAACTAATTTAATTTTGTTATAAATATTGTACATTATTACACCACTGGTTTTCTGATTTGCATTTAAGCAGCTTTCAGTTTTCTGAGTGAACTTTGTTAATTTCATAATATGCAATGTATTGTGTACCGTTAAGCATTTTTGCATATTGTTTATACCTTAAGTTTTCTGTATCCTTCCCAAGCTGGAATGAAACTGGTCCACTTGGATTAGTGATCTGCCCTGTTTAACAAATGTTAAATACATTTAAAATAAACAAAACAAATAGCAGAAGGAATGTATTTATTTGTTATGTGATAGGAAACTGTGTGATACAGAAGTTATAATGCACACTTTATATTATCCATGTGAGATAGGGGTTTTATAAAAGAATTCTTATTTGCATATGATGTTTACTTCTTTTATTGAATATGTAAAAGCTATGGCTAGTCTTGCCATGAATTAATTAGATATCAAGCATGTTATACATACAATATAATATTATTCTGCTGTACAGGTGACAAATGTAGGATGCATATGAATTAACTTGATATCTTGCCAGTAGAGGGAGCACTTGGACTAACAAGAGGGAGTTCACTGGGGTCCTGAATGGGGAATAGGGTAAGGAGGCAAGGAAAGAAAAAGAATAACACTATTAAAGAAAAAGAAGAAGGAGAAATCCAGGACTGTGAAATAATTCAGAAGACGTAAAGAATATATGTTTGAAGGATACTGACAAGTTAAAGTAAAAGTCCACCCATATCGTAAGCAACATTATTGCAAAGTTATTTTTTCTCCCTGTTATATCATCTAAATGTTGTTTAATGCCTAGAAACCCTTAAGTGAATTTCAGACTCTACTTTTCTATTTCCCTTGCTGAAGGACGTGAAGATCTGCCTTTTTATTTGCATGCACAGATCTTATATTGTTTTAGAAAGTAGTCTGTCTCAGCCTGTGAGATTTAGATGAGACTATTCATGTGTAGTTCTTAGAGCTGGTTACCAACCGCAGCTTTACATTTTTACATTGCAGCTTGCTGATGTTATGTGTACATTAAGTGCTAAAGTGAAACACTTTCCAAAGGTTAATTTTTATTTAAAATAATTGTTTGCAAAATAGCACTATATAATCAAAATGATACATGCTGACATTTGGCCAGTGAAGTGTTGCTTTCATCCATGCAGCTATAGATACTTACTGGATAGCCTGAAATAAAATAAAATAAAATAAAGTAAAATAAAATAAAATAAACATTGCAAACATTACCAGCTTCACTTTTTGAACTAACAACTGTCAACCAAAAAAAAAAAATGAGCAGGTTGTTTTAAACAGCTTAAATGCACCATAAATGGCAATATATCAGCCTGCAGTTAACACAAATCAGTTCCATTCTATGAAAAGGAAAATGCTGTTTTCATAGGCTAAGAGGCACTAATTCATAATACTAACATTGCAACTAAATGAAGAAAGCAAACTCCCTTGTGTAGGATGAGTCATATTAAGGGGTACAAACTGCCCTTGGGAAGAAGACAACAATAATTGTAAACAAAATCAAAATGATGTGGCAGGCCTTATGATAGCCATTTTAAAATACAATAAAGTAAAACTTAGAACACTTTAAAGTGATTCTACTGCATTATACTAATGCTGGGATATGATAAAAACATGTTTAGAGTTTCAGTGTAGAGTTCTTTTCTTTAAAATTATTTTAAAAGTAAAACTAACTTTTACTGATACATCAAAGGAAAAAGTATGCTGTGAATAGGTCTGATACTGAACATAACAAGAAATGGAATAAAAGTTAAAATATCACAGAATACAGTAACAGGAAAGAGTGAAATAAAAATCCAAATTGTAAGACACAAGACCAGATGGCATAATGTTTAAGGTCTTTGCCTCCCATGCACAAGGTACATGCTTTGATCGTGACTTTCGGCCAATGCCCATTTGGAGTTTGCATGTTCTCCCTGTGTCTCTGTGGGATTCCTCTCAAACTCACCCAAGAATGCAGCTGTGGGCAGCAGCACAGACTCTAGATGATGCCCTATAGGGGGAACAGCTGTGTATACCAACTGCTTTGAGCATCTTCTGTGGTGCACAGTATCCTCAAGATAGGAGAACATGGCTCCCAGACTGCATGCTGTCTATGGGCTAGCCACTCAGTAGTGTAAAATACGACTCTAGGTAATTCGGTCATTTTGACTAATGTCGCCAAATGGGCATGGGTATTTCCAGTGATAAGTGGAATACAACAGGGATCCATGCTAATGATGGGAGTGGTGTATGTGTCCCTATTGGCCAGTGTGTGCCCACCATAAAGCCCAGCAGCCCTGGTCAATAAGCTGCTGGCTGTCCAGTATCCAGTTGCCCAGCTTGGGTTACTGAGCATAGCTCTGTTGAATGAAAGCTGGACATAAAACCAGTCAATATGCCAAACATGAAATAAGAATTGCTACACTCAATGTGGGTTTACTGACAGGATGGAGCTTGGAAGTTGATGACATGATATTAAGGAGGAGGCTGGACATACTATGTATCCAGGAGACAAGATGGAAGGGCAGTATAGCAAAGTCACTTGACTTGAGCTCCAGAGTCTATTACTCAGGAGGAGAACAGGCTAAAACTGGTCTGGGAATTGTGATGAGGAGAAAAGCTTCAGAAGATGGTGAGGGATGTAATCATAATTAGTGACAAGACTCATGGTAATCAGGCTCCAGTGTAATGATAGGGCAGTATTCATAACCACAGTCAGAACAGGATATAAGGACTGCCTGGGTCCACATGGGTGTGTCAACAGGAATAAAGAAGGAGAGGCCACTATAGACTTCTGTCTAGCAAGTCACATGATCACATGCAAGACTGGCCAACATTCAGTTCAGATAGATGTCCTCCTAGTAAGGAAAGGACAGTGGGGTAGAATCAGTGATTGCAAAGTCATCCCAAGTGAAAGCATCAGCCCATTGCATAAACCACTGGTTGCATCAATCAGCTGCAACCAGCGGTCAAAGATGGATCTAAGGTCAACAAAGACCAGGCTGAGGACCTAGAAGATGACTGGAGAGAAAGCTCAACAATTCAAGGAATTACTCAGGGCTCCAGCAACTCAAGAAGAAGAAGAGGAAATAGGTGGAGCGGAAGAAGAATGGCAGCACCTCAATACAGCATGTGTGAGGACTATACAACAGAAAAAGTGGGAGATAGAAAAGGCAGACCAAGTTAAGAAGTAATACTGGCTGACTAGCAAAAAGGCTAAGAATGGAGTATCAGTTGCAAGGAACTAGGCATTAGAGGCACTGTAGCAGCTTCTGGAAAGTGACTCAGTAGATGGCTCAGAAACACTCTATCAGGTTGCAAGGCAAAGACAGAAAAAGAAAGATAAAGAAGATAGTTAGATACCCTTCATAAGGGATGCCAACAACAACCTGCTTGCCAGTCCACAGGACATCAAAAGCAAATGGAAGGAGTATGTCCAGCAGCTTCTAAATGAAGCAAATAACACAGAAGATGTATTGCCCCAGACATAGCCTACAAAGAAAGAAGAGGGGGAGCCTACCACAGAAGAAGTAAGACCAGCACTAAGAAAAATGAAGTCAGGAAAATAAGGATACTTAGATGATGTCACAGCAGATATAATAAAAATGTTGGGTGAGATAAAGAGAAATGGGGGTATTCACAGCAGTATAGAGAAAAAAGTATATCACAGATGACTGGAGAGTAAGCATACTAGTGCAGTGTTTCAAGAACAACTGGGACATTCACAACAGTGGGCAGTATAGAGGTATCAAACTCCTATCACACTGTATGAAAGTTTTGGAGAGGGTGACAGATAAAACACATATGGAGAGTAGTAGAAAGTAAGGAAATGGGAGACGAGCAGTTAAGATTCAGATCAAGATGTGCACTACTAACCCAACATTTGCAGTGAGACAGATACTTAAGAGGAAGCTAGAGATGAGAAGAGTCCAATTGGGCATTCCTGGACTTGGAGAAAGCATATGACAAGGTCTAAAGAAAGCCAATTTGGGAAGCCCTGCAGTGTTTCAAAGTCT
The DNA here is from genome assembly GCF_019279795.1 of Protopterus annectens. Classification (NCBI taxonomy): domain Eukaryota; kingdom Metazoa; phylum Chordata; order Ceratodontiformes; family Protopteridae; genus Protopterus; species Protopterus annectens. The sequence continues at coordinate 896,804,670 of NC_056748.1, forward strand.
AAGAAACATTGGTAGCATTACTTTAGGCAATGTACAAAAACTCAATGACTGAAGTATGAATGGTCTTTGGCATAACAGAGGGGTTCTCAGTGAGACTAAGTGTGCATCAGGGTTCAGCAATGAGCCCACTGCTGTTCATACTGGTAATGGACTAAATTAATAAACAGGTTATAGGGGACAGATCAACAAAGATGCTGTTATGCAGATGATGTGGCATTACAAGCAAACTGAATAAGAAATTCAGCAACTGATAGGGGAATAGAATGCAAAAATGAAGGCACAAGGGATGAAATGGAGTACAGATAATCAATCATGGCAGCAATGGGAGGAAATCAGAAGAAGGTGAATACTGAGATAGAAGAGAAAATATTGGAACATGTTAACAGCTTCAAGTATCTGGGAGGGATGACTGAGGAGAAGGGAAGTCTGAATAAGAAGGTCAAAGCTAGAATCACAGGGGCTGCAACCAACTGGCACAGAGTGGCAGGGTTAGTGTATGACAGAAATAAGTATAGAAATCTGGGCTGTAAAGGCAGAGCAGCTGAGGAAGCTAGAGGTGACAGAGATGAAGTACCTGCGGATAGACAAAGAGATGACAACATATGAGCAGAAGCCAAAGTAGCTCCAATTACTGAAAATGTCAAAGAGAAAAGATTACAGAGGTTTGGGCACATGTGCAGAAAAGCAGAGGGCAATCTAGTGAAGAAGATATGTGACTCTAGGTAAGAAAGCAAGAAAAAATGAGGTGTCCAGCAAAGAGGTAAATGTATTATGTGAAAGAAACTTGTGACAGTCAGGCATGAGTGTCAAAGAAGGTAGGACAGTGGCATTGAATAGAAAGGGATGGTGACAGTTATCATGACAGCCCAACCCCATGTAGGAAAAAAGGGGATGATAATGATAAGGATTTGGCAACAAAGAAGAAAACTGTATAAATAAACATATGAAGCCCATTGACATATATGCCCTTGCCATAGCTCTGGTACCAGCCACCCAAGTTTAACAGAAAATTTAAATGGGTAAGAAGCTATCAGAGTTGTGGAGGACTGAGCATATGCATTTATTATTATTATTTATTTAACATTTGTTTACCGGGAACGTCTGGCTTGGAACAAAGTCAATTTTCAGCAGAGGCCTGGGGAATGCTCCAGACACGCCTTTGTAACATGGGGGGAAACCGGAGCACCCAGAAGAAACCCAAACAAGTGCATGGAGGACATCTTCACAGAAGGCACCCCAGCCAAGAATCGAACCAGAGAACCTCTTGCTGTGAGGCAACAACACTACCGCTGCACCACTGCACTGTCAGTTTGTGCATGGAATGGAGCTTTTCTACTTCCCATAGGAGGGTGGTAGTATCATCCATTATAGCAACACATTAGTGCACTACTCTTCACTGCTGGGAGAACAGAGAGCATGGAAATGCCTAACATTATATGTTTCTTCCTACATGCAGCTTTGAAAATTAGCTGAGCCTAACTGATTTTGGAGAGGGTCCTCAGAACTAAAGTACTTCATAGCTGAATGTTTATGTTTGCAATATCTTCCAGCTTTGTTGTAGATGGGAAAGACTGTATGCAGGACAGACTCCTAGATTCAACTCTGTTTATTAAAATAAGCACTTTCGTCCAGTCAGTATGAACTTCATCAGATCTGATGAAGTTCATACTGACTAGACGAAAGAGCTTATTTTAATAAACGGAGTTAAATCTTGGATTCTTTGTGGATGATCTGGTTCGTCTTGTCTTGTTTTGTGCTTCTTTTTGTTGTAGCTGGGTCAGCCTTTAATATCTCAAACACTATACTTACCATTCTTGTGCTTAGACCTCTGTGTGTAAAACTGTAATTGCTCATGACAGATAAATATTTAGTTGAATAACATTAATTTTGAAAAATTTAAACCAAGTACATTTTTCAGTGCAAAGCATTGCTAAGCAATCAGACACTGTGCTACCATTTTAAGGTGTATTTATTTATTTGTGAACTTCACTATTAAATATAACAGTGCGTAATTTACTTCATACATTTATGAATAGCTGGTACACTTTTCCTTCATACCAAACCTGAGAGCACAAAAATTGTTTTTCACATCTGGGGGGAATAGAGATAGGAAGAGGGCAGATGGTAACTGAGATGAAGCACAGGCTCTAACATGTGATTCTAGTATGATTAAACCTTTAGAATTAGTAACATCTATGGGTGTAGTGGTCTATTTTTGGTCGACTGTCCTCATATGGAGGGGTGACTTCCCTTTTAAGAAAGTGTGTACAGTTTTGCAAATTTTTTCTGAGTTAAAGAGGAGGGGCTGGGGAGTTTGAAAATATCTGTTCATGTATATAAATAAATATTTATAGATATCTATATTTATATCTATCTATTTATATATCTATATCTATCTATATATCTATATCTATATATCTATATATATATACATATATATATATATATATATATATATATCTATGGGTCCCCTTCAGTAGATTGAACGTCTATAAGTTCGAACCACAAATGGCCGAGACCATATGTTCGAACTTGTAAAAGTCCGATCTGACTGAATGGAGATCTCCGTACAGAGCAGAAAGGGAAGATTTCCCATTTCTGCAATTTAGTGCACTCTTGGAGTTGGTATATTTAAGTAAGGGGGGTGTGGGGGGTGCAAGGGGGCATAGTCCCCTGCTATAGATGTTTAGTTTTGTGTTTTTTGTTTTTTTTGCGGTTTTACGTTAGTGTTCAAACTTTTACGAGTTTGAACATATGGTCTCGGCCATATGTGGTTCGAACTAGTAAATGTTCGATCTACTGAAGTAGATCTATCTCTCCTGCTTTCTCTCTCTCTCTCTCTTTCTATATATATATATATATATATATATATATATATATATATTTTTTTTGAAAAACTCAAAGTTTTTGAATGGAGATTGCAGTACGGTGCGGATTGGGAAGTTTACCCTTTTCATCACTGTAGTGCAATGTCAGAGTTAGTATATTTAATTTGCAGGAGGTGTGTGGGTACAGCTAGAGGGAAGTAGAATGCAAGAACATGCTGTTTTGTTGTTGGATAGTCTTGATGCAGAGAAAGCATTTAATAGAGTCAGATGTGACTTCATGAGTACGGCAATGGTAACATTTGTTTTTCCTGATAATAATAAAAGGAATGGTAAGGACAATAAATTAAGGGGCAGGGGCAAAGAACTATGGTAGGTGGATTTTGCTCTGACAAGCTGTTTCAACAGAGGAACCAGACATGAGCATTATCTTTCCTCTTTGTTATTTGCCTTATATTTAGAGCCATTAACAAAGAAAATAAGTGACTCACAAATTTAGGGATAAAACTGATGTGCTAATCAAGGAAAGTTAGCTTTATTTTCAGATAATATTATGCTGTACTTGATAAAACTAGACAAAGATATTTCAGTATTGTGGAACATTTTGAGACAGTTTTATGTTTTTTCAGGATATAAGATAATGAAGATGAAACCGTCTATAGTGGTAAACTGTGTACCCACACATGAATTTATTCAATAGTACTCACATTTATGGGGAAATGATAGGATGAAATATTTAAGTGCATAGATTAAAATGATTTTATTATGGCAACTAAAGATGTGACAAGAGACTAAACAAAAGACAATGCAAAAAATTGAGATGCTGGAAGTTCTTGATTATGGATAGTAAAATACAAGCAATGAACATGTTTTAGTCCCTTTCATTTTATATACAGGTCAGGCATATTTTTACTAATCAAAGAAGAAGCAGTGGATTATAATTAATAAACATTTGAACATATAGTACAAGGCTTAGGATTACCTGATTTGAAGGGATACTTTAGAGTTACACAGTTAAAGTTCACACACACACACACACACACACACACACACACACACACACTTCAAGACGAAAGTTGTAAATCAAAGTGGAAAGGAATGGTGATGAGGGTGCGGGATAAGAAATAAGGAGGTAGTAGGATTTTGGATGCAGGCCATTATGGAGAATAACATCAAACAGAATATTATACTTATAATATAGTAGAACATATTCTAAAATCTAAAAACTTAGCAAACACAGGAATAGAGAAATTATTTAGCGATAACAATGACTGCAAGTAGGGATAAATAATAGATAAGAAGGGGTTGGAATTTGCTGGTGAAAATTAAACAATGGAATCAAGGTACTGTGTGCAAATAACTATGGAGGGAAGAGTAACAGAATGGGATGAGGTCAAGCAGAAGATTGGACTGCAGGTTAGAAAAGATATTAGAGTATAGGCAAAGAGATAGTGATAGGGAGTGCTAAGTGAAAGATCAGCTCTGGTTCCATGATTAATTAGATCTAGAACAGAAGTTGCTGTTAGAAAGGAATAATTGGTAGAATAAATAAAATATTGCATGATAACTTTAAGAATCAATCTAAAGTGGTTAGAAATGAGAGACTGGAAAGGCAATTTACAAATGGAGAGTGGGAGGACATCTGTATAGCTTCTAAATATGCAACAAAGTCCAGAAGGTTTAGGGCTTTTACATGGAAGTGTTTGCATAAGTATTTTATATCTCAATTAGACTTCAGAGACTTTTTTCTTCAGGTAAATAGCAATTGCTGGAAGTATAATGGGAAAGAAAGAGGAAATTGGGAACATGTTTTTAGGAATGTAAGGAGTTGGCAGATTTTAAAAACTCCCTACAGCATACATTGTCAGAAATGTTGGGATAGCAAATAATTATAACTAAAGAAATGATGCTTTTGAGATGGTATATAGGCTCTGAATTGCCTAGACTTATGTCTTTACTAAGTTTAATACTATCAGTTGCAAAGACAGCAATTACTAGAAAACCAGAATTAATATCTAACTCACCTATAACTAAAATATTTAATATTGCAAAGGTGAAAAAAGAACTGGAGGTGAGATCTTTAGAAAAAAAGAAGGAGCAAATTATATAGAAATAAGCTGAATTTGCGGGAAGAATCAATACAGAAATTGCTCAGGAAGAGGAATGAAAATTAAAGGTAGAAAGGAGATGAGCATTTTATGAAATGCTGGAGTGAATGAAAATTGTTAAAAAGAAAATGTGTACACAGTATTAAAATAATAATGAAAATGCTATGGTTTATTTTATTTTCTATTACTGTATGTACCTATGTCACTTTTAAGATGTTAAAAAAGTTTCCTCAAAGATGAACCATGACTAAAGAGTACAGTAGGACACATGAACAAACAACTGTCAGTTACACCAATAATCTATTTAAGACAATAAATACAGTTGCTTAATTAAACTTCTTATCTTGGTGCAAAGTTTCACAAACCAATATTTAGCCTTTTTTTAGGCTTTCAAATATAGCAGAAGTTAAGTTCATTATGGTGCACCCCAGCCTTCTTATACACACATTTTAGCAGGAAATAAACATTTTCTTCTCAGGGAGCCCAAAAATAAAAAAAGAAACTTAAGAGTCTTGTTTGTATAGTCCCATAGTTATTTCCTTTCAAATCCTGTACAGCCCAGTTTACCAAGATATTATATGAACCAAGAAATGCTACAGTAGCTATTCTATGAATTCCATTTCTTTTCTTAAAGTTTGCAAATTCTGCACTAATGAAGCAGCATTTATTATTAGATATTAAGCATTTGTGGAAAGCTCACATGCTATTTTCTATTCATGTTTCGGTATACAACAAAGTCCAGAAGGTTAAGATAGCTTCTCAGGTGAGAGATAGCCACAAGGCTTATTCAGCTATGTCAGAAACCTTAAGGGCAGTGGGATGAATATGAAATAGCAGAATTCATGGCATACACACCCACCCAATTTGAATAAGGATCTATCTAAATCAGAAATATTTTTCTTCAGGACAGATCAACTTAGTCTACTTGCTGTCTGTATCATGGATTCTGAGCCAATTCCTTTGGGTAAGAAAATGAATTTGCTGGTAAATTACTTTCACTTTATATTTATCACAAATGTTACTTATTTTCCAATATCTTGGTATATATCAGGTCACCAAAATAAAATCAGATTAAAGTCTGGAACTGCAATGACCTGTTATTTGTGTGAACTTTGGTTCTAGATGATTGTGACTGTTGAAGTGACACCCCGATGCTATGTGTAAAAAATGGGAAAAACGTGTTGTGGATAGATGGATATTGCATTCTCTTTCCCTTGCAAACCATGTACTTTCTTAGTTGCTGATTTCTCCTCTAAACCAATACTTAAGATAGTTCCAAATGTTAGGTTATGTTCTGATAATCTTTTTGTATGGGTATTTATTCCACATATAGTTCTGTTTGTCATCATTTCCTGTACCATCTTTTCAAGGCACAGTCTTGGGGTAATTTTCATTACTCAGGTACATTGTTTAAAATTGTTTCAATAAGCTTTCTGGCATCCATTTATATTTTATTAGACTATAATAACTCAGTTGGTTTGGGAATGACATGATTCTATAACATGTTATTCAGATTCATACATATCTTTTTTATTTGGTTTGCTTGGCATTGGAAAACTCTTCATTAAACTGTAGGTTTCAGTTCCAGCAGCTCAAACGAAGGTGGCTAGATTTCAGACTTTATTCAAAATGTCACAATAAGAACAGCTTCATTTTTCTGCAGCATTCCTCCTGGGAATGAACTTTTACATCAAATGCAAAGCACCCATATTCTCCATTTCTTTTTATTTCTCTCTTCTCTGGCCAAATGAAAATTTGGGATTGATTAAATCTGTATATCTCATTGTCAGTAACATTGAACATGTTAAATTCTATTGTGAAGTCCCATCACTTTAAATGATATAGCAACCTTAATTAGAAATCCAAATTTCAGTATTAACAATTAGCAGTAGTAAAATAGTAGATTGGTTTCATGGAGAAACTTCTCCTAGATGCTGCCTTGACAAGAGGTAGGCAAAAATATTAAGACACACAAAATGAAAAAGTAGGATTGAACCTAAAAAAAAAGAAAGTTGCTTTGACCAGTTGTTAGGACTTCAGTACTACTCCTTCATCATTAAATTTTCATTTAATTTATTCCCAGAACATATTTTCTTCCAGAGAGGGACAGTCAACAGTGGGAAGGAGCCTAGATGGCCAACTGAGAGCAGTGAATTTTGAGAGCTCCATAAACTAGAATGATACTATAGGAAATTTTTATTATTTTCAAGTTTAAAACTTCAGAAGTCTATAGATAAACTACTAAACTACATAAATATAAATTTTGGTGGAGGTATATAAAAATGTTCCTGTCAGGTAACTTGGAGATATATTGAGTCACTGAATATGAACAACTTAAGGAATTCTCATCCAGATGCTGCTTTGAAAATAGAACTGCAATTGATGACATCTACCTTACAGGAACTATATTTGAAGATGGGTGGCTTTAAAAATGACTTAGAAAACCTCAAATTAAATTCTCAGAAACAGACTGATACTCTTACGGAACTATTACAGCAACATCATGCAAAAATAACAAATATAGATACTTCTCTAAATGACATTGAAGGGAGACTCAAAGAGGAAGAATTCCAAAAAGAATTTCTGCTTAAACAGAATACATGGCTGCTTAACAAAATAGATGACTTAGAAAACAGGGAAAGGAGAGACAACATAAGGATATTTGATCTGCCTGAAAACACTGAAGGAGACAACGTTATTTCATTCTTAACAACCTGGATTCCTGAATTTTTAGACTTGAAAGAGGGACTTTCATTTGGAATTGAAAGGGCACATAGAGCACTGAGGAAACCTGCTTCTAACTCAACAAATACTCCACCTAGATCCATAGTTAAAAAATTTCTTTAATTTCATAAGGTTTGACAATGATTATTCTTCCAGAATACTAGAACAAAAGAAAAAAGTCTGGCCAATAATAACACTGTTGAAACAAAACAACATTAGCTGGCCTTTTCAGCCAAGATAAAAATACTTTTTGTCAATGAGATGAGATCCTTTAATGACTTAGAAGAAGCTACTATATTCATCAAAAACAACAACATAGTGTCTATCCCAGATGAAATGGAATGGATGGTCCCTACGCTTAAAGGAATAAAAGAAACAAATCCTTGGACTGATGTTAGAAAGAAGAAACAAAAAACTGATTCCAAGATAGCTGTTCTAAAAAATAACTCTTACAACTACATCTCTCAAAGTATCAACTGATATGGTACATCACTTGTCATCTGTTTTTATTTAAAAAAAGGAGGGATTCTTAAACAACTGAAAAACAGTAATGATTTATTCAGAATGTTCAAAGAGTCCAATAATTCTTCACAAACAAAGTTAGGTCAATATGAGTTACTATTTACATTATATATAAGCCAAACAAAGCAACATATAATACAAACACAAAAGTTTTTATTCCCCTACTTGAACTCAGTGAATACTTATCCTGTTAATTTTTCATTGATTTTACTTATAATAATTTAAGTAATTAATTAACTAATTCAACAAGGTACCATTCATCAGCGTTCAGACTCAAATGTAACAAATTAACATCATTTATAATCGCAGTAACAGTAGAGTGTTTAAAGTTTAAAGTATGATTTAGAAATGTCATGTATATCCTGGTTAAATAATAGTAGCAAGCTCTTAGTACAGATGTCATCATTATGCTGTCTAAATATAGTTAATATAAATTATGGCAGGTATTACAGCTACAAGTGCTGTTTGATCAATCCTGATATGGTGTGCATGGATGCAACTGTGTCTGGCAGCTAGTATAAATGTCATTATTATTCTGTATAAACATAGTTAATATCAGTTATGGCAGGTATCATAGCTTTGAGTGCTGTTTGATTAAGCCTGACATGGTGTATGTGGATGCAGCTGTGTCTGGCAGCTGTTACATGTTGCCGTTTTCATCTCCAGGAAGCCATGGGTTGCGGCTTGTGATCGAGGTTTACTGATGCTTGTGTATTAGGAAGAGACATTTGGTGTTTTAGCCTGGATCCAGGGGAAGGGGGTAGATAGAACTGTGATTTGGGATATTTTGGCAGAGAATGGTTTGTTTGTATATCTGCTGAGTGAGAGGTGGGAGGGCTGGAGGAGTGTGTTGTCTCTTGTTGTGGCGGCTTGTTGGGAATTTTTTTTTTTATCTGTTGGCACTCTGTTCTTTTCCTGCCTGCTGCCTTGCTGAAAGGGAGGGAATTTAGGCTTAAAGTTGCAGTGACGTGAAGCTTTGCTTCAGGTGCATCGCGAGCCTCTGGTATGTAGTACACAGACACACTAACAAAAACAGACACTCCCAGGTTGCTATGGTAACAGAGACAGAGTGATGATAATGCTTAATGGCTCTGAGGAGCCTCCAAGATTATTCTCAGCAATGATGTTTTTGGTTTAAAAAAATATATAATAAAAGGGCTGTTTTAAACTACATGTACACATATTGATGGTCTCCCAACACTTCATTTAGCTCATTAAGTTGATTCTTGATAAAAAAATAAATAAATAAGCGCAATTTTATATTTAAAATGTATTTTTGTCCAAACACATTAAGGACTTACATAAGAGTGGAAGTCTGAGTTATTGTGAAAGACTAAGAGCACTTGTTTTTGTGCAGTACCCTTTGTAGTGATCTGGGAGGTGAGCTTGCTCAGACGTGTTGGGCATATGTGGATAGCTGATTCTAGGGGTGTTTGGGGTTGCCAGGAAGTGCTAGTGAGTCATCAGATTTCCTTTGTGGAAATATCTGTGAGAATGGAAAGTGTGTTGAGTGGTTCACTGTCAGAGTGGCCACTGCATGGAACAGGCTGGTAAAATGAAACAGGACAAATATTGGTTTGGATATTTTAAGAACAGCCTGGAAACACACCACATGAACTAGTGAATGGTATTCTGGCAAAACTGGATGGGCTTTGTTGCCCGTGCTTGAAGTAATGATATGTGTGTATGTAAGGATGGAAATATACTTATAACAAATAAGAAACTAGAAGGATCTCATAATTTAAAGTCTATGGACTGCATAAACATGCTTGAATGGAGCTAATAATAAGAATAAACATTACAGCTTGTAGTCTCTCAAATAACTAAGCAACAGCCAAAAAAAAAAAAACACAATAGTTATGTAATGTATGATTTTATTAAATCTAGACATAAAATATATAATCATCATATAAAGCAGTCTGCTAAATTTAGATATTAAAGACAGGATTTAATAACATGGGCTTGTGCATAATAACACTACTGTCTTAACTTGTCATAAATGACATACACTACATTGAACATCAAGAGGAAGCATGATGATTTTCTTATATAAGTAAATATACATAACAAGTCATGTAATTGCTTTAACTTGAATTGTAGTTTTTGTAACCCATCTTGACCATATATAATACTTAAGCGGTTACCAAGGTAACTAATGTTTTACACATGACATCAAACTTGACAAAGTTGTTCAAGAGAAACAATAGAAGCCTAAACTTAAAATGTCACAGAACATAACAATTATATTCTCAACAAATAGTATTACATTAACAATAGACACGCAGTTTAATAATATGGGCTTGTGTGCAATAAAACTAATGTTTTAACTTGTCATAAATGACATGCACTATATTGAACATCAAGGGGAAGCATGATGATTTTCTCATATAAGTAAATGTGCATAACAAGTCATATAATTGCTTTAACTTGAATTGTGGTTTTGTAATGCATCTTGACCATACATAATACTTAAGCTGTTATCAATGTAACTAATGTATTATACATGACATCAAACTGACAAAGTTGTTTAAGGGAGACAATAGAAGCCTGAACTAGGATGTCACAGAATGTAACAATCACATTCTGAACAAATAGTATTACATTGACAATAATCACTCAGTTTAACCTTTGCTGATTATACAAAATAGAATATTGACATTTAAATCTAAAAAGTTTCAGTATATGCCATACAATGGCAATTTATGAATATGGAAAGGGAACAATAAGTGAATTTGTTGTTTTTAACCTATAATTTCACTCATTTTACAATAAAAAGTGACAGATATGAAAATCCTTATGTGTAGGAAATGGGGGGAAGAGGGATGCACTGATAATTAAAATGGACTAACTTTCATCAATGTTTACATAAAACAAACTTGATGCTTTAAGTAACTTAGCAACAAACAAAGTGGTTGCTTAAATGCTGTCAAAGAATGAAATATAAATTCTGACATATCTAGTAAAATACACTGTATTATAAACATTAGGTATAAATATTACTATCTGTTTATATTAAGTGATAAGTTTTGAAAGACTTCATCAATAAAGGGGAATATGTTAAATAACTGTGTGCTATAATCTTTTACTGAGGTTTCATATATGATACATCCTACTTTACTATGATTGAATTGCTTGTCATCTATCTTTCATGTAAATATTAATTGCTTATACAATAAGTAGACACTTACATTGTATTAGAATTCTGTCCAATCTACAATAGTACTATATCTGTTCAAAATAATATAAATATTGCTTTTCCTATTACAGATATTCTCCATATAATTCAATTTATGGTGCTCATATGTTCTGGATTGTCAAGGTATGAGTGATAATCTAATGGACTTAGGTTTATCCATCAGATTAGGAATGATTTTCATTCCATGGCTAGTGCAGATCTTAGTTTTGTTAACATTAATTAGTTTAAATTTATTTCACAAAAAAATGTTAGTATGCCTGACCAAAACATTACTTTATTGGTAAACACTCAAAATATAAAACTGATAATTTCCTTTAAAAGCTCAAACATATACTTTATAGTTATCAGAGGAAAATGTTTAATAGTCACAATAAAACAAAAACAAATACATAATCTAAACAACCTAAGATGGATTTAACTTTATTATCTTTAAATACCAATGGCTTAAACAATCCTAGCAAGAGATCAAATCTACTGAAATATTTAAAACTGAGCAAAGCACAAATTGTCTTCCTTTAAGAAACTCATTTCAAAACAAATGACAATTACAAATGGAATCCTAAGAAATATATGACATTGGCACAATTCACTTATAAGACAAAGACAACAGGGGACACAATTTTATGGAAAACAAATATGATTAACCCAGAAATCATTTATAAGTATGAAGATAAAGAAGGCCTTATGGCATTAGTAATAGTTAAATATAATAACAGAATATGGACCCTAGCCAATCTATACTGGTTCCCAGGCATTGGATCAGGAACTGTTAAAAAACACTTAGATTTAATTTCCAATAATCATAAAGGCAACTTAATATTAGGAGGAGATTTTAACTGTATATTTGATATTTCTGAAACTACAAATAAAAGACTGCTGCGTACATCTGCTGCATAAAAAGCTTTGAACAAGTGGGTAGAATCATTTCATCTTGTACATACTTTCAAATTTGAAGAAGATAAATCTTTGTTGTTTTCCCATCAAGATCACAGATTTGGTACCCAAACTAAAATAGATAAAATATTTGCCGTCCATGACTTACACTCTAAAAATCATTAATTTCTCAATCACTTCCTGCCCCATTTCAGACCACAATTCATTGATACTAAAACTTCAAAATGGGTACAAACCATTAATCTTTAACTCCAGAATTCCAGGATATATAACTAAAATTAAAGAGTTCAAACCCTGGTTATTATCTGAATTACAGTTCTTCTTAGATATTAAGTATACCACAGAGATAAATAAAATAATGATATGGGACTCATTAAAAGCTTACATATATGGTAAAACCATAATTTGGTATAAAAAAAATCAGAGAATGGGATTCTGAATTATTAGATCTACAATCCAAACTTTTGTCAGTAAAAGCTGAAAAAAAATCAAAATTATTTGGAGATAAAAAAGAAAGTAAAAGTATTAAACAATAAATACAACGAACTTCTAACACATAAAACTAGTTTAGCTTTAGAAAAATTAAAAATTAATACCTTGGCTACTTCTCCCAAATATCTACATAATTTATCCACAAGAATCAAAATACAATCAAAAGCTAATAACATTAAATGTATATTCCATGAAAAGAAAGGGAAACATGTCTCAGATATAGGTGACATTATTGATGCCTCTAGAAATCACTATATGGAACATTTCCAAAAAGAAAATATACATATAGCTCAATTAAATCTAGATGAAAAATTTTCTAATATAAAAAATACCAGAAAAATTAAAACTAGATCTGCAAGCACCCATATCCTACAAAGAAATTACAGATACAATAAATAATAAAGCTCTAGGTATAGATGGCATAATTATGGAAATATATAATTTTTTTCCTTCAAAGATACTATCCCTCTTCCATAAAACTATATTAGAAATTCAGTCACAAGCTTTAATACCACCCTTTTGGAGATATTCCTTAATCACACCAATCATGAAGACAAATCCCCAAACCTCTGTACCTCATATAGACCTATATCATTATTAAATAATGACTATAAGATATTTATGACAATATTAACTAACAGAATGAAAATACCACTATCCCAAAGAATAAATAATGGTCAAACTGGATTTATATATTATAGACACACACATGACAATATTAAAAGGATAATTTCTCTTATATATTATGTTAATAAAGAAAATAAAGAAACACTCATAATTGGCTTAGATAGAGAAAGCCTTTGATTCCCTAAATTGGGACTATTTATTGAAAATTCTGGTGTTATTTGAATTTCCTCCTTCCTTTGTTCATCTACTAAAGAACATATATTCAAATAATTTAGCATATGTTAAGCTAGGTCCTTTCACCTTTGAATTTATACATATAACAAAGGGTACTAAACAAGGATGTCCCATGTCACCGATTCTATTTGCTTTGGCTATTGAAATATTGGCAGACTCAATACGTAACAATACAAAAATCAAAGGAGTAGATGTTTATGAACAATACAATTCTAAAATAATGCTCTTTGGTGATGACATATTATTAACATTATCCAATACAAAAGAGACATTAGAAGAATTAGATATTTTAATTGACACATTTTACAGGACTTCAGGACTCCATTTCAATAAATCAAAATCAAATTTTTTATTTTTAAATAAAAAAAAAGAATTGCAGATGAAGGGGAATCATATTATAGGGAAACAAGAATCTACCTTAAAATATCTAGGAATTAAGTTATGCAAGGATAATAATGAATTAGTCTCAAAAAAACTACAATAATATCATCAATACAATTAAAATCTCTGTGGAAAAGTGGAACAAAATAATACTGACATTTGAAGATAGACTACAGTTAATAAAAATGGCTTTACTACCCAAGATTCTGTATATAGCTTTGGCAATACAACTGTTACCAGAAAGGAATATACTCAAATAAATAACATCATGCCTAATAAAAGTTTTACAGTTTCCCAAAAGAAACAGAATAGCTTTAATACATCATATCAGACCATGGAAACAGGGAGGATTAAACTTTCCTGATATAGAAACATATATAAAAACATCAATATCTAAAATAATCTCAGATTGGATAAGTCTAAATTATTCTGCAAATTGGAAAGAATTGCTAACTGTAATATCAATAAATGAATTTGATTTACAAAAAAAATTTCAAATACATAAAAACAATTTGCCATGGCACATATTATGTATTAGTATGCAATATAACATAACTAAGCCCACTAAAACTCGTATGATTAATTATTACATCGACTCATTTAGGAAAATTATTAATGCAAATATAGATTTAAAAATAGTTACAAAGAGCTATCCATATAAAATATACAAAGACATAATTAATTCCTGGGAACAAAAAGGATTTGTTTGTTGGTTTTAATGTATCAAATAACTAAAAGTTCTGGATATGCAAACAATAGAAGCAACATACAAAACTCCACAACAAGATTGGCTAACTATACAAAGCATTCTGATGTATTTGCAAGATTTATGCAGGATAATTATTAATTCTTCATTTAAAGAAATACCTAAACTTACAAAATACCTATATGAAATCATGGGTCTATATTATAGTATCAAATTTTTTAAACTTCAAATGCTATAATAAAAACAACCTGTTTTTGTCAAAAACTCAAAATAGCAAAGCCATGGAACTTCGAAATCTTACCTAGGTTAAGATTTCAGTTGTCCGGTCCATGGCTTCATTATTTACTCTACTGTGGTGGGAAGGTTACAGACTGGGGTAAGGTAAGTATGCGAATGAAGGTTACGGACCGAGTTAAGGTAAGTGTGGGAATGGATCGGGGTAAGGTGAGTGTGTGATAGTTAGGGACATTAAGGTTAGGGAGTGGGTAAGGTGAGTGCGCGGTAGTTAGGGACTTTAGGGTTAGTGAGCGGGTAAGGTGAGTGTGTGGTAGTTAGGGACTTTAGAGTTAGGGAGTGAGTAAGATGAGTGTGCGGTAGTTAGGAACTTTAGGGTTAGGGTTGGGTTAAGCTGAGTGGATAGGTAGTCGAGTAGGGTTAGAATTATGGTTTTGTTAAGTGTATGTGTGTGGTTTATTTATTTTGGTGTGCTTGTGTTGTGTGTTTGTGTTTCAAAACAGCAAATTTTTTCCCTGGGAAAAAATTTGCTCTTCTGTATGTTCGATATTTTGTGGTTTAGATATTTTAGGTACGATGAAATAGCATTCACTGTTTAAATCATATGACAGTTTAGTATAAACGCAAAATCATATATAATGATTATGACATGGGAAATAGTATTTCGAAATTTTACAAGATATTGATAAATTATAAAACAACACCCAAATCCTCATATTGGAATTATATAACAAAAGGACACTCATTATGGCTAATTGAAGAAATTAAATCATTTATTTTATTTATTTATTTAACATTTGTTAATCAGGAAAGTCCAACTTGGAACAAAGCCAATTTTCAGCAGAGGCCCAGGGAGAAAGGCTCCAGATGCATGCCTTTGTATCATGGGAGGAAACTGGAGTACCCAGAGGAAACCCACACGAATGCAGGGAGGACATGCAGGCTCCACACAGAAGGCACCCCAGCCAAGAATCAAACTACTGCGCTGTCCTTTATTATCAATAAAACATACATTCTTTACACAATACTGGAAAGTTTTTAATTGGAAATGCTTGGCTTGCACAGAGCATTCTTAACTCCAGATAGAATTACTAAAATTAATTCTTCCACAAAGTGAATATGTTGGAGGTGTGAGCAAATACACAATGCAGAATGTAATCACATTTTTTTCAGCTGTGTTAAAATTAAGCCATTTTGGAATGGTATTAAAACATTTTTACAAGCTTTATTTAATGAATCATTTAACTTATCTAAAGTGCTAGTACTATTAAATGTGTATGAATGTCCTCATTTGAATGAGTCAAATATGTATCTAGTATGGACAATACTTGCAATCTCAAGGAAGTGTATAACAAGAAGATGGAATACAAATACAATATCGACTTTGGAAGACTTCTGCAGCCTACTGAAGACCCCATCATTGTTGGAAATTAAAATTAAAGAATTAAGGATTCATCCTAAGCCATTTATTAACAATCCATGGAAAAAAGTCTTATCATTGATTGACACTTTACAATAAGTGAACAGATATACTCTGATAACTGGATTGTTATACCTATAAAGTAATTGTATATATTGAGCTCTCTTATAGTGTCAGTCTGATGTAAATAGTGTACATAGTTATTAAGATGTTATATACAATACTATGGAATTTATTCAACTGTATTTGAAAAATAAAAAATATTTGAGGAAAAAAAAAAGGACAGCCAACAGTATGATAAGTATAAGGATAATACATATTAAGCTCTGTTTTTAATCAAATAAACTATTGCAGATAAAAAGAAATATAATATTCTGAGCTTGACTAAAAGAATATAATTATGTACAATACATGTATGAAAAATAAAAATCATCATATCATGATATTTGCTTGGGCATCACAGGAAAACAGCACCAGCTACACAATGGTGATAGAATGAAAAGGAAACAGTAAGAGGAAAAATGATGTCTTTTAAAGGCATTTTCATTTGGCTTTGCAAAAATCACAAGTGTAAACTCAGTGATGCAAGATGTGTAAGATAATTATGTGAGATGCTATGGCTGGAGAGTAAGAATATTTAGATAGAAGTTGTAGGGGAAAGACCACACCAGAATATGGCTGATGAAAGATTATATTCAACACCATTTGCAACAGTGGAATTGAACTGCATTTTCAGAATTCAGAACTTCTGATGTGTATACTAATTCCAAAGACGACAAATATTAGGGATGTTAACAGGAAAAGAAAGAGGCTACAGAAAATTAATTTCAAGCTAGAAGAAGGAATACTGCTGAAAAATGGAAATAAATGTAAACTTGCTAAATTCTGGCATTCACTGTTAGTACATCTGAGGAAGTCAAACGTTGGAGATGAAGAGGAACATGCATCATGGAGAGTAAAGAAAAAGAAGGAAAGAAAAGTTAGTTGACATATACATTTTTTTTTTGTAAAAGCTAATGTACATAGACTGAGTAGTCATAGCAGTAATATAACAACACTGATGAGTACAAGTCAGAGTAGAATTTATTAAAACACTTTAGCAGCAATTTTATTATAAAACAATCACTATCATCTTAAAAGTATATGCAATACTTCATCAGAAATAAGACTAGTTACAAATAATACAAATAAATACACATTAGAGAAATCATTGTGATCCCAAATCTAACCAATGAACATTGACTCACACACATGCTGAAATACCTGAAAAAATCCCTTAATCACTATTTTAAAGGATGCATTTTAACTCACATGTTATATAAAAATTGTAATTTAAACCTGGGTGATTATGATAGTGATGATGATGTTTAAAGTACTGGTCTTATTGAATGTGTTGGTATAGTAGGTAAGTGCTGTACTAAATTGTAGAAGGTCCAAGGTTCTTGGCTGGTTAGAAACATGATCTTTGGCATTTAGTGTGACGGATAAAGGCTCTAAGTATCTTCCTGCACTTCAGAGTTTGCTTCCATTTGAATACTGTATAACCTTTAGAAACTCATTTAACAAGATGGTACTTTGGGACAATTTTGAAATTGATCTGGACTCTTCAATGGTCTGCTGGACTGCATGCCTAGTAATTACCTATCTGGTCAGCTTTTGACTGGCAGTACAGTGGATTAAGGCTTGAGATGCCAATGAGCAACTTACAGTCATCCTCATTTCCCTGCTGTTAAACACAGAACAAGTAATCATCACCATCACCCAGAATCATACCACAGTACAAGCAGAAAATGACTGATTTCAACAATTGGCTAGGTTTCTGATGTCTTTCTAAGTGGATCCAGTATCTGTCTGCCTGGGATGACATGACTGACAGACCTCAATGCTTTGCCAGAGATGGCCTGCATCTGTCAACCCTGGGCTTCCGAATACTGGCCAAGGTTCTTGCCACCCCTATAGTGGCTTTTTTAGGCGGTGTTCCAAAGACCAAATTACCACTGTAACAGCTACAAACAAATGCAGTCTGAGGGTAATACTGCTCAATGCTAGAAGTCTAAATTTCAAAATGCACTTGCTCAAAGCACTCTTGAAAATGGAGAACATAGACATTTGTGCTGTAACAGAGACCTGGTTCAAGGCAGCAGAAAGCACCCCTGCACTACCAGGCTATAATTCATTCCACACCTTTTGGGCCCAGAACTTTGACCAAAGCTTCAAAGGCGGTGGTGTTTCCATATTCCTAAAGGATGCATACACCTCCAGAGTGGTATCCCAAAATAACGCATCAGAGATACTTCAGGTGCAGCTAACATTTGGTAAGCCAGTGATTCAGGCTGTAATCTGCTATAGGTCCCCAACCATACCCCAAGACTCACATTCCACATTCCTAAACACCCTGGAGAATATTAGGGTCCAACTTAACATGTTCATACTGGGCAACTTCAATTACTCCAACATTAACTGGGAAAACTACTCATGTACCAATACACTTGCCCAATGTTTCCTGGAATTCATTAATTCCAATGGCCTAGACCAGCGCATTCTTACCCCCACTAGAGATAGCAACATCCTTGACCTGGTCATTACTTACATGGGCGACCATTGCACAATGCCAATAGTCAATTCCTCCCTGGTTAGATCCCCCCCCCCCCCGCAAAGGTAACCAGCATGAAAAACTTCTCCAAAGCTAACTTTGGGCTCCTAAAAACAGAGGTTGCTAACTTCACGGCACCCATGCAAATGGAGAATAGTTGCATTACCGCCGAATCATACACCAATGCACTGTACAAACATGTACACAAGTGCATGGATCTCATCATACCCAATAGAACCAAGATGTTCTCCACCAAAAAAGGAAGCCAATCTAGTGGTCCCCTGCCATAAACAAACTCTACAAAAGAAGGAGGAAACTGATGCGGAATAAGGTGAAGTCCCAAGACTGGAAAAACTCCCTTATCAGCCTCAACAAAAAGTTGAGATCCCTCATCAAATCCTCTAAAGTTAGCTATGAAAACAGAATTGAAGCAGATAGTAAGGACAACCACAAGGCCTTCTATAGTTATGTAAAGAATCTCCATGGAAATACCCAGATTTTCTCTGAGCTACTGAACAATGGTGCCTCCTATAGCTTGCCAAAAGATATTGCCAAAATACTGGCTGACAGATTCAGTGTCAACTTTACCCCTCTCCTTCCAAAGGACCAATCACAATACCAGTAGATTGCCAGGCACCCAGTATTACTGCTGCACAGGTTAAAACAGCACTGTCCAAGGCCAAGAATACAGCTTCTATGGGACCTGACAATATCCTTAGCTGTGTTCTACATGAACTAAAGAGTGAACTGGCACTTCACCTGTGTGCCCTGTTCAGTCACAGCCTCACCACAAGCTTTGTCTATACTGAATGGTGAACTGCTACAGTCATCCCTTTCCACAAAGGCGGAGCGACTACAGATCCCGGGAACTATCCCCCATTAGCCTGACGAAACTGATATGCAACGCTATGGAATGCATCATCATGGACCTAATAAACAAGGATATAGGGAATCTCCAAACTCTGGATCCCACACAGTTTGGTTTTGTGAAGGGTAGATCATGACTGCTCAACTTGGTTGACTTCTTTGAGTCAGTCACCAGAGCTGTGGATGAAGACAAGGTGGTTCATACAACCTACCTTGATCTGGCCAAGCCTTTGATACCATTCCCCACTCAGGAATCATAGAAAAACTCACTAAGCTAGGCATCAACCCCTATATCACTAAGTGGGTTGCAAACTGGCTCACAGATAGAAACCAGAGTGTGAAAGTAGCTGACTCCAAGTCATGAGTGGACTCCCACAGAGATCAGTCCTGGGTCCTCTCCTGTTTGGTGTCTACTTCTCAGAAGTCCATGCCAACATGAAGGGACTCTGGCTGACAAAGTTTGCAGACGATTGCAAGTTGGGAGCTATTATTAACTCCCCAAGTGATGTTGACTACCTACAGAAAGGACTCACTGAGACCAACGACTGGTGTCAGAACCATGGCCTTAAGCTCAGTTTCAAAAATGTGTCATCATCCCCTTTGGGAAAATCCCAGTTCCCATGAATTACCACATCAATGGTAGTCCACTGAACACAGAAGGTGTTATAAGAGATCTGGGAACACAGGTTGACAGCAACCTCTCTTTTGACCACCACATTGCCATTGTGGTCAGAAAGTCTTTCTATGTGGCACATCTCATTACTAAGGATTTTGCATCCAGGAAAAAAGTGGTCATTGTCTCCCTCTACTCTTCCCTCATTAGGCCAATCATCGAGCACAATGGTCCATTTGGCATGTACCTCACTAGACACCTGCAACAACTGGAGAAACCACAAAAGTACCTCACAAAGAGGATCCTAGGCCTTAAACAATTTTCCTATATGGACAGACTCAAAAAACTCCAACTATTTTCTGTCTCATATTGGCTACGTATATGCAATCTCTGCTTGACTTATAAAGCCATGTCTGACCCAGTTCTGTTAGAAATGTCACATCTAAAGAAATCTCAATCCCTCTGCACTACACGCTCCAGAGACCTCAACCCATTACCACAATCAACAGAATGAGCTGGAGGGACAGTTTCATAACCCAGAGACTGCCCATGCTATGGAATAGATTTCCCATGCATGTCAAACAAACCACCTCACTGGCCCTCTTCAAAAGAAATCTTGATGAGTGGATGGAAAATAGAAAATGCATCCCGGGGATCTCTCCAGTGGCTCTACTTGACAGAGGTACTGTGAAGTAAGGTCAGGTAGCACGATATCAGAGTAATCTTATGGGCTAGGTTTGTAAAGGCTCCAGGGCCATTAGCCTAGTATACAGCTATGAACCTATGAATTATGCAGTGCTTTGGGTAAATGGGAAATCTGAAAAGCTCCTGAAATGATCTTTTGCACTGCATTCCTAGTAGCTACCTATGTACCTACTGACAACGAATACACAAAATGTGGTAACTCAATTACTGAACCCTCATATACAAACCTACAAAGTTTTCAGAACTCACATTTGAAAACTCCCTTTTTCCTATGCATATCTATTGATAATTTTGGTTTCTGTAAACACTCCTTTAAGTTGTTGCCTCTTTTGTTAATAAATTGGGGCTCCTTGCCAACTGTTTTGTCTAGCCCCTCATTACCCAAAGCAAACTTCTAATTTTGGTCATATTTTTCACAATGTTACTAGTATCAACAAAATAATATTTCACATTAACAATTTATATCTAAACTTTTTTTTCTTTAAATCCATTATTTGAGATACTATGTCTTTTCCTGACTGAGGAGTGTTATCTGTTTTCACTGTTACCTAGTAAAGGTTAATAACAGTTCTGTAGTCTGGTTAACAATTTGTAAACACTGTACACATTTTTGCCAGCACTAGCCTCTGTTACAAACGTCTCTTCACATAAGTCAGAGAGGCTTTGGGTTTCATTATCATTGTCTTTATATGACCATGAAGAGGAAAGTTTTTCCCTTGAAATAAACTATAATTTAAAATGTACAAAGCTTTATATAATTCATGGGGAAACTGTGTAAATGGAATTCAAGCATCTGCTTAGTCAAGATTTGCTCCAAACACATAATAACTACCATGATCAAATAAAAATGAATAAGAGTACAAAAATTTGCAGCAGTAAAAACTGCAATTGCAAAAACAAATAAAAAGACTGGTGAGAACTCCAGGTTAGAGGACAATTGGTACTTACATATTATCGCAACCACATTTTTTGTGATAATAACGGTTGCTTCCTGATGTTTACATCTAAATGTTAATGGTGTCACAGTGTCAGACAATGGGTTTCCTTGCACAATGAACGTTGTTTTGGGCAGGGTTATCATTAAAAAATGATAAAGTTAATGTTGTTTCAGTATGCACTTTGCTGCCAGCATGTCATGTAGCTGGCAGTAAAGTACATACACGCTTCAACTGTCAAGGCTGCTGTCTTACTGTCTGCAATTGCTAACCACTTTCCCCCATATAGAAAGGCACAGCCACAGGAATAATGGTTTTACTTCACTTTTTTTTTTTTTTTTAACAATTTGTTAACATACGTTCAGGTCCAAATTAAAAACCTCCCACATTCTACAAATGACAAGAAGATGCGCTTCATCAGCCAGTAACTTGTTTTCTTTACCGTTCTTACTATGTGTAATCAGGAATCCACAGTTGCCTATCAATATCATCAACCCTGACTTTTTACAAGCATTACTATCCCTGATCTTTCACATCACAATGGTTATTGTGCATACAGTATGTTTACATTTTTTTAAAGAAAGTATTACTTTCCAAAAAAAAAAAATCCTTCCTGTGTGTGCGTTTTCCTTGTTCGTGACGGTTCACATTTTCCATTCATCAGTAAGACAGCATGGATGGCAATTCAAGCGTGCGTCTGCAATGCACGGCTAACCAGAAGAGGAATTTGGAAAGTTTTGCTGTCCCTGAAGGTAGTCCACAGGTTTTTTACCAGCAATGAGGAGTCTGAACAACATTTTACCGTGTTTCATGCGCTCATCTGGATTCAACGATGCGAGATTTGCAACCACGAAAATGTGGTTGCGATAATACGTAAGTACCGGACAATTTACTAAAACTCTTTAGTGGTATTTATTATAAAACAAACACTTTTGTTTTGAAATTATATATGTATAATTTCACCAGCAAAAAGAATAGTTACAATTAAAGCAATTAAATAAGTATTAGAAAAGCATTATGACCAGAAATCTATTCAGTGAACATTGTCTCAGGCATAAAAACTTAATAAAAGCAAAAATGGTAAAATACCTGAAAATCTTTCAATCACTATTTTAAATGACACATTTTACAAAAATATTATCATTTAAACATGAGTGATGAGTTGCATCCAAATGAATTGACATACAATGACATTATACTCCAATAAAATTTTAAAATCTTTGCCCTTATAATTAGGTTCTGGAATTTCTACTACAGAAAAGGAAGACAAGTCTTAAAATGTCAGGCATACTGCAAGGCAAAAAGAATCTCTGCTTCTAGTGTTATTAAATATCAGTGGGTCATTCCAGAAACTGCACTATCTGCAGTGTAATGCTATCTATCAGGGTCTAGCTGCCTACATATTGTGCCCCATCTCCTGAAAGGAACAAAAATGGGACAATGATAAATTACTAGCAGGGTCCCAGGCAGCCAAAGATCAGAAGTGATCTGAGGATCATGCCACTCAATGTTAGAAGTCTAAATCTCAAAATGCACTCGCTCAAAGCACTCCTTAAAATGGAGAGCATCGACATTTGTGCTGTAACAGAGACTTGGTTCAAAGCAGCAGAAAGCACCCCTGCACTACCAGACTATAACTCATTCCACACCTTTCGGCCCCAGAACTTGGTCCAAAGCTCCAAATGTGGTGGTGTTTCCATATTCATAAAGGATGTGCACACTTCTAGACTGGTAGCCCATCATAATGCATCAGAGATACTTCAGGTGCAGCTAACATTGGGTAAGACAGCAATTCAGGTTGTAGCCTATTATAGGTCCCCAACCATGTCCCAAGACATTCACTCCATGTTCCTAAGCACCCTGGAGAATATTAGGGTCCATCCTAACACACTCATACTGGGCAACTTCAACTACCCCTCCATTAACTGGGAAAACTACTCATGTACCAATACACTTGCCCAACGTTTCTTGGAATTCATTAATTCCAATGTCCTGGACCAGCTTGTTCTTACTCTCACTAGAGGTAGCAGCATCCTTGACCTGGTCATTACTAATATGGGCAACCATTGCTCTACACCAGTAGTCAACTCCTCCCTGGTTAGATCCGACCACAGACTAATCACCTTGGAAATCCACATCCTCCCCCCTGCAAAGGTAACCACCATGAAAAGCTTCTCCAAAGCTCCTAAAAACAGAGGTGGCTAACTTTACGGCACCCATGCAAATGGAGAATAGTTGCATGATTGCCAAATCATACACCAATGCACTGTACGAACACGTACACAAATGCATGGATCTCGCCATACCCAATAGAACCAAGACACTCTCTTCCAAAAAAAGGAAGCCAATCTGGTGGTCCTCTGCCATAAACAAACTCTACAAGAGAAGGAGGAAACTGATGTGGAATAAAGTGAAGTCCCAAGACTGGAAAAACTCCCTTATCAGACTCAACAAAAAGTTGAGATCCCTCATCAAATCCTCTAAAGCTAGCTATGAAAACAGAATTGAAGCAGATAGTAAAGACAACCACAAGTCCTTCTATAGTTATGTAAAGAACCTCCACAGGAATACCCAGATTTGCTCTGAGCTACTGCACAATGGTACATATTGCCAATATACTGGCTGACAGATTCAGTGCCAACTTTACCCCCCCAAGGACCAATCACAATGCCAGTAGATTGCCAGGTACCCAGCATTACTGCTGCACAGGTTAAAACAGCTCTGTCCAAGGCCAAGAATACAGCTTCTATGGGACCTGAAAATATCCCTAGCTGTGTTCTACATGAACTAAAGAGTGAACTGGCACCTCACCTATGTGCTCTGTTCAGTCACAGCCTCACCTCGGGCTTTGTCCCTACTGAATGGCGCACTGCTATAGTCATCCCTCTCCACAAAGGAGGAGCAACTACAGACCCTGGGAACTATCGCCCCATTAGACTGACAAGTCTGATATGCAAAAATATGGAACACAACATCATGGACCTAATAAACAAGGATATAGGGAATCTCCAAACTCTGGATCCCACACAGTTTGGTTTTGTGAAGAGCAGATCATGCCTGCTCAACTTGGTCAACTTCTTTGAGTCAGTCACCAGAGCTGTGGATGAAGGCATGGTGGTTCATACAGCCTACCTTGATCTGGCCAAGGCCTTTGACACCATTCCCCACTCAGGAATCATAGGAAAAACTCACTAAGCTAGGCATCAACCCCTATAGCACTAGGTGGGTTGCAAACTGGCTCACAGATAGAACCCACAGTGTGAAAGTAGCTGACTCCAAGTCAAACTGCCAACCATTTGCTAGTGGAGTCTCACAGGGATCAGTCCTGTGTCCTGTTCTGTTTGGTATCTACTTCTCAGAAGTCCAGTCCAAAACAAAGGGACTCTGGCTGACAAAGTTTGCAGACGACTGCAAGTTGGGAGCCATTATTAACTCCCCAAGTGATGTTGACATCCTACAGAAAGGCCTCATGAAGACCAACGATGTGTCAGAACCATGGCTTTAAGTTCAATGCCAAAAAATGTGTCATCATCCCCTTTGGGAAAAACCCAGTTCCCATGAACTACCACATTGATGGTAGTCCACTGAACACAGAAGGCATTATAAGAGATCTGGAAACACAGGCTGACAGCAACCTCTCTTTTGACCACCACACTGCCACTGTGGTCAGAAAGTCCTTCTGTGTGGCACATCTCATTACTAACGGTTTTGCATCCAGGAAGAAAGAGGTCATTGTCTCCCTCTACTCTTCCCTCATTAGGCCCATCATCGAGTACAATGCCCCATTTGGCATGTACCACACTAGACACCTGCAACAACTGGAGAGGCCGCAAAAGTACCTCACAAAGAGGATCCTAGGCCTTAAACACTTGTCCTATATAGACAGACTCAAAAAACTCCAACTATTCTCTGTCTCATATCGCCTACTTAGTGGCTATCTCTGCTTGACTTACAAAGCCATGTCTGACCCAGCTCCGTTAGAAATGCTACATCTAAAGAAATCCCAATCCCTCCACACCACATGCTCCAGAGACCTCAACCTCATTACCACAATCAACAGAATGTGCTGGAGGGACAGGTTCATAACCCAGAGACTGCCCATGCTATGGAATACACTTCCCATACATGTCAAACAGAGCACCTCACTGGCCCTCTTCAAGAGAAATCTTGATGAGTGGATGGCTCTACTCGACAGAGGCACTGGAAACTAAGGTCGGGTGGCACGATGCCAGGGTAATCCTATAGGCTAGGCTTGTAAAGGCTCAAGGGCCATTAGCCTAGTACACACCTATGAACCTATGTAGGATACAAAAGTAATTAAAAATATGCAGGGTATACGCCAAGAGAAACACATCAAAGTATGCAGTAAATGAACATTCCAGTGCTTAACCCCAGGATGACATTAAGAACTACCTGACGGGTATACATAAACAGACATCATGGAAGGAAAATGCTGAAAGCTATGTCAGTTCTGCCCTAGACTTGTATATTATTAATTTCCATACAGATAACTGGATTTGCCACATATTGTTAATCATTGAACTACCCCTATCAGTAAGGTTTAACTACAGATAAACAACATTTAAAACTGTTCAGATATTTTACTCAATAAAAAAATCTCTTCTGAGTGTTGTTCACCTTACTTAGGTATATGTTTAGATAACATTCATCTTTAGCACACCTGCAACAAATCACCTGAAGCATCAACAGCAAACTCAAGCTATGTTTAATTGAGTTTAGGATTTACATTCAGTAACTGAAGTCATGTAAGCAGATTTGTGTGTGTGTGTGTGTGTGTGTGTGTGTGTGTGTGTGTGTGTGTGTGTGTGTGTGTGTGTGTGTGTGTGTGGTGTACCTCTCAACTGTCCAAATTTTTGCAGAATGTTTGGATTTTTGCCTCATATTTTTGGTTTGTTTCTCACAGAATTTGTGTTTTTCAGGCAAATCAATGAAGACTGAAGTCACTAAAAAGTGACAGTTAAGTTTCAGACTTTTTATCCTCCAGAAAATTCACATTAACACAAAACTTGTTATTATAGCAACTTTCTAAGTATATAAGAGCAATATTTAAAATATGTCCCTATTTTGGAGCCTTTCCCGCCTTATTTTTGGCTTTGTCAAAATTTCCTGTGCTAAGAGGTTCAAAGGTATTGTGTATATATGTGTGTGTGTGTGTGTGTGTGTGTGTGTGTGTGTGTGTGTGTGTGTGTGTGTGTGTGTGTGTGTGTGTGTGTGTATGTGTGCATATAAAGCTGCAATGTGTATCACAGAAGATTTAACTATTCAGTGTGTTCCTGGACGTTTGAGTGGTTTGTTATACATTTTATGCATCTCTCATACAGCTGACAAGTCAAATAAGACTTCAGACACTAGATTAGATAATGTTGAGATGCACCCACTTACTTACATTAGTGGACTGGCTCTGTAGCTAATGAAAGAAACCAGAATAATAGAAACTGCAATTAATACAAACTCATAGTCAACAATGCAGATCATCAACATTAACAACAAACCATTGGTAGACAACCTATATGCTCTTTCCATGTGGGGACTGTTTTCTATACTCCCACACCTCTAAATATACTAACTTTGACTGCACAGCCTGGGGGTAATGACAAAATTCCTAACTTCCACAATCCCTTGATCTCACTATATTAATCATGATTTTTTCAATGAAACACATAAATCAACATTAACAGTTCACTATTATTGTTTGTTTTCAGCACAGCAAGATACAGTGATTATCAACAATCCCACATGGAGACTAGTTGCAGCAAGTTATGATCATTAGTGGCTTTCTCCAGTGCCTTAGATGACTCATGAGCAAAAGTTGGATTCTTTTTTTTTTTTTTGGTTTTGGTCCCCCCAGCATATATTTTGTCACTCTCCTATGAAAGAAATTACAAATACTCAGGACAGTGCCCAAGGGGTGGTTATGCAGTGAGCTTGGCATTGAGATGCTGCTTGGAAACAGCTTGATCCTTAGAGGCCTTGACTCCTCTGGAGATCCTTGAAAAGATGCAAGCCCCCTGAGATGCTCCATTCTAACTTTCCTTGGACAGGTGAGCAGACAAGAGTGTCATTATTCCTCTTCTTCCCATGGTTAGCCCCATAACAGCCATCCAGGATTACTAATAGCACAGGCAACTGACCCGTTGCTTTGTCAGTGAGACATCTCAGAAAATGATGAGATTTTCAAATTCACACCATATGATAGAAGGTAAAACAGAATACCAAAGTCATTATGTTGTATGGTGGGGCTAAGACATTCTGTGTCCGATCACCTGACAAACTGCAAGTTCAGGTTTTAGTCCTAGTCTGGATTACTCATAAGGTAGCAGAATGCTATTTCATGTGGCAGAGTATTTGAGAAAGAAAGAAATTACAGTCTTCAGACCCAACCTAGCAGGTTAATGATACAGTAATAGCAGACTGCAACTCTGTAGAGCATCAGGTGTAAATGTAACCAGTCCAACAAAGCTACCACTAGCAGTCTGTGTCTTTGAGGATAGGCTCTGAAGCCTCACAATTGATAGTGTAAGTGGCAAAAGAATGTCCTAAGATATGTCCTGCTAGGATGCTAGAATGAAAGAACTGGCATTATAATCATTAGCTTCAGACAGCCAATGTTAACATATCTCTATGAGGAAGAAATAGCACATATTTTATGTATAACATGAGAGAATAGGAACCATGGTTCACTAAATTCTACAATTCCCAAGAGACTATTGTTCTGGTTATGCTATTATTCTGGGCTCATCTAACAAATTAACTAGAAGGCAGTGTCATTTACAGTAAAAACATGCAGTATAGAACATAAAAAAGAACAAAGTGGTTGAAACTTGCATACAAAAATATGTACTTGGGTGGGTAACATTAAAGATATAAAACACATCTTTGTAACAGTGATGTTTAATGAAGTCTAAGCAGCAGCATTTACATTACTGATGACTGACCTTTAGCAGTAAGGCAAAATTTTCAATACTGTACAAAGTATGTTGTGGAAAATTATTTGAAAAAATGTTTATGATAAAGTTAGAGTACATTCAAATATACACTAATTATTATCCTAGCTATTAAAGTCATTATGTGGTGGCAGGTATGCACTACTAATGCCCATAAATGTTAAAAGTTTGGAAAAGAACTCAGATGAGATACAGCTACAACAAGACTGTGAAAAGAACTGTTTCTGTACAACTGTATTGTAGGGCTTACTTCAAGTATGAAATAGTTATGCGAAATCAGCACACCTGAAATGTAAATCTGCTGTATAGAACTACACAAAACATGCTTATGTGAAATGAATACTTCTCTAAAAATAGACTTTTTAAGGTTTTGAAAGCAGTTGAAAATATTGCATCCCTTTACAAACTGTACAGGAGTAACTTTTTGATTGTAGAGTACATTTTATCTGATATATGGGTGGTATGGACAACAGTATGATGCATGAGTACAAAATATAAATTTCTGCCTGCACCCATTTCAGTAAATCTCATGTATAGCATTATTTTATTCTAGATTTACTAGAAGTCCTGTAAATATGAGCAACTATTTAAAAACAGGAATTGAGACATTCCATTGCATTTCATATGTGTCAAACACAATTAATAATCTGGAATATCTGATTTTGTTCTGTTACCTTTGAACAGTAGTTGTTTTTCCTCATCCATGTGACTCAACTGCTTTTACAAACATGCAGCCTTACTAACAGCCTCAAGAGGGCAGCACATTTATTTCATAGCTGTGCTGCTGTCACTTGCATAGTTAAGCTTTTCATTCACTGTTTTAACTTCTGAGTGCTGAACAAATACATATTTAACATTATTAAGACATTGAGTCTGTATGTCTGTTTTCATGCTACATAGTACCAGTTAATGACCACGTTGGACAAATATGATAAGACGGTCATCACCATAGTTAAGTGTACAATCTATTGATAAAATATGCAAACTTGTGCTTATTTAATGTAATTTGGTAGTCTGTTCCAGATATCACCTACTCACTGGCAGAACCAATTAGTACATCTCTCATTCCTATATAATAGCCTATATAGGATGTCTGAAACTTCTCTATTCTTTGATAACTCCAAGCATTCCCAGAAGTTGTTTCTAAATGCTGTATGTACCTGTAAAATGTCTCCTCTTAAATACCTACATAAGACACTGTAACCATTCTGATATTTTAATATTTCATAGCAACTTAAATTTTCAGATCCTTAGAAGCCCTTGGTATATTGCCGCTGTACTTTTATTCATGCTAGTTTTCTTATAGGTTTATATATTACTATTCAATATTCCACTTTGGATCTACTGTAATGTATAAATAATAATTTTATCATTTCTGCTTCCCTAGACTTTATAGATCTTTTTATACAGCCTATAGTTTTATACTATCATTAACCAACTGGTCAATATCATTAGAAATACTCAAAGTTAGATATTTTCCTATACCAATGTCCTTAAAGGAATCCATAATTTCAATCACTGTGTACTATATTAAGTATCCACCCTTCAGTCTATGTCTCCTGTGTTAATATTTCAGGCTGTGCCATTTAACATTTTAAAAATGTCCGTTTTCTCAGTAATCATACCAATTTATTTATGGGGCAGTGAAACTTTCTAAAGCTTTTGATCTCTGATACTAAAGTGGAAATTTGGAAAGGTTTTGCATATATTTGAGTAGGAAAATAATATGTTCAATGATAACAGTATAAGAGGATAAAATCATTTTGGCCAGTCTGGCCTAAGCCTGTTTACTTTCACTTTGCTTTAGCAGCGATGCATACCCACCATTTATGAATATACTTCCTTAATTAATGCTTACCTCAATAAGGTAATTTTTTTCCCACCATGCTTGAAGATACTAACTTTCATCACCTATACTATCTTTTCTTAAGATATTCATTGAATGTTCAGTAAAAAGTAGTTTTGGCCACAATATTGGTTCCTGGGCATTTATTGTATTTATCCAATATAGGTAATGCTACTGTTATATATTTTCTATTTTTTTCAAAGTGACCATATTACAAATAATTTTTGTATTAACTGGTAGTTCATCTCGTTCTGAACCTGAAAGTCATGGGTACTAGTCACATGTAGGAATAGAATCATATATGAAATGCTGGCTTCTAAGCACAGCATAATGAGGATACTATACTGAGTGGGGTTCTTTTCAGTTAGTGGTCTGTATTTCAAATGTGCCCCACATGTCATTTGTAAGTGCCCCTTCATGACTGATTTTTAAGTGTGCATCTTTGAGCCATGAAAAGATGCATGGTTAGAAATTATTCTTTTTCAAGAGTTAATTTATGAAAATAGAATAAGGAACAGTAGATAGAAGATTTAAATATGCCAGTGACCACAGTTTTAATAAAATCATGAAATGAATGGAACAGTAGGTGTATTCAGTGTTACAGTTTCACTCACTAACTTTATTCATACAGTAGCAATATTAGAAAGTAATCCAGGAGTAAATAACACAACTGTGAAGCTCTTTATCAGCACGAATATCCTGTCACTGAAGTCCTAGACCCAATACCCTTAGTTTGACAGCTGTCAAAATGACTTGTCAAACGTCAAGTTCTGACAGCTAAGTTTGACAGCTTATACTAATAGAAAAAAGTCTCGTCACTGAAGTACCATTGACTTTCTATTGGTATATGCTGGGAGAATGGCAAAATATGAGAAAAATCAGGTATGTTCTACAAAACTAAAGAAACAGAAACATGCCTGATTTTCCTAGTATTTCTCATCAGCCGACAGAAAACAGCATAGAAAAAGACTGAAGTGCTGTTATACAAAGATATTATTTAAGAACAGTAAACAATTTATTTCTTAAATAATGTCATTGTATATAAGCAATAATCCATTCCTGTTTGTGGGTATAATAGGATTTACCCATAGCTGGCTTTTTTAAACACTCAGAATTCACCCTTGTGATCAAACCACACCAACCATGATTAAATCCCGATATACCCATGTATAGTCATGGATTACAGGTTAAGTACTCTGTTGGAAAATACAAATCAGAATGTTGCAAATGTAGCCAGCTGTGATTTTAACAATAAAATATACCACACATATTCCATGGTCTGACAGGTTTTGTAAAAGCTGTGAAAATGGGGCTATCTAAAGCAAAAAAAAAATATATATATATATATATATATATATATATATATATATATATATATATATAGGGTCTATATTGAATCAGCAAACACTTAAAAAAGTGAATGCTGATTCATCGACCCTATTTCAATGAATGCTGAAAATCCTGAACACCTGGAACATCAAATTTTTTCTCAGGGAAAAAAATTGTTGGGCCGGTTTTGGGAGTTTGCCGTTTCCTCCACTGTGGTGAGATCTCGGAGTTGGTATATTTAAGTAGGGGGTGTGGGGGGCCAAAGCCCCCCACATTAAATACTGTTTTAAGTTTTTTTTTTTGTGGAACAGCGATTTTTTTTTCCCTGGGAAAAAAATCGCTGTTCCAAGTGTTCGGCATTTTAGTTTGCTGAACTAGGGTCAATGAATAAGCGTTCACTTTTTTAAGCATTCGCTTATTTAATATAGACCTTATATAATATTAGGGTGCGTTTTTTGGCATTGCCAAGTGATTCACAAATAAAATTTTTTATTTTATATGTGTGTGTGTGTGTGTGTGTGTGTGTGTGTGTGTGTGTGTGTGTGTGTGTGTGTGTGTGTGTATGTGTATCTGTGTATGTTACATCTCCATTGCTCTCTAGCTATAAAGTACAATGGTTCTAAGTCTGCTACTTCTGATCAAAAGTACACTTTTTCGAATGACAGATAGCCGACTCCACTTTAGCGACAGTGCACTTGAATGAAAACACACTTTCACGAACAAAAATTTCACAAAGAATGGTTGCTATTTCCGGGATCCTGTTGTAGTTCAGGTGCAGTGAGTTTTACTTGCTGTTGAGGTTTGTAATGGGAGGGGAACTTTTACTGTTGAGAAAACGTGTTATCATATATCGTGATACAGTGAGAATAAAGAAATATATCCTTTTCTCCACTGTAGTGCAATCTCTGAGTTATTATATATAAGTAGCTGAAGTGTTGGAGGTGCAGGGGGCTTGCCCCCCTGCAAAAATATGTTTGCAGTATTTGTTGGTTTGTTTTTGTTTTTCAGTAATGTGTTTATTATTTATTTTTATCTATTTACATTTGTTTACCAGGAAATTTCAACTGGACACAGACCCTTTTTCAGCAGAGGCCTGGGGAGAAAAGCTCCGCGAAAGTGCATTTTCATTTAAGTGCACTTTTGTTAAAGTAAATTCAGCTATCTGTCATTCGAAAAAGTGCATTTTCGATCAGAAGAGGTAGACCCAGTACAATGCAATGTCACAACTGTAGTCAAAAAATTACTACAACACTAAATGCTGCTTTCTGAAAATATTTTAACACAAACACCCACAAACATAGATCTGTAATCATATACACATCACTATTATATACCGATTTCTTGTATTACCATATGTGAAATATTACACTAAAAACATAGAGGATTATGATGAGGTCTCTGAACATAACTAGCTTATTATGTGTTCAAGACATGGATACCAACAAATGCACCTTGGGAGAGATGTTCAAGAGATTATTTTCTTGACATCTGTGTCAAGCACACATAATAAATGATTGTGATCAAAGACCCAATCATAACTTTGTGTATTGCATGGAGCTTTATTTGCTCCATGTGTTACCAGTTACAGAAAAAACAAGAAAAGAGAAGGTGTACAAGTGCAAAATGTTTTACCAGCTTTGAAAGCCACTAAAGCACTTGGAACCATGAATTAGCCGGCATCATATCCCTCAAGTTCTTTGCTTAAAAATCCTGGAGAAATCCAAAATAATGGGGGTACAAAGGATCAAAATCCGGGATTTTTTTTTTTTTTTAAATGGTTTTCCAATTCACTTAAAATGTTAATAGAACATAATGTTTTGCATCAACATGCATTTTTTGAGCAATACAATGTATGAAACTCTAATGTCTGGCAATATTGACTGACTGTAATCTTTAGTGATTTACTTAAAAATGAAAAACTTTATGAGGAACATTGCAAAAATGTGAGGGAAAATCAAGAACAGTTGAGAGGTATGGACCGCAGGCAGAAACAAAGTGCTCCTTTGTAGAACTAATGGCTTTAAAATTGTTAGACACTTCATAGTGCAACAATTTCTATTAGTAAGTGTGGGAGAGTGACATTCTAAAAGTTTTCAAAGCTGTTTTACCTTCTGCTACTATTCTTTGCCAGCCAGCACTGTCTGTTCTTACTTTCAAGCATGAGACCTAATCTTAACAAACATAAGTATATGGTAGAATGTCAAAAATAGTTTGCACGATTAAGTGCATTCGATATTTTTGACATTCCCCTCTTCCAGCCATGGCAGTTAGCTCACCTCTATTATTTTGCAGGTGGGCTACAACCCCTGCATCCCCGTGTTGGTGGCTGCACCCCACACACCTCCTGCACATTAAATATACCAACTCTGAGATCGCACTACAGTGAGGAAATGGGCTACTTCTCTGTTCCTCACTGAAGCACGACATCCCTCCACAGTCTCAGCATGTTGCTTGTCAAAAGGTCGAGTGCATCATGCAACTTGACTAACCTCGGTCAACCACTTTTGGTTCGATTTCCTGCCCCTTAAAAATTGTGATTTCGCACATTGGCCGTTTGACTTCCTACAGTCTGGGTAAGTCATAGTAAACCAGAAAAATTACAATTACTTTAAGCAATTTAACATGCTCCAGGATTCCCACTCCTCATTTCTTAATACACTGGAAAATATTAGGGTACAACCTAACACCCTAATAATGGGCGATTTCAACTACCCTACCATTAACTGGGAAAACCACTCATGTACCAACTCTTGTGCTGAACGTTTTCTGGAATTCATAAATTCCAATGCCATGGATCAACTTATCCACACCCCTACCAGAGGCAGCAATATCCTAGACCTGGTTATTACCAACATGGGCAACTGGTGCTCCACACCAGAGGTCAATTCCTCTTTGGTCAGATCATACCATAAGCTAATCACCCTAGATATCCACATCCCTCCCCCACCCCCCGTTAGGGAAACCACAGTAAAAAATGTCTCCAAAGTCAACTTCACGCTTCTTAAGACAGAAGTGGCAAACTTTACGACACCCATGCTGACAGACAATAGAGGTATGACTGCTGAATCCTACACAAATGCACTTTATAAGCACTTACATGAGTGCATGGATCATGCAATCCCTAACAGAACCAAGATGCTATCCTCCAAAAAAAGGAAGCCAATCTGGTGGTCCCCTGCCGTAAACAAACTCTACAACAGAAGAAAGAAACTGTTGCAAAAAAGAGTAAAATCCCATGATTGGAGAAACTCCCTGGTCAGCTTCAGTAAGAAGCTGAGATCCCTCATAAAATCCTCCAAAGCTAGTTATGAAAACAAAATCGTCACTGACTCTAAAGACAACCACAAAGCATTCTATAGCTATGTCAAGAATCTCAATGGCAACACTCAGATCTGCTCTGAGTTACAGCACAATGGCACTAAATATACAGAACCAACGGATATTGCCAACATCCTGGCAGATAGGTTCAGTGCTAACTTTACCCCTCTGTCATCCCCTAAAGGGCCCATCTCTATACCAGAAGAATGCAAAGTTCCTGTAATCATGGCTGCACAGGTAAAAAAACACACTATCCAAAGCCAAGAACACAGCATCCATGGGACCTGACGACATCCCAGGCTGTGTTCTACATGAACTACAGAACGAACTGGCACCCCACCTAAGTACCATGTTCAATCATAGCCTCACCTCAGGCTATGTGCCCACTGAATGGCACACAGCGACAGTTATCCCACTCCACAAAGGGTGAGCTACCACAGACCCCGGACACTACCGCCCCATTAGCCTAACGAGCCTGGTCTGCAAGGCTATGGAGCGTATCATCATGGAACTTATAAACAATGAAATTGGTAATCTCCAAACTCAGGACCCCACCCAGTTCGGGTTTGTAAAAGGCAGATCATGTCTCCTAAACCTGATAGACTTCTTTGAAGCAGTCACCAAAGCCGTAGATGAGGGTAAGGTGGTTCACACAGCCTATCTAGATCTCGCCATCCCCCACTCTGGAATTATAGATAAACTCACTAAACTAAGTATAAATCCCTATGTCACAAGATGGGTTGCCAACTGGCTCACTGATAGAACCCACACTGTGAAAGTAGCAGACTCCAAATTTCTGCTGAAAATATTGATTTTCTTGATGTACATTTGACTAAATCTGATCTAAATAATCTAAGAAGTCAAGTTTACCACAAACCTACTAGAAAAAATACATACCTGCATAAAACAAGCATGCACCCCAGACATATTCCAAGAAATGTATTAAAAGGGCAAGTATTTAGGACCTTGAGATTACACAACAATAATGAGGATGCACATGCAGCACTTAGTAATCTCAAATGTGATTTTCTCCAAAGAGGCTATAATACTACTGAGATTGATAAAACAGTCTCTGATGCCTGGAAATTGAGGCACACAAAATGCAGACCCTATTTTAATCCAGCCATGGATAATCCTGCTACTAATAACAATGGTGCCTTGCCTATTAATGAGTTTAGAGTAGTGTTTCAGTTTGCCAGCAACATAAACCAATATATTGATGTTGTTAAGAAACACTGGCACCTTTTGCAAGAAGTACCTAATCTAAATGCTATTACCACTAGCATTCCACAGTTTAGCTTTAGGAATAATAAATCACTCAAACAGCATCTTTGTAATAGAGAGACACACAAGCCAAATTCTCTTTCCACACGTCAGGGTACCTATCCATGCAGGTCATGTAGTGCATGCCCTTACATTTATAGCACAAATACATATACTCATCCAACAAAACAGTTCCATCTGTATTCACATACATATGCTGATTGTAAAAGTACTGATGTGGTTTATTATGGTTTCTGCAAGAGATGTCCTGTTTTCTATGTTGGCAAGACTAATAGATCTTTTAAAGATAGAATTTTGTAACACCTTCGTGATATCAGGAATAGAAAACATACAAATGCATTAGCTAATCATGCCATGAACACTGATCCCTCACATTCCTTCCAGTTTTTTGTCTTACAACAGATACATAAAAATTTGAGAGGAGGGGATATAGAAAATATTACTGAAGGTTGTGAACAAAAATGGATAATGAAACTTAATGCAGACAAATATCCAGGTCTTAATGGTACCACATCTCTGGTCCCTTTTTTGAAAGCCAGATGCCTTAAACACAAATAATTTTAAGCATAATATTTATTGCCTCTTACTTATGAATGAATTTTACATAATTGATTTTTTTAAAAGATTTTTTTATGCTTAGTAGAAGCTTATGTTATGTATTTTATCTGATTTATGTTTAGCTTTTGTCTGTGCCTTTAAAATGCTCCTTCAGGTATGACATCACTAATTATGCTAATTGGTTTCAAGAGTATTTAAGAAATGAGCTGTTTTAACATTTTGTCTGAAGAAGCGACTGAGTGTTGCAAAAGCGCTTGCCACTGTTTTCTTTTGTTTATTTTATTAAAGATGCTATTGTGTGCTACCTTGGCGCACTGTTCTTTTGTCCATCCTACAGAAGGGCCTTGCTGAGACAGATGCCTGGTGTCAAAGCCATGGCCTCAAGCTCAATGCCAAAAAGTGCATTGTCATTCCTTTTGGTAAAAACTCAGTACCCATGAACTACCACATAAGTGGTAGTCTACTTAACACCGAAAGTGTGATGAGACCTTGGGACACAGGTGGACAGTAGTCTCTCCTTTGATAATCACATCGCCACAGTAGTCAGGAAATCCTTCTACATGGCACACCTCATCACAAAGGGTTTCTCATCCAGGAAAAAAGAGGTCATTGTTCCCCTCTACTCATCACTCATTAGACCCATTATAGAGTACAATGCCCCTTTTGGTATGTACCTCACAAGACATCTGCAACAACTGGAAAGGCCACAGAAATACCTCACAAAGAGGATTACCGGCCTCAAAGAGATGCCCTATGCAGACCGTCTCAAAAAACTGCAGCTTTACTCCGTTGCATATCGCCTACTCAGAGGTGATCTCTGCCTAACACACAAAGCTATGTCAAACCCAGAGCTTTTAGACATGCTCCACTTAAAGAAATCCCAATCCCTACGAGCTACATGCTCTTGGGACCTAAACCTCGTCGCCACAATAAACAGAACATGCTGGAGGGATGGATTCCTGTCCCGGAGACTTCCCATACTCTGGAACAAACTACCTATCTATATCAAACAAAGCTCCTCATTAGCACTCTTCAAGAAAAATCTTGATGACTGGATGGGAGATTGGAAATTCACCCCGGGGATCACTTCTGTGGCTCTGCTTGACAGTGACACAGGAAAATAATTTTCTTGGGTGGCGAAAGCCAGGGTACCTTTGGCTAGGCTTATATAGGCCCTAGGGCCAATAGCCTAGTACCTACCTATGAACATAGTGAATGCAAATAGAATACACATGAAAACATACATAGAGTTTTAACTAAAGACAGCAGTACATATCGATAAAAAAATTCTAAGTCACGGATAAAATCTAATATACAAGTACAACAATGGTTCAAAACAAAGAAGGTGGAAGGAAAGAAAAGAGAAATTCATTTTCAACAGCATGCTTTTAAAAAAGTGAGGTTTGAGGAAAAAAGTATTGAAGTAATGTGTCAGTGGAAGTGATAACTATACAGCAGATTGCAAGGTGAGCAAGGAAAAAAGACATATTTGAGTGGCAATAGCAGGGAAATGAGCAGAGCTGCCAGCACAGATAGTTGTTGGATCATGCATTGGATGTGATAGCGTTTGAAATAGGTGATTAGTAGATAAGCTGAGTGAGAGGAAGGTTGGGGAAGGTTGAGTAAGAAGATGTAGGATTACTGTCATGAAGACAGGCTAAAACATATCACAGTGTGGTTTATGCTGGACAGAACAAGATACAGAAGGGATCTGAAGTTAAACATGATTAAAAAAGAGGAGAGAAAAAAGCCAGAAGATATTAAAGGGGAAGACCAGGATAAAATTAAAATAAGGGGCAGATGAGGGAAGAGGAGGAAGTGGTAAGGAAAGAGGGAGAAGAAAGCAAATCGTTTAGGGGGGAAGGATGCTACAGACACATGCTATAAATATTTCAATATAGTGTCCTTAGATAAGGTGAGGGATAATGCAGCTTTGAACAGACTTTGTGGATGGATAGGAATCTGTGTCTAGTTGAGCAGGTGCAAAGCTATGTGTTGTTTTAATTAAAACATGAACAATTTCACCTGAGGTATTTTAACAGGCAAGTGGAATGGTGTTCCAGATTTTAGATAAGGAGGAATAGAGAGACACGGACCAGCAGAGTTGTTTGATTTAGTTATTAGAAGTATTTTTTTTATCTACTGAGCAAAGAGATGAGTAGTGTTGAATGATATAAATTAGGCTAGGGCATTTTTTTAGGTTTGTTAATAAGGTTATATGTGGTAAGTAGTTGAGACAGTCATGGACTGAGGCAGTTCTAGCCACTGTAGCTGCTTTAGGGCTATACTGCATGTCTCAAAGAGATTGGCTTGGGTTGCCTGGAGATTGATGTGAATAGATAGGGACTGCATAACTGTCAGTTGGAAGGAGGAAAGTTGAAGAAATTGATTTTCTAGCTCTTTCTGTTGAGCAAGGTTTTATCTGGTAGATGGTGTCAATTTTTTTGATTTTTTTAATCACATCATACAAGTAGGTTACTAATTTGATTTTTATGCTGTTTCTGGATTTTAGAGTGAGGAGGGTTTTCTGAATAAATAGTTGTTTTGGGGTGAATAGGATGTGCTTGGATTTTGGGGGGTTTAGAAGAAGTTGTTTCAGTACTGGTAAAGGAATCTTTAGTTATTTCTTGCAGTGTATCCATTTTTTAGGAACATATACCTGAGTGGAGTCTTCCACATACTGAATATTTTTTTTTTGCATGTTCGCTTGCTGAGTGGCGTTCTTTCATAAATATATTGAATAAAAGAGGGCCAAGAAGTAAGAAAAGACCTTAATCATTATACCAACCCTCCCTGGAGCCTGGTGGACTCCAATTGCTATGGAAAGGAAAAAGGGAGATGCAGTCTGCCACTTAGCCTGCTGTCTACAAGACAGGAAGCTGTCAAATCAAGGGATTATAGTTGTGTCTAGTCCTAAGCAGGACAATTTTTGTAGCAGGTTTGTGTATAAAATGGTGTCAAAATCCTTCAGTGCTTCAAGGAAGATGGCAGAGACTAGGTTTGCCTTATTTCTGATTTGATTTATAGAGTTCATGAAGTTGAGAAGGGCCATAGTACTACTAAGGTAAGGGCAGAAGTGTTGAAGATAGTATATTATTGTTTGAAATAAAGGTGAGTAGCATTCCTTGCATCTCTCCCTGATTATCAGGGATGTCCTAGATTTTGACTCAAATGTTAGCTCTGTCCCACTTAATCCTTGCTAAAACTGTTGACTTTTGGAAGATATGGGCTCCAGGAAGAAAGTTTTGTGGTGGACTCTTTGTTCAGAAAAAGGTTGTGTGGTAGTAGAGGTTGAGAAATTAGTTGATGATGTGTGTTTTAAATTGAGAGGCCAAGTCATTTGATTGAGTTGACTGAAGGATAGCAGAGGAGCTAGGATAGTTGACTTGGCCAGGATTTAGTAGTTGGTTAATTGAAGACCAAAAGAGGTTTAAGTTCCTTTAATTTAACTTTTGGAGACAGGTGTAATGTGATTTCACATACATAAAATAAAAAAAGGCCAGGATGAATTTTATAGAGTAACAATGATGCATTCAGTGGTGGATAAGCCCTCTTCCTTATGTGTCAGGCCTTTCAACAACCCCAGTTTTTTTCTGTTATTTCCCTATAATGCTCAATGTTAAGAAACTATACACATACCTGACACTACTTCTTGAAATTCATAAGGAAAATATCTTTATGGCTTCTCTGACAGTTCCAGTTTTTATAATCTGGCCCCCATCCTAAAGTATCTAAATCAGCCTGTCCTATACTTTACATATGCTAAATTTGTATTGCAAAAGCAGTAGCCATTTGCTTGCTGTGAAATGATCAGTGCTATAGGTTTAGCATGCATACTATATCAAGCACGTGGCAGGTTATTTCAGGAGTAACAGAATGCAGAAACACTCCAACCAAACACTAAACCAAAAAAAAAAATAATGAAACTGGCTTGAGTAAAGGAACCAGGCAGCTGAAATAATTCCAAAAAAATTTAATGAAACTGAGTGCTTTTGCCTAGAAAAAGCAAGGCTTCTTCAGAGTTAAAATAACAATAGTACAAATCCATTTAAATAACCCTCTCTGTCTCCCTGTTAGTGATATCTCAGCAGCTACCAATCAAAATAGAATACGTCACATCATGAATATTTGAATAAACATGAAACATCACAACAGCTATCAATCAAAATAGATCGTCACATCATGAATATTTAAATAACCATGAAACCAAAATTAAATATCCACAAAAATACAAAATATTGAAAGTCTATTTGAAAAGAAAAGAGTAAACTACTTAAAATACACTTGCACAAAGTTTTAAAACTGCATAAAAAGAAATTTGCTCATTTAATCCAAGTTTTAAAGTGGCATTTAGTCTTAACTGCCAAAGAACTTCTTTGTATTTTAAAAGACTTTCAAGATCACCTCCCATCTCATTATATGACATCCTGTCCACCACAAAAAAAAAGAAGTTATGTACTTAGCATAACGTCCCATATGTATTATCCATCTTGACCTTTATTCTCACTGATGGTTCAGATCCAATCTTTCGGATCTGTCTCGGCCTTTTACAAAAGCTCGAGGCCTTAAGAAAAGCTCATGGGCATTCTCCCTTACCCATAATGCAATGCCATACCTTCCTCAGATCTTGTTTGCCCTTGACAAGTTAGAGATAACTGCTTCCATAGATTAACAGACATAAATTGTCTCTTGAGACTATAGAGTCCTATAATACCCAATTAATGCTAATTGGTCTCCCAGGAGTATAAGCAGGGGGTATGGAGGGGGTTGTGAGAATAAAACCAATTAGGGCTAATCGGTCTCCCAGGAGTATAGGCAGGGGGCATGGAGGGTGGGTTGTGAGAATAAAGGTCACGATGGGCAACACACATGGAATGTTATGGTAAGTACACAACTTCTTTATGTGATGTTGTCAATCTCGCCTTTATTCTCACTGATGGGACCGCATCCCAAGCTACCTGATGTTTGGGTGGCTCATGGGAGAATGCTCCTCAGAACCATAGAACCAAAAGATGCTGTACTACTAGAGGGTAAATCTACTTTGTAATGAGTAATAAAGGTATAAAGCTTTGCCCATGTTGCTGCAGTGCAGATATTATCTAAAGGTAACCTAGCTTGAAAGGCTGCAGAAGTAGCTACTGAACTAGTGGAATGAGCTTTAACAAGGGTAGGGAGAGTTTTGTTCTTAGAAATGTAGATGAAGAATATACATTGTGAAAGCCATTTAGAAAAGGTAACTTTGGACACTGGTAGGCCTTTTCTAATATCAGAATAAGAAATAAATAGCTGATCTGATATTCTGATTCCTGAAGTTCTATGTATAAGTAGAAACATAATTGTCTAGGAATATCCAGAAGATGCAATGAATATTCCCCTTTATTTTGGAAGTTTGGGAAGAAAACTGGTAGCACTCTAGATTGATTGAGGTTACTTTCCGACACAACTTTGGGAAGGAAAGAGGGGTTGATGTGTAACAAACTCTGTCCTTATGAAATAGTAGGTATGGTGG
This sequence comes from Protopterus annectens, assembly GCF_019279795.1. Lineage (NCBI taxonomy): Eukaryota > Metazoa > Chordata > Ceratodontiformes > Protopteridae > Protopterus > Protopterus annectens. The sequence continues at coordinate 896,847,555 of NC_056748.1, forward strand.
CTTGGCAGATAAAGCTTGTAATTCCAAAACTCTCCTTGCTGAAGTAATAGCTAATAAGAGGAATGTTTTGCATGAGAGATACTTCAATTCACAGGTAGCAGATGCTTCAAAGGGAGGACAGATATTGTTTGACAAAACAAAATTCAGATCCCAAGGTAGTGCCGGGTTTTTGTATGGGAGTCTTATCCCTGTAGTTCCTTTCAAGAATGCCTTAGAAAGTCTGTTTGACATGATTCCAGAACCATTTTCTCCTACATGAGAATCTGAAATTGCTGCCAAATGAATCTACTAGTGCCTGCAGCAGCACCCTCACTGAAAAGTTTCACAAAAATTCTAGAATAGAATGTATGGGTGCAGTAAAGGGATCTATTTGATTTGATTATTACTGGCCCATGAAGCAAATCTTTTCCATTTACCTCTGTACAATTTACGTGTAGATGTTTTATGGGAAGATAAAATATGTTTAACTGGAGATGAAAGGAGAAGAAACCTGGCAATCAGGGGAACTGCAGCAGCCAAGCTGTCAGTTTGAGATTGCCCACATTGGGATGAACCATCCCTGACGGGTGAGTCAGAAGGTCCGGAGCAGGGTCCAGAATCCATGTTTTGTCCCATATATGAGGTTGAAGGAAGGGAAACCAGATTTGTCAAGGCCTGTAGGGAGCAATTAGGATTACTGTAATCTCCAACAGACTTGCATTCTACAAAAATTTAGGAATTAGAGGAATTGGTGGAAAAGCATAAAGAAGTCCCCGGGGTCAATTACAAACAAGTGCATCCCTTGCAGGAGGGATCAGGGCAAAATAGTTGCTGCATTTGGCGATGAAAATTGGTCATAGCAAGGCTGGCCCCATTTTTGGAAGATCTCTTCCGCATCTTTCTAACTGATGGAGCACTTGTGCGGCCATAATGTGTCTCTGCTAAATTTGTCTGCAATTATGTTGGACTTCCCTGGAATGTGCATTGCTATCAGAAAGTGGTTGGAAGTTGTTGCCCATTGCCAGACCCTTAGGACTTCTTGACAAAGGGGGTTGGACCTGGTCCTTCCCTGTTTATCTACCAGACCACAGACATGTTGTCTGATTGGATTGCCATCGTTGCTAGAGGGATGGAGTCCTGAAATACTTGCAATGCAAAAAGCACCTCCCTTATCTCCAGAATGTTTATGTGCAAATCAGCCTTGTGTTGTTGCCAGATGCCTTGAACTATCTTTCCAAGATAATCACCCCACTCCATCTGGGAAGTGTCCATTGTCACAGTGACTTGGGGATAAGGGGGGATAAGGTGATGCCCTTGAGACACCAGAGGAGAGTAAATCCACTACTGGAGATCCTTTTTGCAGGAATTGGTTATTCTGATTTTGTGCACCATAGGAAGTTCTAGAATTGATCATTGTGTCTAAAGTAACCATTGAAGTATTCTCATGTGGAGATGAGCGAGGAGAATGAGAACAACTGAAGCAGCCATTTTTCCCAGTATTAGAAAACTAGTTTGGCAGAAGCTTGTTCCTTTCTGATTAACACTTTTAGATAATGGTGAAGACCCTCTACTCTGTCTTCTGGAAGTTTTGCTATAATTGTAGCTGTGTTTATCTCTGCTCCTGTGAAGACCAAGCTCTGACATGGCTCTAGAGCAGATATTTCATAATTTATGGTAATACCTAGGAAAGGAACAGAGTTGTAGAGAATAGTCCCTGTTTTGTAGCAGAAGATGCCTGGTTGGGGCGGTTATGAGATACTCATCCAGATACGGAAACATCTGGAATCCTTGGCCTTTTTGGTGAGCCACCACTACTGCCATGCATTTGGTGTACACTCTGGGGGCTGTAGTGAGTCCAAAGGGCAGAGCTCAAAACTGGAAGTGGCTGGTTCCTATCCAGAAGTGCAAGTGCCTTCTGGATTGCGTTTCCATTTGTATGTGGTAGTACACATCCTGAAAGTCTACAGAGCACATCCAATTGTCTTTTTCCAGAAATGGAAGCATCAACTGCACTGTCACTATCTGGAACGTGGTCTTTTTCACAGATTTGTTTAGACTACTGAGATCTAAGCTGGGTCTCCAGTCCCCTGTTTTCTTTGGAACTAAAAAGAACCTTGAGTAAGTTCCATATCCTCTCTGTTTCCTTAGCAACCTTTGAATTTCTAATGTTGCTTGTTCCTTCTGACTGGCTGGAATCTCTAGAACTGATTTGTTTATGGGAGTGGGGAAGGAGAAGGAAATAATATATCCCCTGGAAATTATGTCCTGCACCCATTTGCCATTTGTTATTTCTTGCCAGGTTTCATGGTGGCAGAGGCAATCACCCCTCCACTGCCTCCAGAGGTGAGCAATCGGGCACCCCTTCAGAAGTGCTGAAAGGGCCTACTAAAAAAATTTCTCTGGAGCCCTGATTCTGCGTGCCTCCCCTACCGCATGGGCGGTGTCTTCCATTATTGTTCCTCCCTCTGCCTTTAGGGGAACTTTCACCCTGTGTGTCCTGGAAAGACCTTTGTGATTTTCTGAACCACTTCTTACCACTACCTCTCTGACCTTTGGGAAAAGGTTTGGTAGGTGTGGAAAAATGTACTCCAACAGCAGACAAGGTCTTGCCTTCCTGTTCACACCTGGTAAGCGTTTCTTTTACTTTAGGCCCAAAAAGAGAAGAGCCATCAAAAGGGGCATTAATGAAGGAACACTTGAAGGGCTCTGCGAAATTGCAAAGGCACATCCAGGCCTGCCTCCTGAGAGAGATACCTGAACCCACAGCCCTACTCATTCCATCTGCTGCGTAAGATATGAGTGTCATGGAAGAGTTTGTGACTGAATTGAGGATGGCGAGCTAAGCAGTGACTTTATCTGCCACCACATCAGCTGCAGCTTCTTGGAGGGAGTCTGAAAGTTCCTTCAACAGATCCCTCTATAACCTGGTAAAGTGGGTCAAGTAGCTAGGCAACTGTAAGACAAAGCTTGCTGACAAAAAGGCGTGATTACCATACCTATCCATGGTCCTGGAATCCTTATTTGGAGGAACTGGTCTTAGATAGTTCCTTTTTAGTGGCCGCCACCATGACCACGGCATTAACTGCTACACCTTTATTTAAGAATTGCTTGTCTTTGGGGGCAGTAATGTACTTATTTGGCCTCCTTGGAGTTGGCCCTATGGAATCTGGCGTTTTCCAAGCCTTCTGAGAGATTAACTCAATAAGCTCATCGGAAGGAGGGCTCACCCAAGAGGTTGAGGGGGTGAGACCCAAAAACCTTCAGGTATACTGACTCCTTAGCTGAAGGGGATGTGGACTGCCAGTCACTTCTCTGCTTAAAAATTTCCAGGATTTCTCCAAAAGAGACATCTTCAGGAGCTGACCATGGGGACTCTTCTGCTTCATTGAGATCAGTATCAGATGTGATTGACTCCTCTGGGGAGTCTAGATGCTTCCTCTTGCAAGTCATCTTCTGAAGGTCCTCCTCATTGAGGTAGTCTGGGGAAGTTTCAGAAAAAGGGGGGTCCCTGTTGGACATCCTGAGGCCTGGGGTCTCTGCGGTCCTGTGAAGAAGGTATGTAAGAAGGCAAAAACACCTGCGCAGAACTTGGAGGAAGAGCTGAGATAGACTGTGTCTTAGACTAGGATTTAGTCAAAACCCTCCTCATGAGCTCAAAAGCAGGCTGCCCCTGCTCCGAAGAACACCATGGACCTAACAAAATGTTTGTTGAGCTTGAAGGAATCTCCAACACAGGAAACAGAAGCTCTGAGGTAGAGGAAGGAGATAAACTCACCTATGCCAAAGCCCCCAGACATAGGGTCAGATCCAGAGAGCTCTGAACTGGCTCCGTGGACCTGACAATAGAGTGTCACCTCTTAGAGGTCTCATGCTCCGACTGGGTGGAAACACTCAGGGCAAACATCGGATCCAAGAAACCTATGGGTCCCTGATCTGAAACAGACGCAAGTTGAATCTTCCAGTTCCGAAACCAGGGGATGGATCAGAGGAGGAGCAGGCGCCAAGGGAAGGAGTGTGTCTGATCTGATTCCTTTGGGTTCAGATCCAATAACAACTTGGCCTTGGCCAGTGTCTTTAGCTACCTCTGCACTACCTACCTACATCATCATCGGACAAACTCCTGGTAAACTGAGTAAAAAGGGCTGGGGATCTTTACTTTACCAGAAAAGGAGATGGGAGCATAGAAGGTATTGGTTCCAATGAAGGAGAATGGCTCCAATATCTAAATTCACAGGGAGCCAATGATGTCAGAGCCAAGGTTTCCAGCTGCTCCAACAAACTCTTGGATCCAGTGACAACTGTCTGCTCTGAGGGTTCTGTTGGAGAAGACAGTCTAGGAGCTTTTTGCTTCAGCTCCAAGGAAGACTTCGGCGCCGAAGAGGAACATTTTTTGTGGTTTGTCAGATTTTGCTGATTCATCAGATTTGGAGAACTCAGTAGAAATAGCCTCAGAGAAAAGAGTTTTGAACAGTCCCTTTAGAATAAGTTTATTTTTGCACTCCATCAGAGCCCTTTGATTAACGCAATGGCATATGGAGTAAGACTTTTGGAGATGAAGAGGTCCCAAGCAATATACACATAAAGTGTGTGAATCACTTAGGGGCATCTTCCTCCCACACTATTCACATTTCTTGAAACCAAGAGGTTTCCTTCTGGCTTTTGAGACATATTTATCAATTAACGCATAAACTCAGAGAGACACTCACACTATAAAAGTCCTCTAAATCAAACGGACAGAAAGGCTTCAGAAGATAGCAAGAAACATTTTTTTTTTAAAAAACAGAAATCATCCTCTAACTCAAACAGACGATAAAGGAGATAAAAGAAAGGACAGGAATAAATATCCCCTAACTTAAACGGATGGTAAGAGGAATTAAGGGAAACAACACTTGCTCTTTATAATGAAAAAGTTGGGTAAGGATATACAAAAGATAGAAAACTATACTAGACTAACTAATAATACAAATGGTTTAAATTTAACTTTAAATTTAAGAGATTTAAATAATAAAGAAAACAGCCCAGAGCTTGCTTAAGAACCACGTCTTTCGCAGAGCAGCAAATGAGATCTGAGGAAGTTATGGAGTTGCATTATGTGTAAGTGAGAATGCCCACAAGCTTTGCTGAAGGCCTCAAGCTTTTGTAAAAGGCCAAAATGGATCCAATGGATCGGATCTGAACCATCAGTGAGAATAAAGGCAAGACTGACTACATCACATTAAATTTTTTTGAAATTAAGACACTCCATTAAATGCCTGAAGAGGGCATTAATTGACCTTTTGTTTTTTTATATCCCTCAAGTGTTCACCAATCCATTCTTTGAGGCATCAATTAGTTTTACCTATGTGGAATGTCTGACATGTCATACAGGATGCTAAATATATAGCATTCTACTGTTACAATCAATCCATCCTAGACAAGCAATCACCCTATCATAATGTGCTACTGTAATGTATGGTCCATCACTGATAAATTTGCAAAACTTCCAAGCCCCATATTTACTCATTCGAGATCTACTCCTTTGACTTGATTCCAACAACCTGCTGGGGTCCCCTTAACTGAACTTTAACTTCAGGGATGAAAATACTGTTCCAAGTAGTCTTAAGAATTTTTAATAAGGTTGGTGCGTCTTGGTTATAAGGAATGACCATTTCACCCATTTTCTCATTGGTTACTGCTTGTGTAGTCTGTGGAGAAACTGTGTTCACCTTTTCAAGTCTTTATCATAATGGGCTCTTCCTAGCCTCACCAATTTCATTTTTAATTTTGTTTCATAAATTCAAGGGCTAGCTTCTTTCATTAAACAGTTTACTAAATATCTATCTCCTTCATAAATAATGAATCATCACTAATGATCATGAACAGCCAGACCATTTGTACTTTCACTATCCCTCTCTTTTGAAATATATGGTGATTACTTTGAAAAAGTAGAACATAATTAGAATAGGTCTTCTTTCTGTAAATAGTAGAACCAAAATGAAAATTAACCAAATATTTGTATAAACAAATGTCTAAGTATTCACTCTGATGCTAATCCACTTTATAGGTACATTTGAAAAATATGATGGAATTGTTCAAAAAGGTGATAAAATCAGTTACCAAATTCTTTATCACTTTTCCTTAAAACAAGGATATCATTAAGGAACCTATATTATATTACCATATGTTTAGCAAAATGGGAATCCAACACAATCTTTCTCCCATTTGGCTAACACTAAATTGGAAAATATAGGTGTACATTTGCCACCAATTGCCACACCAGAGGCCTGCAAAAAACGGTTCACCATCAAAGAACAAAAAAATGTTGACGAATACTATTTCTATTAAATCAACAAGCAAATTAATTCTATTGTTTTTTTAAATCCTTGTCACTGGCTATACATTCCCTGAATAATTCTAATCTTAAACTGTGGGGTATAACTGAAAAAATATTCTCAATGTCAATAGCTATAAACCATAAGTTCTAATCATAATCCAGCCTTCTTACCAGATGTAAAAGATGCCATGAATCACAAATGATATGGCCTTTGGTTTGTAAAATGTGTTTACAATGAATATCTATAAATGCAGCAATATGTTCTGTCTTTGATCTACAAGCTGCTACTATGGGTCTCATAAGCAGGACAAAAATATTTTTGTGGATCTTGGGAATTCCGAATATCATGGGAATGAGAGGCTTTTCCACAGATAGGTTCATAGGTTCATACTAGGCTATCTGCCCTAGGGCATTTATAAGCCTAGCCAGAATGTGTTTGGCTTTCACCACCCATTTTAAATTTATTTTGCTATGCCCTTTTTTGAGGTTAGTATACTGTGCCTCTGTCTAACAGTGACACAGAAGTGATACCCGGGGTAAACCTACGATCTCCCATCCACTCATCAAGATTCCTCTTGAAGAGAGTCAATGAGGGACTCTGCCTAACCTGGACTGGGATTTTATTCCAGAGTGAAGGGAGCCTCTAGGTTATGAATCTGTCCCTCCAGCATGTCCTATTTATTTCAGTGCTGAGGTTCAAGTCTCTCGAGCGCTTAGCACGATGGAATTTGGATTTTCTGAGTTGCAGCATGTCCATTAATTCCGGGTTGGACATGGCTTTATACGTCAGGCACAGATCGCCTCTGAACAGGCAGTATGCCACTGAATAGAGCTGGAGTTTCTTTAACTGGGCAGCATATGGCATCTGTTTGAGCCCTTTGATCCTCTTGGTGAGGTACTTTTGGGGTCTTTCCAGTTGCTGCAGGTGTCTGGTAAGGTACATCCCAAAAGGGGCATTGTACTCAATTATGGGCCTGATGAGGGATGAGTAAAGAGGCACGATGACCTCCCCTGATCTAGATGTGAATCCCTTCATGATTAGGTGGGCTATATAAAATGTTTTTCTAACCACTTTGGCCACGTGGTTGTCAAATGAGAGATTGCTATCAACTTGGGTCCCCAGGTCCCTAATTACTTCTTCTGTACTTAATGGATTACCACCTATGTGGTAATTTGTGGGCACTTTGTTTTGCCAAAGGGGATGAGTATACACTCTTTGGCATTTAGCTTGAGGCCATGGCTCTGGCACCAGTTGTCTGTTTCTATGAGGCCCTTTTGGAGGATGCTTGTGTCGGCTGGAGAGTCGATTATGGGGTCCAGTTTGCAGTCATCTGCGAACTTGGTCAGCCACAGTCCTTCCGTGTTGGCCTGTACCTCCGAGAAATATATATACCGAACAAGAGAGGTCCCAGGACTGAGCCTTGTGGGACATCACTTGTAACTGGTTTGGAGTCTGACATGGCTCCAGCAATTCTAACCATGTGGGTTCTGTCCTTGAGCCAGTTTGCAATCCATCTAGTGACATAGGGGTTTATATTTAAGCTGGTGAGCTTATCTATAATGCCAGAGTGGGGTATTGTATCGAAGGCTTTTGCGAGGTCCAGGTAGGCTGTGTGGACCACCTTCCCCTCGTCAATGGCCTTGGTGACTGTTTCAAAGAAATCAACCAGGTTTAAGAGGCAGGATCTGCCCTTAACAAAGCCGAACTGGGTAGGATCCAGTGTCTGTAGGTCCCCAATATCTTTATTTATGAGGTCCATGATGATCCTTTCCATAGCTTTGCAGACCAAGCTAGTCAGGCTTATGGGGTGATAGTTTCCAGGATCCGTTGAGGCACCACCTTTATGGAGAGGGACCACTGTTGCTGTACGCCACTCTTTGGGCACATATCCTGTAGTAAGGCTGAGATTGAACAGTAGTTTTATGTTTGGGTTTAGCTCTTCTTGGAGTTCATGTAGGACGCAGCCCGGGACACTGTCTGGTCCCACTGATGCTGTGTTTTTTGCTTTGGAGAGGGTGGCTCTTACCTGAGCATCTGAGATGTCAGGGGGGCAGCACTCTGCTGGGATAGATATTTGCCCTTTGGTGGGGAGGGGAGAAGTTTGCGCTGAACCTGTCAGCTAGGATGTTGGCAATGTCTGTGGGATCAGTGTATTTTTTGTCATTTTGGACTAATTCTGAGCATATCTGGGAATTACCACCCAGGTTCCTAACATAACTAAAGAAAGCCTTGTGATTATCCTTAGTGTCCTGTGCAATTTTTCACTCGAAGCTGGCCTTAGACAATTTTATGAGTGCCCGTAGTTTTTTGCTAATACTGATCAGTGATGCCTTCCCTTTTTGGGATTTTTAAATATTCATATTCTGATTGTGAAATAACATTGTCACTCAACCCTTCAAACAAGAAACAATTTTAGCATATGCATTATTCATTTGATTTTTAGATGCCCTCTCATAAGTAGTATCATCATTAAGAATCCCAGACATTTTAGAAACATAATCTATTTGGTCCATAATAACACCCCAATGCTTATCTGGTTTCATAGTTCTGATGTTTTTATTTTTTATCAAATCTTGTAAAACCACTGTCTTCCTTTTGTTTAAATTGTCCACAAATAGCTTTTGTTGAAACTATTCCTAAAACTGTGTTCACAAATTTGCTCAAACACAGAAACAATAGGGTGGGAAGTGGGAAGAAAAGTACTTTTTTTCTTAATTGCTTTTTGTGCTGTAATTGTTCCTTATAAAAAAACAGTCTAAGATTTAACTACCTCATATACAACTTTGAGTTAACCAGTACTTTACCAATGTCCAGCTTGAAAGAGGGAACAAATGTAAACCCCTTCCTTAACAAAGAATAATGTTCAGGGACCAGTGAAATGTCACTAAAATTATGTATGTTAAAGTCAAAATGTCCAGATTCTGAATCAAATATTCTGAATTTGTTGTTTGCCCCTCTAGTCATTTGTCCAGTTACTCCTTTTGCATCTATCTTTGCTTCTGGGTCTTCCCATGTGCTGCACCAGATTTTGAAGCCCCTGATTATGCACCCTGCATCCGGCTAACCTCTCCAAACACCTAAATGGTGGGTACTCTAAAAAAAATCATTGTTAATAACATGGGGTTCATCCCCATTATTTTCAATATCAACTGCTACAGCTTCAGTGTGTCTTAATTTCAAAAGGATTTTGTTCTTTGTGGTGGACAGGATATCATATAATGAGAGGGGAGGTGATCTTGAAATCCTTTTAGAATACAAAGATGTTTTTTGGCAGTTAAGAATAAATGTCATTTAAAAACCTGGATTAAATGAGCAGATCTCTATTTATGCAGATTTAAAACTTCATGCAAGTGTATTTTGCAAAGTTTACTCTTTTTTTTTTCAGATAGACATTTAATATTTTGTATTTTTGCAGGTATTTAATTTTGGTTACATGTTATTTAAATATTCATGATGTGACATTCTAGTTTGATTGGTAGCTGTTGTGATGTTTCATGTTTATTCAAATATTCATAATGTGACATTTTCTATTTTGATTGGTAGTTGCTGTGATGTCATTAACAGGAAGGTTTTTTTTAAATGGAATTTTACCGTTGTTATTTTAACTCTGAAGAAGCCTTGCTTTTTCTAGGTGAAAGTGCTCAGTTTCATTAAAGTTTTTTGGAATTATTTCAGCTGCCTAGTTCCTTTACTCAAGCCGGTTTAATTTTGTTTTGGTTTATTTCAGGAGTATGCTAAATGGAAGGACTAATAATGGGAACATTACACTGTAATTATATAATCAGTACAATCAAATTGTATAACAACTAAAATGTTTTGCAGTCCATACACAGTAGCCTACCACAAAACAAGTGACTGCTTTTGTATTGCAATGCATGATACTTCAGTAAAAGTATACATATGATCCAATAAATGCAATAAAGTAACTATATATATATATATATATATATATATATATATATATATATATATATATATATATATATATAGTTACTTTATTGCAATGCATGATACTTCAGTAAAAGTATACATATGATCCAATAAATGCAATAAGGTAACTATATATATATATATATATATATATATATATGTAGGAGTACTACAGAATCCTGAAAGCCCAAAATCCTGAAGACCAAAATCTTGAATGTTCAAAATGCTGAAAACTCAAAATACTGAAAACACACAGGATACCAAAACTTACTATATTCCAACACAAGTACATACAGAAGCATATTACCCTTCAACTATATGCAGAGGGGTAAGCCCCCTGCACCTCCTATGTGGGGGGCTGCACCCCCACACCCCTTGTTACTTAAATATATCAACTCTGAGATTACACTTCACTACACTAAGTGCAATCTTGGAGTTGATATATTTAAGTAGCAGGGGGTGTGGGGGGGTGTAGGGGGGCTTACCCCCCTGCTTATACTTGGAGAAGAGTAATATGGTTTGTCTTTTATTTGTTTCTGCATGTACTTGTGCTGGAAGATAGTAAATTTTGGTATCCTGTGTGTTTTCAGTATTCTGAGTTTTCAGTAGTTTGAGTTTTCAGTATTTTGAACATTCGAGATTTTGGTCTTAGGATTTTGGTCTTCAGGATTTTGGTCTTTCAGGATTCTGTAGCATCATATATATAGGTCCACTTCTAAATCTCGAAAGCTCAAAATCTCGAATCTCAAAATACTGAGCACAAAATCTTGAAAGTTCAAAATACTGAAAACTCATAATACTGAATCTCATAATATCAAAAAACATACAGGACACTATATATATATATATATATATATATATATATATATATATATATATATATATATATATATATATATACATATACCGTATATATACGGTATATGTATATATATATATATATATATATATATATATATATATATATATATATATATATATATATGCAAGCAGATTTAATGGTCAATATATGCTTGCAAGATAATTACTTATAAAGAGAATGCAATGTGCAAGTAATTTGCTAGCTAACCAGTGTGATGAAACTCACATGTAATGCTTTACAGGAAAAGCATATACATGCTTTTTATCGTATTTTGTTAACTTTTTAACTATGGTGAAACAAGATGGTTGTTTCATGGCCTTATGGGTAGCCACTTAGTGTTATTTTAAACTTAAATAACTATTTGGTGTAAATATAAAAACAAGAAGTGAAACACTATGGCTTCTTAAAAGTATGCAAGCTCTGCAGATTTAACCATTCTAAGTTACCAAGCAAAACAGTTCTGTCCTGCCTAGATAGGCATTTTTCTTTCTTTTCTTCTGCTGTAGGGCATATGGAGTTGAATGATAGCAAGTCCTAAGGGTCCACTCCTTTGATGAGTTATTCATTCAAAAGGCCTGTAATTTGATGTAATCTGATATCATATATTTACATCCTAGACAAACCACAACTGTGAGGATGTGATAAACAGAACTTCCTGCCCAAGCCTGGTTCATGCTTTCCACGTACTGTAAAAATGATTGCTACAGAACTGAAAGGGAACTGCATTTTTTTCTTCCTTTGCCTTTTAATAAATGCTTAATAGAGTTGCCTGTTAAGAAGAAAATATAGAATCGTTATATCTCAAAACTGATTCTGGTATGCAGTTTAGGGGCTGTGCTTTACTATACACCATGTTACAATATGTCTACCAAAAACTGAGTATTATTAGTATCTATAAGGTGATAGCAGATCTATGTTACAAAGAGAATGCATAATGTGACTCATTTGTTTTGAATAATACTGGTGTTAAATGACAATGACATGACTCAGACTATCAGTTTAAAGGCTTGTGTGCCCTAAGTGGTGTTGCTGTTACATTATGAAATAAATAAGCATTCATTAAATACTTTGGTCTGAAACAAAAAACGGTAAATTGCTATGAAACTTTCTTAGTGATCTGTGGCTGAGCACCTGAAAAAGCTGTTTTTGTTGTAATAGCGGGAACAAATAGACTATTAAAGTTCCAATTAACTTAGTGACCTGGCACCTGTCCTCTACCTCCAAGAAACTGCTACCTACCATCACATAAAACTTTAAAGCCTTTTCATTTACTTGGTGAGGTACAACAGTTTGCAGAGATTTACAGTTTGTCACTGATATGTACTGGGCATACCTCCAAGGAAGCATATGGCATCTGCTGATATCCTGCCTTCCACTGCTCATCACCAGTGCACTACCAGGTGCAGATGTCGGCCATCTATTGAGAAAGAAATGATGAAATTGTGCAAGCAGTCAAATAAGGAAGGCCCAGCTTTGTTTATAAAATTATGTTTTTGAGCTCAAGTTTCTATATTCTATCTCTTACTACCAACTACCTTTACAGCTGGAAGCCAGAAATGTACCTGCTTTATATGACGAAATCATGAAACAAACTAAAAGTCTTGCTGGTAGTCAAAAAATTAACCCCCGTTTTCCTAAATTCAGTCAATGTTGCTTTTTAGTAATTGTCCTTTTGTTGAAATAAATCAAAAGCTCAGTGGTTCATTATTTAGTCTATTTGTTGGCCAGGTAAACCCACTGGATATGATTGTCCCTTTTTCAGGAACAACATCAGAGTACTCGGTGGTTAAATGACTTTCTCAGAGTCACACAGTAGACAAATGAAAGTGGAATGGATTAAACCCTGTACCCTGGCACAGGAAACAGCTAATTAATAGCTAAGCACAGTAGGATTTCTGTTTGTGAATGACTGATGTACTTTGTTATTAAGAGTTTTCACTTATCCCCGCTGTTGTGCAACTACCTAGTTAGTACATTTAAGTAAGGAGTGGGGAGAAATATCCTTACATGGGGGTATGGGGGTTGCTCCTGCAAAAATGTTTTGTTTCTATTTGTTTTTTATTTTTTTATGATGAATGTTTTGTTAGATATATGCAACTTAACCTCACTACATTAAAATTCAGGAATATGAAAAAAAAATGCTAGACAACACACTGAAGATTTGAACTAATGCATTCATCAGACACTTAGTTTTCATGTTTTGGTGCTTTGTAAAATCAGGCTGAAAAGTTATAACCAGTAAAGTATCAATAATTACATGTTATTGCATTATAATCAATAAAATACGTATTATTGCTGATTTGCTAATATACCATTTGTCAAAAAATTATTGACTAATCCTTGCTCAGCAAAGTAAGTTTCAACCAAAGCCAAGCCAGCTAAAAATCAAAACAGTAGAAAATTGTCATTACCTACATTTTACCAATTTACAAAGAATGCACCACAGTGATATGTAACTAATTTGCAGATGTATATCTATCTATCTATCTATCTATCTATCTATCTATCTATCTATCTATCTATCTATTCATATAGTTCAGTGAAACAACAAAATGATTGAAGCAAAAAAAAAAAAAAACTCATCAATCTTAAAAGATCAAAACCAGAAATATTGAAAACACACACACACACACACACACACACACACACACACACACACACACACACACACACACACACACACACAGACTTATTTTAGTGGAAGGGGAAGTTCCTTGCATCCCCACAATCTATGCAATTTATATATACCAACTCTGACATCGCACTACAGCAGAAAAAGGGCACAATCCCATTTGCCGTTGTACCCTGTTCTATCATAACCAGCTACAGGTATTTTTCAAAATATTGACATTTCGATCTAAAATTCTGGTGGGAAATGTATTCAGCATTGTGAACAGTTAATGAAATGACTGGAACCCCTACATATGTGTATATATCTATATATCTACATCTATCTCTATCGATATATCAATATATATATATATATATATATATATATATATATATATGGGTCTACTACACGAGCACAATAGCGCACACATAACCGAAGATGAAAAGACCGAGATGAGAACTGTGAAACTTCAATTAAACAAACGATCACATACTCAACAAGTTTCCCATGGTAAGTAACCACTGGGCCAACAACTAATGGACAATTTACCGCACCATCTACAACCCAAACAGGCGAGTGGGCTACTCTCCTCACTCACCCCACACCCACCCTAACTAAACATACCAACTCTGGGATTGCACTACAGTGGGGAAAAGGGTACATTTCCCCTTGTTGGCCCAGTGGTTACTTACCATGCGAAACTTGTCAGCTATGTGGTTGTTTAAGTAAGTGAAGTTTTGGAGTTATCATCTTGGGCATCTAGTCTTCGGTTACATGCAATTTATTCTTCTAAAGTAGACCCATATATATATATATATATATATATATATACATATATACATATATATATATATATATATATATATATATATATATATATATATATATAGTAAGTGTGTGTGTGTGTGTGTGTGTGTGTGTGTCTAGCAAACAGGGTAAGAAAAAAAGCCCTGCTCTTTACAGCAGTTTTAGCAAATACAATCCCCCTTGCAGAAATTCTTTACAGTGGCTTTTAAAGTAAACTACTACATACAGTGATTGAGCAGGTTTTCACACACACAGGTATGCATCAGTTCCACTTATCAATCTCCCTTATTTCAGGCTTTAGGTTCATCTTCTAAACTTCAATCAGCAGGGAGAGCTTCCAACCTGATCCTCCCTTCAGTCTTCACTTCCCCAGAGACTCCTTGACACAGTCCTTTCTCAACCCTGGATTCAGGAAAACATGAATCTGAAATCTGCCTCCTTCTGTTCATTACATTTCTTAAAAATACCTGCTTCTTGTTGAGAGTTGCTTGCCTGCTCTGCCTTGGCCTTAAAGACATAGTGTTCTCTAGGCTCAGCAGCAAACACTTTGGCACATAATCTCCTCCCCCAGAGTAAAACTATCTGCTCAAGCCCCAGCATACCTTTCAATTGTCCAGATTTTTGCATCATGTTTTTTGTCTGTTCCTCATAAAGTTTTGTTTTTCTGGCAAATTTTATTTTTTATTTAACATTTGTTTACTAGGGAAGCTTGACTGTGCTAGTTGCCCATTTTCAGTGGAGGCCTGGGGAGAAAAGCTCCACATAAATGTACACAACATAACAACACAAAATTATACATCTCATAAGAATTATACAGATGCTAAAGAAAGTATACTGTACAATGGAGTATTATTCAATGTTTATCTAACAACATAGAATAAGATGCAATAATTTTAATGAAAGTTATATATACATCAGATAAGTAAGTGGGAAAGAGTTTTAGGGTGGGCTGAGATGAATGGCAAATCCTTGAGGAATGAAACCAGAAAATAATGACAGACATTTGAGTTTCAGACTTCATATCCTTCAGAAAATTCATGCTAATGGAAAACCTGTTATTCTATCAACTTTATAAGTTTATAAGAGCAATATTTAAAAATTGTCCCTATTTTTGGGCCTGTGTCCCCATTATTTATGGCTTTGTCCAGATTTTTTACTATAAGAGGTTGAGAGGTATGAGCCCCAGTGGTTGAACTGTAGCATGGGACCGTCCATCTATATTAAGGTGGCGTCATCACAGATGATGGTTATACTAAAAGTTTAGGGCTGGAGGGTCAACAATCAATGAGGCAGTTTATAGTCAAACCACTCAACTGTTACTAATTTGGAAGAACATTCTCATTTTCAGGCCGGATTTACCCCTTTGCACAATTTTCTGTATCCCTCTCATCAGCATATGGATTTTGAAGCTTATTGGTATATGGAAACTACTCTATATGAAAAACATACTACTGCACAATTAATTTAAAGGAAAGGGCACACACCTTATATCTTCCTTTTCCAGAAGCAAAAATAAATGACCTTGTGTGGTAGAATTTTGCAATACAATTCATTAATGTCTAAAGATTTTATGCTGTCTCTTTTTCTTAAATGTGTTTCTCAGTAGTGTCCCACATACATATATACTGGAAGCAGGAAGTTATGTGATATTTGATATTCAATTTTTATGCTAATTAGACGTCAAGATTTTTCAAGGGCCTTTGTTCCCATTTGCAATGTTTGTAGGTTGAAAGGTATAGCTGCTGCCTTTTTTCTGTGGAGTTAATGAAAACGGTCTTGGTCTGTGATATTTCCTTTCTAGAAAGGAGTATTTGAGCATGGTAAGGGTCACCAGACATTCACTCTGAATTACTAAATTGTTGAGCTTTCAGCTGGATGAAACAGAGGGGATGTTCCTCTCATGCTTTGCTGTTTGGGAAAACACTGCACCAGTGTCCATTTCTGAGGCCTTGGTGAGTACCAAGCACTATCTGAAGAAGTCGAAGACTACCAGATATTGTTTTTTCATTTTTGGCTTTAAGGAATGCATTGTTTTGACTTATACCAATCTTCTCTTGTGGAGTTAATTGGTTCCTAGAATAGCAGACTTTTCACTTTTCTAAAGGCCTGTCCATTTTCAACCATCAGTTGAGCCTTCAATAGAGTGTTAACAGTGATTAGGTCAGTGAGAGGCAGGAGATGGTAGCAAAGTCCATGAAGAATGTGCGATAATAGCTCACCAGGCCTAAAAATGCCTTGAAGAAAAATGACCAGCAGCTACCAACACAGACAAATATTTAATATAAATCTCAGCCCTTCGGTAAAAGCCTTCAAAGAGTACAAAAAATTCAATCCCTCACATCCAATATAAATACACACCTCAATAAAACAATTAATCAATTAAAGCAAAAATACAAAGAAAAACACAAATAGAAAAACATTTTAAATTAGTAGCCTCCAGTTGCATTCAAGGTTAAGTTCCTGAGGGTGTAAATTGCCATATTTAATTATAAAAATACTCTCTTTATACAGCAATTTCTTAATAAACACCCTATTTAAACAAAAATCAACATGAGGTTTCCTCCAGAATAGTGGCTTTTAAACCAGATGGATCAGATTTATGAGCTTTCATAAAACGTTTTACTACAGGACTATTTTCCTTTTGTTTCCTAATGCTCCTAATGTGTTCCTGAACCCTTAATTTAAACTTACGCTTACTTTCACCTATATACACCAAACCAGAGGGACACTGAAGGGCATAAATAATGCCTTCCATATTACAACTGAATTTATCACAGGGAGAAAAAAATTGACCATTAATTACTGGAAAAGTTCTGGTAACATGACTACAAATACTACATTTCTTACAAGGAAAGGTGCCCAGTGGATGTATAGAAATACTATTAATAATATTAGAATTCGGTCGCTGAAAGTGACTGTGCACAAGAATATCACTTAAATTCCTGCCCCGTCTGTAAGAAATATTTACATGAGGCAGAATAACATTAATTAAATCTTTAAATCTAAACAAAAACTTCCAATAATATTTAACCAAATCAGTCACTATAGCACTAAAAACACTAAATATAGTTACAAAATATATTTGACCCAGATCTCTATCGTAATGGGCATTATAATCCATTCTATCTAAATAATGGGTATAATTAAATGTGCCATTATCAAAACTAACAGTGGCCTTATCTACAGCTCCCCTAACCAAATCTTCACTGTAGCCCCTGGAGATAAACATATGACACATTTTTTTAGCCTCATTATAAAACACATTATCATTTTTACATAACCTTCTCAATCTTAAACATTCACCATATGGGACAGAAGCAATAGTATGAGGTAGATGGCAGCTACTGCCAGCCAAAAATGTATTACTTTCATCACCAAATGTTCTATGAATGGAAAGTTGATAGCACATTTGCTTCACTTAATTCCAAATTAATATCCAAAAATGAGATCCATCTACCCACTTGTAGGCCATCAAAGGTCAGTCTGAATCTGTTAAGTTGAATATCATCAAAAATGAGTGCACCACAGTATAACCACCTTTACATATAAAAATAAGATCATCTATAAATCTATAATATACTTCCTAAAGAATTATTTTTATATAAGTATTCCAACTCATATAAACTCATCATACAATTGGCATACATGGGGGCAAAACAAATTTGTTTATATATTTGTTTATTAAAAACAAAAAAAAATTATTAACCAAACAAAAATTCAATAATTCAACAACATAAGTAGATGCAGGAGTGTTACCCATGAAATATCAAACTGCCTCCAACCCAAATTTATGTTGAATATTAGTATAAAGACTGACCACATCTATACTAATAAAAACATATCATCAGTAATTTCTAAATCAGATAATTTATCTAAAAAATCAACACTATCCCTGATGTATGAGGGAAGTTTCAACATAAAGGGCAACAAGATTTCATGTAGTAGCAAACCTATGTTAGATAAAAAATACTTCCTTGCCAAAACTATAGGTCTGCCTGGAGGGTTAAATTTGTCTTTATGTATTTTAGGAAGACAAAACAATATAGTTAATTCTCCACTTATATATATCAGAATGTGAAAAATAACCTAATCTCAAACCCTTTTGTAATAACATTTCATATTCTAAAACAGCATTTTCATAATTGTTCATACTGCTTTTCTTGTATGTCTCAAAATCTTGCAAGTGTAGCATGCACATATGAAAATATTTGCCAACATCCATAATAACTATTTTACCACCTTTATCAGGTGGTTTAATTACAATATTTTCATTTTTAGCTAACAATTGTAGCTCCTTCCACTCCTGAATGGTTAAATTATATTTAATTTCATATTTGTTGCCCATAAACTTATTATATGCTTGCTCTATTGCAAAATTAAGAACATCAGCAAATTGTTTAATCCCTTTGTGTTCACAAGGAGGCATAAAATCGCTTTTACACATAATCTTGCTAGTGTCATATAAACTGTAAGCACAAACATCAGGGAACACATCAGAAACATCTTCAACTTCAGAGAACTAAGAATGAAAACTATCCTCAAAATTATCACGGACATCACTACTATCACTAAAATGCTGGCTTACAAAATTACTCATAGAATGTTTAATCTATCAGAAAAATTAAATTTTAAATGCAATTTTTGACATAGTCTATAAATATCACATTTCAGTTCATGTAATTGGGGTACAACAGTTGGAATATATTTTAACCCATAATTAAGCACCTTGGATTGCAAAACTGTTAAAGTCACCTTAGAAATGTGTACAAGTTCATTGTCCTGTAAATCAATACCATCAACTCTTCTTGTACTGTCGCATGCCATCCCTCTTTGTGTTTCCCGCTGGCTGAAAGTGACCCCTTTTCCTCTCTGTATGTTGCTCAGCTGCACTTCCCTGGTTGTTTCGAAATTCATTATTAAATCTTGATGGATTTGGGGGAGCTAGTAGCGTTAGAAAATACTCCTCTTCCCCCTCCGCCAAGCTGAAAGCCCCTGAAATGTCAGATGCAAAGGAGATGTTCTTAGAAGTAGCAGGAGATTTTCTTAAGGTGGAATGACCATCCCCATACAATGAACTCCGTTTCTGCCGCAAGAAAGCACAACCATCTTTATAGTCTCTAAGGTCTCGTCTCAATTTACCACTTTTACATTGAATGAGATCATTCTCATAATTTTTGAGATGCTCATTAATGTCTGCCAAATGTTTATCTAAAACATAAGAGCAGAAGATTTAGACAGTTCATTGTATGTAGCCCTGATATCACCCCCTAACCTGTTGTGTTTTACAGTGTCACATTCAATTAGAATGGTGTGCTGCTACTAACCATCTCTTGGAAAAATTAACATCACATTCACCAGACATGTTAAAAGGGGTAGAAGGGATTTTAAATGCTCTCAAACCCCTCGGTGTTATATCCAAGTTGACATACCTTTGCAGACCCAAGATTTTAAAGTGGGTCGCTGTCCCCTTATGTAATAAATGTTCCATTTTGTCCAGTAAAGCTCCTGATTCACCTGGCAAAAGTGTATGAATGTGCTCACCAACTGCAGAAAAAGGGTTATTTATTCTCACCCTTTGATCTTATTCAAATCTATCCATAAATTTGAGTGAGACTGATGAAGAAGAGGCACTTGAGGAGCAGTTGCCTCTAACATTAGCTCCAGCCGTAGAACCACCATTGGATAAAAATGCCTTGACCTCTTTATTTTTGTTTGGATCGAGACAGATCTGAACTGATTGAACTTTTTTCAACTTGTGTTTTCCCTTTCCCTCTGCCTATACTATATCCCATATTGCAGGCTTTTTTCATGCCTAACTTGTACTTAGCTGTACAAGCTGTCAACGTACCTTGCTATAAGGAATTCAAAATGGTTTGGTTTAGGGAGATGACTTTCAAAATCTTTGGTGAACTTTACAATGCCATCCAGGTAGGCTATGGTATATCTGGTACAGGGTTTTAGAATTTTATCCATGAGTGTCTTGAATATCGCCAGTGCTCAGTGGAGACCAAAAAGTAGCACTCTATACAGGAATAGCCAATCAGATGTAGAGAATGACATCTCTTCTATAACTTCTGGAACTCCTGGAATTTGCCAGAAGCCTTTGGTTAAGTCTACAGTGGACAGAAAGCTAGCCTTACTGACATTTTTAGTCAGTTCATCTACTCAGGGCATGAGATAGGAATGGCATTTAGAGATGTTTATTTAACTTTCTAAAGTTATTACAGAAAGAACATTGGTGTATAAAGCTTTGGGCCAGTATAATAGAACTATTCCACTTACTTTGGAATTCTTCTATGACCCCAAATGTAAGCATTTTCTGTGCCTCCTTCCTGACTACTTGGCATTGGGACTGTAGCACCTGGAATGTTTTCAAATATACTTTCGCACCAATAACAGTTTCTGTATTGTGTTGAATTAAACTAGTTCTACCAGTTGACTCTTGAGAATATGTCCTCATTTCTAAGTTCATTTTTTTACTCTCCTGTTTTTTAGACATGGATAATGTCTCCCCTATTGTAACTTCAGGACAGACTGTGGGGGTTTTAACTACTACAGACACAACAATTTATTTACACCTGCTCTTCTTTTTCATGCTTGTCTCACCTTATAATTCACTTCATTTATATTGTCAGCAATTTCAAAATGTCTTTGCCACATTATGAGGATTTGTCTTTAGCAGTAGGTTCTAAAACAAGCACTTTATTTCCTGGTTTATTTCTCAGCTTGGCTCTCTGATTTAATGCATGTGATGATAGGAGGTACACACAGCTATGCCAGGAGAAGTAGAACAGTGGATGTGTAACATATGCCAGCACAGCTAGCTGGAATTTAGTAAAGAATTATATGTTATTGGAATATCTAACTGATTTGTAAAGTTGCTTGGGTTAAAAATGTATTGACATTGGGTCCTGACTATATTGTAACTGAATTAAATATATACATATATATATATATATATATATATATATATATATATATATATATATATATATGTATATATATATATATATAGAATACTGGAAGAGAAGAGGTTAAACCCAGCTCCAGCTAACTTTGGAAAACAGTAAGAAATTAAATTACTGGGCCTAGGCCATAAATATATTATCTCACAGTTTTAAATGAGGCCAGAGATGCAATGTCTGTAAGAAGCATGGTTTGTTAGTCTGTGTTGGAGGAGTAAAGCTCTTGTGTGTGTATTGACATATAGTTGCTAAATCCTGGCAGTTCCTAGCAATGGGGGCTTGCATGGGAGCCAGAAGTCAGATGACCAGATGTATGTGATGTCATTCTGTACATAAATAATATTTTAATACTAGCTGAGACTGAAGTCTCAGGGCAGACTGTTTCTTGAAACCTGACATAGAAGGACTCCTCACTTACTTCATCATGCCTTGCTCTATTAAGTAAGTAGGAATAATAATTCTCTAGATCAGTCAGGAAAATATAGTGAGAATAGTTAAGTATTGTTTTTCTGTAACTGTGTGAATCTTTCCAGTTGTGTTGTTTTTAATATTTCTTGTGATTGAAACTCTGGTGTTTACTGTAAATATATATTTCATATTTTAATGTTCTTTTATTATTTATTATTAAATATATTTAAATTTGTCATTGTGGCTGGTCCTTTAAAAAATATTTTGAACTTTGAGAGTACTTATATCTATTGGTGACACTGTGCCCACAACTGAAGCCTGGCTGTTTGGTCAACATTACCATTTGTATTAATATTAATTTCACTCAGTATAATTGAGTACCCTTGCAAGCGTCTTAGGTAGCTGGCTTTGTAGTGTCTGGTGTTAGTGATAACTACCTTATAGCCTGGCCAAAAGTGGGCACAATGGGTAAATCTATGCCAGCGTTTCCGAGGTGTGTGTGTGTATGTGTGTGTGTGTGTGTGTGTGTGTGTGTGTGTGTGTGTGTGTGCGCGCGTGTGCGCGCGTGTGTGTGCGTGTGTGTGCGTGTGTGTGCGTGTGTGCGTATGTGTAAATCAAATCTCACAGTGTGTATGTGTGTCAGCTACTTGGAACAGGGACACAAAGCACTGGTTTCACAAAGAGGGTGCTGGAGGACTTGGCTTGAACACTCTACTGAGGATTTAACCCTATAACTGTGATAGCGGGGATCCTTATTAGGCCCTGGAGGAAAACAAATATAAAGAAATTCAGACGCCAAACTGTGAAAAGTAGGTGCTGGTCAGTGGCTGCACTCTTCTGCACAAGGGACTTAAGAATTTTTTCCATTTTTCATAGACTTGATAATTAAAATTCTGTACACACACCAATTTTGCTTCACAGGAAAACATAACAGAGCAGTAGTCACTCTTCTATGAAATACCCTACACACTGCAATGAATATCCGTGTAATAACAACTCCCTGTGTTAGTAGCACAACAGGTAGCATGCTTTCTTTTGATGCAGAAGGCTGTGGGTTCTACTCCCACAGCATGTAGATGGATTGCTGTCACTGTGTTGTACTTTAAGGGGGTGTGAGGATGCTGCAGCTCTGAATATGACATCCTTTGGATGTGATGCCTAGTAACTATGAACCTGTCGATGGTTTGCCATCCATTCCCTATTACAAGACCTAGCAGAACCCCTCAGCACTCTCTTTAACCATAGCCTGAGAAATGGCTTTGTCCCAGCAGAGTGGAAAACATCAACAGTAATCCCTTGCACAAAGGGGGCCCATCAACTGACCGTGGGAACTATCAAACTCTAAGCCTAACCAGCCTTATCTGCAAGGCCATGGAAAGAATCATCATGGACCCTATTTGCAAGGACATAGATGACCTTCAAACTCTTGACAAGACCCAGTTTGGTTTTGTCAAGGGTAGATCTTGCTTATTAAACCTAGTGGACTTCCTTGATGAGGTAACCAAAGCCCTGGATGAGGGCAAAACAGTATATAACTCATATCTTGATTCAGCCAAGGCCTTTGACACAGTCCCCCACTCAGGTATCATAGAGAAACTCTCCCAGCTGGGGATTAACCCATGCATTACTAGCTGGGAGTCAAATGGCTCACCAACAGAATGCACACTGTCAAAGTTGGGGAGTCCACCTCCACCAGAAGACCAGTCACCAGTGGGGTATCACAAGGATCTGTGCTGGGCCCTCTGCTGTTTGGAATCTATTTCTCTGAAGTCCAGGTGAAGGTAGATGGCCTGCATCTTACCAAGTTTGCAGATGGCTGTAAACTGGGTACAATCATAGACTCCACCAGTGATATTAATATATTACAGAAAGGGCTGATACAGACAAATAATTGGTGCCAAACTCATAGACTAAAACTTAACATAAAAAAATTACTCATTATCCCCTTTGGCAAAGATGTAGCCCTGCTAATTATGATATAGATAGTTCCCCCTAAATTCCAACTCAGTGGTGCAAGACTTGGGAATACAGGTTGATAGTAATCTAAACTTCGATCACCATGTATTTGTAGTGGTAAGAAAAGCATTTTACATTGAGCATCTCATAAATAAGAGCATCACATCCAAGACCAGGGAGGTTATAGCTCCACTGTAGTTGACCACTATCAGGCCACTAATTGTGTACAATGCTCCCTTCTGTATGTACCTCACCAGAATCGAGGGCCTCTAAAACATGACATACATGGAAAAACTGAAAGCCCTGTCACTGTAGTCTATATCACACAAGCTGCTGAGAGGCAATTTGTGCCTGGCTTAAAGAGCAGTCTCAGACCCTGCTGTAATGGAAATGCTGTACATCCGCAAATCAAATGGGACAAGAATAACTCTCTCCAGGGATCTCAACCTAGCCTGTGACATTAACAGAACATGCTGGAAAGACAGATATATCTTCCAGCAATTGCCCCTCCTGTGGAATAAGCTCCCACTCTATGTGAAGCAGAGCTCCTCAATTACTCTATTCAAGCACGACCTTGACAACTGGATGGGTGACCATAAATTCACCCTGGGGGTGGCACCTATATCCCTCATGGACAGGGCAGTTGGTGCTGATCACAGAATTGCTTTGCTAACAGTGACCATCCAACTATTGTCAATAAGGGTACTTGTTTTTTTTCACATGGCTAGACTTGCAAATGCCCTAGGGCCATGAGCCTAGTTGAACTCCTATGAATCTATGAACCTATGAACTCTGTATGGACACATAATTTTAACAGTCCATAAAGTATTCATTTTCCTGTCATGAGGATCTTTTGATTAGAGTAAATCCTCATTTAGGCACAATGGTTTAACAGCTACAGATTTTCAGTTACCATAGCACAGCTTTTTAGCCAACACAGCCTAGGCTGCTACCACCTTGAGAGACAGTATTTACTTTTGGGGTTGTTAAGCAATTATATTTGCACCTTCATCAGAGTTTGCATTTCCAAGTGGTGGAAAAAAACTCATGGAGAGAGACCACTTTCCAGGTAGTTTCACATTTTTTTTTTGTTTTTTTCTGGTGGTGAAAAGAAAGTCAAAGCACTTTTCAGGCAGCTTCTCAAAACTACAGTTTGCATGCTACAATCCACCACTGTCACATTTAATAGTGGATTGTAACAAACCAGTCTCTGAAACCATTTTCATAAAAGGTATAATAATTTCATTTCTATGAGACAATAGCACACATATTTTTAGCAAACAGGGTGAATATAAAAGTCCAGCTCTTTGCATTAGCTATAGCAAATACAGTCCACATACCTCTCAACTGTCCCTGATTTTGACTCAAATTTTAGCTCTGTCCCTCTTAATCCCTCCTAAAACTAGTGACTTTTGGAGGAAAGGTGGTGAATTATACTTAATGAATAATGACAATAATTAAGAGTTATAGATTTCTTTTACTTCAGAAAATGTGTATTAATGCATATGCTCTGATTCTGTCAATGTTTCAAGTTAATAGCACTAATATTTTAAAAGTGTCCCTGATTTTTCATGACTTGTCCCTGATTCTGTTGAAATTTGTCCCCGATTGGTTGAGAGGTCTGACAGTCCATTGTTGTAAAAATTCTTCACAGATAATTTTAGTGATTGATAAGGTTGAATTCCCACAGGTATGTGCCAGTTCCACATACGAATTCTCTTCTTTCACACATTTCAGGGATATTTTACAAACTTTATATAATAGGGGCAGCTTCCAGCCTAGTTTCTTCCCTTGAAACTTCTGGATACAATCTTTTCTCAACCTAGGATTAAGAAAAACAGAAATATAAAAGGTACCTTCTTGTCTGCCCATTAGTTTTCCCAAAAGACACCTGTTCCTCATCGAGACTTGCTTATTTGCTTTGTCTTATCCTTTATATACAAAGTTTTCTCTATGCTCAGCAATCAATACCATTCCACTAAATATAGAATACATATACATAGAAATATCCATACATGTTTATGCTCACGCATAGCACAAAGCAGAGCAAGATCCCAGCCATAACTTGTAATGTCATTTGGTGATGTAGAGCTCCATGGGACTGCTCCTCATATGCACAGATAAGAAAATATAAGTACTACTTCTTTTGGTATAGTCCATCATAGATCTGCAACATGAAAGAGCGGTGATTTCACTCTAGAGATTGACAAGAGTCACTGAGTACAAACCCTTATGAGATGCAAATGAGGTCCAGGAATGAGGAACAAGGCAAATGCCTTTAAAACAGTCCATGAATTCTGTTACCCACCATTGTATAGTGGTTGGGCATTCTGTGTGCTCACCGGTATATAGCTCTTTTCTTGGATCTGTATAGTACGTCAGGGAAATCACACATAAATACCTATGCATGTGTATGTGTTTGTGTGCATGCATGTAGGTTTTTATTAATGTAATAGTGTGTTGAACTGCTATCTCCTATTTTTATTAAGTAATATTTTGATGTTATTTTTTTAAAGTGACAGTTAATTTATTTGATGTATTTCATAGTATAATGAAGCTTACGCTAAGAGTTTCTAATTTTATAGTTTAATTATGCTTTAATTAATTTAAATGAATTAGCATGAATACTTATTTATAATCAAGTCTAATTTTTCCAATAATGCCATTTCCTGATTGGACAGTCAGGGGAAAGTGTGCAGCCTTGTATTACACCCTTACTAACTGTTTTTCCTTGTTGTGTTCAAGCTGTTGCTTCTTGAGTGATACAAACAATATGCACAAGAACTACCATGTATTCTGGTTTACCCGTGATTCTTGATCTGGCTGTGGCCCAGAGTTTTTCATGATGTAAACAGTCAAATGTCTTGCTGTAATCAATGAAACACATGTAGATATCCCTTTGATATTATTTTGCCTTTTCAAGGATCTGTCTCACATCTACAGTGAAGTCTCCTTTCTCTCACTATTTCCTAAATTCTGATTGCACTGCTGGTAATTTTGGTATAATCTGCAATGAATAATCGTGTGAAGAAACTGCTGGCATGTGGGTTTAGAGCAACTGTGTAATAATTTCTGCAAATGTTCTGATCACCTTTCTTCAAGACTGATACAAACACTGGACCTTTTTCAGTCAGTCAACCAGCATGTTCTCTTCCAATTTTCCTGGCAGAGCCTCGCAAGCATTGTAACAGCTGCATCAGAAGACTGTACTGCTAAACACTGTAAAAGCTGCATCTGAGTACTGTACTTGGAAACGCTGTAACAACTGCATCTGAGTACTGTATTTGTAAGCACTGTAACAGCTGCATCTGAGTACTGTACTTGTAAAAGCTGTAACAGCTGCATCTGAGTACTGTAATTGCAAGTATTGTAACATTTGTATCCGAGTATTGTAATACTTCAATGGGAATGCCATAAATGCGCAGTGCTTTGCTTTTTGGTAAAAGTTTCAGTGTTGATTCTATTTCTTTTTCTTCTACTTCTTTCATCACAATTGTATTCTGATAGTAAGGTAGAGTTGAAACAGTTATTGATATATTTGATTGCTACAGTACAATGACTCTGCATAGTCTTTCCATCTTAATTTTGTCAAAATCATTCACAATAAGTCTGTGAGTATTTTCTTAACCTTTCAATTTGAGGTTGGAATTTTCTCTTTAGTTCTCATAACTTTAGGGAAGTTGATCCACTACTATTTTCTGTGCCTATCTCCTGGCATCCATCATTTTAGTTTTTATGTTTGTCTTATCTAGTGGTATGTTGAAAATCTTGGCTGAGTTCCAGTACCGCCTCTCTCTATCCTGGGCCTTTAACTTCTCTATGTTTTTAAGCAACATTCAAAGTTTCATTGGTCAACCAATTTGATTGATTTGCCTCTTCACCTTTTGCAGGGACTTTTCACGTTCCTGGAATATAAGTGTCTTTCCATAATGTTTTTTGGTATCTTCAAATTTGTATCTAAATCAGTGAAGTGATTTGACCTTGAATTGTAGTGGCAAATAATTCTTAAGAGTGTACTTAATAATTATCTGGCTGACTTACTCTTTTTTACCCATTTAGCTTGATTTTTCATACCGTTTGCTAGTGATCTGTACCAGTCATCACACATTTTGTTTTATTGATGTTATTGAGCTTTACAGTCATTTACTTCCAAAATCATCAATTTGATTTCTATGCAACCTGTTTTAACAAGTCTTTGCCCACAGTCTGCTGAAAAAAGGCATTTGAAATTAACAGGTTATTGGCTTTACAAAATGTCTCCTACCTCATTTCTTTTATCAAGCTCATGTTTTCCAGTCACGACTCACGTCAGTCACTCATCGCAACCAGTATACAAACTATATACCTAACTGCAGAAATACTGGGAATAATCACACAGTAGTCTTGGCTGACAGCTCACACGACAAAACTTTGAAACTTTACTTGATTTTCTTACCTTAAATAAAAATGTTATTTCTGAGCAATTCTCACAATTCAGAAAATGGTTAACTGTTTTGACCTCACAGAAAAAAACATATTTGTTTTCCGAGATAACTCAGAACTTTTTAGACCATAAGGAAAATATTTAAAGTAAAATAACACTGCAATAAAATAAGAGCAAAAAATAACAACAACAAAAGTAAATATAAATATGCAAACTATAAACCAAAAAATCATTAACCAGAGTGTAATTTTGTTTAGTAGATCTCAGAAGAAGACTTTGGCCTTCACCCCACTTTCATTTCTGGTTCATGCATTCTGTCTAATGATGTGTACTTCAACTGGTGATTGTTAAAATGGTTTGTTTGAGATGCTTTAGCAGATATGTATATGTAGGAGGATGTTCCTGAGTCAGTGCATGCCATCACCCACAGTGTCACTGAATTATCCATCTGCAGGCAACATTCTATGACTTCCATGACACAGATATAGTGGACAATGTCTGTGTGGACAGAGGCACCATCCAGGAGTTGTCTGAGGTATGTCACCACCATATGCAGACTCAGGAGTAAACATCCCTATTCACACCAAGCTGGGTGTACTTTTAAGAATAGTAGCTACACAGACCTTCCATCGACCATCTGGGGACATGATGATTGCATTTCAGGCATCTGCTTCAAGGATATTGCACCAGTTTCTCAATGCCTTGCTACAGGATGTGGAGGAAAAATGTGGTTCTCTTACATCATAGAGAAGAGAAGTAATCCCAAGGAAGCAATTTATGAAATAGCCAATTTCCATGAGGTACTGTGAACCATTGACTACACCCACACTGCCATCAAGATCCCACCTATGGAACAGAGACAGTAATGCATCACAATAAGAGATTCTACTCTAAGAAATGCCAGATGGTATGAATGTATAGTGTATAATATATAAAGTATCAATGGGCCACCCAGGCAAGGTCCACTATTCCCACATCTGACATACACATGACTTATAACAGCAATGTGTGTGGGATTATTTTCCCCCAGTTGACCTTATTGATAATGCTAGGTATGCTCTGGAGCCATGGCTCATGACAATAAGAAACCCAAAGAGCATGGAGAGAATGCATACAACACCCCCTATCACAGACATGATTCATTGTCAAATGTCTGCTCAGATTACTTAAGACCCATTTCTGTTGTCTATATGTCTCTATTGGTGCCCTATAGTATTATATCAAAACAAGCAGTAAAATATATGTAGTGTGTGTGCAGTATTACATAACATGTTGGCATGCAAATAGATACAGCAGGAGAGAGATATTTGAGAAGAGGATATCCCAGAGTAAGCAGCAGTGTAGTTGCCTTTTGAGGAACCCATCAAAGAGCCAGCACAGGGGATGACCATGTGAAGTAGAGGCAGGAACAGTATGCCATGGCATTAGCTAAAAGATAACAGATGATTCACAACTGTGGGACAAATTAAACATGACATACAACAGTAACAATGGTGCATGCAATGTTATACACAGGTTTTGCTATTCCATGCATGGACTGGTCACATTGTGCATCAAATTCAGGTTACCCAGCTAAGAGTACCAAGGGCAGCATGCAGTTGTCATCATATACATAGGTTAAGAGGTCTACAGTGACAGCTGTCAACAATGGGCTGTGTGTGTGTGTGTGTGTGTGTGTGTGTGTGTGTGTGTGTGTGTGTATATATGCGCGCGTGTGTATACGTGTGTGTGTGTGTGTGGGGGGGTAGATGTGGTGTGGGAAAAGAGGGGTCTAAATCTGTGAGTGTGTATCTCTTGTTCAGGTGAGAGTGGTGTGCCAGAAAGACAAGGCAGGGAGGTGGTGGTGTCTCCAGAGTGGTGCAGGTGGTGCTGCTGTTGGGTATGTGTGTGTTTTGTGCATGGATACAGTTCCAGCAGAAGATGCAGCACTATGCTGGGTTATGATTGATGGGTTTAGGGCACACACAGGAGATGTGTGCATGTGTGTTACACATGAACATCCAAATCCACAGGGGGTGGGCACCCCTTCTGGGAAATGTTGCGGCATAATGCCCAGAATGCACAGAGCCTGATGTGCTCTTTGAGCATGAATGGCATGATATACTACATCTGTTTTCACCACAAACACCTCATCTGCATCTGTGGCCATTATATCCCACAGTGCCCTCAATACTGGATGGAGATTTAGAGGGGATGCCATGGGTTCTAGACTCTCCTGTGATGGGCTTTACTGGAAGAAGTTGAGGATGACTGTCCACAAATGGCATTGGCCATGATGGTTGGCTTCACAGCGATATCTGCAGCATACAGACTTTCTACTTTGGATTTCAATTCTGTTACAAAAATGGCATACAAAATCATGCAGCATCCCAATCAACTTTACTATAGTTGTACTGCTTTCTGCCTGTAATGTATAATGGCCATGCACATATACTAGCAGTGACCATAGAGAAACTGAGATTAGTAGGGGGTAATATCCATGGCATGGCTGGCCATAGATACAGCAAGCCACTGGACAGGGAGATCCCTGTGCAGATGTGTCAGCCAACTCATGTCCTTTTGTGGCATCCTGGGACAGAGATGTGGATTACATAGGCACATGAGCTGTATCTATGGAAGGGAAAGGAGTCCTACAGCAAGTATACAACATATCTCTACATGTTGGCCATGCATTATCACACCAAATGCCTATGCATGTGCCATTTCAGACTAATATACCCATGGCATTAATACATTATGACAGCTCTGTCCTATAGATATCAGCTCTAAACTACAGCAGATGCCAACCTTATGCTGTCAGCTGCCCATGTTACTACCAGTCTTGTCTGCCTATAGTACAAAGCATGGCTCAGAAGGCTTGTTGGACTGCATTGTTTGTAACAGTATTTATGTCTACATAGCCTTTATTTGTCCTTGTGCACAACATACCAACACTGGCTTGGGTGTATACACACATGCGCGCGCGCACACACACACACACACACACACACACACACACACACACACACACACACACACACACACACACACACACACACACACACACACACACTCACACACACACTCTCTCTCTCTCTCTCTCTCATGCATGCACACAGACACACACACACACACACACACACACACACACACACACACACACACACACACACACACACACCTTTCATAGCTTCTGATGGCCAACAGCACCTTACTGATGATAGTGCAATTAATTAGCAATTTGCTGCTTCACTGCTTCACCATTGCACGTGGATCTTCCAGTAGGAGCATATGATATTTTATGCCTAGTTATCCTTATGACCCTGACATCACTGCAAACCTAGAAAATGTTTAGTCTACCTGTTATTACCTGGAAGGCTGATAGTGAGACACAGACATGAAAATAATGATTTTTTTAATTTTATTCTGTCTTCGTCTCTGTCCCTCTTTAATATTTTTATTTGATGCTTCTTGACTTATTTCTGTCCATCTGTGTTACTATTTTACACAGTGTCAGTCACAACTGTGCCTGTGGTATGGCAGTAGTCCATGCTCTGTTGTTCTGCTCTGTCTTGTCCTAAGGCTCAATATCTGCCTCCAGGCCTGCTTCTGTGTTGAATGTCATAAGTCATGTATTGGGGGACACATAGAGGTTTCCTTGGTGCCCACCAGAGGTCAATCACTCTAAAGAGTTGTTGTCACACCCACTGGAGGCACCACCAGTAAGTCACATTATGTTACCCATCAGGAGATAGAGGAGGTGATGGATGAATATTTTAGACTGGCAGCTTGACTCCCCCATTGGCCACCTGGAGACCATCCTAGTGTAACTAGCAGAGTCACACCACAACCTAGTATAATGTGCAGTCTGAGGGAGGACCCAGTGGGAAAGGCAGTCATAGTGGAGATTAAACTATGCTTAGCTTCTTCCCAGGGCAGTGTGAAAAAGAATGGGGCCCCATCCTATCTCCAATCATGGTCTTCACCTTCCTTTTGTGTCACCTGTCTCCCCTATTTGTTGTCCAGTCCTCTTCATCACCATTAGTCATCCTTCTGTCAGAGTGTGTGTGTGTGTGTGTGTGTGTGTGTGTGTGTGTGTGTGTGTGTGAGTGTGTGTGTGTATGTGTGTG
Source organism: Protopterus annectens (assembly GCF_019279795.1). Taxonomy (NCBI): domain Eukaryota; kingdom Metazoa; phylum Chordata; order Ceratodontiformes; family Protopteridae; genus Protopterus; species Protopterus annectens. Next base: position 896,879,919 of record NC_056748.1, read on the forward strand.
TGCATGAGAGAAACAGAGTATATCTATTCATTGTAAACCCTCCCTTCTTGTATTGGCACTGCCCATGTTGATCTTTGCTTGTGTTTTATGTTTGTTCTTGTGCCCCTGCATCCAGCTCTATACCTTCTTTCCATCTCCCAAATTCACCTTATATCCCTCCTCATCTACCCTTCTTGAAAATAAAAATGGTCCCTTGTCCCGCCCAAAAAAATATTTCCTTCTCCTCTCTACTCCTTCCTCATTTCTTTCTACAGTATGTGTTCCTCTACTTGCTCTTCCCCCTCTTTGATGTCCTTATACTACCACTTCCTCTTCATGTAAATAAATAAACTTAGAAGAGATCTTGCTTTGAACCATGTACTATAGCATGCAGCATGGAGAGGTTGTGTGTGCGAACTTGCATAACCATATCTATGAAACATACCTGCTGCTGTGAGCTCAATAATTCTGGAAACTCACCTATAGTATACTTGTTTGCTCAACAGCACTGTCATTTATGTGGATGAATTTCTTAATGAGTTAATAGTTTGGGTGCTAAATACCTCTTTCTTGATTAACTGTCTTGAAGCTGTGTAGTGGTAATCGGCATCACCACAGTAGCCCATATGTGACCATATTAGAAATGTTTCTGAATGACAAAGTAGTCTGTGTTTTTAACAGCCATTATAGTATTTTGTATGCATCATCTCTGCTTACTTTTGATTAATTCTGCACTAGAAACAACTCTAATGGTATGTGTAGACTGAGAATCCTTGGTATTGTCCTTCCTGTCTTAAGGTAATGTTACAACATCCCCCCTTTCTGTAGTGTGCCACACCAAGAACTTTAGTAGCAATTATTTATTAAATAAGGGGGAAGAACATTTAAAAAAAGTACAGTTTGTACATGGGTAATTATTGCTATAACTATCTGCTTTTGGAATTTCTTTGACTCCTCCTACAAAGAACTACCAGACAAGTACGGTACAATACTAAAAGACCTCAGAATCATCGCTGTTAGCACATGAACAAATTTATAACGTTTATGGGACTCAGTGTATGCTGGTTGATGTGGCAATTACTAGAACAAATGTTTCCAAGAAGTGTTCAACAAACAGGTTAATAGAATGAGGAGTTAACCATGAATTTCTCAAAGATAAATTGTGCTCTACCAACATGGAACTGACAGAAGTGAACTATGCAACATAAAGGAGGAAAGTGGTATATCTGTTAGCATTATGTGATCCAAAATGTAGTACAGTGTTATCCATTATTTGGATAATAAATTAGTATGAATGGATCTCCTAATTTTAGCAATATATTGATATACCACTTCACTAGTTACTTAAAAATCATATTATGGAAGTAAACAAAGCTTTATGAGGCTGTTTTTATAAAGTAAATTATCACTTAAAAGTTAGTGCTGATGTGGTTTGATTGTTTGAAAACACGGTAAAAGTGGCTCTTGTATATGATATTCTACTGTGAGATTTCTGGCTGAAGCTTTCTCATACAATAGAATATTTTATGAGAGCTAGGAATTTCACTCCACAGTTTCTGAACTAAGACTCTTAAGTTTTATCGGCATTCAGGAAAACTCTTGCTCTCATTCACATTGTAAAGCTTCTAACTACAAAACACAACGACAAATTTCTAGGTTTGAACAGTACAGTGTAAATACGTATCTATGTCAGTACTGTTTGAATAACATATAAGACTCTTATGCAGTAAGTGTTTTAATCATTGCCATACATACTTTCCTGATACCCTGACATCAATTTGCAACTGGTATTTAATGCCTTGCAGAACTGTTCCTGGCTATTCTGGTGCCCTGTGCCATTCCACAATCTGGTGTCCCTCTCAACTTTAAGCTGAGTTTCAAAAACAAATATGTCCTTTCATGTAAACGTGATAGATGTCTTACTACAGTATTTGCTTTGGCCCTGACTGCAAGTGCAGCATCAGCGTTCTTTTATGAATCCCTGTACTGGACTACTGACTCCTTGGCATCTGCTGATTGTGTTCCCCCACACCTTCCTCCTGTGGAACCTGCCTCCATTTCCACACACTATCTATGCCTCTGGTGCCTTCTACCATACCAAGAACATGGCTAAAATGGTCAACTGTTCAGCTCATCTACCTGGTAAACAACCATATGAATGTAATTTATGCCAAGGGCCATTGGCACATGTTGTTAGCTCTTTCCCATTACAATGGGATTTGACATATGGCTGCAGCATATAAGTCTGTTCAACTAAAAGATCAGATCCAAGTCAAGAATTTGAATGTCAAAAGTTTGAAGTCTGCTTAAATTTAGGGAAAAATGAATCTGAAGTATAATTAAAACGTTATGTTTGCAGGGAGATACCAAAGACCCTCCCACAACACCATTCATGTAGGTGGCTTCACCCCTGCTCCCATTTGCTTAGTATAAAGATTGTAAATGCCACATCACAGTGGGGAAACTAGAATTTTCAAACAGTTGACAAGATTCAATAACAGTGTATTTATGCACTCAGCAACATTCAGACTAGCATTCAGTGAATTGCGTGCATACCTACATTCACACAATCCTTTCCAAGCCTTCAAGCTGATCTCCTGCAGCATGGTGGGCAGCAACTTATTAGGAACACGGTATGGCTTTGTTATACTGGGTTATTTATTCATTCATTCATTCATTTATTCTCATATTAACTGCTTAATTTAGTGCAGGATCACAGAGGAACCTGATCTTGTGCTAGCACTCAACAGGTAAAAGGTAGAGAAACTAATACTGTATGGTATGACAGACCATTCCAGAGTGTATATACACATACAGCAAGAGCCAGATCATGGCAAAATGGGGGCTTAAGCAGGGTAATTAACCAGTGCCCCCCAACAAGCCAAACCAATATCGCATTACTTGGTTATCTCTTTCCAATTACCACAAAACATTGTTCAGACCTGTTGGTGTACATACTATTTTGTTCTTTACTTTTACAATAATCACAAAGATTTGGATTTAATGGCAATAAAGGATTAATATTGTACTGTTCATTGTTGTATGGACAGTAGCATGTGTATCTCCTTTTCAGCATTCTGAATAAATCAGATTGTTGATATTGTATTCGTAACTCCTTTCTTTCTTCACACATTGATTTCAGTTATTTGTGACAGCCTCCATTGCTATCTGTTGTGGCACATACAGTCAGTACAAAGGTCTATAGAGAGCCTGGTATCATAGGCAAGGTTTTGAATCTGGTACCATCTGTCTGTCAGACAACTGTGTCAGACAGCAGTGGCTTACATGCAAAAAATAGTTATGGCACAGTTAGAGGGCCAGCTTTTTCAGGCCTTGGCCTACAAGGTAGGGCATCCATACCCCTTATGATAGGAAAGTGATGTAAGCCCTTCAAAGGTGCTGTTCATGACACAATCAATATGCGTATTTCTGTGGTATCCATGATTGATATGAACCTGTCTGATATCTGTCCTGGCATGTGTTTGAAAATTACAAGATGCTAATGTCTATTGTCATTCATTGCTCACAGGCATTACTTATTTCTGAAATAAATATGCTCTGTATTGCATGTCATCCAAACATTTCTTTATTACTGCAATTCTTTTGTTCACACTATACAGCTTAATGGCAGATAAGGGCTTCCATAAAACATTTCTTACTGTATGCCATGCTGCCAAATCATCAGAAATTATGATTAGGCATCTATTATGACACTTTCTTATGTTTTGTTGCAGTCAAATTTCTATTATGTTACTGTTCCCTGTAATTCCTTGTGAGTATGCTCAGAATAACGATGTTTGTGATATACGCAATTTACCAATGGAAATTTTGAAATCATGCAATGTCACCTGATCTGTGTTGTAATTTGTCATTTATGTATGTTCGGTGTTATTATATTACCATCTAACATTTACACAAATAGCACTCTTAAACAAAAAGAAAGTACTTCATTCACCTAAATTCTGTTGAGTACCCATTTCTCTATAGGTCCTTTCTGACTCAGTTACACAGCAATCCTTTACACTATTCTAGCATGTCGAAGGGTCAGTTGCTGGCGTCCTCTCCTGTTCAGCTGGTGAATCTGGGAATCTTGAGGCAATGTTACAATTGCCTCATGTACACAGACAACCCTCTCTTCCTCCCAACAATTACAAATATATGTGAGAGATGCAACTATATAGCCAAACTGGAGGCTGAGCTCTCTCAACTCAGTACTGGCAAAACCAGTCAGGAGGAGAAGGTAACTACGCATACCACAAACCCAGTCTCACATAGACCTATCACAACTGCAAACCAAACAGATAAACACACAAAAACATACTCGGAGGCTCTGATTAAAAATCTACCAAAACAACAGAGGCCTCCAAAGAAAACACCCAAGCGACCACTACCTCAAGACATAGCACATGCAACACATAGTTCACAAAGTCAGTGTGCTAAACAGTCACAGCCCTTAAGGCCAAACAGCATGCCAGATACACTTGTAATAGGTGACTCCATAGTCAGACACACTGACGTCCCACTCACCAGACTGAACAAGGAAAAGGTTACGGTAAGCTGCCTGTCAGGCGCTAGAATCCACCACATAACACAAGCACTCAGGTCACTCCAAAGCAAGTACAAATATGACTCAGTCATTGTCCATGCCAGTGTGAATGACCTGAGACGTACCTCCCTGGACTACATGAAAAGAGACATAGAGGAGCTCTCTGATTATGTAGCCCAGGCCGGTATGACCCTGACCCTGAGCAGCATCTTACCCTCACCAAGAATGATGCCACAGTACAAAGACAAAATGATCAGCTTTAACAATTGGCTTAATTACTGGTGTCATTCTAAGGGGATCCAATGTCTGTCTGCTTGGGATGACATGCTCGACAAGCCACGCTGCTTCGCAAGGGATGGCTTGCACCTGTCACCTCTGGGCTTCCGGATATTGGCCAAGGCTCTTGCCACCCCCATAGTGCCTTTTTTTAGGCAAGGCTCAAAAGACAAACCCACCTCCCTAGAAAACACAAGTGAAAAAAAACTAAGGGTAATGCTGCTCAATGCCAGAAGTCTAAACCACAAGATGCATGCTCTCGAAGCCCTCCTCAGTATGGAGAACATCGATGTCTGTGCAGTGACTGAAACCTGGTTCAAGGCTCCTGAGAGCACCCCAGCACTACCAGGTTTTACCTCATATCATGCTTTCCGGCCCCAAAACTTGGACCGAACCACAAAAGGAGGGGGAGTATCCATATTCATCAAAGATACCCACACCTCCAGGTTAGTGGCAACACACGAAGCATCGGAGACCATCCAGGTGCAACTAACCATAGGCAAAACTGCCCTACAGTTTGTAGCATGCTACAGACCACCCTCTCAAACTCAGGAACCCCACTCAGCCTTCCTGAAGACACTGGAGAGTATGAATGTCTCTCCAAATACCATCATATTGGGAGACTTCAACTACCCAAACATAGACTGGGAACATTACTCAAGCCCCAACACCCTAGTCCAAAGGTTCCTAGAATTCATAAACTCAAATGCGATGGAACAACTAGTCACCATTCCCACAAGAAGAGATAATATACTAGACCTGATCATCACAAACATGGGGACAAAATGCTCCACACCGGAAGTATACCCCTCATTGGTGAGATCAGACCATAAATTAATCTCACTGGAAATCCACATCCTGCCCCCACCCCCTGCACAAAAGACCACAGTGAAGAACTTCTCAAAAGCCAACTTCACACTTCTTAAGACTGAAGTGGTATCCTTCAAGGCCCCTGGGCCAGTGGAAACCACAACCCACACCGCTGAATCCTTTATAAATGCCTTCTACGGGCACCTTCAAGAATGCATGGATCATGCAATCCCTAATAAAACCAAGACCCATTCCCCCAAAGGCAGGCACCCTGTCTGGTGGACCCCAGCCATTAACAAACTTTACAACAGGAGGAGGAAGCTACTACATGACAGAGCAAAATCCCTAAAAGGGAAGGCATCTCTGATCAGTACTAGCAAAAAACTACGATCACTCATAAAATCATCCAAGCCCAACTTTGAGAGAAAAATCGCAAAAGACACAAAAGACAATCACAAGGCCTTCTTTAGCTATGTTAGAAACCTGGGTGGAAACTCCCAGATATTCTCAGAGTTAGTCCAAAATGACACAAAATACACTGAACCCACAGACATTGCCAACATTCTGGCAAACAGGTTCAGTGCAAATTTCTCCCCCCCCTCCCCCCCCAAAAGGAGAAATATCTATCCCAGCAGAGTGTAGCCTCCCTAACATCTCAGATGCCCAGGTGAGAGCCGCCCTCTCCAAAGCTAAAAACACAGCATCAATGGGACTGGACGGTGTCCCGGGCTGTGTGCTACATGAACTCCAAGAGGAACTAAACCCGCACATAAGGCTGCTGTTTAATCTTAGCCTTACTACAGGATACATACCCAAAGAGTGGCGTACAGCAACAGTGGTCCCACTCCACAAAGGCGGTGCTTCTACGGACCCTGGAAATTACCGACCCATAAGCTTGACGAGCCTGGTCTGCAAAGCTATGGAAAGGATCATTATGGAACTCATAAACAAAGACATTGGGGACCTACAGACATTGGATCCTACCCAATTTGGCTTTGTCAAGGGCAGATCCTGCCTTTTGAACTTGGTCAACTTCTTTGAAACAGTCACTAAGGCCATTGATGAGGGTAAGGCAGTTCACACAGCCTACCTTGACCTTGCAAAAGCCTTTGACACAGTACCCCACTCGGGCATCATAGACAAACTCAACAGCTTAAATGTAAACCTATATGTCACAAGATGGGTTGCAAACTGGCTCAAGGACAGAACCCACAAGGTCAGAATTGCTGGAGCCATGTCAGACTCTAAGCCAGTCACAAGCGGTGTCCCACAGGGCTCAGTCCTGGGACCCCTCTTGTTCGGCATTTATTTTTCCGAGGTGCAAGCAAACATAGGAGGATTGTGGCTGACAAAGTTTGCAGATGACTGCAAACTGGGCGCCATAATTGATACTCCAGCGGACACAAGCATCCTTCAGAGAGGCCTCATAGAAACGGATAATTGGTGCCAGAGCCATGGCCTTAAACTGAACGCCAAAAAATGTATAGTCATACCCTTTGGGAAAAACAAAGTACCCACAAATTACCACATAGGTGGTAATCCATTAAGTACGGAAAAGGTAATCAGGGACCTAGGGACCCAAGTTGACAGTAACCTCTCATTTGACACTCACATTGCCAAAGTAGTTAGGAAGACCTTCTATATTGCCCACCTTATCATGAAGGGATTCACATCTAGATCAAGAGAGGTCATTGTGCCCCTGTACTCTTCTCTTATCAGGCCCATGATTGAGTACAATGCCCCATTTGGGATGTATCTTACCCGACACCTGCAGCAGTTGGAAAGACCCCAAAAGTTCCTCACCAAGAGGATAAAGGGTCTCAAACATATGTCATATGCTGCCCTGCTGAAGAAACTCCAGCTCTATTCAGTCGCATACCGCCTACTCAGAGGTGATCTATGCCTGACGTACAAGGCCATGTCCAATCCGGAATTAATGGACATGCTCCACCTCAGAAAATCCAAATCCATCAGAGCCACGAGAGCAAGAGATTTGAACCTCAACACAGAAATAAATAGGATGTGCTGGAGGGACAGATTCATAACCCAGAGGCTCCCTACACTCTGTAACAGAATCCCAGTCCATGTTAGGCAGAGCCCCTCACTAACTCTCTTCAAGAGAAATCTTGACGAGTGGATGGGAGATCATAGGTTTACCCCGGGGGTCATCTCTGTGTCACTACTAGACAGAGGCACAGTAAACTAAACCCTAAATGGGTGTAGTATTCTCATCCTAAGGGGTGGTGCAAGCCACACACACTCTGGCTAGGCTTATAAATGCCCTAGGGCAGATAGCCTAGTACGAACCTATGAACCTATGCGTGTCTATTACACATTTATAGCTGTAAGGTTCTTCTGTTTTTGTGAATAAACACTGATGTGGAGAATACAGCAGTGGTGTTGGCTAGCATACATAAATTCACTATATATACATCTCATATGCAATAACTGCAGTGTATGCATTTATCCCATAATGTGCCTACTGTCCTTGCTAACTGTTATGTCAGCTCAGCATTTTATTGACATGTATATCAAATTACTTCCCCTTTGTTACTCTACTGCTTTTACGTCCCTCTTACATCCTTTGTTAGCATGTCTGTTTTTATTTATGTGCATAAGTCAAGTAACGTCATTGGGATTAATTATGATTACATCAATATGGCAGTATTTATATGTTACAAATGCTTCTTTGATACTTTAGTACATATGCCTGCAGTATCTGCCTACATTTTCTACATTTCACCTCCTCTCTTAATTGATTCTGCAGTACAAACAATGTTATTTTTGAAGAATTCCACCATTTCTCTTCATACCTCTCAACCTCTTGGAGCATGAAATCTGGACAAAGGCCCAAAAATAGGTACAATTTTAAATATTGCTCTTACAAACATAGAAAGTTGATATAATAACAGGTTTTCCATTTGCATGCATTTTTTGAAGAGTGTGAAGTCTGAAATGCAAATGCCTGTCATTATTTTCTGATTTCAATTCTCAATGCTTTGTCAATAATTTGCCAGAAAAACAAAATTTTATGAGGAACAGACCAAAAATATGAGGCAAAAATCTGGACATTCTGTGAAAATCTGTATAGTCGAGAGATATGTTTCACTTCCTTTCCTTCAGAATTCATTCACTGTACTTGCCCTTAGTATTTCTGGGCTACAGCACAAGCAAGTGTATTAGACATGTCAACTAATATTCCTCTTCTAACTGGTCTTATACACATTTGCTCCTTAATGTTACAGGCCCTACCTGCACTGGGGCAGAGCTGATCTGAGGGGACCATCAGCAAGGTACTCATGGAGGTGTTTCTGTCACTGTCTATGCCTTTTTCTCCATATACCCAAGAGCAGGACTGCCTTCATCCCAATAGCTTGAGAGTTTGGCATCGCCCTCCAAGATTGGGTCTCTCTATGGTTCAGAATATACCCTAATTATTTCCATGTTGGGGAAGTATATATGACACTATCCCTTCCTAATGGCTGTATCATTCTAGACACAGGCAATGTGGGTGTTGTCTTGTTAGCCCTAACTCTGTCCATAGGTGTCTGAAGTAGGCACTCATATCACAGCAAAGGCTTCCTATACCCCTCCAGGGATTGTGTATGGTTCCATTCACATGCTCCACAACAAGGCTACCATTAACTAGCTTAGTAGCAGCAACTTATGTCCTCTAGTCTATGTTACATCACTAATGCTAACAGGCCTTGAGTTGGTGACTGGAACCACCATTCCCTCCTCATAGCATTGGTGTGTCAGCATCAGATACTCCCACTCTCCCTTACAAGGCTTCTTTAGTATCCAAGTCACTACTTTACTTTAGTTGTCTATCCCTATTTTTTTTAATTTCTGTATAGCTACTAATTTCTGGAGGAAAGGAGTCCCAGATTTCTCAGCCAAGAACAGAGAAGACACACTCAACAGCATTCAGAGTTCTGGATTTTCTACAAGCAATAATACTTTATTAATGAGTGGTGTTGCTCATCCAGTCAAGATAAAATGCACAAGCCTTTGTGGGTTCTGTTCAAGCAGCTTTATTATGTAGAAACACAGCAGGACTGAGGCTTAATAACTTTAACTTATATAAACTTATAAACAAACTAGCTATCACACTCATACATACTCACTCTCTGACTGCACTCTCAAAATGTCACTGAAGCTAGCACATGCTTGCTATTTATATGCACGTGTTGCCCTTGAAATGCTTCTTAAAGGTACAACACACACACACACACACACACACACACACACACACACACACACACACACACACACACACACACACACACACACACACACACACACACTATTCTACATCCTCCCTCTTTGAGAAATTGGTCATGCAGTCTTGATGACATTAATTGGCATGCAATTAATACAAAATAATTCTTTGCCATGCAAGTATACACAACTGAATACATATAGACAATTATGTCCAGGTTGCTGTGTATTTCACACTAGGTCTGGAAATATGACCTAATTACGTGACATAGAAATTAGAATTAGGTTTATCAACTGGGACTGTCTCTGCTGAATATTCAATGTTGGGGACATCAGGAACATCATCAGGAATGGAAGCAGAAGTTAAGACAGGTTCTGCAACAGAAACATTGTCTGGATTGCTCTGAGATCTAGAGTCTGTGTCACAGGAACAATGCTGCGATATTGATTCTAATACAGGAAGAAGATGTCTGCAATTTCTCCTGTACTCCACACCCTCAAATTTTATGAAGTAGAATCTCGGCTTGGCACATATACTTGTTACTTGACCAATCTGGTCGAAACGTGTTGCTGTTTGTATCCTCACTGTCTCTCCTTCTTTCAATGGACAAAGAAATCTGCTCAATTTATCATAGCTGCACTACTGGAAAGAATGATTTCTGAATAGTTGGGCTCTGATTGCTCTGTTGTTCTTTGCTTTAGGCTTCAACAAATTGGAACTGATAGGCAATGTTGTTCTGGTTTGCCTAGATAGAAGTCTCTGAGCAGGTGAGCCAAGTATATAGTCACGGGATATGTTTCTGAGATTCAGTAAATTCACAAAGACATTGGTATTATCATGCTTTGACTTCTCTAGTAATTGCTTTGCACTTTGTACTGCATGTTCAGCTAGTCCATTTGACTATGGGTATTCTGGACTACTAGTAACATGCATGAAGTCCCATTCTTTTGCAAATTTCTAAAACTGACTGGTAAATTGGGTGCCATTGTCATAAATAACTTTGTGTGGACTACCATAGACTGAGAAATGATGTTTCAAGTTAGTGATAATAGCAGTGGACATTAGATTAGATATTAAATCAATCTCAAACCAGTTCAAATAAGAGTCTACCAACACTAAGTAATGCTGATTGTTCCACTCAAATATATCAGTGGCTACTGTTGACCAAGGAAGTTCAGATACTTGACTTAGCTGAAGTGGTGTTCTTTGCAAATGTGGTTTAGTACTATTACATACTGAACAAGAAACAGTAGATTTGGAACCTGGGTGACCACGATACAAAATCTGGATATATTCATGTTGTAAAGAAGCAGGAACAACAATTTTAGGACATTTGAAAATAGTGCCATCTTCCAACAACATCTCATCTCTGTAAGGAAAATAAGTTTGCACTTCAGGTGGTACACTAGAGTGCTCTGACGGCTATCCAACAGTAATGTAATGGCTGAGTTTTTCCAAAGTAGGATCAGTCTTTGTATGATCTCTCACCTCATCAAGTCACATGGTAGAAAAATTACTCACTTCCATGAAATCAGTCAAAATTCGCTGCATGAAGCTGTTCCATTGTATTTCTGGGTGATCAGATCAGCCAAATAAAGAAGTTTGCCTTTTGTATAGACCATTTTGAAGTTGTACTTTTGCAATTAGGCATCATTCTTTGCAATCTCACTGGAGCTGAATGCATAGGCTGCTTTAAAATAGTGAATAGAGGTTGGTGATCAGTCTCAATCTGAATAGCTTGACCATAAATATAATCATGAAATTTTGAACATGCAAATACTATTGCCAAAAGTTCTTTCTCAATCTGAGCATATTGCATTTCAGTTTGGGTAAGAGATCTTGATGCATAGGCTACTGGTCTTCCTTCTTGAAGAATAACTGCACCAAGACCAAATTTTGAAGCAAAAAGAAAGAGTTACTGGTTTATTGACATCATAGTATCTTAATGTTGGTGGGGTGGTAATTTTCTGCTTAAGGTCTTCAAATGCTCTCTGGTGCTGTTCCAACCAAGACCATGTAACTTTTTTGTGCATTAGCTCTCTCAGTAGCACCGTCAACTCATTGAAGTCTGGTATAAACTTGACTAATAGTTGACCATACTAAGAAAACATTGTAGAGCTTGAATATTATCTGGTGCTGGCATCTCAAGAATGGTTGCTTGCTTGGATGGGTCTGGTCGCAAGCCAGGGCTAGTAAATAAATGACCTACACATGTAACTTCTGGTAGTCTGAATTTGCACTTTAGAGGATTGAACTCTAAATTCACTTCCTGTGTTCTGTCTAGGACTCTCTTACGGTTTCTGTCATGCTGTGCTTCACCATTGCCTCCAATAACCTGAAAAAAATTTGATCCATTGGACACTGAAAGACTTTACTTGCAGAATTTATTCCAAATGGCATCCTGAGGAATCTGTATCTTCCAAATGGGGTACTGAAAGTAGTCCATAGTGAAGATTTGTGATAAAGCATCGCTGGCCAAAATTAACTTTTTGCATCTAAGACAGAAAAAAACAGTGGCATTCGGTATCAAGGCTGTGATTTCCTGAACTGTACACATGGGATGATGTGGCCTCTTTAATGCTTTGTTCAAATCTCTTGGGTTAATACATATCTAGATTTCGTCTGAGCCTTTTTTGTGGGCTTCTACCATGGACGACACCCATTCAATTGGTTCTGTAACTGGACAAATTACACGTTGCATTTTATCCAGCTGAGCTTTGACTTTATTCTGCAGAGCTATTGGAACTTTTCTTGCCAGTCTGACCACCTGACCTCTGGGTCTAACTTCATAGAATACATGACTGGAAGTTTACCCAACTTGTCACTGAAAACATCAGCATACTTTGAGAAAATAGCTTCCGTAAAATTGGAACTAGGACAAGTGCTTATATGATGCACTTCTTTGGTAAAGGAAAGCAGATTCAATCTCAAGGTGTCGATGAGACCCAATAATGACTGCACCGATCTTTGGACTACATAGAATAACAAGCTGTAGTAGTTCCTAGCCTATAACATGAAAGCACTACTGAGCCTTCGGTTTGAATTTCTTCACCTCCATATGCAACAAGTTTCACATAATTGGCCACATTAAGTTGCTCACCAGCTCTCACCTTAGCAAAAGTATCTGCTGACATAACATTACACTTTGAACCAGTGTCTACTTTGAGCTGGATGGGTTTGCCATTGATCTGGGCAGTGCAAATTTACTGTATCAGCCTTTTCACCAATTACTGACACACCATCTATGTAGAAAGTAGAATTGCAGCTCTTTATGTGATCAACTTGCATTTTTGAGTGTCCCGTCTTTATAACTGTATGAGGTTTACTTAATTTGCACAATTTTTGAAAATGGTTCCATTTTTTTACACTTGTGGCATTGCTGACCAAATGCTAAGATTTTTTTTCTATTTTAGACTAATGACTGGCACCACAATTGTGATAGTTAACAATAAAGCTTGATTCGGGTTTTGCTGACTCACCCTTGTACCACACTGAGCATGTCCTTCTCTTAGAACTAAGTCTTGTGACTGGTTGCTGTGTCTAATTTAAAAGGATTGTTTTACTTGTTTTTATATGGATCTAATGAAGCATTAGCAAACGAGAAAGCACTTATCCATTTTAATAAAGTTTATGGTCGTCGTAGCCTTGCTGGTGATTTTCTATTACTACTTTGGTTCTTTTCCAGTATTGGTTTTCAAGTGTTATTGGACTGGCTGTTTTGCTGTCTGTCTGTTCTACTTGGCTCGATACACTACATGGCTGAATGGGTTTCAGTGGAGATGTACTACAACCCACCATCTGCTAAACTGCAACAGAGATGGATAAAGATGACTAGATCTCTGAATAATCCTTTACTGGACATACTGTTTGAAAGATCGGATGACTCCAGTGGATGTGACACTGACTCCATGAGTTTCAATGATTTTTTAATGAAGCTAAGAGTGTTAAAGCATTTATAGGTTCATAGGTAGGTACTAGGCTATTGGTCTGAGGGTCTACGTAAGCCTAGCCAACAAGGTTCCCTGGCTTATGCCACCCAAGAAAGTTATTTTCCTGTGCCACTGTCGAGCAGAGACACAGAAGTGATCCCCGGGGTGTATTTCTTATTTCCCATCCACTCATCAAGATTTTTCTTGAAGAATGCTAATGAAGAACTTTGCTTCACATAGATGGATAGCCTGTTCCAGAGTATGGCAAGTCTCTGGGACAGAAGTCTATCCCTCCAGCATGTCCTGTTTATTGTGGTGACAAGGTTTAGGTCCCTAGAGTGTGTAGCTCAGAGGGATTGGGATTTCTTTAGGTGTAGCATGTCCAACAGCTCTGGGTTTGACATAGCTTTATGTTAGGCAGAGATCACCTTGGAGTAGGCGATATGCTACAGAGTAAAGCTGGAGTTTTATGAGACAGTCAGTGTAGGGCATCTGTTTGATGCCAGTAATCCTCTTTGCGAGGTACTTCTGTGGCCTTTCCAGCTGCTGCAGATGTCTTGTGAGGTACATTCCAAAAGGGGCATTGTACTCTATAATGAGTCTAATGAGTGTCGAGTAGAGGGGAACAATGACCTCTTTTTTCCTGGATGAGAATCCTTTTATGATGAGGTGTGCCACGTAGAAGGACTTCCTGACTACTGTGGCAATGTGACTATCAAAGGACAGACTACTGTCCACCTGGTTCCCAAGGTCTCTTATCACACATTCGGTGTTAAGTAGACTGCTGTCTATGTAGTAGTTCATGGGTACAGAGTTTTTACCAAAGGGGATGACAATGCACTTTTTGGCATTGAGCTTGATGCCATGACTCTGACACCAGGCATCTGTCTCAGCGAGGCCCTTCTGTAGGATTTCCACATCATTTGGGGACTCGACTATAGCTCCTAGTTTGCAGTCATCTGCAGACTTCATTAGCCAGAGGCCTTCTGTGTTAGCCTGTACTTCAGAGAAGTAGATACCAAACAGGAGAGGTCCCAGGACTGAACCCTGTAGTACTCCACTTGTCACTGGTTTGAGGTCAGATTTGGAGTGTGAAACTTTGACAGTGTGGGTTCTGTTAGTGAGCCAGTTGGTAACCCATCTTGTGACATAGGGATTTATATCTAGTTTAGTGAGTTTAGCTATAATTCCAGAATGGGGGATGGTGTCAAAAGCCTTGGCAAGGTCAAGATAGGCTGTGTGAACCACCTTACCCTCATCTACAGCTTTGGTGACTGCCTCAAAGAAGTCAATTAGGTTCAGGAGGCATGATCTGTCTTTTACAAACCTGAACTGGGTGAGATCCAGAGTTTGGAGGTTAACAATGTCTTTGTTTATGAGTTCCATGATGATACATTCCATGGCCTTGCAGACCAGGCTCGTCAGGCTAATAAGGCGATAGTTCCCGGGATCAGTGGTGACTCCCCCTTTGTGGAGTGGGATAACTATTGCTGTACACCATTCAGTGGGCACAAAGCCTGATGTGAGGCTCTTACTGAACATGATGCTTAGGTGGGGAGCCAGTTCGTTCTGAAGTTCATGTAAAATGCAGCCTGGGATGTTGTCCGGTCCCATGGATGCTGTGTTTTTAGTTTTAGAGAGTGCAGCTTTTACCTGTGTAGTTGTGATTACATGGACTCTGCATTCATCCTGTATAGATATGGGCCCTTTAGGGGGTGGGGGTGGGGGGGTAAAGTTAGCACTGAACCTATCTGCCAGGATGTTGGCAATATCAGTTAGTTCTGTAATTTTTGTGCCGTTGTGCTGAAACTCAGAGCAGATCTGGGTGTTGCTATTGAGATTCTTGACATAGCTATATAATGCTTTGTGGTTGTCCTTAGAATCAGTGGTGATTTTGTTTTCATAGCTAGCTTTGGAGGATCTTATAAGGGATTTCAGCTTCTTACTGAGGCTGACCAGGGAGCTCCTCCACTCATGGGATTTTACTCTCTTTTTCAACAATTTCTTCCTTCTGTTGTACAGTTTGTTTATGGGAGGGGACCACCAGATTGGCGTATAGAGTGCATTTGTGTTGGATTCTGCAGTCGTGACTGTATTGTCCATCTGCATGGGTGTCATGAAGTTCACCACTTCTGTCTTAAGAAGCATGAAGTTGGCTTTGGAGAAATTTTTTAATGTGGTTTCCTTAATGGGGGGTGGGGGAGGGATGTGGATATCAAGGGTGATTAGCTTATGGTCAGATCGGACCAACGAGGAGTTGACTTCAGGTGTGGAACACCGGTCACTCATGTTGGTAGTGACTAGGTCTAGGATATTGTTGCTCCTGGTGGGGGTGTGGATAAGTTGATCCAGGGCATTGGAGTTTATGAATTCCAGAAAGCGCTGTGTGAAGGAGTTGGTACACGAGTAGTTTTCCCAGTTAATGGTGGGGTAGTTGAAATCTCCCATTATTAGGTTGTTTGGTTGAGCCCTAATATTTTCCAGTACATCAAGAAAGGAAGACTGAGAATCCTGGGGCATGGTGGGGGATCTGTAGCAAGCTACAATTTGGATTGCAGTTTTGCCCAGAGTTAGTTGCACTTGGATAACCTCGGATGCCTTATGCTGAGCAACTAGCCTGAAGGTGTGGATATCCTTAATGAATATGGACACACCTCCACCTTTGGTGTTCCGGTCCAGGTTACATGGTCGAAAAGTGTGATATGAGTTATAGCCTTGACATTCAAGAGGAGAAGGTAAACACTTGCACCACACCACACTTATCATATAGTCTCACTAAAGCTACACCACGAAAATCCACACATAGAAACACAAAAAACATTCACGGAGGCTCTCAATAATAATCTGCACAAGCAACAGAGACCTCCAAAGCAGAGACGCAAGCAACTTCCACCCCCCTACACAACCCAAATGACACATAGCCCATAGACTCAGTGTGTCACTCAACCACAGCCAATAAGGCAAAACAACATATCCAACACACTAGTCATAGGTGACTCTATAGTCAGGCACACTGATGTCCCACTCACCAGGCTAAACAAGGAGAAGGTTACTGTCAGCTGCCTGTTGGGTGCCAGGATCTGCCACATAACCCACGCACTTACTTCACTCCACAACAAGTACAAATATGACTCTGTCATTGTCCATGTTGGTGTGAATGACCTGAGATGTACCTCCCTGGACTACATGAAAAGAGACATGGAAGAGCTCTCCGATCTTGTAGCCGAGGCAGGTATGACCCTAGCACTGAGTAACATTCTGCCATCGCCCAGAATGATACCACAGTACAAGGACAAAATAATTGGCTTCAACAATTGGCTAAGCTTCTGATGTCATTCTAGGGGGATCCAGTGTCTGTCTGCCTGGGATGACATGATTGACAGAGCATGATGCTTTGCCAGAGATGGCCTGCACCTGTCACCCCTGGGATTCTGGATACTGGATAAGGCTCTTGCCAACCCTATAGTGCTTTTTTAGGCAAGGTTCAAATGACAAACTCACTACCATAGCAGGTATAAGCAAGCAAAATCTGAGGGTAATGCTAATCAATGCTAGACGTCTAAACCTCAAAATGCACTCACTCGAGGCACTCCTTAAAATGGAGAACATTGACATTTGTGCAGTGATGGAGACCTGGTTCAAGGCTCCAGAGATCACCCCTGCATTACCAGGATATAACTCATACAACACTTTTCAGCCACCTAACCTGGACCAAAACACTAAAGGAGGAGGCATGAACATATTCATTAAGGATATCCACACCTCCAGGCTAGTTGCTGAACATAATACATCCGAAATTATGCAAGTGCAACTAACACTGGGCAAGACTGCCATCCAGGTTGTAGCTTGTTACATATCCCCCGCCATGTCCCAGGATGTCCACTCCACATTTCTTAGTATACTGGGTAATATTAAGGTGCAGCCCAATACCCTAATAATGGGTGATTTCAACTACCCCACCATTAACTGGGAAAACTACTCATGTACTAACTCATTTGCTCAATGCTTTCTGGAATTCATAAATTCCAACGCCCTGGATCAGCTTGTCTATACCCCCACCAGGGGCAGCAATATCCTGGACCTGGTCATTACCGGTATGGGCAACGAATGTTCCATGCTAGACGTCAACTCCTTGCTGGTCAGATCTGACCACAAGCTAATCACCCTAGACATCAATATCCCACCCCCGCCCCCCATTAAGGTAACCACCATAAAAACCTTCTCCAAAGCCAATTTCATGCTTTTTAAGACAGAAGTGGCAAGCTTCACAACACTCATACAGATGGAAAATAGAGGTACGACTGCTGAATCCTATACAAATGCACTGTATAAGCACATACATGAGTGCATGGATTGTGCCATCCCCAACAGAACCAAGATGCTCTCCTCAAAGAAAAGGAAGCCAATCTGGTGGTCCCCCTGCCATAAACAAACTCTACAACAGAAGGAAGAAGCTGTTGCAAAAAATAATAAAATCCCCTGATTGCAGAAACTCCCTGGTCAGCCTCAGTAAGAAGTTGAGATCCCTCATAAATTCTCCAAAGCTAGTTCCGAAAATAAAAATTGCCACAGATTCTAAAGACAGCCACAAAGCATTCTAGAGCTGCGTCAAGAATCTCAATGGCAACACTCAAATCTGCTCTGAGCTACAGCACAATGGTACTAGATATACAGAACCAACTGATATTGCCAACATCCTGGCAGATAGGTTCAGTGCAAACTTCACCCCCCCCTCACCCCCCAAAGGGCCCATCATTATACCTGAAGAATGCAAAGCTCCTGTAGTCATGGCTGCACAAGTAAAGACAGCACTCTCCAAAGCCAAGAACACAGCATCCATGGGATCTGACAACATCCCAGGCTGTGTTCTGCATGAACTACAGAACCAACTGGCACCTCACCTAAGTACCATGTTCAATCATAGCCTCACTTCAGGCTTTGTGCCTACTGAATGGTGCACAGCAATGGTTATCCTACCCCACAAAGGGGGCACCACCACAGACCCCAGGAACTACCGCCCCAATTAGCCTGATGAGCCTGGTCTGCAATCATCTGGGAGCTTATAAACAAGGACATAGGTAACCTCCAAATTCTGGATCCCACTCAGTTTGGGTTTGTAAAAGGTAGGTCATGTCTCCTAAACCTGATTGACTTCTTTGAAGCAGTCACCAGAGCCGTGGATGAAGGTAAGGTGCACACAGCCTATCTTGACATCACCAAGGCTTTTGACATCATCCCCTACTCTGGAATTATAGATAAACTCACTAGACTGGGCATAATTCCCTATGTCACAAGATGGGTGGCCAACTGGCTCACTGACAGAACCCACACAGTGAAAGTACCTGACTCCAAATGGAACTTCAGACCAGTGACAAGTGGAGTACCACAGGGCTCAGTCCTGGGTCCTCTTCTGTTTGGCATCTACTTCTCAGACGTCCAGGCTAATACAGCAGGTCTTTGGCTAACAAAGTTTGCAGATGACTGCAAATTAGGAGCCATAATAGAATCGCCTAATGATGTGGACATTCTACAAAGGGGCCTTACTGAGACTGATGCTTGGTGTCAAAGACATGGCCTCAAGCTCAATGCCAAGAAGTGCATTGTCATCCGCTTTGGGAAAAACAGTGTACCCATGAACTATCACATAGGCGGTAGCCTACTAAACACCGAAAGTGTGATAAGAGACCTTGGGACACAGGTGGACAGTAGTATCTCCTTTGATAATCACATCACCACAGTAGTCAGGAAATCCTTCTACTTGGCACACCTCATCACAAAGGGGTTCACCTCTGGAAAAAAAGAGGTCATTGTTCCTCTCTACTCATCCCTCATCAGACCCATTATAGAGTACAATGCCCCATTTGGCATGTACCTCACAGGAGATCTACAACAACTAGAAAGGCCACAGAAATACCTCACTAAGAGGATTACCAGCCTCATACAGATGCCAAATGCAGACCATCTCAGAAAACTCCAGCTCTACCCCATTGCTTATCGCCTACTCAGGGGCGACCTCTGCCTAACATACAAAGCCATGTCAAACCCAGATCTGTTGGACATGCTACACTTAAAGAAACCCCAATCCCTCTGAGCCACATGCTCCAGAGACCTAAACCTTGTCACCACAATAAACAGAACATGCTGGAGGGATAGATTCCTGTCCCAGAGACTTCCCATGCTCTGGAACAGACTACCCATTCATGTCAAGCAAAGCTCCTCATTAGCCCTCTTTAAGAAAAATATTGACAATTGGATGGGAAATAGGAAATTCACCCTGGGGATCACTTCTGTGGCTCTGTTAGACAGGGGCACAGGAAAATAACTTTTGTGGGTGGCAAAAGCCAGGGAACTTTTTTGGCTAGGCTTATATAGGCATTAGGGCTGATAGCCTAGTACCTACCTATGAACCTATGAACCTATTAGAGCTATATCTTTTTGCTCGGACTCTGACACAAGTTAATTTTTCGTGACAAGTAACAGAAGGATTGTGCTTCTTTTAAGAGGCCTAGTTTATTCAATCCGAAGCTACCACCACATGTGAGCACCTTTGCAAAAGTATGTGAAAATGACATCATAAGTGCCTTGGATGCTCCACATAAAAGAGCTTTTTATAATATGACTGCGGCAGAACGGGAAGCTTTAAAATCTTTAATGCACAACCCTGATATCTGCATAAGACCAGCAGATAAAGGGGGTGCTTTGACTGTGATGAATGTCAATGACTATTGTAACTCTGTGCACAATCTCCTGAGTGAAGGTAATACTTATGTAAAAATTGACACGAGAATGACTGATAAATTGATCAAACAGGTGTATGGGACCCTATATGATTTGTTGATGAGTCGAGTGATTGATGAACAGCTATATAAGTTTTTGCATGTTGAGAAACCTTTGTTGTCAATTATTAAAGGGCTCCCTATAATACATAAAGACCCTTTACACCCACCAATACACCCGATTATATCTGGGGCAAGGTGGGTAACAGAGCCCCTTTCCATTTTCGTGGAAGAAAAATTAAAACATATTTTAATTCCTTTAAATTCAGTATTGAAAGACACTAATCAATTTTTAGTGGATCTATACCATTTTATGGAAAATGTGAATGAAGCTTCTGGTTGGTTCTTTGTAACACTTGATGTTAAGAATCTTTTTATGAGCATTCCTAATGAGTATGGCATACAGGCTGCAAAGGAAGCATTAAGCAACAAAAGTGATTACAAGAATGATGTTATTATACTTATTTGCACTTTATTGGAGCTGATATTGGAGAATAGCATCTTTGTGTTTAAAGATGTTTATTTACAGAAATGGGGTGTCACTATGGTCATCCCATGTGCAAATTCATATGCCAATCTTGTAATGTATTATTGGGAAGAGAGACTTGTTTTTAATAATGCTTTATACTCCAGCTCCATAAAATGTTATCATTGTTTTGTGGATGACATTTTTGTCTTATGGGCTGGTGATTAAGTGGAGTTACAACAATTTATATCTTTTGTAAACACCACTACCAACTTTTTGAGTTTTACCTTCACATCTTCTATTTCCAATATTGATTTTTTTTGGATGTAAAACTGTGTAAATATGTTTTTGTTAGGATTACTACCACATTATATGGAAAGGATTGTTGGAAGAACAGTCTTCTAGCATATAACAGCATGCATCCTAGACATCTGTTTTCTAATGTCATCAAGGGGCAATTTACTAGAATGTCTAGACTATGTACTGACAATGATGATTGTGACAAGAATATGGAGTTACTTGTGCAACAGTTTCTGGATAGAGGTTATAACAAGAAACAGACTGACAGCATTAGTAAGCAGTTTGTGGCCAACAGAAATAATATGGCTAAACCATTCTATTCTGATGGTCACTGACTTATGACTAAGGGGCAAACAAGGATGCCTTCAACACACTATGGTTGGAGATTTTGACTAAGTTCACTAACGATGTTAATTCAGTCTGTGATATTATTAACAAGAATTGGCAGCTATTGACTGTCGACTCCAAGACAATGGACATTGCTGGTTGTAAACCAAGATTTGGTTTTAGGAATTCCAATAATCTAAAGACTCTGCTTTTCAACCCAAGACTGCCTTTGTCGGTGAATATTTCAGAGAGAACAGGTACCTGTCCATGCAACAGATGTAAAGTCTGCTGGGTCATTATGAAACTACAGACTTTTAAACATCCGGTACTTGACTATACTTTTAAATCTAGGTTTTATGCCGACTGTCGAATAGCACACATTGTATATTTAGCTGTCTGTGATGTCTGTACATGTTTATATGTAGAAAAGACTGTCACAAAATTGAAGGACAGAGTTTAAGACATTTATATGATATTATAATGAATGATGTTAAGAATGCCTTGGCGTAACATAATGTTGATAATCATGGGCATACATTCTCCTTTACGGTTTTACAGTAAGTAAGAACCAACCCTAGAAGTGGTGATTTAAATAGCCATGTAGAGACCTTAGAAGTAAAATGGATACTCAGACTACAAGCTGAGAAGTACCCATGTATTAATGTGAATGTATGCTTAAAACCAGCCCTGAAAGGGAGGAAACTGAATTTATAATGTGATTGGTTGCTATGGTTAGCAGTCTTGTGATTGGTTGCTGTGTCTAATTTAAAAGGATCGTTTTACTCATTTTTTATATATCTGATGAAGCATTAGCAAACGCAAAAGCACTTATCCATTTTAATAAAGTTTATGGTCGTGGTAGCCTTGCTGGCGATTTTTTTTTTACTACTTTGGTTGTTTTCCAGTATTGGTTTTCTAGTGTTATTGGGTTGCCTGTTTTTCTGTCTCTCTTAGAACTTGCTGGAAAACTATGGGTTTTACCTGCCACATTCACAAGGGTTACAGCTGCCATGTGCTTAGGCCTGCTTCTGCTATCCATGTGTTGCATGCTGTCTACATTTGCTCTGGAGCCTACTAAAACCATGTTCTTAACACTTGCAAGCATATTTGTGTGTGTTTCTGTAACTTCATGGATTTGACAAATCTCAATAGCTTTGCTCAGCATTAAATCAATGTCACAAACAAAATCTGTGTCACTGCAGCACTGTTAATACCACACACAAGCCTGTCCTTTATTAACTCATCTTTTAAGTCACCAAACCTACACGTTTCAGCTTTGTTTCTCAGGTCAGTAATATAAGCTGCAAAAGTTTCTCCTTGCTTTTGATCTCTTGTGTAAAACAAATGCCTCTCCAATGTAAAATCTGTCTGGGGGTTACACATTTCCCTGAATTTGCATTTCAAACACTCAGGGTCCTCCCTCGATACAATTTGTACAACAATATGATGGTTTTCACCCTCTTCTTCATATACTGCTGGTGCATACACAAATGAACACTCTCTCTCAATGGCCTCTGACCCAGCTAATTTAGCAAAATGAATGCCCTAGTGCATGCATCTTTCTCAAAATAAGCTGCTTGTATAAAAATATTGTACTCTTGCTCAAATATTCTCCAATTCTATGCAATCTTCTTATCAAATACAAGTGGTGATGGCATTCGAAATACATCTGTCGTGCCAAAAAATTACAGTAAAACACAATGCAACTCAAATCCATTTTTAACGTATGAACCTGCACACTTGCGCATATGCCTGAACTTTATGCCAGCATTTGTAACTATGCTCAACAGTACAAGCCTCTGAATAACTGAACTTTGCAAAATAAGTCTCTCTAGCACCAAAATATTCTTGAAATCACTGTACTATAAGAAAGCACCTTTTATCAGTGTAAGAAACATTTCAAAATAACTGCACTGTGTAAATAAACTGGGCAGAAGTAGCTCAGAGTAGAAACATTTCAAAGTAATTGCACTGTGTGAATAAACAGTACACAGCACACTGAAACTTTCACAAAATTGCTGTATTTAAATAACTCTGCAGTTTAAGAAACACTCTGTAATGGTGACACTCTGTGAATAGACACATGCAGCACAAGAAACCTTTTGAAATGGCTGTATTTTGACTGTACTTTATGAAATAGTTGCACTTTGCACACAAAATCTTCAGAATAAATGCACAGTAATAAGCACACACTGTAAGCACTTTTACATACTTTGAGATACTTCAAATAACTCTAGTTATACCTCAAATAGCTTTAATCAATGCAAAATAGTAGTTTATGCCAAAACACAGTATCTTGCCAAAAACATATAGTCGACCTGCTTTATTTATGCTTAATATGCCCTTTTTGTCCTTATTATATTCATTTTACTCATTTAAACTATCATGCCCATTATACTTTTCTTGTGCTCGTTTTACTCTAAACATGCCCATTTTACTTTAAACATGCTCATTTTGCTTTAAACATGCTTGTTTTACTTTAAACATGCTTGTTTTGCTTTTATGAGGTAATTTCAAACCATTTTTGTGCTTTTCTGATAATTGTTTTATCAAATATCTTAATTTTAAAAATTTTGTTTAATTAATACATTTTTTGTGCCTCTCACTTGCTTAATAATGCAGTTTGTGCCTTTGTAATGCTCCGTTTTATCTCTTTTAATAAATAAATCATTCATGCAAGTTTTCATTACTTTTGGTTCATTTCTGGCCCTTTTGCGCTCGGTTCTCTTAGGTTACCTTCCCTGTTAACTCTGCACCTCGTAGCTCTGGAAAGCAGTGTCTGGAATCTCGGTTCTGATACCATGTCACGTGTCCCGTCAGGATAAAATAGACGAGCCTTCATCGGTTCTGTTCAAGCATCTTTATTATGTACAAACACATCAGGATTGAGGCTTAATAACTTTACCTTAGATAAACGTATAAACAAACTAGCTATCCCATTCATATATGCTCACTCTCTGGCTGCACTCTGAAAATGGCACTGAAGCTAGCACATGCTTGCTATTTATATGCAAGTGCTGTCCTTGGAATGCTTCTTAAAGGTGCAACACACACACACACACACACACACACACACACACACACACACACACACACACACACACACACACACACACACACACACAGTATTCTACAAGTGGGATATCAAAAAGTAAGTTGGAACTCAGTCAAGAGGCAAGGTGAAAACAATGGCCAAGTAGCAGTATTTTGAAAACAAGATTCAATGTATATCATATAACTTGTTTGCATTTAAAAGCATTCTCTAGAGTCTCCTTGATCCTTTATCTGTTTAAATATTTCTGCAGTTTTTTTCTACCTAAGTAGTGCTGGTAGTGTAGCATTGTCCATATTCAGGCTTGTGTTTTGGGCCTAGTTGTTTGTTAGTAGAGGCTGTGTGTCTGAGCACATGTTCCAGGCCATCATAAATTAGCCAAAGCCAGTATAGCAGTCAGTGAGAGTGAATTGTTTGTGGTCATTGGCTGACTGGGGTTGCCTGGACTACGCCTTGGAGTAAGCACCTCATTGGTTCTTTCAAGCTTTTTTTAAAGTTGTTTCAGGTTTCAACTTTGTTACTTAAGGAAGTTAACTTGTGAGTGTTTCTGCCATTTCACACTGAGCTAGTCAGAGGAAGTCAGAGGAAGGGTTCTGAGCGAACTAATCTGTGATATATAACATTAAGTATCCTGTTTTTTGCTTATTTCTGAGTTATTTATAGCACTTTTATTTTACTCACTGTGTGTGAGGTATTAACTAGAATTTTCTACAATTCTTAAGCATCTGGTTGGGTTTGTTTGCTCTGATTTTTGTTTCCCACCCTCTTTCCCTATTGGTATCCTGTTTTTATACTTGGTGGCTTTGCAGTTGCTTGTCCCTACTGTAAATTTGATCTGGGACACTCCTCCCAGTCTAGTGTCATTACCTCGTTCTACCTAATCCAGGGAGAACATTTGAGAAGGCCAACCCAGTTAGCTTATGCTCCTCCTTTCCCCTTTCCACTTTACAAAAAAAAAAAAATATATATATATATATATATATATATATATATATATATATATATATATATATATATATTTTTTTTTCTAAGCTTGTTTCCTTCCTTTCCTGTAGGTCGTCTAGTCCAGATACAGATTTGCTATATCCAAGATTGTTTGTAAGCTTCGTAGCCCCCAAGTCTTTCTGTGTTGGAGGGAAGCCTTCTAGCTTAATTTTGTTTCTTAGAACTAGCCAGTTTTATAGTTTCAGCACTCAAATCTGTTTCTTTGAGCTCAGCACTTGTTCAGAACTCAATGTAAGCACTAAATAAGCTACAAATTACTACAGCACTCAACTTTCCTCACTTGTCTAGAGGAAAACAGTTTTTAGTACTTAATAAATAAGCACCTATCCAGGCATGTCTAAGGGTTAGCTCCTGGTGTTTTCTCCTGTCTACCTGATGAATCTGGGCATCTTGGGGCAATGCAGCAATTGCCTCATGTACACAGACAACCCTCTCCTCCTACCACCCAACAATACAACCTGTGAGAGATGCACTTATATAGCCAAACTGGAAGCAAAGCTCTCTTCACCCAAGACTGGACTCGACATTCAAGAGGAAAAGGTAAACACTTGCACCACACCACACTCATCACATAGTCCCTCAAAACCTACACCACCAAAACACACACATAGAAACACAAAACACACACCTACATTTGTGGAGGCTCTCAAAAAAATCTACCCAAGCAAGAGGGATCTCTAAAGCAGAAACGCAAGCAACCTTCACCCCCCAACACAACCCAAATGACACATAGCTCACAAACTCAGTGTGCCACTCAACCACAGCCCATAAGGCATAACAATGTACTCAACACTCTAGTCATAGGTGACTCTATATTCAGGCACACTGATGTTCCACTCACCAGGGTAAACAAGGAGAAAGTTACTGTCAGCTGCCTGTCAGGTGCCAGGATCCATCACATAATGCATGCACTCAGGTCACTCCACAACAAGTACAAATATGACTCTGTCATTGTCCATGTTGGTGTGAATGACTTGAGACGTACCTCCCTGGATTACATGAAAAGAGACATGGAGGAGCTGTCCAGTCTTGTAGCCCAGGCAGGTATGACCCTAGCTCTGAGTAACATCTTGCCATCACCCAGAATGATACCACAGTACAAGGACAAAATGATTGACTTCAACAATTGGCTAAGCTTCTGGTGTCATTCTAAGGGGCTCTAGTATCTGTCTGCCTGGCATGACATGATCGACAAACCACAATGCTTTGCCAGAGATGGCCTGCACCTGTCACCCTTGGGATTCTGGATACTGGCTAAGGCTCTTGCCAACCCTATAGTGCCTTTTTTAGGCAAGATTCAAATGACAAATTCACCACCGTAATGGGTACAAGCAAGCAAAATCTGAGGGTAATGCTACTTAATGCTAGAAGTCTAAACCTCAAAATGTACTCACACGAGGCACTCCTTAAAATGGAGAACATCGACATCTGTGCAGTGACAGAGACCTGGTTCAAGTCTCCAGAGAGCACCCCTGCATTACCAGGCTATAATTCATACCACACTTTTCGGCCACCTAACCTGGACTGAAGCACTAAAGGCAGAGGCGTGTCCATATTCATTAAGGATATCCACACCTCCAGGCTATTGCTCAGTATAATGCATCTGAGATTATCCAAGTACAACTAACGCTGGGCAAGACCACAATCCAAATTGTAGCTTGCTACAGATCCCCCATCATGCCCCAGGATTACCACTCCTCATTTCTTGATACACTGGAAAATATTAGGGTATAACCTAACACCCTAATAATGGGCAATTTCAACTACCCCACCATTAACTGGAAAACTACTCATGTACCAACTTTTGTGCTCAACATTTTCTGGAATTCATAAATTCCAACGCCTTGGATCAGCTTATCCACACCCCCACCAGGGGCAGCAATATCCTAGACCTGGTTATTACCAACATGGGCAACTGATGTTCCACACCAGAGGTCAATTCCTTGTTGGTCAGATCCGACCACAAGCAAATCACCCTAGACTTCCACATCCCACCCCCACTCCTCATTAGGGAAACCACCGTAAAAAATTTCTCCAAAGCCAACTTCACACTTTTTAAGACAGAAGTGAAAAACTTCATGACACCCATGCTGACGGACAACAGAGATACGACTGCTGAATCCTATACAATTGCACTTTATAAGCACTTACACGAGTGCATGGATCATGCAATCCCTAACAGAACCAAGATGCTATCCTCCAAAAAAAGGAAGCCAATCTGGTGGTCCCCTGCTATAAACAAACTCTACAACAGAAGAAAGAAACTGTTGCAAAAAAGAGTAAAATCCCATGATTGGAGGAACTCCATGGTCAGCCTCAGTAAGAAGCTGAGATCCCTCATAAAATCCTCCAAAGCTAGTTACGAAAACAAAATCGCCACTGATTCTAAAGACAACCACAAAGCATTCTATATCTATGTCAAGAATATCAATGGCAACACTCAGATCTGCTCTGAGTTACAGCACAATGGCACTAAATATACAGAACCAACTGATATTGCCAACATCCTGGCAGATAGGATCAGTGCTAACTTTACCCCTCTCTCATCCCCTACAGGGCCCATCTCTATACTGGAAGAATGCAAAGTTCCTGTAATCATGGTTGCACAGGTAAAAAACACAATCTCCAAAGCCAAGAACACAGCATCCATGGGACCTGACAACATCCCAGGCTGCATTCTACATGAACTACAGAATGAACTGGCATCCCACCTAAGTACCATGTTCAATCATAGCCTCACCTCAGGCTTTGTGCCCACTGAATGGTGCACAGCAACAGTTATTCCACTCCACAAAGGGGGAGCCACCACGGACCCTGGGAACTACCACCTGATTAGCCTGATGAGCCTGGTCTGCAAGGCTATGGAACGTCTCATCATGGAACTTATAAACAATGACATTGGTAATTTCCATACTCTGGACTCTACCCAGTTCGGGTTTGTAAAAGGCAGATCATGTCTCCTAAACCTGATAGACTTCTTTGAAGCAGTCACCAAAGTTGTAGATGAGGGTAAGGTGGTTCACACAGCCTATCTAGATCTCGCCAAGGCTTTCGACACCATCCCCCAATCTGGAATTATAGATAAACTCACTACACTAGGTATAGATCCCTATGTCACAAGATGGGTTGCCAACTGGCTCACTGACAGAACCCACACTGTGAAAGTAGCAGACTGTAAATCCAACTTCAGACCAGTGACAAGTGGAGTACCACAGGGTTCAGTCCTAGGTCCTCTCCTGTTTGGTATCTACTTCTCTGAAGTACAGGCTAACACAGAAGGTCTTTGGCTAACAAAGTTCGCAGATGACTGCAAACTAGGAGCCATAATAAAAACTCCTAATGATGTGGACATCCTACAAAAGGGCCTCACTTAGACAGATGCCTGGTGTCAAAGCCATGGCCTCAAGCTCAAGGCCAAAGGTGCATTGTCATCCCTTTTGCTAAAAACTCTGTACTCATGAACTACCACATAGGCGGTAGTCTACTTAACACCAAAAGTGTGATAGGAGACCTTGGGACACAGGTGGACAGTAGTCTCACCTTTGATAATCACATCGCCACAGTAGTCAGGAAATCCTTCTACATGCACACCTCATCACAAAAGGTTTCTCATCCAGGAAAAAAGAGGTCATTGTTCCCCTCTACTCATCACTCATTAGACCCATTATAGAGTACAATGCCCCTTTTGGTATGTACCTCACAAGACATCTACAACAACTGGAAAGGCCACAGATATACCTCACAAAGAGGATTACCAGCCTCAAACAGATGCCCTACGCAGACCGTCTCAAAATACTCCAGCTTTACTCTGTCGCATATCATCTACTCAGAGGCGATCTCTGCCTAACATACAAAGCTATGTCAAACCCAGAACTGTTGGACATGCTCCACATAAAGAAATCCCAATCCCTCTGAGCTACATGCTCTATGGACTTAAACCTTGTCACCACAATAAACAGTACATGCTGGAGTGATAGATCCCTGTCCCAGAGACTTCCCATACTCTGGAACAAACTACCTATCTATATCAAACAAAGCTCCTGATTAGCACTCTTCAAGAAAAATCTTGATGATTGGATGGGAGATAGGAAATTCACCCCAGGGATCACTTCTGTGACTCTGCTTGACAGGGGCACAGGAAAATTATTTTCTTTGGTGGCAAAAGCCAGAGTACCATTTGACTAGGCTTATATAGGCCCTAGGGCCAATAGCTTAGTACCTACCTATGAACCTATGAATAGAAGAAGGTCAGAACATCATGTAATTCGATGGCAGTTATCCCTTTGCTTAGTTTTAGAATGGTGCTCTTTTTTTGGGTAAGAAAACTTTACATTATCTATTAGGGAAAAAATGAAGGTCATGTAGATTTTATAGAATGCACTAATAGAGGTAAATAAACTCGAAGTGATACCAAATGAATTGGGTGTGCAATATATTAGAGAGTTTCTAGGTATACATAGTCAATTTCCATCACATAAGATAGAACTGTTATGCTCTATGCTATAGATCACATTAGAGAATAATATCTTTATGTTTAATAATGAATTATATCATCAACAATTGGGAGTAGCAATGGGCACTCCAGTTGCAAATGCATACGGTAACATAGTCTCAGCGAGGTGGGAAGAATATTTTATTTTTGAAAGTAATAATCCCATATTGTTTAAGAATTGTAATCGTATGTTTTTTAAATGTTTTGTTGATGATATATTTTGTTCTTTGGAATGACAATGCTGATAGTTTAATAATGTATATTGACATAGACAAAAATGCATATTGACTATTTACATAAAAATACACAGTTTCTTGTCTTTGATCTGAACTACTCTACTGATAAGATAATTTTTTTAGATATAACTGTTAGTGTCCGAAAGGCTTGTTTTGATACAACTATATATATATATATATATATATATATATATATATATATATATATATATAAGAAAAATGTACAGGCTATTTGTTATGTACATTCCCAGAGTATGCATCCAGGATCTACATTTAAGAGTATAGTATACAGTCAATTTTTGTGGGCTAGCAGACATAATACTAAAGATGAAGAATTTTGTCAAGAGTTAGATAATATGACAATAGACTTTTAGTGTAGAGGTTATAAGAAGAATGTATTGAATGAAGTGAGATATATAACTATGAATAAAAGTGCAGATATAGGAAGACCATTTTTAAGATCTGTTAATATGAATTTGAATGATAATATTAATAGGAGTATTATACCTCATAATAGGTCTGTTAGATATTTAGTGAAGTATAATAGACATACACAGTTTATAAAACAGATCATTAGATGAAATTGGCCTATTTTACTGTCTAACTCTGAGGTTAAGGATATAATTAGTGACAAACCTATGTTTGCACATAAAAGAGAGAAAAAATTTGAAACGCTTATTGTGTTACAAAGATATGTGCTTTAATAATAAACCTATAGCTAGATTAAAGGGACTCATCCTTGCTATAATTGTACTTATTGTAGTGAAATTAATACAGACATGACATTTGAGCATCCGATTTCTAAATTGAGGTTTGAGTTTAGGGTTTATGACATGTCAAACAGAAAATGTGGTATATCTCACAAACTGTCTAGCCTGTAATTGCTTCTATATAGGAAAAATTAATTTGAAGTTAAAACAAAGAATTTGTCCACATCTGTCAGAGATACAAAAGTAATGTGTTGTTTAAACACATTTAACTGATGGGTAGTACCCATAGTTTTACATTTCATGTTATTCAGATAGTAAGTGTAGGAAAATGTGGAGGTGACATCAAACTTCTTACTGAGTTAGCTGAGTGTAAATGGATAGACTATTTTAGAGTAGCAAATAATCCAGAGCTTAATGGTCAGAATAGTTTAAAACCTATACTTAAACTCAAACATGACTGTATTTAACCAGGCTGTGTGTATGTACTTTTGTATTTTTGTATATGTTTATGTGACTTTTTATTATTATTTGTGTGGCTGACATTTTTTTATATTTTTTAATGTTAAGGTCTTATGACTTGTTTTAATTGATTTTATCATGTGATGATGTCTCCATGTGCCCAATAAGATTTTGATTGGATGGTCACTAATATAAATCTGATTGTTTTTACTATATTGAGTATGCATTGAAAAAGAGCTTTGCTCAAAAGCTTTGCATTGTATTCGGATGTTGATTTATTAAAGACTTGACAGTGTATTCCCTGCTTGTTTTTTTGAATTATTTAGGTGACTTTTACTTCTTCAGAAACTGTGCATATTTACTGATACTGGTGGACTATAGAAGTCTGAATAGACTTTTATGATGGAAATGTTCTGAATTGGGCAGTTTTGTCATTATTGGTTCATGCATTTTGTTTCATTGCTTACTGAAAAAATATTTAAAACAATAAATTTAAAACACACTCTAACAAGTGTGCTGTATTATACAAAGAACGTAATTTACTACAATCAGGAAGGTGTATCAAAGAACACATATATGTTTCATGTGCAAGGAGCCTATAATTTGAAAACAGCCCAAAGGTAATCTTTATCCACCACTGGCCAGATGCGCTTTCGTTGAATGTGGGTTTCAATGCTGTTTCAATGAATGTGAGTTTCAAAGGCAGAGACGTTTTAATGCTAAGTCTATTTTCATTATGAGATTGTATTGCTTTGTTTAGCAGATGTCTATTAGTGTTTGTGCTATAAAATGTAAAATAAAAGTTTTAAATGAAATCCACATATTTATTTATTTTTATTTATTTATTTATTTTAAGTTTGTTAACCGGGTTAGTCTGGCTGAGCTTTTGGCTCATTTTCAGAAGAGACCTGGGGAGAAAAGCTCCTCTGGAGTAGAACATTTATTAAATGTTAGTAACATAGTAGTAACAATCAGCTATAGTATCTTACAAGCAGAGACCTGGAGAAAAAAAAAGGCTCCTCAGGCAATTCAATTATACAGAGTATTAACAACTGACAGACAAGTATGTGAGTTGTTACAAACAAGGTTTTAAACAATTAGCAGAAGAAAATGTGACTAGTTTCAATATTATTTAAGCTGCTTAGAGCAAAATGAGTTAATAGTTAGGCAGATGCTCATTTAAGGTCGGTAGGATCTAGTTGTATAGGAGTTTGGAAACAAGAAAGGAAAGTAGGAATGGCTAGTAGGAGATGTAGGGGAGGTAGAGTATAGGAGACAGACTAGACAGGTAGGTTGTTTTGAGACTGTAAGAATTAAGAGTGGTTGGAGATAGAGGAAGGGAAGAGGTAGAAGAGGCAGGGGAATAGTGTTAGAGATACATTAAGAGTGAGGTGGTGAAATAGGTGAAATGATGGTGGTTTCAGGGTGGTTGGCTACAGTGGCAAGACCACTTTGTTTTTAGGTATTTCCTTGTGGCTAATTTGAAACTTTTGCTATGCTGGAGGGATTTTATTTCCAAGGGGAGTTGGTTCTAGGATATAGCTGGGTTATAGTTATAGTTATAGAGAAGGCAGCCTATTTTGGTTTTGTGTTTGTTGATGTCTAATAATTCTTGATTTGAGCTGTGTGGCATTCTAGCAGGGGTATATCTGGATATGATAGTGGAGAGGCTGGGGCAGAAGGAGGGTAGATAGAGAATAGAGTGGATGATTTGTAGTTGGTATAGTTGGAGCAGCTGAGTGAATTCTAGCCAGTCTAGTTGCTGTAGTGCTAAGCAGTGGTGTGACTTGTAGGTTTGGTTAGCTGCAAATCTGGTGATCTTATTATAGGTAGTTTCAAGCTTGGAAATAAGTGTAGAATTTAGGTTTGTGAATATGTGGCAGCTGTACAAGAGTGTTGGGAGTAATAAAGCCTGGGAGAGAGTTATTTGGGCAGTGTTAGTTAAGTATTTCTTGCTACAGAAAAGGTGTCCAAGTTTCTGATGAGTTCTTTTTACCGAGTTAGTAATATGGAGATCAAACTGAAGCTGATCATCTATTGTAACACCTAGCAATTTAGTACTAGATTCAGCTGAGATGATAGTGTTGTTGCAGGATAAGATGGTAAATGTACA
The DNA here is from genome assembly GCF_019279795.1 of Protopterus annectens. Lineage (NCBI taxonomy): Eukaryota > Metazoa > Chordata > Ceratodontiformes > Protopteridae > Protopterus > Protopterus annectens. The sequence continues at coordinate 896,913,617 of NC_056748.1, forward strand.
TTTGAGTGTGGAGATGTTTTTAGGGAGGAAGAGAAGAAGCTTAGTTTTTTTTGGATTAAGTATTAGTTTGTTATCACTACGCCAAGTCTCAATGGTGTGGAAGGATGCCTGGGTAGTTGAGTGGAGGTCAGTTGGGTTGTTAGCAATGGTTGTAACAGTTGAGTCATCAGCATATTGCACAAGAGATGACTGGGGACAAGAGGAGTAGAGCAAGTTGGTGAAAATATTAAAGAGTAGTGGTCCAAATATGGACCCTTGGGGGACTCCCATTTGTACAGTGCGAGGGGAAGATAGTGCAGAGAGCCATTTATCTGATTACTGGTGGGTTGAGAGATAGCTGGAGAACCAGGAGATAGTAGGGGGAGAGAAATGTAAGTTAGTGAGTTTATCTAGGAGGAGTGGGTAAGAGACAGTATCAAAGGCTTTAGAAAGGTCAAGGAATAGGCTTGAGGCAAGTTTATTGTTATCATGAGCTAGGGAGACTATGTTGATGAATGATATGAGTGCAGTAGTTGTACTATACTTGGGACGGAAACCATGTTGTGTGGGTGTGAGAAGGTTTACCTGGTAAAGGTAATACATTACCTGCTTGTGAATGCATTTGTCTAGGATTTTTGAGAGTGGAGAGAGTATGGCAATCAGTCTGAAGTTGGATATGTCTGAGCAGTTGCCCCCTTTGTGAATTGGTAGAGTAAAAAAATTCTTCCATACAGTGGGGACATAGGATTCAGAAATGGATCGGTTGATTAAGATGGATACAGGATAGGCAAGAGGTTCAGGGGCAATCTGCAGGAAGTAAGAGGGTAGCTTGTCAACAGATGGGGAGCAAGGTTTAAGTTTAGAGAGTAATGACTTTACATAGTTGATACTGTTTTTAGAGAGAAGGAGTTGGGAGGGTTTGGAAGAGGTTTAGAGTTTGTGGGGGTGCTAGTGTTGTTTCTGGGGGGGAGGAATTTATTATGGAGGTTACTGAGTTTATAAAATGATTGTTAAATTTGTTGGCTATGTCTTCAGGTGTTGCATTGGGACATGGGTTAGGATTTTTGTGTCATTAATGTGTCAAATAATCATTGTAGAATTAAAGCAGTACACACATTACAATGTTAATGGTAAATGGGGTGAAATAGCCAAGTAATGGGAGATTGAAATGGCTGCAGGGGGAGGGCTGTATATGGGGGCCCCATTTGACCATGATTTTGTGAGGGGGAAGGGGAGCAAACTCAAAGACAGCTCCTGGCAGCACAGACTCAAGCTATGCCACTAATCAGTAGGCCATGACGAATGACTTTTGGAGGTCCTAGAAAACTATAATATTCTTTTTCTAAGATTAGAATGTTGTCTACCATTAAATGCACTACTTTTACTACAAAACCCACATACTGCAAGTCACCAAAACAATATCCTAAGGTTCATTTTCTCCCTTCCCAGTGAACATAATTGCTACACATTTAAAAAAAATGGTAACTATTTACTACAGGGTCTGCGCTGGGGCCATATTTTGGTTGTCTTTTCTTCAGTTTGTGTTTGAAAGTTGGTATCCCACAATTCCACGGGAGTAGGTGGGGTTACATAATTATATATGCAAATTGTATGTTAATTAGCATACTGATTTGTACCTATTTTTCATGGGCCTTTGTCCAGATTTTTAATGTATCCAGGTTGTGAGGTATGCTGCCACTATAACCTTTACCAGGAAAAGCAGGAAAGCAAAATTAAATGAAATATTTATTAAGCTATTATGCATAAGTTATGCAGCATGATCTGTCCAATTGTTACACCCTCATTTGTTTAGCTCTTTATTACATCAGTTATAGTGCCCAACAGTAACCTGGTTCATGGCTTCATGAACATATGATTACTTTACTTGGAGTTAAACTGTAATGTTAAATATCAATATACTGCCTCTGGTAACTATATTACCTGTTATCACAAGTTGGTCTGCAGGTAATATGCTGCAATGAGTTATAGCTGTAGCATCATTAATGGAGAGAAATGCTTTTTACTACTGTTTAATGATGAAATAAAGAATTGCGTAGGTAAGTATACATTTACTTAAAACATGAACTAACTGCTAGGATAGCCAGCCATTGTGCTCCCTTTAATTACTTCTTATATGTCCGTGATAGGAAACATAGAATTTGTGGCTCAGGAAATACAAACACCTGTTATTCTAACTGTTGAGGTACTTTTGCTATTGCCGAACTGCTCATGCAGATTTTTTTACAGCTGCAGAATTGTAGGCATCGTTTTTTTTTCCCCCATGGCTACAGACTCTCATTTTAGCTATTATTAAATCTGGGTTTATATAGACTGCAAGCTATTTTTTTCTAACTAAATTGACCCTTTAAGATTAAAGCCCTTTGCTCTGACAGTCAGATTGCACCAATATCAGTAATAACATAGATGATTCTAATGAAGAGTTATCCATATAAGTGTGCTGATACAGCAAGCAAATGCATCTAGCAGAACAGTGTAGTGATCAGGCCTTTGATGTATAAACAGCTTATGTCTTGCACATTGTGGATTTCATTTCCAAAACCTCAGTTGCATACTTATTCTGAGCAAACTATTTAACTAGACTATACTCCTAGGTCACTCTATAGCGATGCATTTGTACTTTCATATTACCTACTTACCAAAACAAATAAATCAAACAATTATTCAAAAAATTTCCTCTAGTAGTTGGAATTTATAAACCTATTTGCTTGGCCCAGAGAAGTGCATTGCTTCATTTCTTAACACAGATAGTGTCATGCACTATTTGGTGAAGCCAGTGATTATATTTATTAATGGATATGTATAAATTAATTGTTGAACTCTTAAGTAGCTCAGTGGTTCTACAGTACAAAAACATGAAGGAATATATTTCTTAGTACCAGAAATCACTGATTAATAAATGGAAGCAGATTAAAGCTATAACATACCACCTGATAAGGTAGCTAATGGTAGTATTTACTCAGTTAGTTGACTTGCTGAAAACAGCAAATAAAATAGAAAGGTTTGTTTTCCTGGTTAACTGCTAAAAGTATCTATGGACTTACATTCTATAGAATAGATTTTAATAAGATCCAGCTGTACTGCTGTATCTTTATGTGACATACATTATTTTAGTTTCTCCTACCATTTTTATATGATTATAATAAATATATTACAGTAATGTAGATTAAGAATTGTAACATGTCAAACTTCATACTGATGCTATTCAGTTAATCACTACAACATAATTTTTCAGTTGGCATGCTGAAACAACAATCAAGAAATAGGGTTTCTTAATGAAAATATTTTACCATTTCTAGTACAGACATAGTGACTTCTTATAAAAACATTTTGTATGGTATACACTGCTGTCTCTATAAAGAAAACTTCTCAGATGTGATTCAGCAGGCATGAAAGTGTGTCATGCTTCAGTCTTCCTGGCTTAAGTGCTCTGTACAAGATGTTATTTGAATTGTGCATGGGGAAGCAACTATTGTTACAATGGGTAAAGAACCCTTCAACCAACTTATTTTTTCAAGCAGCACTTCACCTAACATGGCAAGCTTTGACATCTCATCTCGGAATATGAGCATTGTGCTTTCTACACTTGAAGAAAGCGTGATTTACTTTTAAAGACTCTTAGTTTAGATGTGATGAGAATGTGAATTGGTTTTATGAACAGCTGAATACAAATCTTCAGATACTAAACCTCATTTTTGTAATATATTCACACTGACATGTTTTATTAACTACTTATTATTACAATGTTATTTTTGTGAAAAATTGTTTTGTTTAGATTCACTAAGACAGCCAAGAAACACGGTTAGCTTACTGTTATGCATAATGATAACATATACTAATGAACTTTAATGAAGGATTTACATTCTACTGAATGAGCTTAAGCAAAATGAGGACAGAGGAAGACATAGGATTTTCATAATTTTCTGTATAAATGCTATGCTTTGTTGGAGCATTGCCAATCTCTGCTGATACAAAGACACCCAATAAAAGGAGATTTTTCACAATTTCAACATTAAAGGTTGACATGCCATCTAACAGTAGCTCAGGCCTGACTATTCGGGTATGAGTTACTGTATGATACCTGGGGGAGGATTTTAGACAACCCTAATAAACTTGACAGAAGTGGGGTAATGTGTATGAGGTGGCTGTAGTAATCAAATCCAGGTTCACAGGACAGAAGACATTACAAATTACTGTCTTAACTTTTTAAGCTATACCACCACCCATGTAATATGTTAGTCAGTCACCGATTTTCTTTCCTTACTTCTACTGTTAATTGAAGTATGAGGGGAACCCCCCCCCCACAAGTTTTGGGACCACACATATGACTCACGTCTTGAAATATGCTATCTCAAAAGGTACATATTTGTAAAATATGGCTCTCAGAATAAAAAGTCATCAGTTGCCAGTAGAATGCAGCATACTCACTTTATAAAACATTTACAGGATTAGTGGCTTAGAACACTGGTGGACATGGAAGCTTCTGAAACTGCCCCAACAATTTAAGTCATCTTTTATTGTAGGTTAGCACACATTTACATCTAGGCAGGAGTAAACAACAGAGGATATTTCTGGGTAAAGGACTGGCCAACTTTAGCATTTTGTTTTTATTTATTTTATTTACCATAAGAAGCTTACACCCACTGGTTGCTTTTCAGCTGCATATTACATTATTGTAGCCAGGAAGCAAATTGAAAAAGTACAAAATTTACAACAGAAGGGACAATATGCACCAACTACATAGAAAAGTAGAAGACTGTATGATGAAAACAACAAATTAGCCCTGGTTTACAAAGCAGCTAAGTATTCCATTAAACTGGCCCTTAAAAAGAGTAAGGAAGGGTAAGCTTTTGACAACAAGTGATAAAGTATTTAGGATTTTCAGAGTAAAAATCAGAAAAGGTCCTATTGCTGCACAAACCTCCCAACTTCTTACAGCAAGAAATGTGGCCCAAAATTAGGGAAACATTTTAACTATTGCTCTTATAAACTTATAAAGTTGCTAGAATTTAAAGTTATGCACTTACCATAATTAGGCATCTGTGGTGTCCATTTTATTCTTCCTCAACACATGGGTTTGGATCCGACCCTCAGATTTGACTCAGCCGCATATTCGAGACTTTGGATCCAGCTCTCAAGATCCTACCTCTACCCATAATGCCTTATTCCATCTCCATTGCCTCAGATCGAGTTTGCTGCCATATATCCCCTTAGTTAAACAGAGACAGGTATAGGCTGAAATGAAAGCAAGCCTCAAACCCAGAACTGTAGGTTCCAATGCAGTCCAATAGGTCTCCCCAGAAAACTGGATGGGGGGGTGGATGGGAGGGAGTTTGAGGAAGAATAAAAATGGACAACACGATGCCTATTAATGATAACTACATAACTTTTAAATTTGATGTTGTCCTTTTCATTCTTCCACAATGTATAGGACAGAGTCCCCAGTTATGGTGATCTTGGGTGGCCCTCATGGAAGGATATTCTGGAGTACCGCTCAACCAAAGTCGACTGTGTTTCTAGAAATAATATCTAATTTGTAATCCGTAACAAAATGTAGCTGTTGCACAAATATCATCAATAGATGTTCTTGACCAAAAAGCAGATGATGTAGCTACGGACCTGGTTGAATAAGCCTTTGAAGGTTTAGGTAATGTCATGCCTTTCTGAGAATAAATCTCAGAAATTCAGTCTGTTATCCATTTGGCTAAAGCATCTTTAGAGACTGGACAACCAAGCCTTTTTGGTGAAAATAAAAGTTGATCTGATTTTCTAATTTGTTTCATTCTGTGAAGATAAAAACACAGTTGTCTGTGCACATCAAGGAGATGCAGCATGTGCTCTCCTTTATTTGAAAAATTTGGAAAGAAAACTGGCAAGTAGATAGATTGGTTAATGCTATTTTCAGAAGACACTTTAGGTGAAAAAGAAGGGTTAATCCATAAGAAAACCTTATCCTTATGAAAAATGATGTAAGTAGCTTTTGAAGAGAGAGACAGATTTCAGATATTCTCTTTGTAGAAGTAATGGCTATTAAGAAAACTGTCTTCCATGACAGGAATTTCAAATCAGATTTAGCTGAAGGTTCAAATGGTTTTTGCATTAGACCTTGAAGCACAACTGTCAGATCCCAAGGTGGTGAGAGATCCTTTATCAGAGGTCTTAGAAGAAAAATATCTTTCAAGAAAGCTTTGCATAATTTAGACAAAGCCAGGGAAAAAGGTCTGTTGCCCACATGAAAATTAGAAATTGTTGCCAATTGAAGTTTAATTGTAGAGAAACTAGCTCCTTCTTCAAACAGAGTTGTACAAACTGGAGAATTGCAGAGACTGGGGCAAAGAAAGGGTCAATTTCCTTATTTAAATCCCAAAGGGAGAATCTTTTCCATTTGCTTTTGTATACTTTTTTGGTGGATTCTTTTTGAGAAGCCAAAGTAATGTCAAGTACAGGGCAAGAAAGCCTGGATTGTCTAAGTATTACTGGAAGTGGAGAAGCCATGCAGTTAGTTTGAAGGCCCGAATATTGGGATGTTAGATCAGTGATGGGATGAAAAATGAGAGGCAGAGTTGACTCCAGTATCTATGGAGGATAATGGAGGTGAGACTGTAGGAAGGGGAACCATACCTGCTGAAGCCAGAAAGGGGCAATGAGAATTACTGAACTCTTCAGCCAACTTGCTTTTTATAAAAATCTGGAAATCAAGGGAAGAGGAGGGTAAGCATAAAGGAGACCAGAGGGCCAATTGTGTATTAGAGTGATTCTCAATGACTCCCCCTGAGGGGAGAGAAGAGCAAAGTACTTGCTGCACTTAGGTCACAGCAAGGACGGCCTCAATGCTAAAAGATCATCTCTGCCACAGACTGATTGAAAGACCACTTTGTAAGGCATCAGAATGGATCTGCTTAGTCTGTCTGCTAGCATGTTGATCTTCTCTGGAATGTGCATCGCAAGTAGAAAGTGGTCTGATGAGATTGCCCATTCCCATACTCTCATGGCCTCTCTCTCTGCAAAGACAGTAAGATTGTGTTTCTCCTTGTTTGTTGATGTACCAGACTACTGACATGTTGTTGGTCTGAACTGCAATAGCCCCCAAGGGGATAGCATCTTGAAATGTCTGCATTGCTAACAGGATTGCTCTCATCTCTAGGACATTGATATGCAATTTGGTCTCTTGGAGGGACCACATGCCATGGTCCCAAGAAATGTCCCCCACCCTACTTGAGAAGTGCCCATGGTCACTGTGGCCATTGGGTTTGGTAGAACAAAGGATCTGCCTAGATGAAGATCATCTGATTGTATCCACCACTGTATGTGTTGTTTGCAAACTGGGGTTAGCTTGACTGGAAAATATAGTGGTTGATACAGAATGGACCACTGTATAGCTAGAGTCTATTAGAGAACCCTCATAAAGAAACATGCCAAAGGAAGTAGCACTATAACTGTTGCCATAGAACCTAGTGCTTGAAGTACAAACCTAGCCAGAGGAGATGGATGGGCAAGGAGAATCTGAACCTGGGATTTGATAGTTGAAATACGATGATGGGGTAGAGATGCTACTTGTGTTGTCGTATCTAGAACTGAACCAATGAACTCCAGGCTCTGGACAGATTTTAATTTGGCATGATTTATTGTTATACCCAATGATTTACAAATGTGGAGCATATAGTCCCTAGGTTGCAGAAGACGATACTTGGATGGGGCAGAGAGGAGCCAGTTGTCTTTTTATGGAGAAGCACCAGGAATCCTTTCAGTCTCAAATGTGCTGCCACTACTGCCATGGAGTGGCATCCATGAGTTTTCTCCATCATAGTGGCTCGCCATTGAAAGGATTGATAAGACAGTACTATAGTGTAATTAACTGGAAACACTGTAATGAGACTAAAGACGAAAGTCTTTATCTGTTAATTATCCAGGCTCATGCTGAACAGGTGCCAGTCTCTCCTTTATGGGCCATGTCTTGTGTACTTTTTTGCAAACACTGTAGTTCATTCAATAAGGCCTTATAAGATGTTCACAATATCCGAATACTGTAATTATTAACAGTGCTGATAAACAATTAGTATTCAAAGTTGCTGCATGTCATATTCTGATTGTCCTGCACAATGCAAACTAATATAGTCTTTATTTGACCTGTTTTCTGTACTCAGGCTTGAGTGTCTGTAATCTTCTTTGTAATAACAGGTCAAATGAACTAACTAATAAACAAAAAAGTGGAAAGTGCCTAGAAGTAACAAATAAACTGCAAATAGGCACCAGATACCAAAACCAGAGTCTTTATTTAAATACAGGAATGAAACCAACACATAAACGCTATATATGCACTCTTCCACGTTTTCGTCATATAACTTCATCAGATGAGAGTATTAACTCCCAGAAACAGTTTAAATACATGCCATTACCACAATTAACCTATAAAATTCAGCTTCTAGTTAATAGTCCAATCAGTTTTAAAGTTCCCCTTCCAACCTAAAAACACTAATAAATAACTTGTTTAATACATTAAAACATATTTAAAATCAGGGGACCTTTAAAACTGATTGCACTATTAATTGGAAGCTGAATTTTATAGGTAATTGTGGTAATGTCATATATTTAAACTGTTTCTGGGAGTTAGTATGCTCATCTGATGAAGTTATATGACGATAACATGGAACAGTGTGTATATAGCGTTTATGTGTTGGTTGTGTTCCTGTATTTAAATAAAGACTCTGGTTTTATGAATGGCTGGTATCCGGTGCCTATTTGGAGTTCAAATGAAATAACTAACCTAAACTGAACTGCTCTCCTGAACACAACATATTATATTGCTTCAGTCCAGTAATTTTCCTTAGTAAACCACATTCACACCCCTAACCTTGGTCTCAGGCTTTGTCTCATATGTGCTTTATTTAAAATTCCATTAAGGAACATTCTGTAGCTGGCAAAATTGTATTTTTCCTTGGGAAAAGAACATTCTGTGTTTCTGTATTTTCTACATACTTTATGCTTATCTTCCCCTTTCTAACAAACTGTCTCTCATACTTGACCAGCAAGGTTATTCTCTCTTTCTGCTTAACTGTCTTTTATGCATAAATGAAACAAAATTTCTAGGTCTATTTTACCCTTTAGCCTGTCTAATCTCTAATAACTACTTTAAAATGAAAGTCCCTAATCTAACACTACTATATCTGGTTTTCTCGCATCTATTTTTTTGAACTGTTGGTAATGGGTCATCTCATGTGATGTACACTTCATTATTCTCTATAGTGTTTTGTGGTTCATGTTTCCAATGTTTTTTCAGCTAGTTCTATATTGCAGTATTTGCACAATCTCCATTGCAACAATGTTGGCACATTATTGTGCCTTTCAGTGTACAGGCACTCTGCCATAAGTACATCACACCTAACAACAGGGTGTGTGACTATCTCCAATTCTTCTTTAAAGAACCTACATTTGTCTGTTTCTCCCACATGTTCAATGGACTTTGTAAACCAACGTGTATGTAATCTACTATCCTGAGCACCCATTATTAACCTTTTATCCTTTGGTTTCAATTCACCGTTATTTTTGTAAACATCCTGATCAACATGAGGTTGTTTCAGGAGATCTCTATACTTGCCACTATTTATGGCTTTTCCACATTTCTTTCCTTTTCATCTGATCCTTCTCCTCATATTCTTTCTTTTGCTTTTTGGCACATTCAGTTGCTGTCTGATTTGTATCTACTTCTGGTTTAATTTCCATTCCCACTTGACACTGAAATGCTTCTGCTAAACTACCTCTTTTTAATTTCTCGAAGTTTTTTGGGTTTCTAATACCATGATGGCAATGGACCCTGTTCCTAGGTCAAAGTATGATTAAAGTTCCTGAAATTAGTACTGTTACAATCTCTGATGCTAGCCGGAAGTGCTCTTTGCAGCACCCACAATGCTTCTAGTACTGACTCCTTCTGCAATTCATATGATGTTATGTGTATTGGTAACACATCTAAGTACGATTGTAAATTCTTTTTTATGAGACCCGTTGATCCTACTAGTATTGGAGCAGTCTGGGTCTCCTTCTTCCACATTGCCCTTATTTCTGCCTGTAAATTCCGGTATTTTATGACTTTGTGTCTCTCTCTGTACATAAGACACTGTAGTCACTGGGTATAGCAGTTTCAATGATCAATGCTACTGCTACTTTTTTTTACTTTTCATGGACTACTATATCTGGTTTTCTCACATCTATTTTTTGAACTGTTGGTAATGGATGATCCCATGTGATATAAAATTCATGTTTCTGATATTTTTCATCAACTTCAATACTATAATGTTTGCACAATCCTACGTTCGATCCTGATCAACATGAGGTTGTTCCAAGAGTTTTCTATACTTGCAACTATATTTATGCATTTTCCACATTTCTTACCTTCTCATCTGATCCTACACCTTATTTCTTTCTTTTGTTTTTTGGCACATTCAGTTGCTGCCTGATTTTTATCTACTTCTGGTTTGATTTCCATTTCCACTTGACACCAATATCCTTCTGCTAGACTAAAAAGAGAAGTGATCTTAGATTTACTCTCCTCATGTTTCAAAACTTTCACTATGTTTGGGTCTTGTGAGGTCAGCAGATATGTATACAGTCCCACTATTGCAGATCTATACAGGCAATCAATTTCAAGGAGGCCCATACCTCCTTCAGAATGGGGAATACATAATCTTGGTAAACACTGATTTTTACAAGTCATTTGATGAGCATGAAGCATCCTTCTTGTTTTCTGTCTGATCTATTCAACACCTTTTTGGGGCCAGTCAATCACTCCAAAACTGTAAGTTAGGGCAGGAAGACAAAACTGGTTTATAGCTTGAACTTTGTTCCTAGATGTCAACTCAACACTGTTTTCAGGATTAATTTAAGTCTTCTAAAATATTCCTTACTAAGTTTTTTTCACGTGTTCATGTTTTATTGTTGAGCCTTCATCAATTCCCAAATATTTATACACTCCCTCTTGCTCAAGTTCTATATCACATTATTGTCCCAAACTAATGTTTTCCTGGTGCTGCAGTATTCCTGGTTTAAAGGTTGCTTTTGCACATTTATCAAGACCAAATGGCATTCTTAATCATCTGAAAAAGTTTTGACTACTTGCAGTTGTGCTTTCAGTTTATCATCTGATGAGCTATACAGTTTTAAATCATCAGATTGAAGATGCGAAGTCTTTACACTTTTTTGCTTTCTGGTATCCAAATTATAGTCATGACCTAATCTATTAAGCAGACAGCTTAATGGATTAAGGGCAAGGCAAAAGAGCAGCGGTGACAGAGAGTTACTCTGGAATATCTCCCTTTGGACTTTTATCCCTGGAATAATAATGTCTCCTTTATCATGGCTTAACTGCAAAGTGGTTTGCCACTGTTTCATGGTCACTGTGATGTAGTTTATCAGTGTAGGCTGTATCTTATACACTTTTAATCACTCTTTTATCCATGAATATGGGATATTGTCAAATGCTTTTTTTGTAGTCTATCCATGCCATACTTATAGTTCACCTTTTTCAGTTCTCAACTATGACTTTACTTAACAACAAATGATCCTTTGTTTCACATAACTTTCTTTTATTACTCTTTTGTTCTATTGCCATAATTGAGTTTTCTTCAAAATTACTATAAACTTTGTCAGCATAAATTCCAGTGTATAGTTTATACATCTTCGAAAGGCAAGTTATTGGTCTATAATCCTTAGGGTAGCGTGCAGGTTCACTCTTAAGTAGGAGCGCTGTTTTTCCTGTTGTTATGCAGGCTGGTGTCTGTTCAGGGTGTGCATATAAACTGTTCTTACTCATGGCTAAATTTTATGCAAAGATGTTAATACTTTTAGCCAGAAATTAGGCACTGCATCTGGGCCTGGAGTTTTCCAGTTATAGGCTTTTCTTAACTTTGTTTCAATCTCTCTGTTGGCTGTTACTTCATCCCATTTCATATCCTGTACATTTAAACTTCTTATTTTTCTTCTACTTATTGTATCCATTTATCATCTTTGTTATGTTCCACATGATCTTCATAAATATTTCTCCAAAATGTATCTATTTCTTCTTTTTGTTGGTCTTTCAATTTCTTTTACCTTGTTTCCCAATTCTCTATAAAACTTTTTTGGGTCATCAATAAATTGTTTTTTTTTGTACTTTTCCTTTATATTTATCTGTGCATCTTCCAAATTTTTCTGCCTGTGCTGATATTTTTAGTTTATTATTTGTGATAGTGCATGATAAACCCTGATCCGTTATAATACTAAGCATTGCTTTTATCACATCTATCTTTCTGAGTAATTTTGTTGAACTGTTCCCTCTTCTATACTCTTCTAACAGTGACACTTCTTGTCTTAGTTGCTTTATAGCATTCTCTATTCAATACTTCCATGATGGCATTCAATTTCTCCCTGTCCTTTCCCCTTACTACCTTGTGTTTATGTGGTAGGACTTTATCTGTTATTAATTTGGCTGCACAGTAATGCATCCTATTTACTTCTATTATAACACATGACTCTCTATGGACAGTCCTAATTACTGTGTTCATTTGTTTTATTAAACTTCTAACTTTCTGGGTTTTATTGACCATCTGCAGTGGATTTCTTTCATTGATCTTAATATGTCTATCCATCTCTATTAGATCAAGCAACGCTTCTCTTACATCATTTTCTTTTAAATTGAGGGCACATTCTTTGTTCACCATTTCCAGAGCTTCTTCTTGTGCCAAGTTCTCTTCAGTTTCACCCTGTATCATCTGTTGCTCCTTCATATAGGAACTCACTGACCTATTACTCCATGACATTGACTTTGTCAGAGTTGCTACAGTTTCCTCTTCTTTCCCTTGCTGTATAGCTCCAACTGAACCTTTGTACTGGTTTTCTGTTGGAGCACCAAAATATCTTCATATGTCAACTGATTAGATGCTTCCTGCTCCACTGGTTTCTCCTTAATTTGGATGTCCATTGCTCCATCTTGTTGTGTTGTTATCTGAGTTAAATTTTCTACACTAAATCCTTTGCTTTACAAGTAATCCATAACCTCAGTTTCTATTTCTTTAACTTCTCCATTACTAATCCTCTTTTCCATTTGTCCTTTTTGTTTTCTTATTTTTTTTGTATTCTAAAATTGTCCATATCCCAATGTCTTTGCCTGTATTTCTCTTCAAATATCTATGGTGCGGCTCTTTTTACATTGATTAGTTTTGATTTATCCTTTGCATAAATATTGCACCATATTAAATCTCTTTTTCTTTCCCATGTCCATATTTCTTCTTCAGATGTATCCTGTTCCTCTTGTTTCTCCTTACTTTGGGGACCAGTTATTCCATCATGCTGTGATATGACCTGTGTTAGACTTTCTACACTGCATCATTCACTTTGCAAATATTTCATAACTTCAGTTTCTATTTTTTTAACTTCTGCTTGACTAATCTTCAGTTGTACATTCCCTTTTTGTGTTCTTAATTTTTATTGCGAAATTTCCCATATCTAGATGCCTTTGCCTATATTTCTCTTTGAACATCTCTGGGGCTGCCATTTTGCCATTCTGGAATGGTACTTTTTGCTCTTTTTGTCAATAGTTTTTTCAAGAAACATTTTTAGGTTGCACCCCCTACTATAGGTTACCTTCAGACCCTCACCCAAAACCTGTTTCATGTCTTTATCGAAAATCAAATCACAGTATTTGTTAAACACTTCTCTAAGGTTTTGTGTCTCCTGGTTGTATGGAAGTACCAAATTCCTTTCATGTTGTGCTTCTCTTTTACAGCCTAGGGATGTCCCTAATGCTGTCAGAAGAATGGAAGTAAATTTATCTCTTCGTTTTCTCAAAAACCCATTTTTAATTTTGACTAACAATTTAATAAGGTATCCCCTTTCTTTAAACATCCCTATCAGTTTATACATTTCCTGTTCAGCATTTCCATTGTCAGCAATTAATCTATAGAGCCTCACCATGTGTCCCTTTATAACGCTTTTCTTCTGATATGGGGGATGACAACTATTGTAGTGAAGTAAACAATTTGAGTAAGTATCCTTCCTATGTATTATAGACTCTATTTTAGAATTGTTTTTGTTTTTGTATAGTGATATATCTAAAAAGTCAATTGTCTATATATTCATTTTCCATGTAAATCTCAAAAATGTAGTAGTGGTGTTTAAATATTCAATGAAAGAAACTATTTCATCTTCACTACCCTTTCAAAGCAATAGTACATCATCAAGGAACCTAAACCAGGCAATACTTTTGTCCATGAATGTAGAAGAAAATACATATCTGTTCTCCCATTCACAGAGAACCATATTAGCATAAATAGGAGCACATTTAGCTCCCATTGCTACTCCAGTAGTTTGACGGAAATACTCTCTTTCAAAATACAAAAAGTTGTTTTGTAAAACCAGTTCAATAAGTTCCATCAATAAATTTCTTTTCACATTGTGCATGCCTTCTATATTTATTAAGGCATCGCCAAATAGCTCTATCCCTTCTTGGTGTGAGATCACTGAAAACAAGTTAATAACATCTATCATGACAAGCCCATAATATTCATCAATAGATAAATCCCTTAAGGCTTCTAAGCAATGCCAGGAGTCTCTAAGCATTTATTTTTTATACTGTGTTGCTTTTTTACAATGAAACTCTATGTATACAGCTATAGGTTCTGTCTTAGAGTTCATAACTGCCACTATTGGATGTAGTGGGAGGTTGTTTAAATCCTTGTGGATTTTGGGTATACCAAAAATAACTAGGACCACCAGTGCTTCAATGGTCAAAAATGCATAATCTTTTTGATCTATGACTCCTTGTGTTAGTAAGTCATACAAAAACAATCAATTTTTGTGTAAGCCCTATTGATCTCATTCAGGGTAGCTGTCTCATATGTACTAGGGTCATTTAATAAATCAAACATTTTCCCTGCATAATTCACTTGGTTCATTATCACCCCCCACACACTTTTGTATGGTTTCATAAATCTGTACTCCCTTAATTTGAGTAAGTTGTTCAAATACTGCCTTTCATCCTTAGATATATTGTCTTCTTTTACTAAGCTGTCTTTTAATGTCTTACGTATGTCTTTTTTGTAAATCTTTTCAAAATGGTCTATAACAGCATTCACAGGTTTCACAAAGGTACTTCTCCTTTTAATAAAATTATTTTTTACAATATTGTCATCATTTCTATTTGAAAAGAACATTGCTATATTTAGTTCCTAACCCAGCCACTGGGGATGCACAAGCCAGTGCATTTCTTTGTGCCGGTCCCAAGCCTGGATAAATGGGGAAGGTTGCGCCAGTGTAAAATTTTGCCAAATCATACATGCAGACAACAGTACAGAAATATATGCCGGATCGGCCGATGCCCGGGTTAACAATGACCGCCACCAGTACTGTTGGCCAACAGGGTGCTGGCGGTAATTGGGCTACTGTTGGCTGAAGGAGGAGAAGAGGGGGAAGTCATGGCCGAAGGCAGGTAAAGGCTAGGACTGTGATAGTGAGGGTCGGAACTTTGAATGTTGGCAGTATGACTGGTATAGGGAGAGAGCTAGATGATATGATGGACTGAAGGAAGGTTGGCATATTGTGTGTGCAAGAGACCAGATGGAAGGGGAGCAAAGCTAAGTGTATCGGAGGAGGTTTCAAAGTGTTTTATCATGTGTATGGAAGGAGAAATGGTGTAGGCATTATCCTGAAGGAACAGTATGCCGAGTGTTTTGGAGGTGAAAAGAGTGTCGGATAGAGTGATGTTTATGAAGCTGGAAATTGATGGTGTAATGATGAATGTTGTTAGTGCATATGCTCCACAAGTTGGGTGTGCGATGGATGAGGAAGAAAAATTTTGGAGTGAGTTGGATGAAGTGGTGATGACTGTACTCAAGAGTAAGAGACTGGTGATTGGAGCAGATTTCAATGGCCATGTTGGTGAAGGGAACAGAGGGGAAGAGGAAGTGATGGGTAGGTATGTTGTTAAGCAAAGGAATGCAGAAGGTCAGATGGTAGTGGATTTTGCGAAAAGGATGGACATGGCTGTGATGAATACATACTTTAACAAGAGGGAGGAGCATAGGGTGACATACAAGAGTGGAGGAAGATGCACACAGGTGGATTATATCTTATGTAGAAGGGCCAGTCTGAAGGAGATTGGAGACTGCAAAGTGGTGGCAGGGGAAAGTGTAGTTAGGCAGCATAGGATGGTAGTTTGTAGGATGACATTGGTAATCAAGAAGAGGAGGAGGATGAGTGTGAGGGCAGCACCAAGGATCAAATGGTGGAAATTGAAAACGTGTAACAGTTCAGGGAAAGTTAAGACAGGCACTGGGTGGCAGTGAACAGTTACCGAATAGCTGGGCAACTACAGCAGAGCTAGTAAGAGAGATGGCTAGAAAGGTGCTTGGTGTGACATCTGGAAAGAGGAAGGAGGACAAGGAGACCTGATGGTGGAATGAAGAAGTATGGGAGAGTATACAGAGAAAGAGGTTGGCGAAGAAAAAGTGGGATTGTCAAAGAGATGAAGAAAGTAGAGAAGAGTATAAGAAGATGAGGTGCATGGCAAAGAGAGAGGTGGCGAAGGCTAAGAATAAAGCGTATGAAGAGTTGTATAAAAGGTTGGCACTAAGGAGGGAGAAAAGGACCTGTACTGATTGGCTAGACAGAGGGACTGAGCTAGTAAAGATGTGCAGCAGGTAAGGGTGATAAAGGATAATGAGGGAAACGTATTCACAAGCGAGGAGAGTGTGTTGAGCAGATGGAAAGAGTACTTTGAGGAGTTGATGAATGAAGAGAATGAGAGGGAGAGAAGGTTGGATGATGTGTGGATATGAATCATGAAGTGCAGTGGATTAGCAAAGAGGAAGTAAGAATAGCTATGAAGAAGATGAAGAACAGAAAGGTTGTTGGTCCAGATGACATACCTGTGGAAGCATGGAGTTGTTTAGGTGAAATGGTAGTGGAGTTTTTAACTAGATTGTTTAATGAAATCTTGGAAAGTGAAAGGATGCCTGAGGAATGGAGAAAAAGTGTTTTGGTACCGATTTTTAAGAATAAGGGTGATGTGCAGAGTTGTAGTAACTACAGAGGGATTAAACTGATCAGTCACAGCATGAAGTTATGGGAAAGAGTAGTGGAAGCAAGGTTAGGAAGGGAGGTGATGATTAGTGATCAGCAGTATGGTTTCATGCCAAGAAAGAGCACTACAGATGCAATGTTTGCTCTGAGACCGTTGATGGAGAAGTACAGAGAAGGTCAGAAGGAGTTGCATTGCCTCTTTGTGGATTTAGAGAAAGCATATGACAGGGTGCTTAGAGAGGAGTTGTGGTATTGTATGAGGAAGTCTGGAGTGTCAGAGAAGTATGTAAGAGTGGTACAGGATATGTACGTGGGTAGTGTGACAGCGGTGAGGTCTGACAGCGGTGAGGTCTGCGGTGGGAGTGATGGATGTGTTTAAGGTGGAGGTGGGATTACATCAAGGATCAGCTCTGAGCCCTTTCTTATTTGCAATGGTGATGGACAGGTTGACAGACGAGATCATACAGGAGTCCCCATGGACTATGATGTTTGCAGATGACATTGTGATCTGTAGTGAGAGTAGGGAAGATGTGGAGGAGACGATGGAGAGGTGGAGATATGCTCTAGAGAGAAGAGGAAGGAAGGTCAGCAGGACTAAGACAGAATATATGTGTGTGAATGAGATAGAGGATAGAGGAATGGTGAGGATGCAGGGAGTAGAGGTGGCTAAGGTGGATGAGTTTAAGTACTTGGGATCAACAGTTCAGACTAATGGTGAGTGTGGAAGAGAGGTGAAGAAGACAGTACAGGCAGGATGGAGTGGGTGGAGAAGAGTGTCAGGAGTGATTTGTGACAGACGAGTACCAGTAAGAGTGAAAGGGAAGGTCTACAAGAAGGTAGTGAGACCAGCTATGTTATATGGGTTGGAGACAGTGGCATTGACAAAAAGGTAGGAGTCAGAGCTTGACGTGGCAGAGTTGAATATGTTAAGATTTGCACTGGGTGTAACGAGGATGGACAGGGTTAGGAATAAGTATATTAGAGGGTCATCCCAGGTTGGAAGGTTTGGAGACAAAGCCAGAGAGGTAAGATTACATTGGTTTGGACATGTGCTGAGGATGGATGCAGAGTATATTGGGAAAAGGATGCTAAGGATGAAGCTGCCAGGTAACAGGAAAAGAGGAAGGCCTAAGATAAGGTTTATGGATGTGGTGAGAGAGGACATGCAGGTGGTTGGTGTGACAGAGCAAGATGCAGAGGACAGGAAGAAATGGAAACAGTTGATCTGCTGTAGCGACCCCAAACGGGAGCAGCTGAAAGAAGAAGATTGCTAAATTTAGTTCCTAGTGTACAACTTAAAATTCATCAACACTTTTGCTATATCAGATCTAAAGTTAGGGACAAATGTAAAACCCTTTTTAAACAAACACATGAGTGTCTTCAATACACACGTCTGAAAAATTGTATATAGAAACACCATCCATAGTTGTTACAGTCACAGGTTTAATCTCATCTACAATAAAATTCACATCAAAGGTGTCAAATATTGAATTGTTTATCTCCGAGGTGTTGCATTGTTCCTCCTCATAGGACATTGGGATGGGTACCAGTAACTGGTTTGGTTCTGGTATACCAGTTGTTTCTGATTCCTGTTCTTTAACCTCTGAGATCTTCTCAAAGGTGATGCCTAAGTTAAAAACAAATAGTTATTTTCACTAATATTGTTTCTTTTCCTAACACTATTCACATTTGTATTTTCATTCCCATTTTCTACAATATCACTTGTTTCATTAGAAAATTCTGTCTCTCTAGGCACTGGGTAGGGCATTTTATTAACATAATCATTAGTGTCTCTCACAAGCTTCTTCTGCTTCCTCTCCAAATTGTTTTTAACAAGCTTGTTGACCTCTAAAATTATTTTGTTGCATTGCAGTCTATTATGGTCAAATAACAGATCACTAGTTATACTTTCATTAAGTTCAATAAACTGTTTTTCAATGTTGGTTAACTTACGTTTGTTTTCTTTGATAATTATCCTCATGATGTCCATCCCTGTCTGGTCAAAACGTTCCAATAGTTTGTGGCGCATAATGGAATCCTTTACTATTCCATTTTAAAACTTCCATATTCGCAAACCCATAGGAACGTGCTGTAAATCCAAAGACCTTTTCAAAAAAAAGGTTGTCGGTTTGAATGTTTTTTAATTTCCTGGTTAGTTTCTCTAAGGCAATCAGCTCTGCCTGGAATGTACCACATCCTTCTGTTCTTGTAGGGGGAGTAGGAAATGGCATATCAGGCATGTGTAATATGGAACAAAAATTTGGCATTGTAGAATTAACCTCGTTCTATCTTATATTTTCTGTAACATTAACCCCTTGGTTGTTTGAGTCAAATCCATTCTCAATAACTTGAGAACTGTTGCAAGGGGTATGTAAGGTGAATAATTCCATTTGACTAGATGTCAAAGTGGTAGAGCCCACAGCAGCAGCAGGAACATGGATTTGTTGTTTTAACATTGACACAAGTTCTCTCAGCCCTCCAATAAGCTTCTCCATAGTATAACCCTAACAATGAACAGCAGGGCAGAAAAAACAAAATAAACAAGTTAAAACACTCAAAGAGTATAAAACCACATACCAGCCAAAAGAAAAGAAAATAATGCCACTGCCAGCCATAGTGACAGTCTCTAAATTTAATAGTTTAAAACACAACTTAGCGCTTTAACCCAATGTTTTCCTGGGCTTCTTCAGAGTGAAGCCATAACATAAATCAACTCATTTAAATACACACAGATCACATGATCATTCATCCTTCCATAGTAAATGGTTAAAGAAACATGTTAAAAAACCTTTTCAGTACACAAACAGTACCTAATCTAAAACAGAGAGCTGTTAATGCCTTTTTTTCTACCTGGCACAAAAATATTTACAATGTCTTAATAATACATTAAAAAATACATTAAAAAACAGTTATTCCACCCTATAATAAAAATTCATTGTATGCAACAAAAAGAAACTCACCTAAGCAAAATAATTACAATTTAGATTACCTTAATTTCAAATCAAGTTAAAGAACAGTTTTCATTAATACCTGGCTTTTTGATGGCATTGAGTCTTCACTGCCATTCCAATTCTAGCCTCTAAACATTTCAAAAATAGAGTCTGCAATACATAGGAAGGATACTTATTTGAATTATTTACTTCACTACAATAGTTGTCATTCCCCCATATCAGAAGAAAATGTTATAAAGGGACAAATGGTGAGGATCTCTAGATTAATTAGTGACAATGGAAATTTTGTACAGGAACTGTAGAAACTGATAGGGATGTTTAAAGAAAGGGGATAGCCTATTAAATTGTTAGTCAAAAATAGAAATGAGGTTTTGAGAAAATGAAGGGAAAGATTTACTCCCATTCTTCTGACAGCATTAGGGACATCCCTAGGCTGTAAAAGAGAAGCACAACATGAAAGGAATTTGGTACTTCCATACAGCCAGGAGACACAAAACCTTAGAGAAGTGTTTAACAAATACTGCAATTTGATTTTCGATAAAAATATGAAACAGGTTTTGGGTGAGGGCCCAAAGGTAACATATAGTAGGGAATGCAACCTAAAAATGTTTCATAAAAAAAAACTATTGACAAAAAGAGCAAAAAGTGCCATCCCAGAATGGCAAAATGTAATATGTGCAAGTTATGAAAGTACATAAATGAAGGTCCCTACGTGGTGGTAGAAAGTTACATTGGGAGCATCTCATGTCCAGGTTACTGTAATTGCAATACAAACTTGGTGGTGTATATTACAATGTGTACTTCATGTTTGGCTTTCTATGTAGGTGAAACTATAAGGAAATTAAGGGAAAGAATAGCCAAACATGTAAGAGATATTAAAAACAAGAAGAAAGAAAATTCTTTATTTACACATACTTTGGTTTGCAAGAATTTAAAAAAATTAATGTTTTTTATTATTAATCATGTTATTCCTACCCAGAGGGGAGGGTACATTAAAATGAATGTTGAAAGGCTAGAACTGGAATGGCAGCTAAGACTGAATGCCATCATAAAGCCAGGTATTAATGAAAACTGTTCTTTAACTAGTGTCTTGAAATTAAGGTAATCTAAATTGTAATTATTTTACTTAGATGGGTTTCTTTTTATTGCATACAATGAATTTTTATTGTAGGGTGGAATAACTGTTTTGTAATGTATTTTTTAATGTATTATTAAGACTTATTGTAAATATTTTTGTGAGAGGTAGAAAAAAGCATTAACAGCTCTCCGTTTTAGATTAGGTACTGTTTATGTACAGAAAAGTTTTTAACATTTTTTTTAACCATTTAATATGGAAGAATGAATGATCATGTGATTTTTGTGTATTTAAATGGGTTGATTTATGTGATGGCTTCACTCTGAAGAAGCCCAGGAAAACATTGGGTGAAAGTGCAAAGTGTTACATTGTGTTTTAAACTTTTAAATTTAGAGACTGTCACTACGGCTGGCGGTGGCATATTTTTTTTCTTTTGGTTGGTATGTGGTTTTACATTCTCTGAGTGCTTTTAACTTGTTTATTTTGTTTTTGCACCACTGTTTTTATACTGCCTTTGTATCTAGGGAAGACATTGTTACTTTGTTATTGTAGAAGTTTGGCTAGCCCCTTTCTACTCCATTGAAATCATCAGGAAACAAATTAAGGACCTTTTAGCTAAACTTCCGTATAACAATCTGTCTTCCTCTAGCACTTAGATGGCTACTAAAATGCTCTGTTACATAATCTGATTTGCTGTTGCATGCATCTCAGATTGGCCACTTATTAATGACATCTTTCTCGGATCTCGGAAAAATCACTTCAGTCATTCTCATTCTGTCCTAAAACTACCATCTCTGCCTATCTGACCATTTTAGGCGCATTTTTTGTACTGCCCTGTATAGCCAAATTATTTGACAAATTTTGGCTACTCAGATGTGTGGATATCTAACAATATGGGATCATACCTCTCAACCTGGAAACATCATAAATCTGGACAAAGCTCATGAAAATAACATATAATTTGCATGCATAATTATGCAACCCCACCCACTCCAATGGAATACTTGGGATATCATGGTCGAATGGGGCCTCCCCATACACAGCCCTCCCTCTACAGCCATTCCAATGTCCCATTACTTGGCTATTTCACCCCATTTACAATAAACACTGTAATGTGCATACTGCTTTACTTCTACAATGATTTGGATTTCAATTAAAGGTTTTAGTTTACATTTTACAGCACAAACACTAATAGATATCTGCTAAACAAAACAATGCAGTCTCACAATGAAAATAGACTAAGCATTAAAACTTCTCTGTCCTTGAAACTCACATTTGCTGAAGCATCACTGAAACCCACATTCAAAGAAAATACATATGGCCAGTGGCAAATAAAGATTAACTTTGAGCTGTTTTCAAATCATAGGCCCCTTGGACATGAAACATACGCATGTTCTTTGATGCACCTTCCTGACTGTATTAAATTATATTCCTAGTATAATACACAATTGTTAGAGGGTGTTTTAAATTTATTGTTCTGAACATTTTTCCAGTAAACAATGAAACAAAATGCATGTACCAATAATGACAAAACTGCCAAATTCAGAAATTTCCATCATAAAAGTCTACTCAAACTTCTAAAATCCACCAGTATCAGTAAATATGCACAATTTCTGCAGAAGTAAAAGTCTAAATAATTCCACATTAAAAAGATCTGCAACTAATGAAGAGGTTGCTGCTAGGAAACAACTTTATATTTCAATGCTTCATCTACAAAAAAGTGCCTGTTGCCCTTGAGGAATAAATTGCCTGTGTTACATTAAAAAATGATAAGCTAGCAATTTTGCAATAGGAATGGATGGCAAACTGATAACTGGTTCATAGTTTTTAGTTTTCGATGCCAAAGAGGACATTCTCAGGAATGCAGCAACCACCCCCTTTAAAAGTACAACACAGTACAGTATCAGCAATGCATCTACATACTGTGGGAGTAGAACTCACAGCCTACTGCATCAAAAGCAAGCATTCAACCTGTTATGCTATTAACAATGCAAGCAGTCTCAGAATAAGCAGCACTAAACTTTTCTTCCCCTGAAGCTGTCAGCTCCTTGTAAAATCCACTCGACACTCAACTGTATCTCTCAATTTTGCAGCACAAGAAATCTGGAAAAGGCCAACATTTATTGGGGAGGGACAAAAGCCCAAAAACCAGGGACACATTTTAAAAATTGCTTGTATAATCTTGGAAAATTGCCAGAATAAAATGTGTTGCTACCATGCGTTTCACTGCCAATTATTGAACCCAGGACCCTGTGCACTACAGTCAGAGCAACATACCACTATGCCAAATAAGATGTTTCCTGAAAGGTAGGAACACTGAAACTTAAATGGCTATCATTTAGTGAATTCAGTTCTCACCAACCATAGCTCTCAAATTCTTAGCACAAAGCACCTGGACAAAGCTAATAATGGGAAAATGCAGCCTCAAAAATAGGGACTGCATTCAAATATTGATCTTATAGGTTCATAGGTTCATAGATAGGTACTAGGCTATAGGCCCAAGGGCCTACGTAAGCCTAGCCAGCAAGGTTCCAAAGCTTATGCCACCCAAGAAAGTTATTTTCCTGTTCCACTGTCCAGCATAGACACATAAGTGATCCCTGCGGTGTATTTCCTTTTTCCCATCCACTCATCAAGATTTTTCTTGAAGAATGCTAATGAAGAACTTTGCTTGACATAGATGGGTAGCTTGTTCCAGAGTATAGGAAGTCTCTGGGACAGGAATCTACCCCTATAGCATGTCCTGTTTATTGTGGTGACAAGGTTTAAGTCCCTAGACCGTGTAGCTCAGAGGGATTGGGATTTCTTTAGGTGTAGCATGTCCAACAGCTCTAGGCTTGACATAACTTTATATGTTAGGCAGAGATCACCTCGGAGTTGGCGATATGCTATGGAGTAAAGCTGGAGTTTTTTGAGGTGGTCAGTGTAAGGTATTTGTTTGACGCCAGTAATCCTCTTTGTGAGGTACTTCTGTGGCCTTTCCAGCTGCTGCAGATGTCTTGAAACTTGGAAATTTGCTAGAATAAAAGGTTTGTGTTACCATGTATTTTCTGAAGAATATGAAGTCTGAAATTCAAATGCCTGTCATTATTTAGTGAATTCAATCCTTTATTGATTTGCCACAAAAATCCAGAAAACCACAGATATTATGAGAAACAGAACAGAACAAAAATATGAGGCAACAATCTGGACAGTTTTCACAAGTGTTGGTTGGTAGGGAATTCAGGCTCTTGCTACCTGTTCTAAAGGTACAGGGTTTGAGTCTGCATAACTCTAACCACCAGGCATATTTAACTGAAGCAGGTGTAGATTTTTAATTTTAGAATAATGGTTGCAGACTCAGGTTGAATGAAGAAGGCATTTCCCAAGCCATAATAGGTATCTGTAGTCTCTCTGGCCCAAAAGTCAACCTGATGAATAAAAGGTGAACATTATTATTTAGATAATTATATTTCTAAATCTGTGCACTGGATTAGGGAAACAACATTTTAGGTGAGGTCTGAAACATACCAAAGTGCTAAAACTGCATGCATAAATTCACAAAGTAAACGAGCAACACAAGTGTCTTCATCTCAAGATATAAGCAAACAATATAATATATACATTACTGTCAGCTGACATGTTTCAAGAACAAAAAGCAACTTTTTTCTGCAACATAAACAAGTTAGTCAGTAGTTAATCTTTATTATAAATCATTTATTGTCCTCTAGTAAAGTGCATAAAACTAGAAATGACCAAACAATGCAAGATAAAATTTGTACATATGCAGAATGGTTGCCATAAGAAGTTCATAGTCATTTAGAAAGGACTGTAGAAAACCAGCCTAAAGTTCCCAATATCCTGTTCTCAGCAAAATCTCAGTACAAAAAATGGTGTGCACTGACCAGCTTCTCCAAGTTATTATAGCCTACTCCAAATCATTGATCTGGGGCATAGATCTCAGGAAGTGAGAGGATTTTCCTTTCTCAACACATAAAGAACTTCTATAGAAAGGTTATTCTGTAACCAGGTCTAATGAGATGCCTAATTACACAAATAATCAAGGATTACAAAGCATTAGGAAGGAAGGGAAATCATTAAGTTAAAAAATAGATTGTATCATTGTATCTGATTATTTATTACTCTTATCCTGTCATGAAATAAAATATCCTACCTCACAGTGTCTTTTGTTAAAAAAAAAATCATGCTTGATTTCTAACTTGCTGAAACTGCCTCAGTAACATTTTTGAAATCACTATCATTCAGTTTGTTTCCAACTTACTACACATGCAGTTTTCCAAACATTCCCTTATTTAATAACACTTTGCCAGGTGAAACGGGCATCTGCTTCACTAGGAGACATATCTCCTTCCTCTATTTTCTAGTTGAATGGTGGATTATTTATCTATATACTATTCAAAATACAGCACGTGAACAACCTTTCACACATTGGAACTTCTTCCTTCATAGGATATTCAGGACCACAAACCACAGACAGTCAGGCTTAAACATTCCTATTATCTTAACATTTTATACATAAAAAAATTGTTTACAGTCCCACTCATAAAGTGAACACTGAATTATATCGATATGCTTACACACACACACACACACACACACACACACACACACACACACACACACACACACACACACACACACACACACACACACACACACAGCCCTTAAATAATGGAGCCTTGCTTGCATAACATAACGGAGCGTTGCTTGCCTTGAATGCACAACATAACAGAGCCTTGCTTGCCTTGAATGCATAACATATGGAGCCTTGGCTTTCTTGCCTTGAATGCATAACATGCAGAGCCTTGCTTGCCTTGAATGCATAACATACGGAGCCTTGCTTGCTTTTAATGCATAACATACGGAGCCTTACTTGCCTTGAATGCATAATGTAACAGAGCCTTGCTTGCCTTGAATGCATAAAATAACAAACCTTGAATAAAGGTAAAATAATGAACCACATTCCCTACCCAACATAGCCTTGAATATATAAAATAACGAATGAGCCTTAAATGTCTAGAGCCTTTCCCTTACAATTTGTAGCACTGCTCATGGAAGAAACTGCTCGTCCAGCACCATATGTCTATTCCCTAATGAACCACCACATACATTCCCTAATGGAGCCTTGAATATATAAAATAAAATAATAAACAAACCTTAAATATATAAAATAAACCTTGCAGCATATGTTCCTGGACCCTCGCACCTTGAAAGCAAAGGAGCCTTTTCCTTGCAGTTTAAGAACTATTCCCTTGCAGCACCACTCATAGCAGTCGGAAATGCTTGTACGTCATCCCTGGAGCTCAATTCCAACAGGCTGGCAGGCTGTTCAAGGACCTGACATCATTGTGCATGTGATGATGTCAGGTCAACAACAAAAATTTAAAAAAGAAAGCCGGGAAACTCAGAAATTAAGGAGTGCCACTCTGGAATCTTGGCACCCTATTATTTGGACCTGAAAACTGGTAATAACCGAGAAATGTGGCACGGTTGAGAGGTATGTATGGGATCATGGTTTCATGCAGGCATAGTTACAGAAAAGGTAGGAGTGCATCAGTAAGAGATAGAATTCTCTCCAGCAGAAACCTAGGTAGCTTAGGGACACTAACTTGTGAAGTGACCTACTCAGAGTCACATAACAGATAAAGAGAGACTTGGGGAATCAAACTCAACACAAAAGGGTAAAACCTGTCAGTAGATCACAACCTTAATCCTCTACACTAAACTGCTAGGCATAAGTACATAAAAATGTAAAACAACATGTGAAATGCAACATTGTTACCAGTAAATAAGTACTGAAATGTTTCACAAAAGCTTTGCCCAGTTTCACTTCCTCATCAGTAGCCCAAAGACTAAAGCAAAGTAAATCAGTTGCTCAGTAAATCTCTTGATCTTGGAGCTATGAGCAAAGTCTTAGTAACAAAGAAGGAACAGAAAAATAGATTTAATATATATCACTGTAGTTTTTGAACATACATCAGGTTCAAACCTGACTACATCACAACCAGTTGCTTTAGATTTGCTCTGAGCTTTACCACTGATTGGTAAAAGCATGACTGCTGAGAAAATTGCAAAGCTTACCATGTATGCATTTGACTGCAGCTACACAGAACACAAACCCAGTTTGAAAAGGTATTATTTATGGGTTCATAGCTAATCAACAGGGCAGTCAATAACACTGTTTCTCATGATATGCCTTAAAGAAGTCGTCAAGCTATTCATACTTAGGATAGGGTTCACACTTTCTAAATTTGGGCTTTTCTAATGTGACATATAGAGTGATGAATTTATGATGAACAATCTTTTTGCACCACCATATGTTGTACAAGAGCTGTTTGAGTAAAGTGCATTCTGCCAGAGATGGTATCAATATTTCTAGTACTTGTTTGGTACTAAGAATGACAGTTAGTAGTCTTACAGAATGTAATAATCACTGAGCCATTGTTTTACCTTCCATATAAGCTACCTATGCCTGCATTGTAATGTTTTATGTTTTTCTTGCGCAATTGTTGGCTGGTCATTAATCAAATGTGTAGCTGTAGACTGTATTTATTTATATACTGTGGAGGAAAATTGTTTATTTACATGACTTTACATGCAGTTATTTGCTTTGGTAACAGGTAATGGGGGTAATTATGGTTGTGTTCCAGAAGTTACAGAGAAAACAAGTAGGAGAATCCAAAGCAATACTGTATAGCATTGTTTTCAGAAGTCGTGGCAGAAGTTTAAACACCAGAAAGAAAATCAGCTGACAGCAATAACTAGAAATCCCAAGATTCTCAGTTAACAATATATAAAAGTGTGTTGGATTAGCCCAGCAGTAACAATGTCATATAACAAAACCACATACACAGTGCTGTAGTAAGATATATACTGTGGTGCTGCTGCAGCAGGCAGGAAACAAAAATGTCACACATCTGAGTCTACAATAAATTACACTAGAAAAACGGATGCACTATTCAGTAAAAAATATTCTAATGAACGCTAACGAAAAGGGTTACTAAAATGTTTCCACTGATTTAATAGGCTGGAAGATAGAAATTTTATGGAAACTGTTACATTGACAAAGATGTAATGTGATGATAGTGACAATGATCCATTAGTGTGTAAATACAAGGGGAAGAGAGAGGTGAATTATCAAGCTGTATATATCAGATTATGCACATCTAATAAGGGCATAAAGTGCTGTGTGATTTATCAAATGACTGGAGCTGTATAGACAATAATAGATGTCAGACTGCAGTAAATGGTGTTGTTATGAAAACACAAAATATGTGACAGGGGAGGCATTTCGCTTCTTCAAGTAGAAATGAATACCAAAGAGAAACAGAAACAGATGGAGAAGGTGAGACAGGGAGAGTCAGAGTAAGAGAGAGAGTGCATCAGTGCATACAAAAGTTCACTACCTTTGAGTGGATTGAGGTGGATTTGACAGGGTACTACCAATACAGGGAAACTATAATTGTAACTCCAAGGGGTGATATATGGAGCCTTGTGCCTGACATGTACTGCCTTTTACATAGAAAAAATGGAAAATCAACTAAGGAAGAGGGTATATTAGTGTATTTACGCAATCAAAAAGCACGATAAGTCAAATGCCCTGTATAGGCACAGTGTGACATGCCAAAACTTTAAGAAATTCATCTTTTGTGTTTTGGAAAAAGTTGTCAGGCAGGAACGTGGGGGGAATTGGTCTAGTTTCCTAGAATACAAAGAAATACAATGGCAAATATTACTTAATGCAACACACTCCCCGGGAATAAATGATAGACTATCTATTAGTAGTTTGCTGTCCTTAAAAGTGGACAAGGTCTAGAATGGTTGTTTAGTTAAAAAGCAGTACAACAGGCTTGCATTGCATTATAGTATTATATTATTGTACCATATTACTATATTACTGTATTATATATCACAGAGTGAACTACTGTATAACTATTTGGGAATTTATAGGTACATATTAAACCATTAAACCACTTGCATATAGTTTTATATTTAAGTATATTTAAGGATTTTTAAGTACTTTAGGGTTATACAAATGGGTTTTAGAATAACTGTGTTCCATGACTGGTTTATTAATTGATTGGAAGGAATTTTGTTTAATTTAATTTTATTTTATTATTTGTTTTGTATTAGTTTTTACATTTGTGAAACTGTGTTACTGTTTGATATTTATCGGTTGCTAATTAGAGTCATTACAAAAGAAGAACGTATGTATGGTGTCGTTATCTGATGAAGTTCCATTGAGTTAAATAAAAGGAACAAAAGCACTTATCTAATTACTACAGTGTCCCAGTTTTGTGTTCAGCAGTGAGGCTTTGCATATATATATATATATATATATATATATATATATATATATATATATCTATGGATCACCTTTAAAATCTCAAAAGCTCAAAATCCTGAATCTCAAAATCCTGAACACAAAATCCTGAAAGCTCAAAATCCTGAAAACACAAAATCCTGAAACTCAAAATCCTGAAAACACAAATAATGCTAATATGCCAATACAAACACACTAATATCTACCGACTGACCTTAACCCTAACCCTAACCCTAAGGTCCGTCACTATCGCACACTCACCTGACCCGCGCCCTAACCCTAACTCACTTAAACCGCCCCTAACCCTAATGTTTGTCACTATTGCATACATGCCTAACCTGCACCCTAACCCTAACTCACTTAAACCGCCTCTAACGCTAACATACAACCAACCGCACACTTACCTGAACCCAACGCATGACCTAACACCACAGGGCTAACAATAGCAAAGCCACAATGACGTCAGTATGTCTATTTTGTGTTTTCAGGATTTTGAGTTTCAGGATTTTGTGTTTTCAGGATTTTGAGCTTTCAGGATTTTGTGTTCAGGATTTTGAGATTCAGGATTTTGAGCTTTCGAGATTTTAAAGGTGATCCATATATATATATATATATATATATATATATATATATATATATATATATATATGTATATATGGGTCTACTACATTTGGTCAAAAACACATTTGGTCAAAGTTCATTGGGTGAGCACACTTGACTGAAAGCTCACCACTGAAAACTCATTTGATCGAAACTTATTTTGTTGAAAGTTGTATATGGCAGATTCCCCACTACAGTGCGATCTTGGGGTTAGAATATAAAGTAAGAGGGTGTGTGTGGGGGGTGTAGCCCCCCCCCACATAGTTTGAGTATATATTGTCTTGTGGTAAGACTTGTTCATTGCAGTTACCAATATCTATGTCTATGATTTAAAACGTACTTTATATTCTAACTCCAGGATTGTACTGCAGTGGGGAAGGGGCCATATACAACTTTCCGCTCCGCAAGTTGGGTGTGGAATGGATGAGAAAGAAAAATTTTGGAGTGAGTTGGATGAAGTGGTGATGACTGTACCCAAGGGTGAGAGAGGGGTGATCGGAGCAGATTTCAATGGGGATGTTGGTGAAGGGAACAGAGGGGATGAGGAAGTGATGGGTAGGTATGGTGTTAAGGAAAGGAATGCAGAAGATCAGATGGTAGTGGATTTTGCAAAAAGGATGGACATGGCTGTGATGAATATGTATTTTAACAAGAGGGAGGAGCATAGGGTGACATACAAGAGTGGAGGGAGTTGCACACAGGTGGATTATATCCTATGCAGGAGGGCCAGTTTGAAGGAGATTGGAGATTGTAAAGTGGTGATAGGGGAAAGTGTAGTTAGGCAGCATAGAAAGGTGGTCTGTAGAATGACGTTGGTGATCAAGAAGAGGAAGAGGAGTTTGAGGGCAATGCCAAGGATCAAATGGTGGAAATTGAAAAAGGGTGATTGTGAGGTGGAGTTCAGAGAAGAGTTAAGACAGGCACTGGGTGGCAATGAAGAGTTACCGAACAGCTGGGTAACTACAGTAGAGCTAGTAAGGGAGACTGCTAGAAAGGTGCTTGGTGTGACATCTGGACAGAGGAAGGAGGACAAGGAGACCTGGTGGTGGAATGAGGAAGTTCAGGAGAGTACACAGAGAAAGAGATTGGTGAAGAAGAAGTGGGATTGCCAGAGAGATGAAGAAAGTAGACAGAAGTATAAGGAGATGAGGTGCATGGCAGAGAGAGGTGGCAAAGTCTAAGGATAAGGTGAATGGAGAGTTGTATGAAAGGATGGACACTAAGGAGGGAGAAAAGGACCTGTACCGATTGGCTAGACAGAGGGACCAAGGTAAGAAAGATGTGCAGCAGGTAAGGGTGATAAAGGATAATGAGGGAAACATACTCACAAGTGAGGAGAGTGTGTTGAACAGATGGAAATAGTACTTTGAGGGGCTGATGAATGAAGAGAAAGAGAGAGAGAGAGAGAGAGAGAAGGTTGGATGATATGGGGATAGTGAATCAGGAAGTGCAAGGATTAGCAAGGAGGAAGTAAGGATAGCTATGAAGAGGATGAAGAAATGAAAGGTTGTTGGTCCAGATGACATACCGGTGGAAGCTTGGAGGTGTTTAGGAGTTTAGGAGAAATGGCAGTGGAATTTTTAACCAGATTGTTTAATGAAATCTTGGAAAGTGAGATAATGCCTGAGGAGTGGAGAAAAAGTGTTTTTGTACCGATTTTTTAAGAATAAGTGTGATGTGCAGAGCTGTAGTAACTACAGAGGGAGAAAACTGATCAGTCACAGCATGAAATTATGGAAAAGAGTAGTAGAAACTAAGTTAAGAAAGGAGGTGATGATCAGTGATCAGCAGTATGGTTTCATGCCAGGAAAGAGCACTACAGATGGGAAGTTTGCTCTGAGAGTGTTGATGGAGAAGTGCAGAGAAGGTCAGAAGGAGTTGCATTGTGTCTTTGGGGACTTAGAGAAAGCATATGACAGGGTGCCTAGAGAAGAGTTGTGGTATTGTATGAGGAAGTCGGGAGTGGAAGAGAAGTATGTAAGAGTTGTACAGAATATGTACAAGGGTAGTGTGACAGTGGTGAGATCTGCAGTGGGAGTGACAGATGCATTTAAGGTGGAGGTGGGATTACATCAAGGATCAGCTCTGAGCCCTTTCTTATTTGCAGTGGTGATGCACAGGTTGACAGACGAGATCAGACAGGAGTCCCCGTGGACTATGATGTTTGCAGATGACATTGTGATATGTAGTGAGAGTAGGGAACAGGTTGAGGAGACCCTGGAGAGGTGGAGATATGCTCTAGAGAGGAGAGGAATGAAGGTCAGCAGGACTAAGACAGAATATATGTGTCTGAATGAGAGGGAGGATAGAGGAATGGTGAGGATGTAGGGAGTAGAGCTGGCAAAGGTGGATGAGTTTAAATACTTGGGATGAACAGTTCAGAGTAATGGCAAGTGTGGATGAGAGGTGAAAAAGAGAGTACAGGCAGGGTGGAGTGGGTGGAGAAGAGTGTCAGGATGATTTGTGACAGACGAGTACCATTAAGAGTGAAAGGGAAGGTCTACAAGAGGGTAGAGAAACCAGCTATGTTATATGGGCTGGAGACAGTAGCATTGACAAAAAGGCAGGAGTCAGAGCTGGATGTGGCAGAGTTAAAGATGTTAAGATTTGCACTGGGTATGAGGAGAGTAGAAAGGATTTGGAATAAGTATATTAGAGGGTCAACCCAGGTTGGATGGTTTGGATACAAAGCCAGAGAGGTGAGATTGCATTGGCTTGGATATGTGCTGAGGAGGAATGCTGGGCATATTGGAAAAATAATGCTATGGATGAAGCTGCCAGGTAACAGGAAAAGAGGAAGGCCGAAGATAAGGTTTATGGATGTGATGAGAGAGGACATGCAGGTGGTTGGTGTGACAGAGCAAGATGCAGAGGACAGGAAGAAATGTAAACAGATGATCCGCTGTGGCGACCCCTAATGGAAACAGCCGAACAAAAAAGAAGTGAGATCTTGGAGTTAGTATATTTGAGTAGCAGGGTGTGGGGGGTGCTTGACCCCCTGCAAAACACTGTTTTTTGTGTTTTTTATTGGTTTATTGAACTGATATTCGCAAAAGTGCACTTTCATTTAAGTGCACTTTCGCATAAGTGGTCCTCTCATTTTATTTTTCGAAATAATGAAATTTCTACAAAGAAAAGTAGATCCATATATATATATATATATATATATATATATATATATATATATATATATGTGTGTGTGTGTGTGTGTGTGCGTGCGTGTGTGTGGTTTCCCCTGTATTTTATTGAAAGTACATCTGGTCGACAAATGAGTGTTTGTGCATGTGTTTGGTTGATAGGGTTACAGTTGGGGTTAGACAAGGAGATAGATGGTATGTATTTTGTACAAGTGTGTATATTGTATTTTAGGGGTAGGGTCAAGGTTAGGTAAAAGGTTAGATGTAATTTTGGTCATCTGTGTGTTGTGTGTTTGTGTTTGTGTCTCTGAGTATGTCTTGTGCAGTGGTAGTGTTATGAGAATCATTTTTTAAGGTAAGGTAATGTAAAAAGTTAGTGTCATAAGCCGGGTTAGGTTTAACATTTTGGACCACATTTTGATTTTGTGGGAAGGTGGGATCAATGAAATCCCACAGTTTGTAAACTACATCAACAACACTGCTGATTTTTTTAACATTTACAAGTAGTGTGGAAGACAGGGGGTCAAAAATAAGGTATACTCAGAGATGCTATCAGGCAGTCCAGAAGGCTCAATGATAGCAATGATCCAGAAGTGAAAAAAGAACCCAGAAAAATATAAATTGGAGAGTGCGTATAGTGCAGTTGTGAAGGATTTTAGTTTGTAAGACAATTTAATTTTCCAGATGTCACCAGAGGCATTACTCATGGATTATGGGGCAAAGCAACCATGTCTATTAATGACTTGATCAGGACTACTGGATTTATGATAAAGCTCCAGGACAATTTTTGAAATGAAACAAAACTTTTTGGAATTTGTAGTTTAATTTTTTAATCATCTTCTCTACTAATGGCTCCTTGCTCATGTGATTCATCTTTTACATTGATTTACACAGGTTCATAGCCTGCATGTTTAGGCCATTTCGCAATAGATGACTATGCAGTGCATGTGTTATGTATTGTATTGCTACATTAATCTGTATGTGGCTTACCAACTTTAAAGATTGCTTCCTCTTTCAAACACCAGCTTTTACTTGTAGGAGTTAAAATGCCTTTCAGCATGCACTCAGAAACTATACAACAGTGCCTTTTCAGGGCAATTCCAAGAAAATAAGCTATCTTTAACTCTTGCAGATGACTGAAGCATACAATGCTTTACTGAAGTCATTTTGTCTGGATCACATCTTTACTAGATTTAATGCATCATGTCTGTTAAGACATGAAACTGAGTTATAATAAGGTCTATATTATGCCTGTTTGTTGTGAATAACATTTTATGCAGTATACTTTGTAGGAGTGATGCCAGTTCCTGATATATATCACTTTATCATTCTCCAGTTTTGTCTGATGCCTCCTTTATTTAGTACTTCATCCTTCGACATGCATGATAATGAAGGTATTAAAATAAACCTTTTATTTGCAGCATTACAAGAAGACAGTCTTTCTATTTACTGCTGCTCTGTTACAAACAGCAACCTTTAATGACAAACCTCAAGATGATGTCACAGTATAACATGCAGATTTCAGGTCAGCAAATTACAAAATGGAGCAGATACTCTAAACAGCTGTTATATCCTCTGCACTTTTTCATGGCCCACATCATGTGCTACAGGAGCATTCTATGCTCCCTTTTGTTGTTACATCATATGCATTCTGAGTCACATGATACAAACTGCTGTCTGCTGCTAGTC
Source organism: Protopterus annectens (assembly GCF_019279795.1). Lineage (NCBI taxonomy): Eukaryota > Metazoa > Chordata > Ceratodontiformes > Protopteridae > Protopterus > Protopterus annectens. The sequence goes on from NC_056748.1 coordinate 896,948,435, forward strand.
TATCTTTCCCCTTTCTCCAGATACTCAAGACACCCCGTGATTGTTACACAACTATCTGAAATAAAGTAAACAAGTCAGAGAACTAAGAAGGCTAATACTTAACTTAGAATATTAGATCTTATATAATATATTTGCTTTTTGTACTTGAACATAGACTGCATGAAAACATGTTGTGTATCAATATTTAGTAAAACTGATACATATTTGAAACAAATACTAAAGGGGCTGCTGATGGAATTTTAATCCATTGCATTATCAAAATGTTATCTGTGACAATTTATTTTGCATCAATTGTCATTAACAATGACACTGTCACACCAGATTACTATTTGACATTTTACATCTTGCCAGATGTCCTGCCCCATTTATTTCAACTTTATTTAGGAACACAGCACAGAAACTCATTCATTTTAATGGCTCCAGCAGCAAACCTCCCAAGAAGTATGGATTTGAAGGAATATCACTGATTTTGCCTCAAGAGTTTGGTCTGTCCCTAATAAAAATGGAGAATGTGTGTGTGTTTGCCGAATGCTGACTAATTGACTGACAGCAATGTGACAGCTTAATGGCTGCCACTTTCAGAGTGCTTGTGATGTTGCACCATTTCCACAGTTGTGCAAACATGGAGTTGATATCTACAAGTTAGAGGGAGGTGTGAGGTCCCCTCCACACACATAGGACATGCAGTGGAGCAAGCCTCCTGCAAAAAAAGCTTTAAAATACATTCTTCCAAGATTTTTTCATTGATTTGTCTGCTGGAGAATAGTCCTTTGATGAATAATCATGACTCATACAGTTGTGTGGTTTTGTGACAGAACACTGAGGTTTAAAGTCACTAAATAATTCCAAATATTGCAGTTACAATGTTCTTCCTTTTCAGAAAAAATAAACTGTTTTGCAGGGCTTAAAATCCTATTGAGAATGTAAGAATATAACACTGCACTGTGTTTAGAGCCCAGTAAAGGATCTACATGCATGTCATAAATACATTTGAAATGTTATGAGCAAAAATAATTTGTATCTACTATTGACTATACTAGCAATTGCCAGAAAATGTATTACAAGAAAATGGAAGACTCCAACTGAACCCAACTTTCAAGAATTTATGACTACTAGAAAAAACAATGCATCTGGAAATAAAGGTAAAAGAAAAAACAATCTTCCCTAATAAATGGATCAACAATCCTTGGAAGAAGGTTTTTTCTCTCATAGAGACTTTAAAGATCTCCACATCTTCTTAGTACTTGGAGAAAATACACTGATATTTTTGTAATGTGTAACTAACTCTCTCTAACCAAAGATATTCTTATTTTTTCATATAGGCCATGTGTACATATTGTATATAGTTCGCCATTTGTTTCATTTGTATTCTTGTAGAAATTATATTTTGTCTTTTTGAAAATCAATAAATTCTTTGAAAAAAATAAATAAATGTATTTGAATGCTCTTAGAACCATAATAAGAGTTAAGCATCTGTCATCATTACCTCTGAGAATTAGTCAGGACTCAGATATTGGAATCACAGCACTGCTACATTGTCTCCATGGTCTGGCCCCATACTACAGTACATTAGCAGTGAAATGAAATCTGTCTCCTGCACTGCTTTTGAATGATGATTTTATACAGGATAAATGTTACTAGGTACAATTCCATATGTACTATTCTTTGATACATGTTCATATTTTAATGGCTGTTTAACTAGTTTGCATCCTGCCTGTTCATATGTTTGTAGCTTCATTTTAGTATTAGGCTAACTTGCCTTGCAGGCCATTTTAAGCCCAGTCACTTATCCCATTTGGTGATTAAAATTAACTTTTCACACTGGAGTTTAGATTCACCTAACTCTTTATAAGACCTATGCTTACATATTACTCTAATGATAATTACTAGATCAAAACATAGATATTTGGAGAGGACCCATGCATTGTGATAAAGCATCTAGGATCTATCTCTGTCCATTAGAAGTACGGGGAGTCCTGGGGTAAATATCCTATTTCCATAGGTTCATAAATGTTTACTACGCTAACGACCACAGGAGCCTTTTTAAGCATAGCTATGCATCTGAAATTCCTGAAAAGTTGTGATACTCTTAATAAGTGTCAGCAGAGGCTTTGGAGATGAAACATTAAAAATCTAGGGCCTGGGAGATGAACCATTTACAGGTTCCCTGTGTCCATTAGAGACATAGGTGCCAAACCAGGGATGAATTCCCTGTTCCCCATCTAAATGTCCGGGTTGCAACTGATTTGGGTTAGGGAGGAACTCTGCTTCACATGGATGGTGAGCCTGTTCCAGAGATGGGGTAATCACTGGGATACAAACCTGTCTGTCCAGCAGGTCCTATTTATATCACAGGCAAGGTTTAAGTCTTTAGAATGGGTAATTTTGGTTGTGGATCTGCAGGTAGTCTATCAGAGTGGGGGTCTGACAATGTCCTGTATGTCAGGCATAGATCTCCCCTCAAAAGCCTGTAAGAAACAAAAAATCAGGGGAGAGGCATGAGGCGGTCTGCATAGGACATTTTACTTAAGCCCTGTATTCATTTAGTGAAGAACCTCTGTGGACGTTTCAACTGTTGGATATGCTTGTTTAGACACATAATAAAAGAGGGCATTGTACTCAATGATAGGTGATGATGAATGCTGAATACAGTAGAACAATGATTTCATTGGACTTAGATACCATACCATTATTTATAAGTTGTGCTGATAGAAAGATTTCCTCACTACTGAAGACATGATATAATGGATTAAACAGAAGGTTTAGTTCCTACCTCCACCCCTCATTTCAAATATAATTAACATTACTTGACTAGTTTTAACTTCAGTGTGACTCCTTCATTGACCTGTTCTAATATGTGACTCACAAGATATGCATCTGTGGTCTCTTTTCAAGTTTAATATGCAGTTCAAAGCAGAATACAAGTAAAACACAAAGAAAACAAATCACAGTATACAAAATATAAGAAGGCAAAAAAGTAATACAAAGTACAAGAAATCAAAAGCAGACTAAACTTTCTTTTCCTCAAAGCAAGTTGCGTCAGAGTATTGGGGAGGTGTTGCAGTAAAGCTTTGCAATGTTTTAATTTACCCCTTAAATAAAATGTTCAGTTTCTACCTCTGCCCTCAGTTCAAAGATAATTAAACGTAACTGACTTGTTCTGACTTCTGTGTGACTCCTTAACTGACCTGTTCTAATGTGTGACTCACAAGAGACACATCTGTGGTATCTGTCTAAGTTTTAAAAAGCAGTTCAAATGAGAATACAAGCAAAACACATTGTAAAGAAAACAAATCACAGTATACAATATAGAACAAGCCAATAAAATAATACAAAATACAAGAAATCAAAAGCAAGATACCCGTTTCCTCACACCAAGTTCTGTGAGAGCCTTGGGGAACTTTCCCAGTAAAGCTTTGAAATGTTTTATTTTTCCCCTTAAATAGAAGGATTAGTTCCCAGCTGTACCCCTCAGTTCACAGATAATTAACCTTACATGACTTATTTTGATTTCTGTGTGACTCCCTAACTGACCTGTTCTAATGTGTGACAAATGAAAGATACAGCTATGGTCTCCTTCCAACTTTTAATTTGCAATTCAAAGCAGAATACAACACAGTATAAAGAAAACAAATCACAGTATACAAAATAAAACAATGCAATTAAGTTCTACAAAATACAAGAAATCAAAAACAAACTAACCTTTCCCTCACAGCAAGTTGTGTCTGAGTATTGCTAAGGTTTTCTATTAAAGCTTTGAAATGTTTTATTTTACCTTTTAAATAGAAAGTTTAGTTACAAGCTCAACACCTCATTTCACAGATAATAAACCTTAACTGACTTGTTCTGACTTCTATGTGACTCCTTAATTGATCTGTTCTAATGTGTGACTCACAAGAGACACAGCTGAGGTATCTTTCAAAGTTTTAATATGCAATTCAAAGCAGAAAACAAGTAAAAACTGTGTAAAGAAAACATATCATGGCATACAAAATAGAAAAAAGCAATAAAGTAATACAAAATACAAGAAACTGAAAGCAAACTAACCTTTCCCTCACAGCAAGTTGTGTCAGAGTCTTGGGGAACTTTTACAGTAAAGCTTTGCAATGCTTTAACTTTACATTAAAAAGAATATTTAGTTCCTAGTTCCAGCCCTCGGTTCACAGATAATTAAGTTTAACTGACTTGTTCTGACTTCTGTGTGACTCCTTAACTGATCTGTTCTAATATGTGACAAAGAAGTAAGAGAGTTGTGGTCTCTTTCTTTTTTTTTTTTAAACAAGTTTATTGTTTTAACATACAAGAGAAATATCATAACAATTTTATACAAGTAATTAAAATAGATATGATTATAACATTCAACAAAACAACCAAAGTATTTACAAAGACATCCACTACAATCAGATCAATTAAACTAAAATACCATGCTATTGAAGTTAATATTTTTTTAACAGATTTTGTAAATTATCCCATACAATATAATAAGATGTTTTTCTAGTTGTTCTTGACCCTATTGTGTTTATTTCCATATGGCACACTATATTCATAACATTTTTAAATTCATTGAACGAAGGAGGTGTATCTGAAATCCAATTTCTGGTTATTATTTTCCTAGCCACTGCTAGAATAGACCATAACAAGGGAAGCTTAATCTTTTTAACACTTTGAGGTACAGGTGTGTTGAATAATATAAGAGATTTAGAAATAATGAAATTATCTGTAAAAAGAGCCTGCAAAAATTCATTAATTGACTTCCAATATTCTTTCAATTTTATACAGTCATAAAACATATGATCCCAGTCAGCATTCATTTCTACATTACATCTTTTACATAGATTATCTTTATTATTTATTTTATTCATCATCAAAGGTGTATAAAAAGATCTATGTAAAAATTTCCATGTAAAAAGTCTCCAGACAATGGAAGACGTAGTTTTGTAGGCAGATTCCAATATATATTGTTTATCTTGTTGATTTGGTGGGTCCCCATTAATGGAAGTGAAATAATTCCAGTAAGTATCTACACTGTAAAAAGTTTCTTGTCTGATAATTTTATGTATGTATGAAAGCTTTCCTTTATCAGAAACTTTATGTTGTAAATTTAATATCAAGTAATCAATCAGTGTTGGAATAGATTCTTTAACTGTTATAGACAATAGATCTATTTTATCAATGAGATGTTGTCTAAAGGTCTGAACCTCTAACCAGCAAGTTTCTCTTAGATCAAATTCTTGTTTTAAGAAATCTAGATTTTTAACTTTATTATCAGATATCAACTGATACCAGTACTTTAGATCATTATCTAAGTTGTGGTCTCTTTCTGAATGTTAATATGCAATCCAAAGCTGACTACATGTAAAACACAGTGTAAAGAAAAAAAAATCACAGTAAACAATATAGAACAAGGCAATAAAGTAAAACAAAATACAAGAAATCAAAAACAAAGAAAACATTTCCATTACAGCAAGTTGTGTCAGAATCATGGTTAACTTTTCCACTAACTCTTTGAAATATGTTATTTTACAATTAAATAGAATGTTTAGTTCCTACCTCCATCCCTCTTATCACAGATAATTAACCTTAACTGACCTGTTCTGACTTCTGTGGGACTCTTTAACTGACCTGTTCTAATGTGTGACTCACAAAACAACTGTGGTCTGTTTCAAAGTTTTAATATGCAACTGAAAGCAGAATATAAGTAAAACAGTGTAAAGATAACAAACCACAGTATATAAAATACAACATGGCAATAAAGTAATACAAAATACAACTTACTAAGTTGGGCATTAATCCCTATGTCACCCAATGGGTTGCTAAATGGCTTACTGATAGAATCCACACTGTAAAAGTAGCCGACTCCAAATCCAGCTCCAGACAAGTGACAAGTGGAGTACCTCAGGGTTCGGTCCTGGGGCCGCTCTTGTTTGGCATCTACTTCTCTGAAGTACAGGTCAACAATAAGGGACTCTGGCTAACAAAGATTGCAGATGACTGCAAACTGGGAGCCATTATTGAATCCCCAAATTATGTGGATACTCTACAAAAGGGCCTTACAGAAACAGATGCTTGGTGCCAGAGCCATGGGCTCAAGCTCAATCCCAAGAAATGTATTGTTATCCCCTTTGGGAAAAAACATGTATCCATGAATTACCATATAGGTGGCAGTACACTAAACACAGAAAGTATGATAAGAGACTTAGGGACACAGGTGGACAGTGGTCTCACCTTCGATAACCACATCGCCACAACAGTCAGGAAATCCTTCTATGTGGCACACCTCATCACGAAGGGCTTTTCCTCCAGAAAAAAGGAGGTCATTGTCCCACTGTACTCATCCCTCATTAGACCCATTATAGAATACAACGCCCCATTTGGTATGTACCTCTCAAGACATCTGCAACAACTGGAAAGGCCTCAGAAATACCTCACTTAAAGAATCACAGGCCTAAAGCAGATGCCCTATGCTGACCGCCTTAAAAAACTCCAGCTATACTCTGTCGCATATCGTCTACTCAGAGGCGATCTCTGCTTAACATACAAGGCCATGTCAAACCCAGAGCTGTTGGACATGCTACACTTAAAGAAATCCCAATCCCTCAGAGCTAAACGCTCCAGGGATCTAAACCTTGTCATCACAATAAACAAAACATGCTGGAGGGATAGGTTCCTGACCCAGAGACTCCCCAGACTCTGGAATAGATTGCCCATACATGTCAAGCAGAGTGCCTCTTTGGACCTCTTCAAGAGGAACCTTGACGATTGGATGGGAGAAAGGAAATTCACCCCAGGGATCACGTCAGTCGCCCTGCTAGACAGGGGTCCAGGAAAGTAAATAATGTGGGAAGAAATAGCCAGGAAATTGTTATGGCTAGGCTTGTATAGGCCCTACCAACCTATGAACCTATGAACCTATGAACAATAAACCAAACTCAAACTAACCTTTCCCTTACAGCAAGTGAGAAACAGCTGTGGTCTGTTTCGAAGTTTTAATATGCAATTAAAAGCAGAATATAAGTAAGACACAGTGTAAAGAAACCACATCACAGTATATAAAATACAACAAGAAAATAAGGTAATACAAAATAAAATAAACCAAACTCAAACTAACCTTTCCCTCACAGCAAGTTGTGGCAAAGTCTTGGGGAGCTTTTCCAGTAAAGTTTTCAAATGTTTTAGATTACCATTAAATAGAAAGTTTAATTCCTAGCTCCACCCCTCAGTTGGCAAATAATAAACCTCAACTGACTTGTTCTGACTTCTGTGTGACTCCTTAAATGGCCTGTTCCAATGTGTGACTCGCAAGATACACAGCTGTGGTCTTTTTCCAAGTTTTAAAGTGCAATTTAAAGCAAAATACAAGTAAAATACAATGTAATGAAAACAAACCACAGTATACAATGTAGAACAAGGCAGTAAAGTAATACAAAACACAATAAGTCAATATAAACCTAAGCTTTCCCTCACAGCAAGTTGTGTCAGACCCTTGGGGAACTTTTCAAGTAAAGCTTTGAAATATTATCTATTACCCATTAGATGCAGGTTTAGTTCCTAGCTCCACCACTCATTTCACAGATAATTAACCTTAACTGACTTGTTCTGACTTATCTGTGGCTCCTCAACTGACCTGCACTGATGTATCACTCACAAGATCCACAGCTGTGGTGTCTTTGCAAATTTTAGTATGCATTTCAAAGCAGAATACAAGTAAAACACAGTGTAAATAATACAAATCATAGTATACAAAATAGAACAAGGCAATAAAGTTATACTAAATACAAGAAATCAAAACCAAACTAACCTTTCCCTCACAGCAAGTTGTGTCAGAGTTTTGGAGATTTTTTCCAATAAAGCTTTGAAATATTTTATTTTACCGTCTAATATAAAGTTAGTTCCTATCTCCACCCCTCAGTTCACAGACAATTAACTGTAACAGATGTGTTCTGACTTCTATGTGACTTCTTAATTAACCTGTTCTAGTGTCTAACTCACTAGAGACACAGCTGTGGTCTCTTCCTAAGTTTTAGTATGAAATTCAGAGCAGAATACATGCAAAACACAGTGTAAATAAAATAAATCACAGCTTACAAATTAGAACAATGGAATAAAGTAATACAAAATGTAAGGAACGAAAATCAAACTAATCTTTCCCTCACAGCAAATTGTGTCAGAGCCTTGGGGAAGTTTTCTAGTTAAGCTATGAAAAGTTTAATTTCATCTCAAAATGTAATGTTTAGTTCCTATCTCCACCCTTCAGTTCACAGCTAATTAATGTTAACTGACTTCTTTTGACTTCTGTGTGACTCTTTAATTGATGTGTTCTAATGTCTGACCCACAAGAAATACAGCTGTGGTCTCTTTCAGAGTTTTAATTTGCAATTCAAAGGAGAGTACAAGCAAAACACAGTGTAAAGAAGACAAATCATAATATACAACATAGAACAAGACAATAAAGTAATACACAGTACAAAAGAATCAAAAGCAAACTAACCTTTCCCTCACGCAACTTGTGTCAGAGTCTTTGTGTGCTTTTCTTGTAAAGCTTTGAAATTTTTTTAATTTACCCCTTAAATAGAAAGTTTAGTTCCTAACTCAACCCCTGGGTTCACAGATAATTAACCTTAACTGACTTGTTCTGAAATCTCTGTGACTCCCAAACTGACCTGTTCTAATGTGTGCCTCAAAAGACACACAGCCGTGGTCTCTTTCCAAGTTTTAATATACAATTCAAAGCAGAATACAAGAAAAAAAGGGTGAAGAAAACATATCACAGCATATAAAATAGATCAAGGCAATAAAGTAATACAAAATACAAGAAATCAAAAGCAAACTAACCTTTCCCTTACAGCAAGTTGTGTCAGAGTCTTGGGGAGCTTTACCAGCAAAGCTTTGCAATGCTTTACTTTACCTTAAAAAGAACATTTAGTTCCTAGTTACAGTCCTCGGTTGACAGAAAATTAATCTTACCTGACTTGTTCTGACTTATATGTGACTCCATAACTTAACTGTTCCAATGTGTGACTCAGAAGTGAGAGAGCTGTGGTCCCTTTCCAAATTTTAATATGCAGTTCAAAGTTGACTACAAGCAAAACACAGTGTAAAGAAAACAAATCACAGTGTACAAAATAGAACAAGGCAAGAAAGTAAAACAAAATACAAGAAATCAAAAACAAGCAAAACTTTCCATCACAGCAAGTTGTGTCAGACTGATTATTAACTTTTCCAGTAACTCTTTGAAATATTTTATTTTGCAATTAAGCAGAAGGTTAAGCTCCTAGTTCCATCCTTCTTATCATAGATAACTAACCTTAACTGACCTGTTCTGACTTGTGTGTGACTCCTTAACTGACCCGTTCTAATGAGTGACTCACAAGAGAAACAGTTGTGGTCTGTTTCATAGTTTTAATATGCAATTGAAAGCAGAATACAAGTAAGACACAGTGTAAAGAAAACAAATCATAGTATATAAAATACAACAAGGCAAGAAGGTAATACAAAATACCATAAACCAAACTCAAACTAACCTTTCCTTCACAGCAAGTTGTGACAATATCTTGGGGAGCTTTTCCAGTAAAGCTTTCAAATGTTTTATATTACTATTAAATAGAAAGTTTAGTTCCTAGCTCTGTCCTTCAGCTGAGAAATAATAAACCTTAACTGACTTGTTTTGACTTCTGTGTGACTCCTTAAATGACCTGTGACTCACAAGGGACACAACTGTGGTGTCTTTGCAAATTTTAATATGCATTTCAAAGCAGAATACAAATAAAACAGTGTAAATAATACAAATCACAATATACAAAAATAGAACAAGGCAATAAAGTTATAATAAATGCAAGGAATTAATAGCAAACTAACCTTCCCCTCACAGCAAGTTGTTTCAGAGTCTTGGAGATCTTTTCCAATAAAGCTTTGAAATATTTTATTTTAACCTTTAGTATAAAGTTTAGTCCTATCTCCACCTCTTAGTTCACAGGCAATAAACTTTAACTGACTTGTTCTGACTTCTGTGTGACTCCTTAATTGATCTTTTCTAATATCTGACTTACATGAGACATACCTTTGGTCTCTTTCCAAATTTTAATATGCAATTCAAAGGAGAATGCAACAAAACAGTTAAAAAAAAAAAACAAATCACAGTAAGCAACATAGAACAAGGCAATAAAGTAATACAAAATACAATAAATCAAAAGCAAGATACCCATTTCCTCACAGCAAGTTCTGTGAGAGTCTTGGGTGGATTTCCCAGTAAAGCTTTGAAATATTTTATGTTACCCCTTAAATGGAAGGTTTAGCTCCTAGATGCACTCCTCAGTTCACAAACTATTAACCTTAACTGACTTCTTCTGATTTCTGTGACTCCCTATTTGACCTGTTCTAATGTGTGACAAACCAGAGACACAGATGTGGTCTCCTTCCAAGTTTTAATTTGCGATTGAAAGCAGAATACAAGTAAAACACAATGTAAAGAAAACAAATCACAGTATACAAAATAGAACACTGCAATTAAGTTCTACAAAATAGAAGAAATCAAAAACAAACGAACCTTTCCCTCACAGCAAGTTGTGTCTTGAGTATTGCTGAGCTTTTCCAATACATCTTTGGCATGTTTTATTTTACCCTTTAAATAGAAAGTTTAGTTACAAGCTCAACACATCATTTCACAGATACTTAACCTTAACTGACTTGTTCTGACTTCTGTGTGACTCCTTAATTGACCTGTTCTGATGTGTGACTTACAAGAGACACAGCTGTGATCTCTTTCCAAGTTGTAATATGCAATTCAATGCAGAAAACAAGTAAATAACGGTGTAAAGAAAACATATTATGGCATACAAACTAGAATAAGGCAATATAGTAATACAAAAGGGTCTGTATCATATGAGCGAATTGCACAAATTGCGAACACTCATAATATCAAACATACTCATATTTCCTATTCCGGAGGGCTGCACCCCCCACACCCCCTAATAAATATATATTCCAACTCCGAGATCGCACTACAGTGAGGAAAGGGCAAATATCCCATTCTTCACTGTACCATGATCTCAGAAAAAGCACTTTGAGGTTTGGCACGTTCAATATTATGAGCATTTGCAATTTGTGTTATTCACTCATGTGATATAGACCCAATATAAAATACAAGAAATCTAAAGCAAACTAACCTTTCCCACACAGCAAGCTATGTCAGAGTCTTGAGGAGCTTTTCCAGTAAAGCTTTGCAGTGCTTTACTTTACCTTAAAAAGAAGATTTAGTTTCTAGTTCAGCCCTTGGTTCTCAGATAATTAACCTTAACTGACTTGTTCTGAATTCTGTGCGACTCCTTAACTGACCTGTTCTAATGTGTGACTCAGAAGTGAGAGACCTGTGGTCTCTTTCCAAATTTTAATATGCAAGTCAAAGCTTACTACAAATAAAACAGAGTGTAAAGAAAACAAATTAAAATATACAAAATAGAACAATGCAATAAAGTAAAACAAAATACAAGAAATCAAACAAACCTTTCCCTCACAGCCAAGTTGTATGAGAATCATGGTTAACTTTTCCAGTAACTCTTTGAAATATTTTATTTTACAATTAAATAGAAGGTTTAGTTCCTAGCTCCACCTCTCTTATCACAGATAATTAATCTTAACTGACCTGTTCTGACTTCTGCATGACTCCTTAACTGGCATGTTCTAATGTGTGACTCACAAAAGAAACAGCTGTGGTCAGTTTAGAAGTTTTAATATGCAATTGAAAGCACAATATAAGCAAGATATAGTGTAAAGAAACCAAATCACAATATATAAAATACAACAAGGCAATAAGGTAACACAAAATACATTAAACCATACTCAAACTAGACTTTCCCTCAGAGCAAGTTGTGGCAAAGTCTTGGGGATATTTTCCAGTAAAGCTTTCAAATGTTTTATATTACCATTAAATAGAAAGTTTAGTTCCTAGCTCCACCCCTCAGTTGACAAATAATAAACCTTAACTGACTTGTTCTGACTTTTGTGGACCCCTTAAATGAACTGTTCCAATGACTCACAAGAGATACAGCTGTGGTCTCCATCCAAGTTTTGAAATGCAATTCAAAACAGAATACAAGTAAAACACAGTGCAACAAAAACAAACCACAGTATACAAAGTAGAGCAAGGCAGTAAACCAATACAGAACACAAGAAATCAAAATCAACCTAATGTTTCCCTTACAGCAAGTTGTGTCAGACCTTTGGGGAACTTTTCCATTAAAGCTTTGAAATGTTGCATTTTACCCATTCGATAGAAGGTTTAGTTCCTAGCTCCACTGCTCAGTTCACAGATAATTAACTTTAACTGACTTGTTCTGATTTCTTTGTGACTCCTTAAATGACCTGTTCTAATGTGTGACTCAAAAGAGACACAGCTGTGGTGTCTTTGCAAATTTTAATATGCATATCAAAGCAGAATACAAGTAAAACACAGTGCAAAGAATACAAATCACAGTATACAAAACAAAACACTTCAAAAAAGTTATACTAAATACAAGAAATCAAATGCAAACTAACCTTTCCCTCACAGCAAGTTGTGTCAGAGCCTTGGGGAGGTTTTCTAGGAAAGCTATGAAAAGTTTTATTTCACCTCTTAAATGGAAAGTTTAGCTCCTACCTCCACCCTCAGTTCACAGACAATTAACTTTGACTTGTTCTGACTTCTGTGTCACTCTTTAATTGATCTGTTCTAATGTCTGACTCACAAGAGACACAGCTGTGGTCTCCTTCCAAGTTTTAATATGCAATTCAAAGAGAATACAAAAAAAACACAGTTTAAAAAAACAAATCATGGCAAACAAAATAGAACAAGGCAATAAAGTAATACAAAATACAAGAAATAAAAAGCAAGATAGCCATTTTTCTCACAGCAAGTTGTGTGAGAGTCTAGGGGCACTTTCCAAGTAAAGCTTTGAAATGTTTTATTTTACCCCTTAAATAGAATGTTTAGTTCCTAGCTGCACCCCTCAGTTCACAGATAATTAACCTTAAATGACTTATTCTGATTTCTGTGTGACTCCATAATTGACCTGTTCTAATGTGTGACAAATGAGAAACACAGCTGTGGTCTCCTTCCAACTTTTAATTTGCAATTAAAAAACAGAATGCAAATAAAACACAGTGTAAAGAAAACAAATCAGAGTATACAAAATAGAACAAAGCAATTAAGTTCTACAAAATACAAGAAATCAAAAACAAACTAACCTTTCCCTCACAGCAACTTGTGCCTGAGTATTGCTGAGCTTTCCTAGTAAAGCCTTGAATTTTTTTATTTACCTTTTAAATAGAAAGTTTAGTTACAAGCTCAACACCTCATTTCACAGATCCTAAACCTTAGCTGACTTGTTCTGACTTCTGTGTGACTCCTTAACTGACCTGTTCTAATGGGTGACTCACAAGAGAAACAGCTGTGGTCTGTTTCATAATTTTAATATGCAATGGAAAGCCAAATACAAGTAAGACACAATGTAAAGAAAACAAGTCATAGTATATGAAATACAACAAGGCAATAAGGTAATACAAAATACAATAAACCAAACTCAAACTAACCTTTCCCTCACAGCAAGTTGTGGCAAAGTCTTGTGAAGGTTTTCCAGTAAAGGTTTCACATGTTTTATACTATCATTAAAGAGAAATTTTAGTTCCTAGCACCACCCCTCAGTTGACAAATAATAAATCTTAACTGACTTGTTCTGAATTATCTGTGACTCCTTAATTGAGCTGTTCTACTGTGTCTCTTTCCAAGTTCTAAAGTGCAATTCAAAGCAGAATACAAGTAAAATACAGTATAACAAAAACAAACCACAGTATACAAAGTAGAACAAGGCAGTAAAGTAATACAAAAAACAAGAAATCAATGTCAGTCTAACCTTTCTCTCACAGCAAGTTGTGTCAGACTTTTGGAGAACTTTTCCAGTAAAGCTTTGAAATGGTGTATATTACCCATTAGATAGAAGGCTTAGTTCCTAGATCCACCACTCAGTTCACAGATAATTAACTTTGACTTATTCTGACTTATCTGTGACTCCTTAATTGACCTGTAGTAATGTATCACTCACGAGACACAGCTGTGGTGTCTTTGCAAATTTTAATATGCATTTCAAGCAGAATACAAGTAAAACACAGTGTAAAGAATATAAATTATAGTATACAAAACAGAATAAAGCAATAAAGTTATACTAAATACAAGAAATCAAAAGAAAACTAATCTTTCCCACACAGCATTGGAAATATTTTATTTTACCCTTTAGTATAAAGTTAGTTCCTATCTCCACCCTTCAGTTCACAGACAATTAACTTTAATATACTTGTTCTGACTTCTATGTGACTTTTTAATTAACCTGTTCTAATGTCCAACTCACAAGAGACACAGCTGTGGTCTATTTCTAAGTTTTAGTATGCAATTCAAAGCAGAATACATGCAAAACACAGTGTAAAGAAAATAAATCACAGCATACAAAATAGAACAATGGAATAAAGTAATAAAAATGTAAGAAATGAAAAGCAAACTAATCTTTCCCTCACAGCAAGTTGTGTCAGTGTTTTGGGGAGGTTTTCTAGTAAAGCTATGAAAAGTTTAATTTCATCTCAAAATGGAAAGTTTAGCTCCTATATCCACCCCTCAGTTCACTGATAATTAACTTTAACTGACTTCTTCTGACTTCTGTGTAACTCCTTAATTGATCTGTTCTAATGTCTGACCCACAAGAAAGACAGTACTGGTCTATTTCCAAGTTTTAATATACAAGCAAAACACAGTGTAAAGAAAACAAATCAAAGAATACAACATAGAACAAGACAATAAAGTAATACGCAATACAAAAAAATCAAAAGCAAACTAACCTTTCCCTCACAGCAACTTGAGTCAGAGTCTTTGGGAGCTTTTCTTGTAAAGCTTTGAAATGTTTGAATTTACCCCTTAAATAGAAAGTTTAGTTCCTAACTCCACCTTTGGGTTCACAGTTAATTAACCTTAACTGACTTGTTCTGGTTTCTCTGTGACTCCCAAACTGACCTGTTGTAATGTGTCATTCAAAAGAGACACATCTGTGGTCTCTTTCCAAGTTTTAATATACAATTCAAAGCAGAGTACAATTAAAAACAGTGTAAAGAAAACATAAATAGGCATATAAAATAGAACAAGGCAATAAAGTAATATAAAATGCAAGAAATCAAAAACAAACTAACCTTTCCCTCAAAGCAAGTTGTGTCAGAGTCTAAGGGAGCTTTACCAGTAAAGCTTTGCAATGCTTGACTTTACCTTAAAAAGAACATTTAGTTCCTAATTCCAGCTCTCGGTTCACAGAAAATAAACCTTACCTGGCTTATTCTGACTTCTGTATGACTCCTTAATTGACCTGTTCCAATGTGTGACTCAGAAGTGAGAGAGCTGTGGTCTCTTTCCAAATTTTAATAACCAGTTTAAAGCTGACTACAAGTAAAACACAGTGTAAAGAAAACAATCAAAGTATACAAAATAGAAGGCAAGAAAGTAAAACAAAATACAACAAATAAAAAACAAGCAAACCTTTCCATCACAGCAAATTGTGTCAGACTCATTGCTAACTTTTCCAGTAACTCTTTGAAATATTTTATTTTACAATTAAATAGAAGGTTTAGTTCCTAGCTCCATCCCTCTTATCACAGAAAACTAACCTTAACTGACCTGTACTGACTTCTGTGTGACTCCTTAACTCTTCTTCTTCTTCTTACCGCTTTTCCCTTTTAGGGGTCGCCACAGGGGATCATATGTTTTCATTTCTTCCTGTCCTCAGCATCTTGCTCTGTCACACCAACCACCTGCATATCCTCTCTAACCACATCCATAAACCATATCTCAGGCCCTCCTCTTTTCCTCTTACCTGGCAGCTTCATCCTTAGCAGCCTTCTCCCAATATACCCAGCATCCCTCCTCAGCACATGTCCAAACCAATGCAATCTCGCCTCTCTGGCTTTGTCTCCAAACTGTCCAACCTGGGCTGACCCTCTAATATACTTATTCCTAATCCTGTCTACCCTCGTCACACCCACTGCAAATCTTAACATCTTTAACTCTGCCACATCCAGCTCTGACTCCTGCCTTTTTTTCAGTGCCACTGTCTCTAACCCATATAACATAGCTGGTCTCACTACCATTTTGTAGACCTTCCCTTTCACTCTTACTGGTACTCGTCTGTCACAAATCATTCCTGACACTCTTCTCCACCCACTCCACCCTGCCTGTACTCTCTTCTTCACCTCTCTTCCACATTCACCATTACTCTGAACTGTTGATCCCAAGTATTTAAACTCATCCACCTTCGCCAACTCTACTCCCTGCATCCTCACCCTTCTTCTATCCTCCCTTTCATTCACACACATATATTCCATCTTAGTCCAGCTGACCTTCATTGCTCTCCTCTCTAGAGCATATCTCCACCTCTCCAGGGTCTCCTCAACCCATTCCCTACTGTCACTACATATCACAATGTCATCTGCAAACATCATAGTCCATGGGGACTCCTGTCTGATCTTGTCTGTCAACCTATCCATCTCCTTAACTGACTGGTTCTAATGAGTGACTCACAAGAGAAACAGCTGTGGTCTGTTTCATAGTTTTAATATGCAATTGAAAGCAGAATACAAGTAAGGCACTGTATAAAAAAACAAATCATAATATATAAAATACAACAAGACAAGAAGGTAATACAAAATACAGTAAACCAAATTCAAACTAACCTTTCTCTTAGAGCAAGTTGTGGCAATGTCTTGGGGAGCTTTTCTAGTAAAGCTTTTAAATGTTTTATATTACCATTAAATAGAAAGTTTAGTTCCTAGCTCCTCCCTACGCTATCAGAGTAGTATGGCTTAGCTTTACTATTTCTTTCTTTGTGTACATTATGGTACACATTGTCAATTTCATGTTCACTATACCCCTATTAATGAAAGTTGTTCTTAATTTAGTTAACTCATTTCTGTAAACTTCCTCTTGACAACACAGGCGAGATGTTTTCATTGCCTGACCTCTGATAATGTTAGGAAAAAACCTTGAGTTATGCATACTGTTTCTGTGTAGAAAAGATGGTCTGTGACATTGTTTCCTATGTAATTTCGTAAACCATTGGTCATTTTCTCTGTATATGGTAATGTCCAGGAAGTCTAAACTCATCTCAGAACAGTTCATTGTGAACTTTAAAAAGTCACTGGTAGTGTTCAGGTATACATAAAGGGATTTAAATTGTTCACCATCACCTTTCCAAAAAATAAAAATATCTACAAAATACCTATAAAAGGATATTTGGGGATTACCCAATAGATGTTCATATTCCCAGTTAACCATAACCAGGTTTGCATATGTGATGGCACAACTTGTGCCCATGGCAACCCCTGACAACTGCTTGTAGCATGTGCCATTGAGCATAAATATGTTGTGCTCTAGTACCAATTCTAGTAGCATACAGAGAAAGTCTATCTTAGTATTAGAAAATATTCCCTGCCTTATCAGTACTGATTTCACCATGCCCCTGGTCATTGGGTATACTTGTAAATAAAGACACTACATCCAGTGTGGCCAGCATCCCCATATCTGCTGTTCTCATTTGCTTCACTGCCCCATAAAGGTCCACTAAAAACTGGTCTGTGTCTTTCAAGACATATACATATTCATTAAGTGCTGTCTTCAATTCCTTATCCAAATATATAGAAATGGGTTCTGTTAGCCATCCTGCCCCTGCTACTATAGTCTAAATTTTGGGTTATATGGGTTTTTGTGTAGTTTGGGGAGGCCATGGATTTGAGGTATGAGTGGATTTTCAACACTGAAATAATTAGAAAGATCTTTGCTTAATAGTTCCATACACATGCATTCATATAAAGTAGTAGCAATCTGTTCACTCATTTCAAACACAACTGTTGTTGGTACTTCAACATATACATTTGGATCCAATAACATTTCTTGCATAGCTGTATTATAAAAGTTAGCATTCAATATCACCACTGGTCCCCCTTTATCAGCAGGTCTTATAACTATGATGTCATTAGTCTGCATGTCACACAATGCTTTATTTTCACTCTTTGTCAAGTTATACTTTCCTTCTTTTAAAAAAAAAAACTATTATTTCCTGTGCTATAAATGGCATTTTCACAAGCTTTTAAGAAGGTTTCTATATTATGCGGCAATACTGGTACATACAAACTGTTTTTCTTAAACTGAACATCCCTTGCCTCATTGCCTGTTTCAAATTGTTGTTTCAATTTTACATTTCTAGTAAACATAGTAAACCTGTTGTAGGGATTTAACAGATTTCACTAACCAGCATGTTTTTACTTGGCTGAACTCTGCAGAGTCTGCAGAGCAGTCCACTACCAATCGCAACTTGCGGTCTATGAGTGAAACCAATGGGCAGTCAGAGGTACCATCAACAGCCTAACATCAGAGGAGAGGGTGAGTTCAATCATTTGAGCAGCATGAGAGACCGAGGACGGAGCATCGGGTACAGTCTGAAGAGAAGACTAATGCACTCGGGGAGGAAGTGGAAACAATGAATCAACAGCTAGCAGGGAGTATCCTTTCACCAAAAGAGGTACCTTCCGTTTACTCTACACCGATGGAAGTGCCATCGTCTTCAGAAGGCAATGACTGCCTGTATAACTACAGCCGTGGTAAGAAGGAAGATTAATATGGAAGGAGAACAACAACAGGTTTTTCCCATTCTATCCCTGCCATTTCGAGCAGGGAGGAGAAAATCTGTGGAACAGGACACTTACAGGGGCCAGAAACAGAAAGAGGCACCAGGTCAGTTACAAACTCACACTTTGAAGAAAATGTGTGGGTATGGGCAGGAGAGTTAATATGGAATATTTCCAAATATGAATTGTCTGCAGCTTAGACTTCTTTATTGAACAGATATTTAAATTGTATACCTTCGACTAAAATGGACATTAGTGAATTTTTGTTATGCCTACGTATGTTTACTAGAAATGTAACACTGAAACAACAATTTGGAACTGGCAATGAGGCAAGGGATATTCAGTTTAAGAAAAACAGTGGATGAAAGTGCTAAATAAACATGTTTTGTGGCTTTAGCTTGGTTCCTGCTTTCTTTGGGTGTTTTCATAGTGTTATTCGCCTGTTTGGATTATAAGAAAAAAGGGGGGAAAGTAGAAGAGAAGATTAGTAATGGAGAAGGTAAAGAAATAGAAACTGAAGTTATGGATTACCTGTGAAGTGAAGGATTTAGTAGTGTAGAAAATCCAACTCTGGTAACGTCACAGCATGATGGAACAATGAGTCCCCAAATTAAAAACAGAATGTATGAACACTATCATGCCATCAAAAAGAAAAATTTAGATAATGCTCTTTACAAGCATACTTTAAACTGTGTGAGTAGCAATAACAGTGTTAAGTTTCTTTTTACAGTTATAGGTCATGTTTCATTGGGCTTTAATGGAGACAGAAATGGAGAACTAGAGTTTAGAGAGTTTAAATGGCAGGTTTTATTAGATGTATGCAGGGCACCAGGGCTTAACTATGGTGTCAACTATAAAGCTGTGTTGAAAAGAAAAGCTTATTATAACAAATGTAAATAGTTTATATGTTTGTTAGAAATGTATGCTTTATTTAAAATGCATTTTTATTTAAACATATTTTAAACAGTTTTTACATTAAGTTTAAGTAAAATGAGATTTGATTGGTGTGATGTGTATTGATGATGGTATAAAAATGAGACAGTTTTTTAACACTTTGTTCTGATGAAGGCCTAATTCTTGGGCTGAAAGCGCTAAACCAGTGGATTAAAGTTCATTTTATGTGATATAGTGCTCCATCATCACTTGTGGTTTTCTTTTTATTTAACCATAGTAATTAATTGATTGATGAGTGCTGAATTAACTTTGAGTGGTAGGATTGGTTGTTTTTGTAATGTATTAAAGTATTTAAGTGTTGCTGCTGTTTGAATGAATTGTCTGTTGAAGCAATGGTTACCATTGCGAAAGCGCTCCCCATTTTGTATTAAAAAAGAAGACTACTTTGTCATGGTTCAGCTTCTTTATTCCAGCTACCTTCCTACTGGGCACCTGTGTTTCAACATTTTCAACGTTTGGGCTTGTTTGGATTTGTTTGGATTTGTTTGCTGCTTGTGTCTCTAATGATGGCAGAAGGTACTGTGAACATTGCAGAGGATGCAACAGTTTGTATAAATGTGGAAAGGAGACTTCGGAATTTGCTGACAAATCAAGATAATCCACTGTTACAAAAGGTACTCTTAATATGAACTCTGAGACTGTTAATACTAATAATACCAATGAAGCTGAGATACGCAATTTGAAAAGAAGTGTGGAGAATGATTTGTATATGTTTAAGCAGCTTCAGAGCCAACGGTTCCATTTTGAAGCCTGCTTAAACCTAAATGTTATACCAGGGGGACTCAGAGTACTTAATATGCCAACATATGGAAGCACCTATCTCATTTTGTTAGCCCAGTGGCAGAAAATTAATCTTAACACCAGTAAAGCATATATATAATTGTTGCTGGACTTTTTCAAGCTTGAGGAACAAGAGCTTAATGAAAAGATATGTCAGCAAGAACATGAACTGTCTGTGCTTTATGGGGAAGCAGCTACTGAAGTTTTCATGCATAAACTAATTGATAAAAAATACTTCGCTATGAAACCAGACTGCTTGAGCAAAAGAAAAAGGAACTGTGTAGGGATTTAACAGATTTCACTAACCAGCATGTTTTTACTTGGCCGAAATCTGCAGAGTCTGCAGAGCAGTCCACTACCAATTGCAACTTGTGGTCTATGAGAGAAACCAATGGGCAGTTAGAGGTACCATCAACAGCCTACCAGCAGAGGAGAGGGAGAGTTCAATCGTTTGAGCAGCATGAAAGACCGAGGGCAGAACATCGGGTACAGTCTGAAGAGATGACCAATGGACTCGGGGAGGAAGAGGAAACAATGAATCAACAGCTAGAAGGGAGTGTCCTTTCACCAAAAGAGGTACATTCCATTTACTCTACACCGATGGAAGTGCCGTTGTCTTTGGAAACTAATGATAAGGCAACAACTGCCTCTATAACTACAGCGGTGGTAAGAAGGAGGATTAATATGGAAGGAGGACAACAACAGGTTTTACCCATTCTACCCAATGAGGCAAGGGATGTTCAGTTTAAGAAAAACAGTCTGTATGTACCAATATTGCCGCATAATATAGAAACCTTCTTAAAAGCTTGTGAAAATGCCATTTATAGCACAGGAAATAATAGTTTTTTAGAGGAAGGAAAGTATAACTTGACAAAGAGTGAGCATAAAGCATTGTGTGACTTGCAGACTAATGATAGCATAGTTATGAGACCCGCTGATAAAAGGGGACCACTGGTAATATTGAATGCTGACTTTTATAATACAGCTATGCAAGAAATGTTATTGGATCCAAATGTATATGTTGAAGTACCAACAGTTGTGTTTGAAATGAGTGAACAGACTGCTACTACTTTATATGAATGCATGTGTATGGAACTATTAAGCAAAGATCTTTCTAACTATTTCAATGTTGAAAATCCACTCATACCTCAAATCCATGGCCTCCCCAAGATACACAAAAACCCATATAACCTGAAATTTAGACCTATAGTAGCAAGGACAGGATGGCTAACAGAATCCATGTCTATATATCTGGATATGAAATTGAAGACAGCACTGAATGACTATTTATATGTCTTGAAAGACACAGAACAGTTTTTAGTGGACCTTTATGGGACAGTGAAGCAAATGAGAAGAGCAGATACGGGGATGCTGGCCACACTAGATGTAGTGTCTGTATTTACAAGTATACCCAATGACAAGGGGATAAGCATGGTGAAATCAGTATTGACAAGGCAGGGAAAGTTTTCTAATATTAAGATAGACTTTCTCTGTATGCTATTAGAATTGGTACTAGAGCACAACATATTTATGCTCAATGGCGCATGCTACAAGCAGTTGTCAGGGGTTGCCATGGGCACAAGTTGTGCCAACACATATGCAAACCTGGTTATGGTTAACTGGGAATATGAACATCTATTAGGTAATCCCCAAATAGCCTTTTATAGGCATTTCATAAATGATCTTTTTATTTTTTGGAAAGGTGATGGTGAACAATTTAAATCCCTGTATGCATACCTGAACACTACCAGTGACTATTTAAAGTTCACAATGAACTGTTCTGAGATGAGTTTAGACTTCCTGGATGTTACCATATACATAGAAAATGGCCAATGGTTTACGAAATTACATAGGAAACAATGTTACAAACCATCTTTTCTACACAGAAACAGTATGCATAACCCTAGGATTTTTCCTAACATTATCAGAGGTCAGGCAATGAGAATATCTCACCTATGCTGTCAAGAAGTTTACATAAATGCGTTAACTAAGTTAAGAACAGGTTTCATTAATAGGGGGTATAGTGAACATGAAATTGACAAGGTGTTCCATAATGTACACAAAGAAAGAAAAGGTAAAGCTAATCCCTACTACTCTGATAGAGTAGGGAGTGACAGGTTAGGTATTAGGAATGGTGTACTACCATACATTCCAATGGTTTTACCATATACAAGGGATGTGAAAAGGTTTGAAACCATCATACAACAAAATTAGCATATGTTGTTAGTAGATGAGGATACCACCAACATAGTGGGTGGACAATCACATTTTGCATTTAGAAATAAGAAAAATCTGAAACAGCAGATTTGCTATCCAAGGACACATGTTCTGATGGATAACACAGTGAACGGTACCCATAGATGTGGAAAATGTACACAGTGCATTTATATAGATGAATCAAGGTTTTTTAAGCACCATGAAACTATGGGAGCTAAGGAATTCTGCTGATTGCAACACTAAGAATGTAGTGTATGTAGCTCACTGCACAACATGTTTCCAGTTCTATGTTGGCAAAACTAACCGTCACCTTAGGGAATGGATAAGGGATCACCTTTACTGCACTAGAAAAGGGCAACTGCATAGTGCTTTGGTTAAGCATATATTGGACAAGAGGGATGACCATATATTTTTGTTACAGGTTTTACACATCCAGAATATCAGCAACAGGATGGGGGACATAGTCAATACTACTGAAAATATGGAAGTAAAATGGATTTTGCGTTTAGGAGCACATAGAGGTTTGGGATTGAATGATTGTGTTCCATTGAAGCCAGTGCTGAAATCTAGAAGCTAAAAATAATAAATAAAAATAATAACACTACTTAAGTAAATGTTGTTTTAACATGAGAAGACTACATAAACACATGCAGGGCTTTGGGTCAATATGACAGTATATATAAAGTTGCTTTTAGCAAATTTGCTTTTAGCATAGATATCATTAAAGACGAGCATTTGTTGAAATGTATGTATTAAAGTATATGTATTTACTAGGTGGATAACGTGCATTTATTAGGCAGAATATATGTATTCATTAAGTTGTTGAGTGTGTACTGCTTATACTTATATATATATATATATATATTTTTTTTTTATATATATATATATTTTTATGTTTATATCTATGCACATAAGTAGTTACTAAATGGGGAATATGAGCAGATGCATTTATTCATTGACTTTTTATGCATTTTATTTATATTTATCCACACGTCCTTACCTTTACACTTTCTGTGTGTGGTTTTTAAACAGAATTTCTCTGACTTTAGCAATTAAACAAGGGCAAAACATAACCATAGTAATTAATTGATTGCTGAATGCTGAATTAACTTTGAGTGGTAGGATTGCTTGTTTTTGTAATGAATTAAAGTATTTAAGTGTTGCTGCTGTTTGAATGAATTGTCTGATGAAGCAATGGTTACCATTGTGAAAGCACTCACCATTTTGTATTAAAAAAGAAGATTTTACTTTGTCGTGGTTCAGCTACCTTCCTACCGGGCACCTATGTTTCAACATTTACAATGTTTGGGCTTGTTTGGATTTATTCGTTTGTTCTTAATTGACCTATTCTAATGTCCGACTCACAACAGGCACAGTGGTGCTCTCTTTCCAAGTTTTAGAATGCAATTAGAGCAGAATACAAGCAAAACACTGTGTAAAGAAAACAAATCACAGCATACAAAATGGAACAACAGAATAAAGTAATACAAAATGCAAGAAACAAAAAGCAACCTAACCTTTTCCTCATTGCAAGTTGTGTCAGAGACCTGGGGAGGTTTTCTAGTAAAGCATTGAAAAGATTTATTTCACCTCTTAAATGTAAAATTTAGTTCCTATCCCCACCTTTCATTTCACACACAATTAACTTTAACTGACTTGTTCTGACTTCTGTGTAACTCCCTAATTGATCTGTTCTAATCTCTAACTTGCTAGAAATACAGCTGTGGTCACTACAAGTTTTGATATGCAATTCAAACCAGAATACAAGCAAAACATTGTGTAAAGAAAACAAATCACAGTAAACAAAATAGAACAAGGCAATAAAGTAATGCAAAATACAAGAAATCAAAAGCAAATTAACCATTTTCACACAGCAAGTTATATCAGAGTCTTGGAGAGCTTTTCCAGTAAAGCATTTAAATATTTTATTTCACTGCTTAAATATATGGTTTAGTTCCTAGCTGCACACCTAAGTTCACAAATAATTGACCATAACTGACTTTTTCTGATTTTTGTGAGACTCCTAATTGTCCTCTCCTGATCTGTGAGACCACGAGACACAGTTGTGGTCTCATTCCAAGTTTTAATTTGCAATTCAAATCAGAATACAAGTAAACATATTGTAAAGAAAACAAATCAAAGTATACAAAACAGAACAAGGCAAGTAAGTGCTACAAAATAGAAGAAATCAAAAGCAAACTAACCTTTCCCTCACAGCAATTTTTGTTAGAGTATTGCTGAGCTTTTCCAGTAAAAGCTTTGAAATGTATTTTACCTTTTGAATAGAAAGTTTAGTTCCAAGCTCAACACCTCATTTCACAGATACATAACCTTAACTGACCTATTCTGATTTCTGTGTGACTCCTTAATTGACCTGTTCTAATGGGTGACACACAAGAGACACAGCTGTGGACCCTTTCCAAGTTTTAATATGCAATTCATAGTAGAACAGAAGTAAGAGACAGACTAAAGAAAACAAACTGCAGCATACAAAATAGAAAAACTGAAGAATGTAATAGAAAATACAAGAAATGTAAAGCAAAGTAATATTTTCCTGACTAGAAGTTGTGTTAAGAGTCTTCGGGAGCTTTTCCAATAAAGCTTTGCAAAGTTTTATTTCACCTCTAAAATGAAAGACTTAGTTCCTACCTTCACCCGTCAGTTCAAAAAAATGAACCTCAACTGACTTGTTCAGACTTCTTTGTGACTCCTTGATTGACATGTCCTAACATGTGACTCACAAGAGACACAGCTGTGGTCTCTTTCCTAGTTTTAATATACAATTCAAAGCGGCATACAAGTAAAACACAGTGTAAACAAAACAAATCACTGTATACAAAGTAGAACAAGGCAATAAAGTAAAACAAAATACAGGAAATCAAAAACAAATCTTTCCCTCACAGCAAGTTGTGTCAGAGTCTTTGCAGCTTTTCCAGTAAAGCTTTGGAATGCTTTACTTTAACTTAAAAAGAAGGTTTAGTTCCTAGTTCCAGCCATCAGTTCACAGATAACTAATATTAACTGATGTGTTCTGACTTTTGTGTGACTCCTTAACTGACCTGCTATAATGTGTGACTCAGAAGTGAGAGAGCTGTGGTTTCTTTCAACATTTTAATATACAATTAAAAGCAGAATACAAGTAAAACACGGATCTATATTATATCCTCGAACGCTTAAAAAAGCGAATTCTGGTTGATCAAACTTATTTTCGCGAAACTGCAGCAGAAACTCAAATTTTTTCCTAGGAAAAGAATTTGGTTGTCCGTTTCTGTTGCTTCGGTATTTTCAGTATTATGGTGGAAAGTTACTGGTCAGATTCAGGTAAGTGTGCGATTGTGTGGATGTGAGTGTTAGGGTGATTTAGGTGAGTTAGGGTTAGGCCTCGGGTTAGGTGTGTGTGCGATTAAGTGGACATGAGGGTTAGGGTGGATTTAAGTGAGTTAGGGTTAGGGAGCGGGTGAGGTGAGTCTGCGATAGTGACGGACCTTAGGGTTTGGGTTTGGGTTAAGGTAAGTGGGTAGTTAGTGGTGTGTGCATAGTTTAGTGTAGGGTTAGGTATCAGATTTTAGGTGTAAGTGTGTGGATTTCTGTTTGTTTGGTGTGTTTGTGTTGTGTGTATGTGTTTTGAATTAGCAATTTTTTTCCCTGGGAAAAAAATCGCTGATCTGACAGTTCGAGATTGTAAGCTTTTGCTTAAATTAGGTCGATCAATCAGCATTCGCTTTTTCAAGTGTTCGATGGTATAATATAGACCCGTAAAACACAATGTAAAGAAAACATATAATGGCATACAAAATAGAACAAAGCAATAAAGTAATACAAAATTCAAGAAATCAAAAGCAAACTAGCATTTTCCTTGCAGCAAGTTGTGTCAAACTCTTTGGGAACTTTTCCAGTAAAGCTTTGCAGTGCTTTACTTTATCTTAAAAAGAAGGTTTAGTTCCTAGTTCCAGCACTTGGTTCTCAGATAACTAACCTTAACTGACGTGTTCTGACTTCTGGTGACTCCTTAACTGACCTGTCGTAATGAGTGACTCAGAAATGAGAGAGATGTCGTTTATTTCCAAATTTTAATATGCAATTCAAAACTGACTACAAGTAAAACACAGTGTAAAGAAAACAAATCACAGTATGCAAAACAGAGCAAGGAAATAAAGTAAAACAAAATACAAGAAATCAAAAACAAACAAACCTTTCCCTCACAGAAAGTTGTGTCAGAGTAATGGTTAACTTTTCCAGTAACACTTTGAAATGTTTTATTTTACAACTAAATAGAAGGTTTAGTTCCTATCTCCGCCCCTCTTATAACATATAATTAATCTTAACTGACCTGTTCTGACTTTTGTGTGACTCCTTAACTGACCTATTCTAATGTGTGACTCACAAGAGAAACAACTGTGGTCTATTTTGAAGTTTTAATATGCAATTGAAAGCAGAATACAAGTAAGACACATTGTAAAGAAAACAAATTACAGTATATAAAATGCAACAAGACAATAAGGTAATACAAAATACAATAAACCAAACTCAAGCTAAACTTTCTCTCACAGCAAGTTGTGTCACAGTCTTGGAGATCTTTTCCAATAAAGCTTAAAAATATTTTATTTTACCCTTTAATATAAAGTTTAGTTCCTATCTCCACCCCTCAGTTCACAGACAATTAACTTTAACCTACTTGTTCTCTCTTCTGTGTGACTCCTTAATTGATCTGTTCTTATGTCTGGCTGACAAGAGACACAGCTATAGTCTCTTTCCAAGTTTTAATATGCAATTCAAAGGAGAATACAATCAAAACACAGTATAAAGAAAACAAATCACAGTATACAAAATAGAACAAGACAATAAAGTAATACAAAATACAAAAAAATCAAAAGGAAACTAACCTTTCCCTCACAGAAACCTGTGTCAGAGTCTTCGAGAGCTTTTCCTGCAAAGCTTTGAAATGTTTTATTTTACCCTGTAAATAGAAAGTTTAGTTTCCAACTCCAGCCCTAAGTTTGCAGATAATTAACCTTAACTGACTTGTACTGGCTTCTCTGTGACTCCTAAACTGACCTGTTCTAATGTGTTGTTCACATGAGGAACAGTTGTGGTCTCTCTCCATGTTTTAATATGCAAGTCTAAAGAGAATACAAGCAAAACAGAGTGTAAAGAAAAGAAATCACAGTCAACAAAATAGAAAAAGACAATAAAGTAATAGAAAATACAAAAAGTCAAAAGGAAACTAACCTTTCATTCAAAATAACTTGTGTCAGAGTCTTTGGGAGCTTTTCCTGTAAGCTTTGAAATGTTTTATTTTACCCCTTAAATAGAAAGTTTAGTTCCTAACTCCACCCCTGGGTTCTCAGATGATTAACCTTAACTGTTTTGTTTTGCCTTCTCTGTGACTCCTAAATGACCTGTTCTAATGTGTGGCACACATGAGAAATGATTGTGGTATCTCTCCAAGTTTTAAAATGCAATTGAAAGCTAAATACAAGTAAAACATAGTGTAAAGAATACAAGTCACAGTATACAAAATAGAAGAAGGCAATAAAGATACACTAAATGCAAGAAATCAAAAGCAAACTAACCTTTCTCTCACAGAAAGTTATGTCAGAGACTTGGAGATCTTTTCCAATAAAGCTTTGAAATATTTGATTTTACCCTTTAATATAAAGTTTCGTTCCTATCTCCACCTCTCAGTTCACAGACAATTAACTTTAACAGACTTGTTCTGACTTCTGTGTGACTTCATAATTGACCTGTTCTAATGTCTGATTCACAAGAGACACAGCTGTGGTCGCTTTCCAAGTTTTAGTATGCAGTTCAGAGCAGAATACAAGCAAAATGCAGTGTAAAGAAAACAAATCACAGCACAAAAAATGGAACAGCAGAATAAAGTAATACAGAATGCAAGAAATGAAAAGCAAACTAACCTTTCCCTTACTGCAAGTTGTGTCAGAGACCTGGTGTGATTTTCTAGTAAAGCTTTGACAAGTTTTATTTCACCTCTTAAATGTAATGTTTAGTTGCTATCTCCATCCCTCAGTTCACAGACAATTAACTTTAACTGGCTTGTTCTGATGTCTGTGTAACTCCTTAATTGATCTGTTCTAATCTCTGACTTGCAAGAGACACACCTGTGGCTTCTTCACAAGTTTTGATATGCAATTCAAACCAGAATACAAGCAAAACATTGTATAAAGAAAACAAATCACAGTAAACAAAATGGAACAAGGCAATAAAGTAATACAAAATACAAGAAATCAACAGCAAACTAACTGCTTCCTCACACCAAGTTATATCACAGTCTTGGGGAGTTTTTCCAACAAAGCTTCAAAATATTTTATTTTACTCCTTAATTATATAGTTTAGTTCCTAGTTGCAACCCTAAGTTCACAAATAATTGACCTTATCTAACTTTTTCTGATTTCTGTGAGACTCCCTAATTAACAATTAACCTGTTCTAATCTGTGAAGACACAAGAGACACGGCTGTGGTCTCCTTCCAAGTCTTAATTTGCAATTCAAAGCAGAATATAAGTAAAAGACAGTGTAAAGAAAACAAATCACAGTATACAAAACAGAACAAGGCAATTAAGTACTACAAAATAGAAGAAATCAAAAACAAAATAACCTTTCCCTCTCAGCAAGTTGTGTCAGTGTATTGCTGAGCTTTTCCAGTAAAGCTTTGAAATGTTTTATTTTACCTTTTAAATAGAAAGTTTAGTTCCAAGCTCAACACCTCATTTCACAGACAGTTAACCTTAACTGACTTGTTCTGACTTCTGCGTGACTCCTTAATTGACTTGTTCTAAAGTGTGTCTCACAGAAAGCACAGCTGTTGTCTCTTTTGAAGGTTTGATTTGCAATTCAAAGAATAATACAAGTAAAACACAGTGCAAATAAAATAAAACACAGTATACAAACCAAAACAATGCAATAAAGTAATACAAAATACAAGAAACCAAATGCAAATTAACCTTCCTTCTTCTCACAGCAAGTTGTGGCTGAGTCTTGGGGAGCTTTTCCTGTAAATCTTTGAAATATTTTATTTCACCCTTTAATATAAAGTTTAGTTCCTATCTCCACCACTCAGTTTACAGACAATTAACTTTAATTGACTTGTTCTGACTTCTGTGTGACTCCTTAATTGATCTGTTCTTATGATTGGTTCACAAGAGGCACAGCTGTGGTCTCTGCCCAAGTTTTAATATGCAATTCAAAGGAGAATACAAGCAAAACACAGTATAAAGAAAACAAATCACAGTATACAAAATAGAACAAGACAATAAAGTAATAGAAAATACAAAAAAATCAAAAGAAAACTAACCTTTCTCTCACAAAAACCTGTGTCAGAGTCTTCAGAAGCTTTTCCTGTAAATCTTTGAAATGTTGTATTTTACACCGTAAATAGAAAGTTTAGTTTCTAACTCCACCCCTGGGTTCGCAGATAATTAACCTTAACTGACTTGTTCTGGCTTCTCTGTGACTCCTAAACTGACCTGTGCTAATGTGTGGCTCACATGAGAAACGGTTGTGCTCTCTTTCCAAGTCTTAATATACATTTCAAAGGAGAATACAAGCAAATCAATGTGTAAAGAAAACAAATCACAGTATACAAAATAGAACAAGACAAATTAATACAAAATACAAAAAAATCAAAAGGAAACTAACCTTTCCCTCACAAAAACTTGTGTCAGAATCTTCGGGAGCTTTTCCTGTAAAGCTTTGAAATGTTTTATTTTACCCTTTAAACAGAAAGTTTAGTTCCTTACTCCACCCCTGGGTTTACAGATAATTAACCCTAACTGACATGTTCTGGCTTCTCTGTGACTCCTTAATTGCTTTGTTTCTAATGTGTGACTCACAAGACACACAGCTGTGATCTCTTTCCAAGTTTTAATATGCAATTCAAAGCTGACTACAAGTAAAACACAATTGAAAGTAGAATACAAGTAGAACACAGTGTAAAGAAAGCAAATCACAGTATACAAAGTAGAGCAAGGCAATAACGTAATACAAAATAGAAAAAATCAAAAATAACCTAACCTTTCCCTCACAGCAAATTATGTCAGAACCTTGGGGAGGTTTTCCAGTAAAGCTTTATAAAGCTTTATTTCACCTCTTAAATGGCATGTTTAGCTCCTATCTCCACCCCTCAGTTCAAAGAGAATTAACCTTAACTGACTTGTTCTGACTTCTCTGTGACTCCTTAATTGCTTTTTTTCTAATGTGTGACTCACAAGACACACAGCTGTGATCTATTTCCAAGTTTTAATATGCAATTCAAAGCTGACTACAAGTAAAACACAGTGTGAAGAAAACAAATCACAGCATACAAAATAGAACAAGGCAGTAAGGTAAAGCAAAATACAAGAAATCCAAAACAAGCAAACATTTCCCTCACAGTAAGCTGTGTCAGAGACATGGTTAAGAGTTCCACTAACTCTGTGAAATCTTTAATTTTACAATTAAATAGAAGGTTTAATTTCTAGCTCCACTCCTCTTGTCACAGATAATTAACCTTAACTGATCTGTTCTGACTTCTGTGTGACTTCTTAACTGATCTGTTCTAAAGTATGACTCACAACAGATACAGCTGTGGTGTGTGTCAAAGTTTTAATATGCAATTGAAAGCAGAATAAAAGTAGGACACATTGTAAAGAAAACAAATCACAGTATATAAAATACAACAATGCAATAGGGTAATACAAAATACAATAAACCAAACTCAAACTAACCTTTTCCTCACAGCTAGTTGTTGCAAAATATTGTGGAGCATTTCCAGTAAAGCTTTGAAATGTTTTATATTACCAATAAATAGAAAGTTTAGTTCCTCGTTCCACCCCTTAGTTGACAAATAATAAACCTTAACTGATGTGTTCTGACTTGTGTGTGACTCCTTAAATGACCTGTTCCAATGTGTAACACACAAGAGACACAGCTGCAGTCTCTTTCCAAGATTTAAAATGGAATTCAAAGCAGAATACAAGTAAAACACAGTGTAATGAAAACAAACCACAGTATGCAAAGTAGAACAAGGCGGTAAAGTAATGGAAAACACAAGAAATCAAAATCAAGCTAACCTTTGCCTCACAGCAAGTTGAGTCAGACCCTTGGGGAACATTTCCAGTAAAGCTTTGGAATGTTGTATTTTACCAGTTAGATAGAAGGTTTATTTTCTAGGTCAACCTCTCAGTTCACAGATAAGTAACCTTAACTGACTTGTGTGACTCCTTAATTGATCTGCAGTAATGTATCACTCACAAGAAACACAGCTGTAGTGTCTTTGCAAATTTTAATATGCATTTCAAAGTAGAATACAAGTAAAACAGTGTAAAGAATACAAATCACATTATACAAAATAGAAGAAGGCAATAAAGTTATACTAAATACAATAAATCAAAAGCAAACTAAAACTTCCCTCACAGCAAGTTGTGTCAGAGACTTGGAGATCTTTTCCAATAAAGCATTGAAATATTTTATTTTACCCTTTAATATAAAGTTTAGTTCCTATCTCTACCTCTCAGTTCACAGACTATTAACTTTAACAGACTTGTTCTGACTTCTGTGTGACTTCTTAATTGACCTGTTCTAATGTCTGACTCAGAAGAGACACAGCTGTGGTCTCATTCCAAGTTTTAGTATGCAATTCAGAGCAGAATACAAGCAAAACGCAGTGTAAAAAAAAATTGCAGCATACAAAATGGAACAATGGAATAAAGTGTCAGAATCTTTGGGAGCTTTTCCTGTAAAACTTTGAAATGTTTTATTTCACCCTTTAATATAAAGTTTAGTTCATATCTCCACCCTTCAGTTCACAGACAATTAACTTTAAATGAAAA
Organism: Protopterus annectens; assembly: GCF_019279795.1. Classification (NCBI taxonomy): domain Eukaryota; kingdom Metazoa; phylum Chordata; order Ceratodontiformes; family Protopteridae; genus Protopterus; species Protopterus annectens. The sequence continues at coordinate 896,980,896 of NC_056748.1, forward strand.
AGCAACAACTGTAATGACCCAAAAAAAAAGAAAAAAAGAAAAAAAGAAAATACGACAAATGGCCAGTATAAATACTGAAATAAACCAGCAAACACTTTATTCACAAACGTCTCTAGTCTCCAGCGCTTCAGCAACAAATGCTTTCTAGGAGTACATCATAGAAAAAAGTAGTGCCATTTTATACACAAATTAATCAACTACCATCTATCAAACAATCAAATAATTTATTAATTGTTCTTTTAAAAAAACATTTAGTACAATAAGCCCTTTATTCATAAAAAACAATTATATCATGAGTTTCCATGAACATTCAGTATTAAGCCCGTGAGGGCTTACAAAGTGTCATATTTTAAAATGTAAATACTTTTATACAACAGCTTTTTATTTTTAACCTCAGAGTCACCAACACCTCAATTAACTTGCTGGCTTGCAGGGACTCTTGGTTACTATTGTGAAATAAATTAAAATGCATTGCAATAGGGCTAACAGCCTTTTCCACTTTAATGTCTCTAATGTGCTGCTGCAACCTCAATTTAAAACTTTAACTGACCTGTTCTGACTTCTGTGTGACTCCTTAATTGATCTGTTCTTATGTCTGACTCACAAGAGACACAGCTGTGGTCTTATTCCAAGTTGTCATTTGCAATTCAAAGGTGAATACAAGCAAAACACAGTATAAAGAAAACAAATCACAGTATACAAAACATAACAAGAAAATAAAGTAATACAAAAATCAAAAGTAAACTAATATTTCCCTTACAGAAACTTGTGTCAGAGTCTTCAGGAGTTTTTCCTGTAAATCTATGAAATGTTTTATTTTACCCCATAAATAGAAAGTTTAGTTTCTAACTCCATCCCTGGGTTTGCAGATAATTAACTTTAACTGACTTGTTCTGGCTTCTCTGTGACTCCTAAACTGACCTGTTCTAATGTGTGGCTCACATGAAAAACCAAACCAACCAAGTTCTATGCACGGGGGAGATGCACGATCCGAACCAAGTAGACCAGCGAGAGCAAAAGTGGAGTTAAATAGTAATCCTTTATTGAATACAGACCGGTTTCGGCAAATGTTGCCTTCTTCAGTGTAGGACAAAACAACAGAGTCCCATCCATCAAACATTAAATAAGAATTTTCAGCCAATAAGCCAACAGAAATCATGAATATTAATGATATGATAAAATGTAGCCATAGCCCCAAAATTCTTTTGTTTGGAATGGCTAAATCCTGACTAAATAAATACATTGCTGAACCATAGAATATCACAGTGACCTTCAAAGATCCCTGAATTGCCCAAAACCAACCAATATAAAAAAATAACAATACACATATTTTCCATAAATGAGTATATGTTTAAAGGAAATACATGAAAAAAATATACATAGCATGTATGGTGCCCCAAAAACCAATCTATTCTACTTCCAAGTTTAAATATGCAATTCAAAGGAGAATACAAGCAAAACAAAGTGCAAAGAAAACAAATCACAGTATACAAAACAGAACAAGACAATATAGTAATACAAAATACAAAAAATCTTAAGGAAACTAACTTTCCCTCACAGCAACTTGTATCAGAATCTTCAGGAACTTTTCCTGTAAAGCTTTGAAATGTTTTATTTTACCCTTTAAATAGAAAGTTTAGTTCCTTACTCCACCCCTGGATTCACAGATGATTAACCTTAACTGACTTGTTCTGGCTTCTCTGTGACTTCTAAACTGACCTTTTCTAATGTGTAGCTCCTGAGAAACAGTTGTGGTCTCTCTCCAAGTTTTAATACAAAATTGAAAGTAGAATACTAGTAGAGCACAGTGTAAAGAAAGTAAATCACATTATACAAAACAGAGCAAGGTGACAAAGTAATACAAAATAGAAGAAATCAAAAACAACCTAACCTTTCCCTCACAGCAAGTTATGTCAGAGCCTTGGGGAGGTTTTCCAGTAAAGCTTTGAAAAGCTTTATTTCACATCTTAAATGGCATGTTTAGCTCCGACCGCCACCCCACAGTTCAAAGAGAATTAACCTTAACTGACTTATTCTGACTTCTCTGTCACTCCTTAATTGTACTTTTTCTAATGCATGACTCACAAGACACACAGCTGTGGTCTCTTTCCAAGTTTTAATATGCAATTCAAAGCTGACTACAAGTAAAGCACAGTGCAAAGAAAACAAATCACAGTATACCAAACAAAACAATGCAATAAAGTAACAACAAAATACAAGAAAGCAAATGCAAATTAACCATTTCCTCACAGTATGTTGTGTCAGAGTATTGCTGAGCTTTTCCAGTAATGCTTTGAAATGTTTTATTTTACCTTTTAAATAGAAAGTTTAGTTCCAAGCTCAACACCTCATTTCACAGACACAACTTTAACTGACTTGTTCTGACTTCTGTGTGACTCCTTAATTGACCTATTCTAATGTGTGACTCACAGGAAGCACAGCTGTTCTCTCTTTTGAAGGTTCGATTTGCAATTTAAAGAAGAATACAAGTAAAACACAGTGAAAACAAATCACAGTATAAAAAACAAAACAATGCAATAAGGTAATACAAATTACAAGAAACCAAATGCAAATTAACCTTCTCCTCACAGCAAGTTGTGGCAGAGTCTTGGGGAAATTCTCCAGTAAAGCTTTGAAATGTTTTATTTTACCATTAACTAGAAAGTTTAGTTGCTAGCTCCACCCCTCAGTTCACAGATAATAAACAAGGCACTAAAGTAACACAAAATACAAGAAACCAAAAGCAAGCTAATCTTTCCTTTTCAGCAAGTTGTGTCACAGTCTTGGGGTGGTTCTCCAGTAAAGCTTTCAAATATTTTATTTTACCCCTTAAATAGATTTTTTTAGTTCCTAGCAATACCCCTCAGTTCAAAGAAAAATAACCTTAACTGACTTGTTCTGACTTCTGTGTCACTCCTTAATTGACCTGTTCTAATGTGTGATTTACAAGAGACACAGCTGTGGCCCCTTTCCAAGTTTTAATATGCAGTTCAAAGTAGATTACAAGTAAAACATAGTGTAAAGATAACAAATCACATTATACAAAATACAGCAAATGAATAAAGTAGTAGCAAATACAACAAATCAAAAACAAACTAACCTTTCCCTCACAGTAAGTTGCGTCAGAGTCTTGGGGAACTTCTACAGTAAAGCTTTGATTTTTTTTTATTTTTCCCTTTAAATATAAGGTTTAGTTCCCAGCTCCACCCCTCAGTTCACAGATAATTAACCTTTATTGACTTGTTCTGACATCTGTGTGACTCCTTCATTGACCCGTTCTAATGTGTGACTCACAAGAGACACAGCTGTGGTCTCTTTTCAAGTTATAATATGCAGTTCAAAGCAGATTACTAGTAAAAGACAGTGTAAAGAATACAAATCACAGTATACAAAAGGGAACAAGGCAATAAAGTAGTACAAAATACAATAAATCAAAAACAAACTAACCTTTCCCTTACCGCAAGTTGTGTCAGAGTCTTGGGGAACTTCTCCAGTAAAGCTTTCAAATGTTTTATTTTACCCATTAAATAGAAGTTTAGCTCCTAGCTCTACCCCTCAGTTCACAGATAATAACCTGAACTGACTTGTTCTGACTTCTGTGCAGCTACTTAATTTACCTGTTCTAATGTCTGACTCACAAGAGACACAGCTGTGGTCTCTTTCCAAGTCAGAATATGCAATTCATAGCAGAATAAAAGTAAAATACATTTGTAAAGAAAACAAATTGGAGCATAGAAAAGAAAACAATGGAATACATTTATAGGGAATACAAGAAATGAAAAGCAAGCTAACCTTTCCTTCACAACAAGTTGTGTCACAGTCTTGGGGAGCTTCCCGTTTAAAGCTTTGAAAAGTTGTATTTCGCCTCCTAAATGGAATATTTAGTTGCTATCGCTACTCTTCACTTCAAAGTGAATTAACCTTAACTGACTCCTTCTGATTTCTGTGTGACTCCTTAATTAACCCGTTCTAATGTCTGACTCACAAGAGACACAGCTGCGGTCTCTTTCCAGGTTTTAATATGCAATTTATAGCAGAATAAAAGTAAAACACAGTAAAGAAAACAAATTGCAGCATAGAAAATAGAACAATAGAATAATGTTATATAAAATACAAGAAGTGAAAAGTAAACTAACCTTTTCTTCACAGCAAGTTGTGTCACAGTCTTGGGGAGCTTCTACTGTAAAACTTTGAAAAGTGTTATTTCTCCCCTTAAATGGAAGGTTTAGTTCCTATCTCCACCCCTGAGTTTACAGATAATCAACCTAAATTGGCTTGTTCTGACTTCTGTGTAGCTCCTTAATTGACCTGTTCTAATTGGTGAGTCAGAAGAGACACAGCTGTGGCCTTTTTCCAAGTTTTAATATGCAGTTCAAAGTAGATTACTAGTAAAACACAGTGTAAAGATAACAAATCAAAGTATAGAAAAGAGAGCAAAGGAATAATGTAGTTCAACATACAACAAATCAAAAACAAACTAACCTTTCTTTCACAGCAAGTTGTGTCTGAGTCTTGAGGAGCTTCTCCAGTGAAGCTTTGAAATGTTTTATTTTTCCATTTAAATAGAAGGTTTAGTTCACAGCTCCACCCCTTAGTTCATAGATAATTAACCTTTACTGACTTATTCTGATGTCTATGTGATTCCTTCATTGACCTGTTCTAAGGTGCGACTCACAAGAGCCACAGCTGTGGTCTATTTTCAAGTTATAATATGCAGTTCAAATCAGATTACTTTTAAAAGACAGTGTAAAGAAAACAAACCACAATATACAAAAGAGAACAAGGCAATAAAGTAGCACAAAATACAATAAATCAAAAACAAACTAACGTTTTCCTCACAGAAAGTTGTGTCAGAGTCTTGTGGAGCTTCTCAAGTAAAGCTTTCAAATGTTTTATTTTACCCATTAAATAGAAGTTTAGCTCTTAGCTCTACCCCTCAGTTCACAGATAATAACCTGAACTGACTTGTTCTGACTTCTGTGCAGCTACTTAATTTACCTGTTCTAATGTCTGACTCACAAGAGACACAGCTGTGGTCTCTTTCCAAGTCAGAATATGCAATTCATAGCAGAATAAAAGTAAAATACATTTGTAAAGAAAACAAATTGGAGCATAGAAAAGAAAACAATGGAATACATTTATAGGGAATACAAGAAACGAAAAGCAAGCTAACCTTTCCTTCACAACAAGTTGTGTCACAGTCTTGGGGAGCTTCCCCTTTAAAGCTTTGAAAAGTTGTATTTCGCCTCCTAAATGGAATATTTAGTTGCTATCGCTACTCCTCACTTCAAAGTGAATTAACCTTAACTGACTCCTTCTGATTTCTGTGTGACTCCTTAATTAACCCGTTCTAATGTCTGACTCACAAGAGACATAGCTGCGGTCTCTTTCCAGGTTTTAATATGCAATTTATAGCAGAATAAAAGTAAAACACAGTAAAGAAAACAAATTGCAGCATAGAAAATAGAACAATAGAATAATGTTATATAAAATACAAGAAGTGAAAAGTAAACTAACCTTTTCTTCACAGCAAGTTGTGTCACAGTCTTGGGGAGCTTCTACTGTAAAACTTTGAAAAGCGTTATTTCTCCCCTTAAATGGAAGGTTTAGTTCCTATCTCCACCCCTGAGTTTACAGATAATCAACCTAAATTGGCTTGTTCTGACTTCTGTGTAGCTCCTTAATTGACCTGTTCTAATTGGTGAGTCAGAAGAGACACAGCTGTGGCCTTTTTCCAAGTTTTAATATGCAGTTCAAAGTAGATTACTAGTAAAACACAGTGTAAAGATAACAAATCAAAGTATAGAAAAGAGAGCAAAGGAATAATGTAGTTCAACATACAACAAATCAAAAACAAACTAACCTTTCTTTCACAGCAAGTTGTGTCTGAGTCTTGAGGAGCTTCTCCAGTGAAGCTTTGAAATGTTTTATTTTTCCATTTAAATAGAAGGTTTAGTTCACAGCTCCACCCCTTAGTTCATAGATAATTAACCTTTATTGACTTATTCTGATGTCTATGTGATTCCTTCATTGACCTGTTCTAAGGTGCGACTCACAAGAGCCACAGCTGTGGTCTATTTTCAAGTTATAATATGCAGTTCAAATCAGATTACTTTTAAAAGACAGTGTAAAGAAAACAAACCACAATATACAAAAGAGAACAAGGCAATAAAGTAGCACAAAATACAATAAATCAAAAACAAACTAATGTTTTCCTCACAGAAAGTTGTGTCAGAGTCTTGTGGAGCTTCTCAAGTAAAGCTTTCAAATGTTTTATTTTAAACATTAAATAGAAGTTTAGTTCCCAGCTCCACCCCTCAGTTCACAGATAATTAACCTGAACTGTCTTGTTCTGACTTCTGTGCAACTCCTTAATTTACCTGTTCTAATGTCTGACTCACAAGAGGCACAGGTGTGGTCTCTTTCCAAGTTTGAATATGCAATTCATAGCAGAATACAAGTAAAACACATTGTAAAGAAAACAAATCACAGTATAGAAAATAGAACAAGACAATAAAGTAATACAAAACACAAGACATCAAAAGCAAACCTAACTTTCTCTCAGAGCAACTTGTGTCAGAGTCTTGGCAGCTTTTCCAGTAAAGCTTTGCAATGCTTTATTTTACCCCTTAAACAGAAGGTTTAGTTCCTAACTCCACCCCCTAAGTTCACCAATAATTCACTTTAACAGTCTTGTTCTGACTTCTGTGTGGCTTGTTAATTGACCTCTTCTAATGTCTGACTCACAAGAGACACATCTGTGGTATCTTTTCAAGTTTTAATATGCAATTCATACCAGAATAGAAGTAAAACACAGTGTAAAGAAAAGAAATCACATCATACAAAATAAAACAATGGATAAAGTAATACAAAATAAACAAAAAGCAAACTAACATTTTCCTCACAGAAAGTTGTGTCAGATTCTTGGTGAGGCTTTGAAGAGTTTGATTTCACCCCCTAAATGGAAGGTTTAGTTCCTATCTCCACCCCCTCAGTTCATGCATAATTAACCTTAACTGACTTTTTCTGATGTCTGACTCCTTCACTGACCTACTCTAATGTGTGACTCACAAGACTCATAGGTGTCTTTCTTTTGACATTTTAATATGCAATTCAAGGCAGAATGAAAGTAAAGCACATTGTAAAGAAAACAGATCATAATATACAAACTAGAACAAGTCAATAAAGCAATACAAAATACAAGATGTCAAAGGCAAACAAACCCTTTTCTCGGAGCAACTTGTGTCAGAGTCTTGGCAGCTTTTCCAGTGAAGTTTTGCAATGTTTTATTTTACCCCTTAAACAGAAGGTTTAGTTCCTAACTCCACCCCCTGAGTTCACCAATAATTCACTTTAACTGCCTTGTTCTGACTTCTGTGTGGCTCATTAATTGACCTCTTCTAATGTCTGACACACAAGAGACACACCTGTGGTATCTTTTCAAGTTTTAATATGCAATTCATACCAGAATAGAAGTAAAACACAGTGTAAAGAAAAGAAATCACAGCATACAAAATAAAACAATGGATAAAGTAATACAAAATAAACAAAAAGCAAACTAACATTTTCCTCACAGAAAGTTGTGTCAGATTCTTGGTGAGGCTTTGAAGAGTTTGATTTCACCTCCTAAATGGAAGGTTTAGTTCCTATCTCCACCCCCTCAGTTCATGCATAATTAACCTTAACTGACTTTTTCTGATGTCTGACTCCTTCACTGACCTGCTCTAATGTGTGACTCACAAGACTCATAGGTGTCTTTCTTTTGACATTTTAATATGCAATTCAAGGCAGAATGAAAGTAAAGCACATTGTAAAGAAAACAGATCATAATATACAAACTAGAACAAGTCAATAAAGCAATACAAAATACAAGATGTCAAAGGCAAACAAACCCTTTTCTCGGAGCAACTTGTGTCAGAGTCTTGGCAGCTTTTCCAGTGAAGTTTTGCAATGTTTTATTTTACCCCTTAAACAGAAGGTTTAGTTCCTAACTCCACCCCCTGAGTTCACCAATAATTCACTTTAACTGCCTTGTTCTGACTTCTGTGTGGCTCATTAATTGACCTCTTCTAATGTCTGACTCACAAGAGACACACCTGTGGTATCTTTTCAAGTTTTAATATGCAATTCATACCAGAATAGAAGTAAAACACAGTGTAAAGAAAAGAAATCACAGCATACAAAATAAAACAATGGATAAAGTAATACAAAATAAACAAAAAGCAAACTAACATTTTCCTCACAGAAAGGTGTGTCAGATTCTTGGTGAGGCTTTGAAGAGTTTTATTTCACCTCCTAAATGGAAGGTTTAGTTCCTATCTCCACCCCCTCAGTTCACACATAATTAACCTTAACTGACTTTTTCTGATGTCTGACTCCTTCACTGACCTGCTCTAATGTGGGACTCACAAGACACAGGTGTCTTCTCATTTGATGTTTTAATATGCAATTCAAGGCAGAATGAAAGTAAAACACATTGTAAAGAAAACAGATCATAATATACAAACTAGAACAAGTCAATAAAGCAATACAAAATACAAGATGTCAAAAGCAAACAAACCTTTTTCTCGGAGCAACTTGTGTCAGAGTCTAGGCAGCTTTTCCAGTAAAGCTTTGCAATGTTTTATTTTCCCCTTAAACAAAAGGTTTAGTTCCTAACTTCATGCCAGAGTTCACAGATAATTAACTTTAACTGGCTTGTTCTGACTTCTGTGTGACTCCTTAATTGACCTGTTCTAATGTCTGACTGACAAGAGCACAGCTGTGATCTCTTTCCAAGTTTTAATATGCAATTCATAGCCAGGTAAAAGTAAAACACAGTGCAAAAAAAAAAAACAAACTGCAGCATAGAAAATAGAACAGGGCAATAAAGTAATACAAAGTACAACAAATCAAAAGCAAACTAATGTTTCCCTCACAGCAAGTTGTGTCACCATAATGTGGAGCTTTTACTTTAATGTTTTAAAATATTTTATTTTACCCCTTAAACAGACTATGTAGTTCCTAGTTCCACCCTTCCGTTCACTGATAATTAACTTTGAAGGACTTCTTCTGATTTCTCTGTGGCTCATTAGCTGACCTGCTCTAGAGTGTGACTAACAAGAAACTCAACTGTGGTCCTGTCAAAGGAAAAAACTTCAAAGACCAATACACGTAAGGTTCAGTTAAGGCACTTTAATTTACTTGCAACAAGGAGACAAAAACATGCAAATACAAGGATTTGTCTAACTACTAACAGGAAGTATGTTCATTCTTATACTATTTTACAAGACATGGCCTTCTAAGCTGACGTAATCAAACACAACTTTTAGCATTGTTCTACAGCAGATGTTACTTCAGATTTTCTGCTGACATGACTAGATTTGTGAGAAACTTTTCAGAAAAACAACCTGGCCTTGGTGACTATTAATTCATTTACAAGCGTCCATTGTACAGTGTTACATTTCAAGGTACTCTTCTAATACAGATACAAGCAAATGCTGATTGCAGTTCATATTTTCAAGCAGGCTTTGTACTAATTATCTGTAACTTCTACAGCTGTGTATTTTCTCATGGCACAGCGGAACTTCTTGTCTAAGTTTCATACAAGTAGTATTGTTCTATTCATTATTTTCCTAACGCAAGCAGAAATCAACTGCTTCTCAGTAAATTTCCAAGGCACAAGCAAGATTTTAGCTAACAGTACAAGGTCAGAAAGCAACTGCAGTTTGTACAGATTTTTGCAGTATGAAATAGAATAAATGTGTTAACTCTTTTCCAGCTCTAAATGCACTAAGCATATTGCTAATACACACATTAATACATATTTTTCTAACATTTCCCCCCTATTAATACTTTTATTCTACTTTCAAAATAAGCATAAACAGTTTGTTTTCTTCTCCTAACCTCTTCCACTCAGGATTTGCAGTTAATAGAGTCATTCAGTTTAAACTTATGAAAGCATTTTTAATCTTTTAACAGTTCTTCAAACTCAGTACTTTAATATAAGGTTTCAGAAACTGACATGTCTATAAGGTCTTTAATCAGTCTTTTCATGTAGGGGATACCACAACAAACACATATTCCCAGTAGGAACATACCTACACAAATGGCAATCAGAATGTTCATTAGGATGGTACCCCACCCCCCCAAACCATTTCTGGAAAAAGTCCGCCAGTGGGTTTGGGCCTGGTTTGGTCATGGCCGACACTTGCTGAATTACCTCAAGATGATTGTCTATCTCGTGTTTATGGTCAGGAATATATGAACAGCATTCTTCTTGGATCAAAGCAGACGTACCACCTCTCGCCGCTAGGGTGAAGTCGAGAGCCATGCGGTTTTGGAGCACTACAGTTCTCATAGCATTCAGTTCATCAGTCACCAATTCGAGAGCAGAAAAAGTTGCGTTACTCATTACTTCGAGAAGTTTTGACAGTTTTCTCAGCTCCCAGATCGATTTCACTGCTCCATATGCTGGTAATATGCCTGCCCACGATATAACGCTATCACTCAAGTCCATGTGTGTCAGTCCTTTGCCTAAAGAGTGATGGTCTTTCCAACACACATCGATTTGTCCCACTGGATTTACAGGTCTCTTGACGATTTCTCGGACATTTCGAATTTTCCCATGAGGCAAAACTGCAGTGTGTCATATGGCCAGAACCAGGTAACCCAAAAAACAACTGTCGGACCAATTCTCAGGTAACCATTTGTATGCCTTTCTGCCACACACAAAATAACAGTCCTCTACTTTAGTAGTAACCTTGCTATGAATGTACACTCGCCCCGCATGAAACATTTTTCTATCAATTATAGACAGCTGTTTATAAAGAACAGAATTATGTTTTACTTCATCAAGTGTTTTGTGCATCAATCCAAGAAATGAATCATAGTTTGTATTACAATAAAGATCTACTTTGTTACCTTTAGTGTAACATCTATAAGGAACAGTTACATTGCAATTGCTCCAACCCACCTGAACAGTATCATTTTTATAAAAACACACAGTTAGTTCCCTTTTGTGGAACAGACAAGTGCAATGCTATTTTATCTTGTGCTGTAATGGTTGAGGTATCATAAATCAAGTTCTCCCAGGTCTCATTGACCCATAGGGGGACTGTAGTCATTAATAACCCCCCTTATGCTGTCGGCAAAGCTGTGCAAATCCAGCAATTCGAAACATTGAAAGTCTCAGCATACACATATTTAATTGCCTGGTAAGTGTTAAAGTTTGGATGCCAGTTTATGAGTAACGCTTCACGTTTATTCAGTTCAGTCTGTGTGGCTGGGAAAAGAAAAGGCCACAACAAAAAGCTTATTGTCACTAATACAGTTAACAGGATGTTTATGCAATGCTTCTGAGAAAAGGGTTGTTCTGCATTCCTGTTTCTTCTAGATTCTATAATTTTTGCTCTTGGCATGTAACAAGATTTTTGTCCAGTTCAAAGTTTTTAACTAATTTACAGTGCATCAGGTGGATCCAGGAGGCATGCTCCGCAATTTTGACTGCAGTGGGTGTTGACAAAAGTACTTGATATGAACCTTCCGACTTTGGAGACGCCCAGTTTTTCTTTTTAACTACCTTCAGCCAGATCTACGCTCCAGGGGCCACTGCCACTTCTGATGGTCTGGTTCGTTCTTTATCTGAAACAGAATTTAACTGCAACAAATGTTTAGAATTTAACAAATTACACATATACTCTGCTAATGTACTGTCCATTTCCTGGTCTGCGGGCATGAGAGATTTCCACTGAGGTATATAGTAAGCCCTTCCAAAGAGCTTTTCAAAAGGAGTCAATCCTTTTGCATTCAGAACAGTTCTCATGCTCAACAGTGCCAGGGGCAGACAGTACACCCAGTTTCTCTGCATTTCTGCTACTAATTTTCTTAGCTTACTCTTTAAAATCCCATTATGCCTCTCTACTAGCCCTGCTGATTGCGGGTGATACGCACAATGATTTTTTAGGGAAATGCAAAAACGTTTACTTAACTGCTGTATGGTCTGATTCAGGAAGTGTGTGCCATTGTCACTGTAGATCCTTTCCGGAATGCCGAATCTAGGGATGATTTCTTTAACAAGAACTTTGGCCACCGTCGTAGCATCTGAATTTTTAGTCGGAAAGGCTTCCACCCATCTGGAAAACATATCTACAATGACAAGACAATACTTCTTATTTTCACATTTATTCAGCTCTATGAAATCCATACAAATAGTATGAAATGGATACGGTGGTGTAGGGAAACTCCCTTGCTTGGGCTTTAATGACCCTTGTGCATGATGTTTATTACAGATGTGGCATAACAAACAAAATTTTTTAGAGTGATTTGTAAATCCATACGTCGTGAACACTTGGTTCACCAGCTGTACCATCCCCCCTGTTGAGACATGGCACTGCCCATGGCTCAACAAAGCTGCATATCTAAACAAATTAGATGGCAATATCGGTTTTCTTTCTTTAGAGATGTACAGCCCCTTTTCGAGAATTGCTCCTCCTTTTACCCATCTTTGTTTTTCAGCTTGCATAGTAAGTGTCTGCATTGTCTTTAACATTTCTAAGTCTAAAATCTCAGAGGGTTGTAGTTCCTCATTCAAAAGAAATACTTCTGAAGCTGCCTGCTTTGCAGCTGTATCAGCTCTCGCATTACCTTTTGAAATCCTGTCCTGTTGTTTGGTATGAGCTGTGCATTTACAAATAGTTACTTTCTGAGGTAACTGAATAGATTCTAAAAGATCTAAAATAAACCGTGCATGATTGATTGGTTTTCCAGTAGATGTTATCATTCCTCGATTTTTCCACTGTTGCGCAAAAACATGTACAAAAGCATACTGGCTGTCAGTAAAAATGTTCACACATTTACCCTTTGCTAAGGTACATGCCCATGTCAAGGCAATCAATTCTGCTGCCTGTGCCGATAAACTATGTGGTAAAGATTTCGCTTCTATATTGTCTGTGTCAGAAACTACTGCATATCCTACTAGGTTCTGTCCTGCGGGACCCCTTTTGCACGAGTCATCCATGTAGTATGTCACCTCGGCATCATCCAAGGGAACATCCGTAAGATCTTTTCTTGGCAGTGTCTTTTGCCCAATCACCTGCAGGCAGCTGTGTGGTGTGCCATCTGCAGGGGTTGGGAGCAAGGTAGAAGGGTTCAAAGTCGTACATCGTTTGATTGTCATATGAGGTTGGCTCAACAGTATAGTCATACAGGAAAGATGCCTAGCAGGGGAAAGATATGCTACCTTTTCTTGTAGTAAAATAATTGTGACTGCATGAGGCACTCTCAATGTGAGAGGGTGGAACAACACTACTGAGGCCGAAGCCTGTACTGCCATTGCAGCTGCAACTACTGCTTGTACACAGTGAGGTAAAGACTGTGCCACTGGGTCCAGTTGTGATGAATAATAAGCAATAGGGCATTGTTTGTCCCCATGCTGCTGTGTTAACACTGATGTCATATAACCTTGCTTACAATCTACAGTTTGGAAAAAACGTTTATGATAGTTTGGCAATCCCAAAACTAATGAGGACACTATTAAGTGTTTCAGTTTGCAGAAAGCAGATTCTGCTTCTGGTGTCCATTGTAACAAATCATGTGCTGCCATAGGCTTTTTATAAATCAGGTTAGTCAACGGTGCAGATTCCAAAGCATAGTTTGGAATCCAACTCAGACAAAAATTAGTCGTACCCAGGAAGGACATCATTTCCTTCTTAGTAGTGGGTTTTGGTGCTTGCAAAATCGCTATTTTTCTGTCCTCATCTAATGTCCTACCTTCCTTGCATATCACATATCCTAGGTATTTAACCTGTTTTTTTCCAAAGCTGCAGTTTATTTTTGTTTACTTTGTGTCCTTCAGTGGCTAAAAATTGTAATAGCGCTATGGTATCTTCTTTACAATCTTGCTGGGTGGGGGACGCCAGCAGGATATCATCAACATAAAGCAAAATCTGACTACCTCTTGATGGGGTAAATCCTGCCAAGTTGCTTGCCATTTCTTGTGAGAATATTGTTGGACTTTCACAATACCCCTGTGGTAGTCGCGTATATGTATACCTTTTCTCCTGAAATGTGAATGCAAACCAATGCTGACTGTCAGGGTGTATCAGTATCAAAAAGAATGCATTGCTGATATCTACCACAGAAAAATATTTCTGTTGAGGTTTTAAATCATTCAACAGGGTGTGTGGGTCTGGCACAGCAGGTGCCCTTGGTATTACTGCGTCATTTACAGCTTGTAAATCTTGGACCATACACCACTCTCCATTCACTTTCTTAACAGGAAATAAGGGTGTGTTACATGGTGAATCAGGATATTCCACCAGCACCCCTTCCTTAAGTAAAGCTGCTATAATTGGTTTGATTCTTACCTCTGCATCTTTTCTTAAGGGATACTGTCTCTTTTGTGGTCTAAATGCTGACTTTGGCATAATAGTAACTGGTCCCGCTGTACGAATAAGTCCTACATCTGATTTTCCTGCTGACCAGAGATTTTCTGGTATATTCTGTAAGGCATTCTCTTCCTCCTTCAATAGGAGTGCTAATCAGCTGTCCTTGCTAGACTGCAAGTGTACAGCTAGGTGGGTCTGAGTTATCCAATTCAGCTTCTGCACTTGTATTCCTTGTTCTGACAGTTCTAACTCTGTCTGTTTTTCCCATCTCGTGACTTTTTCTCCTAAGTCTACCCATTTTACATTATTGTCCTTAGTTAAGCTAACATGTGGTAATTGATTAGATTTATACCAAAACTAGAAGCAAAATCAAACCAAGAATGAAAACCAGTTGGCACCACAGGACCCGGAAGCACGTAAACAAAGGCTTCCAAAATAAGCAGATGAAGAAATCAAACAGCTGCTAGATCTCCAATGAGCTCCTTTAATATAACTAGGCAAAGTAAAAATCCACAATATCTTCCAAGCGCTTTCACTCGACCACTTGTGAGCTTTTTCAAGGCAAAAAACATTGCTGGAAGTTCATTCACATTAAATACTTCCACAATCATCACATGACTTCCTGTGTACCTTTCCCAACAGGAAAATTACCATATAAGGAAATTCTAAAATGCATTCTTATTATCATTAAAAATTCATTTTCTAAAAAAATCTCAGCAACTGGATACCATGTTAAACATAAAATTAAATCAAACTGTTAAACTGTGCCAAAAAACAATTCTGCAAAATATTTTTATAATCACAAATAAGTGCAGTGACCCCTTTTTTTTTTCATTCTTGATTAGATTTATAGAGTGAAAAGAACTCCTGGGGCAATGAACAACAGGCTACACTGTTCCCTTCTGTGTCCCAGTACAGATTACGTAATACCAATCTGTTTGCTTGATTTCTAAACAATTCTTGCTCATATTCCTTATCAGGTCCTGGTGTATTACAATAATACAGAGTACAGTGCAACAAATGTTGTTTATCAATGTCAATGGAGGGGAACTTGCTGATGGCTACGTTCATCAACTCTTCGGTCACTGCCCCGGGACCAGTCATAACCAAGTCCTGGCTGTACCAATGAAACATTTCACCCTCCGATTGCACTGCAAAGGTATCAATTTGTCGCTGTGCTTCCATACCCTGCATAGTCGGAACTACTGCTATACAAAATAACTGCATAAGGTCTCTGCCCAAGAGGTTTACTGGGCATTTTGCAGATACAACAATTTTACTTTTCTGGGTCAATCCTGAAACAGGATCAGCTATCACAATATTATGGGAGAGGGGCTCCCGCTACAGCTGTCCATTAGCTTCTTTCACTAGTATGTAATCAGGTGACTCTGAATTCTCTGGCAGTTTGAAGGGATGTGCCAGGGTCCGTAATGCCCCTGAGTCACACAAGAATCTAACTTCCCTCCCTTCTACCAGGAGTGTAACTTCTGGTTTCGTGTCTGCTAAATAGAGCTCTAAGCTCAATAAAGCCAAATCTAATATTTCATTTTATTCACTATCCGTGACTTCTTGCACTTCCTCTATTTCTTCTGCCACATTCTCTACTCCCTCTATCACATACTCATTTGTCCTTTCTCCGCTATCCCCTTCTAGTGATTCTTGACTATCATATAGTCAGTCCTCACCCTCCTTATCTTCCGTGGTTGCCTTCTTATTTTTCTTGCAATCCCTTGCCAAGTGTCTTTTCTTACTGCATTTAAAACATTCACCCCTTTACTTTCACCCTTCAAAGTCCTCTGATCATTGATCAGATTGTTTATTTCCCTGGGCATTTCTCTTGCCCTTTTTCCCGGACTGTACTACATATACTTCTGCTCCATCTTCTAGAGAAAATACTTGAGCTTTCTTTTTCTTTTTGCTATTAAAATGCCTTTCGGCATGTCTAGCATACTCAAGCAATGACTGTAACCTGCTTGTACGATGATCTACCATGTGTTTTGTAATAAAGCTGCTTATAGGTGCAATACTGCCTTTCAAAAATGCATTCTTTAGCTGCTGCTCATATGGGGAATTGTGTGTCTGATCTTCAGGAACCTGCATTCCACAATGGTTATTAAAACATTCTAACAGTCTGGCATAATATCTGTCAACAGTTTCACCTTCCTGTTGGATGCATTGATTAATGCAAGTCGAGTCTGCCCTAGGTTTCCATTTTTCAGAGATTCGGTCTGTAAGACCTTTCACTCGGTTGTCTAATTCTGCGTTGCTATGTGGGAGGGGCCTGAGCGCAATATCACGGGGATTCCAGTTGCCACTAATCATGTGCCAATCTGGTCCCACAATTTGTCTGACTACTTTTTCTACCTCTTCTCCGTTTAAATTATAACTCAGCCTCATTCCTTGCAAATCTTCTAAGAACTTTCTAAAATTAACTTTTGGATGGGGAATTCCCTCAGTGGCTTTCCGGATGTCTTCCAGAGTCCAGGGTCTATATACTAGAATAGTTGGATCCTGACCTTCTTGCCCTGCCTGAGGATTAGGCACTTCTATAAGTGGGCATATTTCTTCTTCACTCATAAATCGTGAATTTCTATCCATTTGATATAACTCAATGTCCCCTTTTGAGTTTCCTGTCCTTGTTCGAGACCTGGTCTCAACGGGATCTCTAATAAATGGTTTTGCTTTTGTAGTGTCTCTACTTACAGTGACAGCAGGATATCGCAGGGGTGGACTAATTTGTTCACTTGCCTCATATTCTGGTAAAGGAGGCGGAGGGGCCGACGCTATTACTAAGTTATTGTTCTCCTTATCTAAGAACATTGCTTTTGAATTATTACTCTTTTGTTCCCTTCGGTTTATTTCCTCAATCCACCTGTGTGCCTGAGGAATTCCTAATTGACGTTGCTTTTTTACCCGACCTCTAGAACTGGTTTTAAGCTGTTTGACAAGTTTGACAAGTGAGGATTTCTCTAGTTTACCATCAAATTCATACTTATTAACCCATTTTGAGTAGTATTTAATATTATCAGCACGCTGTGACTGCATGTATTTCGCGTCTTCGGTTAACGGCGGATTGTGGGACCTTTTTGTACAGTTATTACCCATTTTGTTCTACTCTTTTAATCATTACGTAACACCTTATTTTTAACGTGGTACCACGGATGTTTTTATAGTCTCTTCAGAATGACTGCATACCTGCTCTATTTCCCTGATCTATGACAAGACAGTAATCTTTCTGTCCCTGACTTATAAATAAAGTCTCAACAGAACAAATACAAATCTAGTCCCTGATCTAAAACAGAAAAAGAAGGTGGATTCACCTTACCTGAGGCTTCGTGACTGATCACCTGGTTCGAGTAAACCCATCCTTCAGTCGCAGATCAGAAAGTGGCTGGCCTCTTTTGTATGACAATTCAGTCGGAAGACTTTTCAAATAAGAAGAACCAATGTGGTTTCTTCCCCATACGGTTTCAAGCCACCTGGCCTGTCTGATCCGAGGTGAAGTGAAGGTTTCTGGTCCGAAGGACCAATCTGTCAAAGGAAAAAACTTCAAAGACCAATACACGTAAGGTTCAATTAAGGCACTTTAATTTACTTGCAGCAAGGAGACAAAAACATGCAAATACAAGGATTTGTGTAACTACTAACAGGAAGCATGTTCATTCTTATACTATATTACAAGACATGGCCTCGTACACAGACGTAATCAAACACAACTTTTAGCATTGTTCTGCAGCAGATGTTACTTCAGATTTTCTGCTGACATGACTAGATTTGTGAGAAACCTTTCAGAAAAACAACCTGGCCTTGGTGACTATTAATCCATTTACAAGCGTCTATTGTACAGTGTTACATTTCAAGGTACTCTTCTAATACAGATACAAGCAAATGCTGATTGCAGTTCATATTTTCAAGCAGGCTTTGTACTAATTATCTGTAACTTCTACAGCTGTGTATTTTCTCATGGTACAGCGGAACTTCTTGTCTAAGTTTCATACAAGTAGTATTGTTCTATTCGTTATTTTCTTAACACAAGCAGAAATCACCTGCTTCTCAGTAAATTTCCAAGGCACAAGCAAGATTTTAGCTAACAGTACAAGGTTAGAAAGCAACTGCAGTTTGTACAGATTTCTGCAGTATGAAATAGAATAAATGTGTTAACTCTTTTCCAGCTCTAAATGCACTAAGCATATTGCTAATACACACATTAATACATATTTTTCTAACAGGTCCCTTTCCAGATTTTAATATGCTGTTCAAAGCAAATTACTAGTAGAACATAATGTAAAGTAAAGAAATCACAGTATACAAAACAGAACAAGACAATAAAGTAATACA
This sequence comes from Protopterus annectens, assembly GCF_019279795.1. Taxonomy (NCBI): domain Eukaryota; kingdom Metazoa; phylum Chordata; order Ceratodontiformes; family Protopteridae; genus Protopterus; species Protopterus annectens. The sequence goes on from NC_056748.1 coordinate 896,999,600, forward strand.
AAATGCAAGAAATGAAAAGGAAACTAACCTTTCCCTCACATCAAGTTGCGTCAAGAGTCCTGTGCAGCTTTTCCCTAAAGCTTTAAAATGTTTTACTTACGCTATAAATAGTATGTTTAGCTAATAGCTCTACCCCTCGGTTCACAGATAATTAACCTAAACTGACTTATTCTGACTTCTTTGTGACTCCTTAATCAACCACTTTTAATGTCTGACTCACAAGAGACAAAGCTCTGGTCTCTTTTCAAGTTTTAATATGCAATTCATAACAGAATAAAAGTAAAACACAGTGTAAGGAAAACAAATTGAATCATAGAAACTAGAACAATAGAATAAAGTTATACAAAATACAGGAAACTAAAAGCAAGTTAACCTTTCCATCACAGCAAGTTGTGTCACAGTCTTGCAGAGCTTCTCCTGTAACACTTTGAAAAGTTTTATTTTACCTGTTAAATGTAAGGTTTATTTCCTATCTCCACTCCTCAATTCAAACACTATTAAACTTAACTAACTTGTTCTGACTTCTCTGTGGCTCCTTAATTGACTTGTTCTATTCTGTGACTCAGAAGAGACACAGATGTTGTCTCTTTCCAAATTTTAATATGCGATTCAAAGCAGAATACAAGTAAAACACAATGTCATGAAAGCAAATTACAGCATAGAAAGTAGAACAAGGCAATAAAGTAATACAAAATACAAGAAATCAAAAGCAAACTAATTTTTCCCTCACAACAATTTGTGTCACAATCTTGGGGAGCTTCTTCTGTAAAACTTTGAATGTTTTATTTTTATCCCTTAAATGGACTGTATAGTTCCTACCTCCACCTCTCATTTCACTGATAATTAACTTTAAATGACTTCTAATTTCTGTGTGGCTCCATAACTGACCTGCTCTAATATGTGACTCTCAAAGAATACAGCTGCTGTCCCTTCCCAATTTTTAATATGCAGTTTAAAGCAGATTACTAGTAAAACACAGTGTAAAGAAAACAAATCACACTATACAAAAGAGAACAAGGCAATAAAGTAGTACAAAACACAACAAATAAAAATAAACTAACATTTCTATCACAGCAAGTTGTGTCAGAGTCTTGAGGAGCTTTTCCAGCAAAGTTTGGAAATGTTTTATTTTACCCTTTAAACAAAAGGTTTAGTTCCCAGCTCCACCCCTCAGTTCATAGATAATTAACCTTAACTGACTTGTTCTGACATCTGAGTGACTCCTTAGTTGACCTGTTCTAATGTGTGACTCAGAAGAGACACAGCTGTGGTCTCTTTTCAAGTTTTAATATGCAGTTCAAACCAGGTTACTAGTAAAACACAGTGTACACAAAATAAATCATAGTATACAAAAATAGAACAAGACAATAAAATAATACGAAATACAATAAATGAAAAGCTAACTAACCTTTCCCTCACACCAAGTTGTGTCAGAGTCTTGGGGAGCTTTTCCTGTAAAGCTTTGCAATGTTTTATTTTACCTCTTAAAGACAATGTCTAGCTCCTACCTCCATTCCCAGTTCACAGATAATTAATCTAAACTGACTTGTACTGACTCCTGTGTAACTCCTTAACTGACCTTTTCTAATGTCTGACTCACAAAAGACATGCTGTGATCCCTTTCCAAGTCTTAATATGCAATTCATAGCAGAATAGAAGTAACACAGAGTTTAAAGAAAGCAAATTGCAGCATACAAAATACAACAATGGACAAAGTAATACAAAATAGAAGAAATAAAAAGCAAATTAACCTTTCCCGCACAGTAAGCTGTGTCAAAGTCTTTGGGAGGTTTTCCACTAAAGCTTTGAAAAGTTTTATTTTGCCTCCCGAATTGAAGGTTTAGATCCTATCTCCACCCTTCAGTTCAAAGTGAATTAACCTTAAGTGACTTAGTCTGATTTCTGCATGACGCTTTAATTGACCTGTCCTGATGTGTGACTCACAGCTCTGGACTCTTTTCAACTTTTAATTTGCAGATCAAAGCAGATTACTTGTAAAACACAGTATAAAGAAAACATACACAGTATATAAAACAGAAAAAGGGAATAAAATAGTACAAAATACAGCATACCAAAAACAAATTAACATTTCCCTCACAGCAAGTTGTGTCAGAGTATTGCTGAGTTTTTCCAGTAAAGCTTTGAAATGTTTTATTTTACCTTTTAAATAGAAAGTTTAGTTCCAAGCTCAGCACCTCATTTCACAGACACTTAACCTTAACTGACTTGTTCTGATTTCTGTGTGACTCCTTAATCGACTTGTTCTAATGTGTGACTCACAGGAAGCAGAGCTGTTGTCTCTTGTGAAGGTTTGATTTGCAATTCAAAGAATAATACAAGTAAAACACAGTGCAAAGAAAATAAATCACAGTATACAAAACAGAACAAGACAATAAAGTAATACAAAATGCAAGAAATGAAAAGGAAACTAACATTTCCCTCACATCAAGCTGTGTCAAGAGTCTTGTGCAGCTTTTCCCTAAAGCTTTGAAATGTTTTACTTACGCTATAAATAGTATGTTTAGCTAATAGCTCTACTCCTCGGTTCACAGATAATTAACCTAAACTGACTTATTCTGACTTCTTTGTGACTCCTTAATCAACCACTTTTAATGTCTGACTCACAAGAGACAAAGCTCTGGTCTCTTTTCAAATTTTAATATGCAATTCATAACAGAATAAAAGTAAAACACAGTGTAAGGAAAACAAATTGAATCATAGAAAATAGAACAATAGAATAAAGTTATACAAAATACAGGAAACTAAAAGCAAGTTAACCTTTCCATCACAGCAAGTTGTGTCACAGTCTTGCAGAGCTTCTCCTGTAACACTTTGAAAGGTTTTATTTTACCTGTTAAATGTAAGGTTTATTTCCTATCTCCGCTTCTCAATTCAAACACTATTAAACTTAACTGACTTGTTCTGACTTCTCTGTGGCTCCTTAATTGACTTGTTCTAATCTGTGTCTCAGAAGAGACACAGGTGTTGTCTCTTTCCAAATTTTAATATGCGATTCAAAGCAGAATACAAGTAAAATGTCACAAAAGCAAATCACAGCACAGAAAGTAGAACAAGGCAATAAAGTAATACAAAATACAAGAAATCAAAAGCAAACTAATCTTTCCCTCACAACAATTTGTGTCACAGTCTTGGGGAGCTTCTTCTGTAAAGCTTTGAATGTTTTATTTTTATACCTTAAATGGACTGTATAGTTCCTACCTCCACCTCTCATTTCACTGATAATTAACTTTAAATGACTTCTAATTTCTGTGTGGCTCCATAATTGACCTGTTCTAATATGTGAATCTCAAAGAATACAGCTACGGTCCCTTCCCAATTTTTAATATGCAGTTTAAAGCAGATTACTAGTAAAACACAGTGTAAAGAAAACAAATCACACTATACAAAAGAGAACAAGGCAATAAAGTAGTACAAAACACAACAAATCAAAAACAAACCGACCTTTCTATCACAGCAAGTTGTGTCAGAGTCTTGAGGAGCTTTTCCAGCAAAGTTTGGAAATGTTTTATTTTACCCTTTAAACAGAAGGTTTAGTTCCCAGCTCCACCCCTCAGTTCATAGATAATTAACCTTAACTGACTTGTTCTGACATCTGAGTGACTCCTTAATTGACCTGTTCTAATGTGTGACTCAGAAGAGACACAGCTGTGGTCTCTTTCAAGTTTTAATATACAGTTCAAACCAGGTTACTAGTAAAACACAGTTGAATCATAGTATACAAAAATAGAACAAGACAAAATAATACAAAATACAATAAATGAAAAGCTAACTAACCTTTCCCTCACACCAAGTTGTGTCAGAGTCTTGTGGAGCTTTTCCTGTAAAGCTTTGCAATGTTTTATTTTACCTCTTAAAAACAATGTCTAGCTCCTACCTCCACTCCCAGTTCACAGATAATTAATCTAAACTGACTTGTGCTGACTCCTGTGTAACTCCTTAACTGACCTTTTCTAATGTCTGACTCACAAAAGACATGCTGTGATCCCTTTCCAAGTTTTAATATGCAATTCATAGCAGAATAGAAGTAACACAGAGTTTAAAGAAAGCAAATTGCAGCATACAAAATACAACAATGGACAAAGTAATACAAAATAGAAGAAATGAAAAGCAAATTAACCTTTCCCTCACAGTAAGCTGTGTCAAAGTATTTGGGAGGTTTTCCACTAAAGCTTTGAAAAGTTTTATTTCGCCTCCTGAATTGAAGGTTTAGTTCCTATCTCCACCCTTCAGTTCAAAGTGAATTAACCATAAGTGACTTAGTCTGATTTCTGCATGACTTTTTAATTGACCTGTCCTGGTGTGACTCACAGCTCTGGACTCTTTTCAACTTTTAATTTGCAGATCAAAGCAGATTACTTGTAAAACACAGTATAAAGAAAACATACACAGTATACAAAAGAGAAAAAGGGAATAAAATAGTACAAAATACAGCATACCGAAAGCAAATTAACATTTCCCTCACAGCAAGTTGTGTAAGAGTATTGCTGAGTTTTTCCAGTAAAGCTTTGAAATGTTTTATTTTACCTTTTAAATAGAAAGTTTAGTTCCAAGCTCAGCACCTCATTTCACAGACACTTAACCTTAATTGTAGACAAACACTCCTCTTCTTCCCAAAATGAAACAACTCTGACCCAACAACTGGATGTCGCTGATAAATTCCAAAGTAATAAAGTGAAGCAATGAATAAATCCACTTATTTTATTCACACTCTAGCGCCTCGGTGTTTCCACCTTCAAGGAATAACAAATCCAACAAAACACATACATTTTTATACTACAATCAATTAACTAAAACACACCCAATAATTAAAACATGTTTGTTCCTTAAAGCAGACATTTCCAATTCAATTCATTGTTCAAACCATTGGGCATTAAAGTTTTGTATTTTAAAATATAAATACTTTCTTTGTATAACAATTTCTGTTTCAATACATTCACATTACCTCCTAAATTTTCTACAATTTCTAAAACTGTGCCTTCTAACAGAGTTACATCTCCATTATGTACCCTATTAAAATGAGAAGCTACTACCTTGTCTTCCTTCCTATTTTTTATATCCCTCATGTGCTCCATGAATCTGATGCGAAATTCACATTTAGTCTCCCCTATATAATAAAAAGGACATAGACATCTTAATGCATAAACTACTCCCTTACTTCTACATGAGTAAGTACCTTTAGGTACAAACCTCACCCCATTTATATCAGTAAAAGTGTTTCTAATATGTGTACACACATTACATCTCCTGCAACACAAAGTTCCCTTATTTAAGAATATCCTTGGAACATTCATTTTTGGCATACAAAATCTACCATGTACTACCATATCTTTTATATTCCTCCCCCTTTCATATGAAAACAAGGGTTTATTAGCCAATACATTAGCCAAAGATCTATCTTCTAATAAATATTTCCAATAATAATCTATCAAAGCCCTTAATTCATCACTCTTAATGTTGTACACAGATACATAATATATTGCATTATTGTCCATTCCATATTGTTCAGGGCTCACTGTGCGGGGTTTACCTATCCTAAAAAATCTATGTACTTCCCCGCAATTCTCCAATTCACCCCGAATTCTATTCAAAGCCTGTCTCATAATTTCCGAATCATAACCCCTCCGCAAAAACATCCTGGTCATTTGATTCATCTCATTTTCCAACTGTTTCTTATCACTACATAGCCTAGAAACACGTACTAACTCTCCATAGGGTAAAGCTTTTAAAACATGCGGTGGATGGCAACTTGTGGCATGTAAATATTGATTGCCATCATCAAATTTTCTATGGATGTTAGAAATAATTGCACCCCCTTCCTTGCCTTCCAATATAAGGTCCAAATAAATTACTTTATTACCTTTCTGCAATCCATCAAAAGAAAGACCAAAAGGATTTTTATGCATGTCTGATATAAAGTTATCCACCTCATCCTGCCCACCTTCACACACAAAAATCAAATTGTCTATAAAACAAAAATAAAAATGAACATACTTTTTCATAAAATTCAAATTAAATAAAAACTTTTTTTCCAAAATAAGACATAAAAAGGTTTGCATACATAGGGGCAAATGCTGCCCCCATTGCAGTACCTTGTTTCTGTCTATACAAAATATCATTAAAATAAAAATAATTATTTTTTAAACAAAAATCTACCAAGTTTTTCACAAAGCTAGAAAAGGGCGTGTCTCCCATATGAAACGAAATAGCCGCCAAACCATCCTCGTGCTTAATGGATGTATACAAACTTTTAACATCAATTACCAACCAATAATTTTCGGGTTTCCACTCTATAGGGGATATCTTCCTTAAAAATTCAACACTATTCCTAATGTAAACCGAGGATTTAAGTACAAATGGCATTAATATTTCATGGATCACTAAACCACTGTTATGTAAAAAGTATTTACAAGCAGAAATAATAGGTCTACCAGGTGGTTTAACCATACTTTTATGTATCTTTGGCAGACAGAAAAAAATAGCTATCTCACTGTTTCGGTTAAATAACTTATCTCTAACCTCTTTCTCAGTGAAATAGCCCAACCTTACACTTCTGTCTAACATCTTCTCAAACTCCACTACTGCTTGTTCATATTTGTATTGTTCACATTTTTCATATACTTCAGCATTGTTTCGATGTTCCATACACATTTCATAATATTGTATTATATTCATAAAAACTATTTTATTCCCCTTGTCCGAGGGTTTAATTATTATATCATTCCGATTTCCCAGATTTTTTAATGCCTGCCATTCTTTCAAAGTCAAATTATAAGATATTTCCTTTTTTCTTAATACATTTTCACAAATATTCCCTCCCCCATATTCAATCATAGAACCAAACTGTATAACACGTTGGTTAACAAAGGGAGGTATAAATTTGCTAAAAGATGATATATTTGACACATTAATTTTCCAATAGGCATTAGGAAACATATCTTCCCCCTCATTTGCACACATTACCCCTTCACCTCATTACAAGAAAAAAAACTTTCATCGGATTCATCAGATACAGAGCAACACAACGGCACATTCCTTTTACCAAAATCTTTAGAAAAATAAAACTTTAAATGCAATTTTCTCAATAATTTGAACATTTCCTGCTTCACTATATGACTTCTAGGCAATACAGTCGGAACAAATTTCAGTCCTAAATTCAATACAGATACCTGTTCTGATGTTATATCACAGTTAGACAAGTTAATTACTAAACCTGGTTCAGTACATACCTTATCGTCTGAACCTCTTAAAATATTGTCCATTTCTATAATGCTGTTGTTGTCCCTGTGGATAGTCCATTTTGTAACCTCTTTCCTGATTATCCGTGACTGTCCCGTAACTTCTGTTACGTTTTTGTCCTTGACGAAACTGCTGTGGTTGTTGTAATGGTTCCTCCTGGTTCTGAAAAATCCGTGCATGTTCCCCCAGTCGTTGCGGTAAAGGTAACTCAGCACCTCATTTCACAGACACTTAACCTTAACTGACTTTTTCTGATTTCTGTGTGACTCCTTAATTGACTTGTTCTAATGTGTGACTCACAGGAAGCAAAGCTGTTGTCTCTTGTGAAGGTTTGATTTGCAATTCAAAGAAGAATACAAGTAAAACACAGTGCAAAGAAAACAAATCACAGTATACAAAACAAAACAATGCAATAAAGTAATACAAAATACAAGAAACCAAATGCAAATTACCATTCTCCTCACAGCAAGTTGTGGCAGAATCTTGGGGACCTTTTCCTGTAAATCTTTGAAATATTTTATTTTACCCTTTAATATAAAGTTTAGTTCCTATCTTCACCTCTCAGTTCACAGTCAATTAATTTTAACTGACTTGTTCTGACTACTGTGTGACTCCTTAATTGATCTGTTCTTATGTCTGACTCACAAGAGACTCAGCTATGGTCTCTTTCGAAGTTTTAATATGCAATTCAAACCAGAATACAAGCAAAACACAGTATAAAGAAAACAAATCACAGTATACAAAATAGAACAAAACAATAAAGTAAAACAAAATACAAAAAATCAAAAGGAAACTAACATTTCCCTCACAGCAACTTGTGTCAGAATCTTTGGGAGCTTTTCCTGTAAATCATTGAAATGTTTTATTTTACCCCATAAATAAAAAGTTTAGTTCCTTACTCCACCCCTGGGTTCACAGATAATTAACTTTAACTGACTTGTTCTGGATTCTATGTGATGACTCCTAAACTGACATGTTCTAATGTGTAGCTCACAAGAAAGAGTTGTGGTCTCTCTGCAACTTTTAATATGCAACTGAAAGTAGAATACAAGTAGAACACAGTGTAAAGAAAGCAAATCACAGTATACAAAATAGAGCAAGGCAATAAAGTAATACAAAATAGAAGAAATAAAAAACACCGTAACCTTTCCCTCACAGGAATTTATGTCAGAGTCTTGGGGAGGTTTTCCAGTAAAGCTTTGAAAAGCTTTATTTCACCTGTTAAATGGCATGTTTAGCTCCTATGTCCACCCCTCATTTCAAAGAGAATTAACCTTAACTAACTTGTACTGACTTCTCTGTGACTCCTTAATTGTCCTTTTTCTAATGTGTGACTCACAAGACACACAGCGGTAGCCTCTTTCTAAGTTTGAATATGCAATTCAAAGCTGATTACAAGTAAAACACAGTGTAAAGAAAACAAATCACAGTATACAAAAGAGAGCATGGCAATAAAGTAAAACAAAATACAAGAAATCAAAAACAAGCAAACATTTCCCTCACTGCAAGTTGTCTCAGAGTCATGGTTAACATTTCCAGTAACTCTTTGAAATGTTTTATTTTACAATTAAATAGAATGTTTAATTCCTAGCTTCACTCCTCTTGTCACAGATAATTAACCTTAACTGATCTGTTCTGACTTCTGTGTGATTCCTTAACTGACCTGTTGTAATGTGTGACTCACAATAGAAACATATGTGGTCTGTTTCAAAGTTTTAATATGCAATTGAAAGCAGAATAAAAGTAAAACACAGTGTAAAGAAAACAAATCACAGTATATAAAATACAAGGCAATAAGGTAATACAAAATACAATAAACCAAACTCAAACTAACATTTTCCTCACATCTCTTTATGGCAAACTATTGGGGAGTTTTCCAGTAATGCTTTGAAATGCTTTTTATTGCCATTAAATGGAAAGTTTAATTCCTATCTCCACCCCTTAGTTGACAAATAATAAACCCTAACTGACGTGTTCTGACTTCTGTGTGAGTCCTTAAACAACCTGTTCCAATGTGTGACTCTCAAGAGACATAGCAGTGGTCTCTTTCCAATTTTTAAAATGAAATTCAAAGCACAATACAAGTAAAACACAGTGTAACAAAAACAAACCACAGTATACAACGTAGAATAAAGCAGTAAAGTAATACAAAACACAAGAAATCAAAATCAACCTAACCTTTGCCTCACAGCAAGTTGTGTCAGACCCTTGGAGAACATTTCTAGTAAAGCTTTTAAATGTTGTATTTTACCCATTAGATAGAAGGTTTAGTTCCTTGCTCTACCTCTCAGTTCACAGATAAGTAACCTTAATTGACTTGTTTTGGCTTATGTTTAACTCTTTAATTGACCTGCAGTAATGTATCATTCACAAGAGCCACAACTGTGGTGTCTTTGCAAATTGTAATATGCATTTCAAAGTAGAATACAAGTAAAACACAGTATAAAGAATACAAATCACAGTATACAAAATAGAACATGGCAATAAAGTTATACTAAATACAAGAATTCAAAAGCAAACTAACCTTTCCTTCACCGCAAGTTGTGTCAGAGATTTGGAGATCTTTTCCAATAAAGCTTTGAAATATTTTATTTTACCCTTTAATATAAAGTTTAGTTCCTATCTCCACCTCTCAGTTCACAAACAATTAACTTTAACAGGCTTGTTTTGACTTCTGTGTGACTTCTTAATTGACCTGTTCTACTGTCTGACTCACAAGAGACACAGCTGTGGTCTCTTTCCATGTTTTAGTATGCAAATCAGAGCATAATACAAGCAACACGCAGTGTAAAACAAAAATAAATTGCAGCATACAAAATGGAACAATGAAATAAAGTAATACAAAATGCAAGAAATGAAAAGCAAACTAACCTTTCCCTCACTGCAAGTTGGGTCAGAGACCTGGGGAGGTTTTCTAGTAAAGCTCTAAAATAATTTTATTTCACCTCTTAAATGTAAAGTTTAGTTCCTATCTCCACCCCTCAGTTCACAGACAATTAACTTTAACTGACTTGTTCTGACTTATGTGTGACTCCTTAATTGACCTTCATTAATGTATCACTTACAAGAGACACAGTTGTGGTTTCTTTGCATGCTTTACTATGCAATCCAAAGCAAGCAGAAAACAAGGAAAACACAGTGGAAAGAAAACAAATCACAGTATACAAAATAGAACAAGGCAATAAATTAATAAAAAATAAAAGAAATCAAAATCAAACTAACCTTTCCCTCACAGCTAGTTGTGTCAGAAACTTAGAGATTTCTTCCAATAAACCCTTGAAATATTTTATTTTACCCTTAAATAGAATGTTTAGTTGCTCTCTCCACTCCTCATTTCACAGAGAATTTACTTTAACAGACTTGTTCTGACTTTTGTGTGACTTCTTAACTGACCTGTTTAAATGCGTGACTCACAAGGGACACAGCTGCTGTCTCTTTACAAGTTTTAATATGCAATTCAGAGCAAAATACAAGCAAAAGACAGTGTAAAAAAATTCAGTTTACAAAATGGAACAATGGAATAAAGTAATACAAAATGCAAGAAACAAATTCCAAACTAACCTTTCCCTCACTGCAAGTTGTGTTACAGTCTTTGGGAGGACTTCATTTAAAGCTTTGAAAAGTTGTATTTCACCTCTTAAATGGAATGTTTAGTTCCTATCTCCATCCCTCAGTTTACAGACAATTAACTTTAACTGACTTGTTCTGACTTCTGTGTAACTCCTTAATTGTCTTATGTGTGACTCTCAACAGACACAGCTGTTGTCTCTTTCCAAGTTTTAATATGCAATTCAAAGCAGAATACAAGTAAAACACAGTGTCAGGAAATCAAAAACATGGCATAAAAACAGAACAAGGCACTAAAGTAATACAAAATACAAGAAAGCAAAAGCAAACTAATCGTTCTCTCTTAGCAAGTTGTGTCACAGTCTTGGGGAGGTTCACCAGTAAAGCTTCCAATTGTTTTATTTTAGCCCTTAAATAGATTTTTTAGTTCCTAGCAATACCCCTCAGTTCAAAGAGAAATAACATTAACTGACTTGTTCTGACTTCTGTTTCACTCCTTAATTGACCTGTACTAAAATATGAGTCATAAGAGACAAAGCTGTGGCCCCTTTTCAAGTTTTAATATGCAGTTCAATGTAGATTACAAGTAAAACACAGTGTAAAGATAACAAATCACAGTATACAAAAGAGAGCAAAGTAATAAAGTAGTACAAAATACAACAAATCAAAAACAAACTAACATTTCCCTCACAGCAAGTTGTATCAGAGTCTTGGGGAACTTCTCCAGTAAAGCTTTGAAGTGTTTTATTGTTACCTTTAAATAGAAGGTTTAGTTCCCATCTCCACCCCTCAGTTAACAGATAATTAACCTTTATTGACTTGTTCTGACATCTGTGTGACTCCTTCATTGACCTGTTCTAATGTGTGACTCAGGAGAGACATGGATGTGGTCTCTTTCAAGTTATAATATGCAGTTCAAAGCAGATTACTAGTAAAAGACAATGTAAGGAAAACAAATCACAGTATACGGAAGGGAACAAGGCAATAAAGTAGTGCAAAATACAATAAATCAAAAACAAACTAACCTTTGCTTCACAGCAAGTTGTGTCAGAGACTTGGGAAGCTTCTCCAGTAAAGCATTCAAATGTTTTATTTTACCCATTAAATAGAAGTTTAGTTCCTAGCTCCACCCATTCCTTCACAGGTAATTAACCTGAACTGACTTGTTTTTACTTCTGTGCAACTCCTTAATTTACCTGTTCTAATGTCTGACTCACAAGATACATAGCTGTGGCCTCTTTCAAAGTCTCAATATGCAATTCATAGCAGAATAAAAGAGAAACACGTGTAAAGAAAACAAATTGGAGCATAGATAAGAGAACAATGGAATAAATTTATAGGGAATACAAGGAACAAAAAGCAAACTAACCTTTCCTTCACAGCAAGTTGTGTCACAGTCTTGGGGAGCTTCTCCTGGAAAGCTTTGAAACGTTTTATTTTGCCTCCTGAATGGAAGGTTTAGTTGCTATCTCTACTCCTCAATTCAAAGTGAATTAACCTTAACTGACCTCTGATTTCTGTGTGAGTCCTTAATTAACCTGTTCTAATGTCTAACTCACAAAAGACACAGTTGCGGTCTCTTTCCAGGTTTTAATATGCAATTTATAGCAGAATAAAAGTAAAACACAGTAAAGAAAACAAATTTCAGCATATAAAATAGAATAGTGGAATAAAGTTATACAAAATACAAGAAATGGAAAGCAAACTAACCTTTTCTTCACAGCAAGTTGTATCACAGTCTTGGGGAGCTGCTGCTGTAAAACTTTGAAAAGTTTTATTTCACCCCTTAAATTGTAGGTTTACTTCCTATCTCCACCCCTGAGTTTACAGATAATCAATCTAAACTGGCTTGTTCTGACTTCTGTGTGGCTCCTTAATTGACCTGTTCTAATTGGTGAGTCAAAAGAGACACAGCTGTGGTCCCTTTCCAAGTTTTAATATGCAGTTCAAAGCAGAGTACTAGTAAAACAAAGTGTAAAGAAAACAAATCACGTATACAAAACAGAGCAAGACAGTAAAGTACTACAAAATACAACAAATCAAAAACAAACTAATGTTTCCCTCACAACAAATTGTGTCAGAGTTTTGGGCAGCTTTTCCAGTAAAGCTTTGACATGTTTTATTTTACCCTTTAAATAGGTTTAGTTCCCAGCTCCACCCCTCACTTCACAGATAATTAACCTTAACTGACTTGTTCTGATGTCTGTGTGACTCCTTCATTAACCTGTTCTAATGTGTGACTCACAACAGGCAAAGCTGTCTTCTCTTTTGAAGTTTTAATATGCAATTCAAAGCAGAATACAAGTAAACCACATTGTAAAGAAAACAAATCATAGTATACAAAATAGAACAAGGCAATAAAGTATTGCAAAATACAAGACATCCAAAGAAAACTAATGCTTCTGTCATAGCAACTTGTATCAGAGTCTAGGCAGCTTTTCCAGTAAAGCTTTGTAATGTTTTATTTTACCCCTTAAATTGAAGGTTTAGTTCCTAACTCTACCTCTGAGTTCACAGATGATTAACCTTAACTGACTTCTTCTGCTTCTATGTGGCTCCTTAATTGACCTCTTCTAATGTCTGACTCACAGCTGTGGTCTCTTTCTTCTGATTTCTGTGTGGCTCCTTAATTGACCTGTTCTAAAATGTTACTCATAAGAGTCACACTTGTGGTCCCTTTCCATGTTTTAATATGCAGTTCAAAGTAGATTACTAGTAAAACATAGTGTAAGAAAACAGATCACAGTATACAAAAGAGAACAAGGCAATAAAGTAGTACAAAATACACCAAATCAAAAACAAAGTAACCTTTCCATCACAGCAAGTTGTGTCAGAGTCTTTAGGAGCTTTTCCGGCAAAGTTTGGAAATGTTTTATTTTACCCTTTAAACAGAAGGTTTAGTTCCCAGCTCCACCCCTCAGTTCATAGATAATTAACCTTAACTGACTTGTTCTGACATCTGTGTGACTCCTTCATTGACCTGTTCTAATGTGTGACTCACAAGAGAAACAGCTGTCTTCTCTTTAGAAGTTTTAATATGCAACTCAATGCAGAATACAAGTAAAACACATTGTAAAAAGTCACAGTACACAAAACTGAGCAAGACAATAAAGTAATAAAAAACACAAGCCATCAAAATCAAACTAATCTTTCTCTCAGGGCAATGTGTGTCAGAGTCTTGGCAGTCTTTCCAGTAAAGCTTTGTAATGTTTTATTTTACCCCTAACACAGAAGGTTATGTTCCTAACTTCAAACCTCAGTTCACAGATAATTAAGCATAGCTCCCTTGTTCTGACTTCTGTGTGACTCCTTAATTGACCTCGTCTAATATCTGACTCTCAAGAGACACAGTTGTGTTCTCTTTCCAAGTTGTAATATGCAGCTCATAGCAGTATAGAAGCAAAACACAGTATAAAGAAACTAAATTGCAGCATACAAAATCGAACAACAGATAAAGTAATAGAAAATAGAAGAAGCAAAAAGCAAACTAACCTCTCCCTCAAGTTGTGTCAGAGTCTTTCAGAGGTTTTCCAGTAAAGCTTTCAAAAGTTTTATTTTGCATCCTAAATAAAAGGTTTAGTTCCTATCTCGACCCTCAGTTCAAAGAGAAGTAACCGTAACTGACTCCTTCTGATTTCTGAGTGACTCCTTAATTGACCTGTTCTAATGTGTGACTCACAAGAGCCACAGCTGTGGTCTCTTTTCAAGCTTTAATATGCAGTTCAAAGCAGATTATTAGTAAAACACAGTGTAAAGAAAACAAATCACAGTATACAAAAGAAAACAAGGCAATAAAGTAATCCAAAATACAAGAAATCAAAAACAAACTAAACTTTCCCTCAAAGCAAGTTTTTTCAGAGTCTTGGGAAGCTTCTCCTGTAAAGCTTTCAAATGTTTTATTTTATCTGTTAAATGGAAATTTAGTTCCTAACACTACCCCTCAGTTCACAGATAATTAACCTCTCAGATCAAGTTGTGTCAGAGTTTTGGGAAGCTTTTCCAGTAAAGCTTTGAAATGTTTTATTTTACCCTTTCAATAAAAGTTTATTTCCTAGCTCCACCCATGAGTTCACAGATACTTAATGTAAACTGGCTTGTTCTGACTTCTGTGTGACTCCTAAATTGACCTGTTCTAATGTCTGACTCACAAGCAGCACAGCTGTGGTCACTTTTTAAGTTTTAATATGCAGCTCATAGCAGAATAAAAGTAAAGCACAGTGTAAAGAAAACAAGTTGCAGCATAGAAAATAGAACAATGGAATAAAGTTGTACAAAATACAAGAAATGAAAAGCAAACTAACCTTTCCTTTACAGAAAGTTGTGGCACAGTCTTGCTGAGCTTCTCCTCTAAAGCTTTGAAAAGTTTTATTTCACTCTTTAAATGGAATGTTTAGTTCCTATCTTCACCCGTCAGTTCAAAGATTATTAACCTTAACTGACTTGTTCTGACTTCTATATGGTTCTTGTTCTCATGTGTGACTCACAACAGACACAGCTGTTGTCTCTTCCCAAGTTTAATATGCATTTCAAAGCATAATACAAGTAAAAAGCAGTGTCAAGAAAACAAATCACAACATAAAAACAGAGCAAGGCAATAAAGTAATACAAAATACAAGAAATCAAAAGCAAGCTAATCATTCCCTCATAGCAAGTTGTGTCACAGTCTTGGGGAGCTTCTCCTGTAAAGCTTTAAAATGTTTTATTTTACCCTTAAATAGACTATTAAGTTCCTAGCTCCATCCCTCAGTTCACTGATAATTAACTTTAAATGACTTGCTCTGATTCCTGTCTGGCTCCTTAACTGAACTGTTCTAATGTGTGACTAGGATACAGCTGAGGTCTCTTTCCAACTTTTAATATATAGTTCAAAGCAGATCACTAGTAAAACACAGTGTCAAGAAAACAAATCACAGTATACAAAAGAGAACAAGGCAATAAAGTAGTAGAAAATACAACAAATCAAAAACAAACTAATCTTTGCCTCACAGCAAGCCTTGTCAGAGTCTTGAAGAGCTTTTCCAGTAAAGCTTGGAAATGTTTTATTTTACGCTTTAAACAGAATGTTTAGTTTCCAGCTCCACCCCTCAGTTCACAGGTAAATAAACTTAACTGACTTGCTCTGACATGTGCTTGACTCTTTTGTTGACCTGTTCTAATGTGTGACTCACAAGAGACACAGCTGTCTAGTCTTTCAAAGTTTTAATATGCAATTCAAGGCATAATATAAGTAAAACACATTGTAAATAAAATAAATCACAGTATACAAAATAGAAAAAGACAATAAAGTAATACAAAATACAATACATCAAAAGCAAACCTACCTTTCTCTCAGACCAACTTGTGTCAAAGTCTTGTCAGCTTTTCCAGTAAAGCTTTGCAATGTTTTATTTTACCCCTTAAACAGAAGGTTTAGTTCCTAACTCCACCCCCTAAGTTCACCAATAATTAACTTTAACTGGCTTGTTCTGACTTATGTGTGGCTCGTTAATTGACCTCTTCTAATGTCTGACTCACAAGAGACACATCTGTGGTATCTTTTCAAGTTTTAATATGCAATTCAAACCAGAATAGAAGTAAAACACAGTGTAAAGAAAAGTAATCACAGCATACAAAATAAAACAATGGATAAAGTAATGCAAAATAGAATAAACAAAAATCAAACTAACATTTTCCTCACAGAAAGTTGTGTCAGATTCTTGGGGAGGTTTTCCTGTAAAGCTTTGAAGAGCTTTATTTCACCTCCTAAAAGGAAGGTTTAGTTCCTATCTCCACCCTCAGTTCACTCATAATTAGTTCCTATCTCCACCCCTCAGTTCACACATAATTAACCTTAATTGACTTTTTCTGATGTCTGTCTCCTTCACTGACCTGCTCTAATGTGTGACTCACAAGAGACACAGATGTCTTCTCTTTTGAAGTTTTAATATGCATTTCAAGGCAGAATGGAAGTAAAGCACATTGTAAAGAAAACAGATCATAATATACAAAATAAAACAAGTCAAAATGATACAAAATACAAGACATCAAAAGCAAACAAACCTTTTTCTCAGAGCAGCTTGTGACAGAGTCCTGGCATCCTTTCCAATAAAGCTTTGAAATCTTTTATTTTACCCCTTAAACAGAATGTTTAGTTCCTAATTCCATGTCATAGTTTACAGATAATTAACTTTAATTGGATTGTTCTGACTTCTGTGTGACTCCTTAATTGACCTGTTCTAATGTCTGCCTGACAATAGCACAGCTGTGACCTCTTTTCAAGTTTTAATATGCAATTCATAGCAGAGTAAAAATAAAATGCATTGCAAAGAAAACAAACTGCAGCATAGAAAATATAACAGGGCAATAAAGTAATACAAAGTACAAGAAATCAAAAGCAAACTAATGTTTCCCTCACAGCAAGTTTTGTCAACATATTGTGGAGCTTTTCCTGTAAAGTTTTGAAATATTTTATTTTACCCCTTAAATAGACTATTTAGTTCTTAGTTCCACCCCTCAGTTCACTCATAATTAATTTTAAATTAATTCTTTTGATTTCTCTGTGGCTCATTAACTGACCTGCACTAGTGTGTGACTCACAAAAAACACAGCTGTGGTCCCTTTCGAGGTTTTAATATGCAGTTTAAAGCAGATTACTAGTAAAACATAGTGTAAATAAATTGCAGTATACAAAACAGAACAAGGCAATAAAGTAATACAAAATACAAGAAATGAAAAGGAAACTAACCTTTCCCTCACATCAAGTTGTGTCAGAGTATTGTGCAGCTTTCCACTAAAGCTTTGAAATGTCTTACTTTACCACGTAAATAGAATGTTTAGTTAATAGCTCTACCCCTCAGTTGACAGATAATTAACTTAAACTGACTTATTCTGACTTCTTTGTGACTTCTTAATCAGCCACTTCTAATGTCTGACTCACAAGAGACAAAGCTGTGGTCTCTTTCCAAGTTTTAATATGCAATTCATAGAAGAATAAAAGTAAAACACAGTGTAAAAAAACAAATTGCATAATAGAAAATAGACCAATGGAATAAAGTTATACAAAATACAGGAAATGAAAAGCAAGCTAACCTTTCCTTCACAGCAAGTTGTGTCACAGTCTTGCGGAGCTTCTCCTGTAAAGCTTTGAAAAGTTTTATTTTACCTGTTAAATGTAAGGTTTATTTCCTATCTCCACCCCTCAGTTCAAAAACTATTAAACTTAACTGAATTATTCTGACTTCTCTGTGGCTCCTTAATTGACTTATTCCAATATGTGATTCAGAAGATACACAGCTGTTGTCTCTTTCAAAATGTTAATATGCTATTCAAAGCAGAATACAAGTAAAACATAGTGTCATGAAAACAAATCACAACATACAAAGTAGAAGAAGGCAATAACGTAATACAAAATACAAGAAATCAAAAGCAAATTAATCTTTCCCTCACAGTGATTTGTGTCACAGTCTTGGGGTGCTTCTTCTGTAAAGCTTTGAAAAGTTTTATTTTGCCTCCTAAATGGAAGATTTAGTTCCTATCTCCACCCCTCAGTTCAAAGAGAATTAACCTTAACTGACTCCTTCTGATTTCTGTGTAACTCCTTAAGAGTCCTGCTCTAATGTGTTACTCAGAAGAGACACAGCTGAGGTATCTTTTCAAGCTTTAATATGCACTTCAACCCAGGTTACTAGTAAAACACAGTGTAAAGAAAATTAATCATAGTATACAAAAATAGAACAAGAAAATAAAGTAATACAAAGTACAATAAATGAAAAGCTAACTAACCTTCCACCCACACAAAGTTGTGTCAGAGTCTTGGGGAGCTTTTCCAGTAAAGCTTTGAAATGTTTCATCTTACCTCTTAAAGACAATGTCTAACTCCTAGCTCCACTCCCAGTTCACAGACAATTAATCTAAACTAACTTGTTATGACTTCTGTGTAACTCTTTAACTGACCTCTTCTAATGTCTGACTCACAAGAGACATGCTGTGGTCCCTTTCCAAGTTTTAACATGCAATTCATAGCAGAATAGAAATAAAACAGAGTTTAAAGAAAGCAAATTACAGCATACAAAATAGAACAATGGATAAAGTAATACAAAATAGAAGAAATGAAAAGAAAACTTGCCTTTCCCTCACAGCAAGCTGTGACAAAGTCTTGGGGAGGTTTTCCACTAAAGCTTTGAAAAGTTTTATTTCGCCTTCTGAATGGAAGGTTTAGTTCCTATCTCCACCCTTCAGTTCAAAGTGAATTAACCTTAAGTGACTTCTTCTGATTTCTGCATGGCTCTTTAATTGACCTGTTTTGATGTGTGACTCACAAGGCACACAGTTCTGGACTCTTTTCACCTTTTAATTTGCAGTTCAACGCAGATTACTTGTAAAACACAGTATAAAGAAAACATATCACAGTATACAAAAGAGAAAAAGGGAATAAAGTAGTACAAAACACAATATATCAAAAACAAATTAACATTTCCCTCACAGGAAGTTGTGTCAGAGTCTTGCGGAGCATTTCCAGTAAAGCTTTGAAATGTTTTATTTTACCCATTAAATAGAAGGTTTAGTCCCCAGCTCCACCCCTCAGTTCAGAGATAATTAAACTTAACTGACTTGTTGTGATGTCTGTGTCACTCTTTCATTGACCTGTTCTAATGTGTGACTTAGAAGAGACATGCCTGTGGTCTCTTTCAAAGTTTTAATATGCAATTCTAACAGAATACAAGTAAAACATATTGCAAAGTAAACAAGTCCCAATATATAAAATAAAACAAGTCAATAAAGTAATACAATATACAAGAAATCAAAAGTTAACTATCCTTTTCCTCAAAGCAAGTTGTGTCAGAGTCTTTGGAAGCTTTTCCAGAAAAGCTTTGAAATGTATCCCTTAAATAGGTTTAGTTCCGAGCTCCACCCCTGACTTCACAGATAATTAATCTTAACTGGCTTGTTCTGACTTCTGTGTGAATCCTTAATTGACCTCTTCTAATGTGTGACTCAAAAGAGACATGGCTGTGGTCTCCTTCCAAGTTTTAATGTGCAATTCAAAGCAGAATAAAATTAAACTCAGAGTAAGGAAAATAAATCACAGTGTACAAAATAGAACAAGACAATAAAGTTATAAAAATACAGAAAACCAAAAGCAAAGTAACCTTTCCCCTCAGAGGAACTTGTGTCAGAGTCCTGGTAGCTTTTCCAGTAAAGCTTTACAACATTTTATTTTACCCCTTAAATTCAAGGTTTAGTTCCTAACTCCACCCCAGGTTTACAGATAATTAACCTTATCTGACTTGTTCTGGCTCCTGTGTGACTCTGTAATTGACCTGTTCTCATGTGTGACTCACAAGAGACACAGCTGTGGTCTATTTTCAAGTTTTATTATGCAGTTTAAACCAGATTATTAGTAAAATGCAGTGTAAAGAAAACAAATCACAGTATACAAAAGATAACAAGGCAATAAAGTACTACAAAACACAAGAAATCAAAATTGAACTAACCTTTCCCTCACAGCAAGTTGTGTCAGAGTCTTGGGAGCTTCTTCAGTAAAGCTTTCAAATGTTTTATTTTACCCATTAAATAGAAGTTTAGTTCCTAGCTCCACCCCTCAGATCACAGATAATTCAGCTTAACTGACCTTTCTGACTTCTGTCTGACTCTTAATTAACCTGTTCTAATGTCTGACTCACAAGAGATACAGTTGTGGTCTCTTTCCAAGTTTTAATATGTAATTCATAGCAGAATAAAAGTAAAACACAGTGTAAATATAACAAATTGCAGCATAGAAACTAGATCGATGGAATAAAGTTATACAAAATTCAAGAAACGGAAAGCAAACTAACCTTATTTTCACAGCAAATTGTGTCAGCTTCTCCTTTAAAGTTTTGGAAAGCATTATTTCACCCGTTAAATGTAAGGTTTCTTTTCCATCTCCACCCCTCAGTTCAAAGAGTATTAACCTTAAGTGATGTGTTCTGAATTTTCTGTGGCTCCTTAATTGACTTATTCTAATGAGTGACTCACAAGAGACACAGCTGTTGTCTCTTTCCAAGTTTTAATATGTGATTCAAAGCAGAATACAAGTAAAACACAGTATCAAGAAAACAAATCACAGCATACAAAATAGAACAAGGGAATAAAGTAATACAAAATACAAGAAATCAAAAGCAAACTAATCTTTCCCTCACAGCAAGTCATGTCACAGTCTTGGAGAGCTTTTCCTGTAAACCTCTGAAATATTTTTTTATCCCTTAAATGGACTGTTTACTTCCTAGCTCCACCCATCAGTTCACTGATAATTAACTTTAAATTAATTCTGATTTCAGTGAGGCTTCTTAATTGACATGTTTTATTTTACACTTTAAATAGAAGGTTTAGTTCCCAGCTCCACCCCTCAGTTTACATATAACCTTTAGTGACTTGTTCTGATGTCTGTGTGACTCCTTCATCGACCTGTTCTAATCTGTGATTCACAACAGACACAGCTGTCTTCTCTTTTGAAGTTTCAATACGCAAATCAAAGCAGAATACAAGTAAAACACATTGCAAAGAAAACAAATCACAGTATACAAAATTGAGCAAGGCAATAAATTAACACAAATTACAAGACATCAAAAACAAACTAACCTTTCTGTCAGAGCAATTTGTGCCAGAGTCTTGGCAGCTTTTCCAGTAAAGTGTTGCAATGTTTTATTTTACCACTTAAATAGAAAGTTTAGTTCCAAACTCCACCCCTGTGTTCACAGATAATTAACCTTAACTGACTTGTTCTGACTTCTGTGTGACTCCTTAATTGACCTCTTCTAATGTCTGACTCACAAGAGACACAGCTGTGGTCTCTTTAAAAGTTTTAATATGCAATTCATAGCAGAACAGATGTAAAACACAGTGTAAAGAAAATAAATCACAGCACACAAAATAGAAAAATTGATAAAGTAATACAAAATATAAGAAATGAAAAGCAAACTAACCTTTCCCTCACAGCAGGTTGTGTCAGAGTCTTGGGGAGGTTTTCCTGTAAAGCTTTGAAATATTTTATTTCACCTCATAAATGGAAGGTTTAGTTCCTATCTCCACCCATCAGTTCAAAGAGAATTAACATTAACTGACTTCTTCTGATTTCTGTGTGACTCCTTAACTGACCTGCTCTAATGAGTGACTCAGAAGAGACACAGCTGTGGTCTCTCTTCAAGTTTTAATATGAAGTTCAAAGCACATTACTAGTAAAACACAGTCAAATGCAAACAAATCACAGTATACAAAAGAGAACAAGGCAATACAGTAGTAAAAAATACAAGAAATAAAAAAATAAACTAACCTTTCCCTCACAGCAAGTTATGTCAGAGTCTTAGGGAGGCTTTCCAGTAAGGTTTTTAACAGTTTTATTTTGCCTCATAAATGGAAGATTTAGTTCATATTTCCACCTTTCATTTCAAAGAGACTTAACGTTAACTGACTTCTTCTGATTTCTTTGTGACTCCTTAAGTGACCTGTTCTAATGTGTGACTCAGAAGACACACAGCTGAGGTATCTTTTTAAGTTTTAATATTGAGTTCAAAGCAGATTACTAGTAAAACACAGTGTGAAAATAAATCACAGTATACAAAAGAGAACAAGGCAATAAAGTAGTACAAAATACACAAAAATCAAAAACAAACTAACCTTTCCCTCACAGCAGGTTGTGTCAGAGTCTTGGGGTGCTTCTCCAGTAAAGCTTTCAAATGTTTTATTTTACCCATTAAATAGAAGTTTAGTTTCTGGCTCTATCCCTCAGTTCACAGATAATTAACCTTAACTGACTTGTTTTACTACTGTGTGACTTCTTTATTGACCTGTTCTAAATTGTGAGTTACAATAGACAAAGCTGTGGTCTCTTTCAAAGTTTTAACATGCATTTCAAAGCAGAATACATGTAAAACACAGTGTAAATAAAAGAAATCACAGTATACAAAACAGAACAAGACAATAAAGTAATACATAAAACAAGAAATGAAAAATGAACTAACCTTTTCTCACATCAAGTTGTGTCAGAGTCTTGGGGAGCTTTTCCAGTAAATCTCTGAAATGTTTTATTTTACCCCTTAAAAAGAATGTTTAGCTGTTAGCGTCACAACTCAGTTCACAGATAATTAACCTAAAGTGACTTTTTCTGATTTCTGTGTGACTCCTTAAATGACCTCCTCTAATATCACAATCAAAAGAGACACACTGTGGTCATTATCTAAGTTTTAATATGCAATTCATACCAGAATAGAAGTAAAACATTGTATAAAGAAAGCAAATTACAGCATACAAAATAGAACAATGGATAAAGTAATACAAAATATAAGAAAATAAAGCAAACTAACCTTTCCCTCACAGCAAGCTGCATCAAAGTCTTGGGGAGGTTTTCCAGTAAAGCTTTGAATGTTTTATTTTGCCTCAGGATTGGAAGGTTTAGTTCCTATCTCCACCCCTCATTTCAAAGAGAATTAATCTTAACTGACTCCTTCTGATTTCTGTGTGATTCCTTAATTGACCTGTTCTAATGTGTGACTCAGAAGAGACACAGCTGAGGTCACTTTTCAAGTTTTCATATGCAGTTCAAAGCAGATTAGTAGTAAAACACAGTGTAAAGTAAACAAATCACACTATACAAAATAGAACAAGACGATAAAGTAATACAAAATACAAAACATCAAAAGCAAACTAACCTTTCTCACAAAGCAACTTGTATCAGAGTCCAGGCAGCTTTTCCAGTAAACCTTTGCAATGCTTTATTTTACCCCTTAAATAGAACGTTTAGTTCCAAACTCCACCCATGAGTTCACAGATAATTAACCTTAACTGACTTGTTCTGACTTATGTGTAACACCTTAATTGACCTCTCCTAGTGTCTGACTCACAAGAGACACAGTTGTGGTCTCTTTATTCTGATTTCTGTCTGGCTCATTAATGGACCTGTTCTACTGTGTGACTCACAAGAGACACACCTGTGATCCCTTTTCAAATTTTAATATGTAGTTCAAAGCAGATTACATGTAAAACACACAGTGTAAAGAAGACAAATCAGAGTATATAAAAGAGAGCAAGGCACTAAAGTAGTACAAAATACAACAAATCAAAAACTAACTTTTCCCTCACAGCAAATTGTGTCAGAGTCTTGGGGAGCTTTTTCAGCAAAGCTTTGAAATGTTTTATTTTACCCTTTAAACAGAAGATTTAGTTCCAAGCTCCACCCCTCTGTTCACAGATAATTAACCTTAATGACTTGTTCTGATGTCTGTTTGACTCCTTCATTGACCTGCTCTAATGTATGACTCACAAGAGATACAGCTGTCTTCTCTTTCAAAGTTTTAATATGCAATTCAAGGCAGAATACAAGTAAAAGATAGTGTAAAGAAAACAGATCACAGTATACATAATAGAACAAGACAATAAAGTAATACAAAATACAAGACATCAAAAGCAAACTATCCTTTCTCACAAAGAAACTTGTGTCAGAGTCCAGGCAGCTTTTCCAGTAAAGATTTGCAATGTTATATTTTACCCCTTAAATGGAAGGTTTAGTTCTAAACTCCGCCCATAAGTTCACAGATAATTAACCTAAACTGACTTGTTCTAATTTCTGTGGGACGCCTTAAATTATCTCTTCTAATGTCACACTCACAAGAGACACACTGTGGTCTCTTTTCAAGTTTTAATATGCAATTCATGCTAAAAAAGAAATAAAACAGAGTATAATGAAAGCAAATTGCAGCATACAAAATAGAACAATGGATAAAGTAATAAAATAGAAGAAAAGAAAACAAACTAACCTTTCTCTCACAGTAAGCTGCATCAGAGTCTTGGGGAGGTTTTTGAGTAAAACTTTGAAAGTTTTATTTCGCCTTTGGATTGGAGGGTTTAGTTCCTATCTCCACCCCTCAATTCAAAGAGAATTAATGTGAACTGACTCCTGATTTCTGTGTGACTCCTTAATAGACCTGTTCTATTGTGTGACTCAGAAGAGACACAGCTGAGGTATCTTTTCAAGTTTTAATATGCAGTTCAAAGCAGATTAGTAGTAAAACACAGTGTAAAGAAAACAAATCACAGCATACAAAACAGAACAAGCCAATAAAGTAACACAAAATACAAGACATCAAAAGCAAACTAACCTTTCTCATAAAGCAACTTATGTCAGAGTCCAGGCTGCTTTTCCAGTAAAGCTTTGCAATGTTTTATTTTGCCCCTAAAATAGAAGGTTTAGTTCTAAACTCTACCCATGTGTTCACAGATAATTAACCTTAACTGACTTGGTCTGACTTCTGTGAAACTCCTTAAATGACCTCTTCAAATGTCTAACTCACAAGAGTCACAGCTGTGGTCTCTTTATTCTGATGTCCGTCTGGCTCATTAATGTACCTGTTCTAATGTGCGACTCACAAGAGAGACACACCTGTGATCCCTTTTCAAGTTTTAATATGCAGTTCAAATCAGATTACTAGTAAAACACACAGTGTAAAGAAAACAAATCATAGTATATAAAAGAGAACAAGGCAATAAAGTAGTACAAAATACAACAAATCAAAAACTAACCTTTCCCTCACAGCAAGTTGTGTCAGAGTCTTGGGGAGCTTTTCCAGCAAAGCTTTGACATGTTTTATTTTACCCTTTAAACAGAAGGTTTAGTTCCCAGCTCCACCTGCTGTTCATAGCTAATTAACCTTAATGTGTTGTTTTGATGTCTGTTTGACTCCTTCATTGACCTGATCTAATCTGTGACTCACAAGAGATACATCTGTCTTCTCTTTCGAAGATTTAATATGCAATTCAAGGCAGAATCCAAGTAAAGATAGTGTAAAGAAAACAGACCACAGTATACAAAATAAAACAAGACAATAAAGTAATGCAAAATACAAGACATCAAAAGCAAACTAAACTTTTTCTTAGAGCAACTTGTGTCAGAGTCTTGGCTGATATTCCAGTAAAGCTTTGCAATGCTTTATTTTACCCCTTAAATAGAATGTTTAGTTCCAAATTCCACCCATGAGTTCACAGATAATTAACCTTAACTGAATTGTTCTGACTTTTGTGTAACACCTTAATTGACCTCTCCTAGTGTCTGACTTACAAGAGACACAGTTGTGGTCTCTTTATTCCGATTTCTGTATGGCTCATTAATGGACCTGTTCTACTGTGTGACTCACAAGAGACACACATGTGATCCCTTTTCAAATTTTAATATGTAGTTCAAAGCAGATTACAAGTAAAACACACAGTGTAAAGAAGACAAATCAGAGTATATAAAATAGAGCAAGGCACTAAAGTAGTGCAAAATACAACAAATCAAAAACTAACCTTTCCCTCACAGCAAATTGTGTCAGAGTCTTGGGGAGCTTTTCCAGCAAAGCTTTGAAATATTTTATTTTACCCTTTAAACAGAAGGTTTATTTCCAAGCTCCACCCCTCTGTTCACAGATAATTAACCTTAATGACTTGTTCTGATGTCTGTTTGACTCCTTCATTGACCTGCTCTAAAGTGTGACTCACAAAAGATATAGCTGTCTTCTCTTTCAAAGTTTTAATATGCAAATCAAGGCAGAATACAAGTAAAAGATAGCGTAAAGAAAGCAGATCAGAGTATACATAATATAACAAGACAATAAAGTAATACAAAATACAAGACATCAAAAGCAAACTATCCTTTCTCACAAAGCAACTTGTGTCAGAGTCCAGGCAGCTTTTCCAGTAAAGATTTGCAATGTTATATTTTACCCCTTAAACTCCGCCCATAAGTTCACAGATAATTAACCTAAACTGACTTGTTCTGATTTCGGTGGGACTCCTTAAATGACCTCTTCTAATGTCATACTCACAAGAGACACACTGTGGTCCCTTTTCAAGTTTTAATATGCAATTCATACTAAAAAAGAAATAAAACAGAGTATAATGAAAGCAAATTGCAGCACACAAAATAGAACAATGGATAAAGTAATAAAATAGAAGAAAAGAAAGCAAACTAACTTTTCCCCTCACAGTAAGCTGCATCAGAGTCTTGGGGAGGTTTTCGAGTAAAACTTTGAAAGTTTTATTTCGCCTTTGGATTGGAGGGTTTAGTTCCCATCTCCACCCCTCAGTTCAAAGAGAATTAATGTTAACTGACTCCTTCTGATTTCTGTGTGACTGTTTAATTGAACTGTTCTAATGTGTGACTCAGAAGAGACATAGTTGAGGTATCTTTTCAAATTTTAATATGCAGGTCAAAGCAGATTAGTAGTGAAACACAGTATAAAGAAAACAAATCACAGTATACAAAATAGAACAAGACAATAAAGTAACACAAAATACAAGACATCAAAAGCAAACTAACCTTTCTCAGAAAGCAACTTATGTCAGAGTCCAGGCTGCTTTTCCATTAAAGCTTTGCAATGTTTTATTTTGCCCCTTAAATAGAAGGTTTAGTTCCAAACTCCACCCATGTGTTCACAGATAATTAACCTTAACTGACTTGGTCTGACTTCTGTGAAACTCCTTAAATGACCTCTTCAAATGTCTGACTCACAAGAGACACAGCTGTGGTCTTTTTATTCTGATGTCCATCTGGCTCATTAATGTACCTGTTCTAATGTGTGACTCACAAGAGACACACCTGTGATCCCTTTTCAAGTTTTAATATGCAGTTCAAATTAGATTACTAGCAAAACACAAAGTGTAAAGAAAACAAATCATAGTATATAAAAGAGAACAAGGCAATAAAGTAGTACAAAATACAACAAATCAAAAGCTAACCTTTCCCTCACAGCAAGTTGTGTCAGAGTCTTGGGGAGCTTTTCCAGCAAAGCTTTGAAATGTTTTATTTTACCCTTTAAACAGAAGGTTTAGTTCCCAGCTCCACCCGCTGTTCATAGCTAATTAACCTTAATGACTTGTTCTGATGTCTGACTCCTTCATTGACCTGCTCTAATCTGTGACTCACAAGAGATACATCTGTCTTCTCTTTTGAAGTTTTAATATGTAATTCAAGGCAGAATACAAGTAAAAGATAGTGTAAAGAAAACAGACCACAGTACACAAAATAAAACAAGACAATAAAGTAATGCAAAATACAAGACATCAAAAGCAAACTAAACTTTTTCTTAGAGCAACTTGTGTCAGAGTCTTGGCTGATATTCCAGTAAAGCTTTGCAATGCTTTATTTTACCCCTTAAATAGAACATTTAGTTCCAAACTCCACCCATGAATTCACAGATAATTAACCTTAACTGACTTGTTCTGACATGTGCTTGACTCTTTTTTTGACCTGTTCTAATGTGTGACTCACAAGAGACACAGCTGTGTTGTCTTTCGAAGTTTTCTTATGCAATTCAAGGCAGAATATAAGTAAAACACATTGTAAATAAAATAAATCACAGTATACAAAATAGAAAAAGACAATAAAGTAATACAAAATACAAAACATCAAAAGCAAACCTACCTTTCTCTCAGACCAACTTGTGTCAAAGTCTTGTCAGCTTTTCCAGTAAAGCTTTGCAATGTTTGCAGTGTTTTATTTTACCCCTTAAACAGAAGGTTTAGTTCCTAACTCCACCCCTGAGTTCACCAATAATTAACTTTAACTGGCTTGTTCTGACTTCTGTGTGGCTCGTTAATTGACCTCTTCTAATGTCTGACTCACATCTTTTCAAGTTTTAATATGCAATTCAAACCAGAATAGAAGTAAAACACAGTGTAAAGAAAAGTAATCACAGCACACAAAATAAAACAATGGATAAAGTAATACAAAATAGAATAAACAAAAATCAAACTAACATTTTCCTCACAGAAAGTTGTGTCAGATTCTTGGGGAGGTTTTCCTGTAAAGCTTTGAAGAGCTTTATTTCACCTCCTAAATGGAAGGTTTAGTTCCTATCTCCACCCCTCAGTTCACTCATAATTAGTTCCTCTCTCCACCCCTCAGTTCACATATAATTAACCTTAATTGACTTTTTCTGATGTCTGTCTCCTTCACTGACCTGCTCTAATGTGTGACTCACAAGAGATGCAGATGTCTTCTCTTTTGAAGTTTTAATATGCATTTCAAGGCAGAATGGAAGTAAAGCACATTGTAAAGAAAACAGATCATAGTATACAAAATAAAACAAGTCAAAGTAATACAAAATACAAGACATCAAAAGCAAACAAACCTTTTTCTCAGAGCAGCTTGTGTCAGAGTCATGGCATCCTTTCCAATAAAGCTTTGCAATGTTTTATTTTACCCCTTAAACAGAATGTTTAGTTCCTAACTCCATGTCATAGTTTACAGATAATTAACTTTAATTGGCTTGTTCTGACTTCTGTGTGACTCCTTAATTGACCTGTTCTAATGTCTGACTGACAAGAGCACAGCTGTGATCTCTTTCCAAGTTTTAATATGCAATTCATAGCAGAGTAAAAATAAAATGCATTGCAAAGAAAACAAACTGCAGCATAGAAAATATAACAGGGCAATAAAGTAATACAAAGTACAAGAACTCAAAAGCAAACTAATGTTTAGTTAATAGCTCTACCCCTCAGTTGAAAGATAATTAACTTAAACTGACTTATTCTGACTTCTTTGTGACTTCTTAATCAGCCACTTCTAATGTCTGACTCACAAGAGACAAAGCTGTGGTCACTTTCCAAGTTTTAATATGCAATTCATAGAAGAATAAAAGTAAAACACAGTGTAAAAAAACAAATTGCATAATAGAAAACAGACCAAAGGAATAAAGTTATACAAAATACAGGAAATGAAAAGCAAGCTAACCTTTCCTTCACAGCAAGTTGTGTCACAGTCTTGCGGAGCTTCTCCTTTAAAGCTTTGAAAAGTTTTATTTTACCTGTTAAATGTAAGGTTTATTTCCTATCTCCACCCCTCAGTTCAAAAACTATTAAACTTAACTGACTTATTCTGACTTCTCTGTGGCTACTTAATTGACTTATTCTAATCTGTGACTCAGAAGATACACAGCTGTTGTCTCTGTTAAGATGTTAATATGCTATTCAAAGCAGAATACAAGTAAAACATAGTATCATGAAAACAAATCACAACATACAAAGTAGAACAAGGCAATAAAGTAATACAAAATACAAGAAATCAAAAGCAAATTAATCTTTCCCTCACAGTGATTTGTGCCACAGTCTTGGGGTGCTTCTTCTGTAAAGCTTTGAAAAGTTTTATTTCACCTCCTAAATGGAAGATTTAGTTCCTATCTCCACCCCTCAGTTCAAAGAGAATTAACCTTAACTGACTCCTTCTGATTTCTGTGTAACTCCTTAAGAGACCTGCTCTAATGTGTTACTCAGAAGACACACAGCTGAGGTATCTTTTCAAGTTTTAATATGCACTTCAAACCAGGTTACTAGTAAAACACAGTGTAAAGAAAATTAATCATAGTATACAAAAATAGAACAAGAAAATAAAGTAATACAAAATACAATAAATGAAAAGCTAACTAACATTCCACCCACACCAAGTTGTGTCAGAGTCTTGGGGAGCTTTTCCAGTAAAGCTTTGAAATGTTTCATCTTACCTCTTAAAGACAATGTCTAACTCCTAGCTCCACTCCCAGTTCACAGATAATTAATCTAAACTAACTTGTTATGACTTCTGTGTAACTCTTTAACTGACCTATTCTAATGTCTGACTCACAAGAGACATGCTGTGGTCCCTTTCCAAGTTTTAATATGCAATTCAAGCAGAATAGAAATAAAACAGAGTTTAAAGAAAGCAAATTACAGCATACAAAATAGAACAACGGATAAAGTAATACAAAATAGAAGAAATGAAAAGAAAACTAACCTTTCCCTCACAGCAAGCTGTGTCAAAGTCTTGGGGAGGTTTTCCACTAAAGCTTTGAAAAGTTTTATTTTGCCTTTTGAATGGAAGGTTTAGTTCCTATCTCCACCCTTCAGTTCAAAGTGAATTAACCTTAAGTGACTTCTTCTGATTTCTGCATGGCTCTTTAATTGACCTGTTCTGATGTGTGACTCACAAGGCACACAGCTCTGGACTCTTTTCACCTTTTAATTTGCAGTTCAAAGCAGATTACTTGTAAAACACAGTATAAAGAAAACATATCACAGTATACAAAAGAGAAAAAGGGAATAAAGTAGTACAAAACACAATATATCAAAAACAAATTAACATTTCCCTCACAGGGAGTTGTGTCAGAGTCTTGCAGAGCATTTCCAGTAAAGCTTTGAAATGTTTTATTTTACCCATTAAATAGAAGGTTTAGTCCCCAGCTCCAACCCTCAGTTCAGAGATAATTAAACTTAACTGACTTGTTGTGATGTCTGTGTCACTCCTTCATTGACCTGCTCTAATGTGTGACTTAGAAGAGACATGCCTGTGGTCTCTCTCAAATTTCTAATATGCAATTCTAGCAGAATACAAGTAAAACATATTGCAAAGAAAACAAGTCCCAATATATAAAATAAAACAAGTCAATAAAGTAACAAAATATACAATAAATCAAAAGTTAACTATCCTTTCCCTCAAAGCAAGTTGTGTCAGAGTCTTTGGAAGCTTTTCCAGAAAAGCTTTGAAATGTTTTATTTTATCCCTTAAATAGAAGGTTTAGTTCCGAGCTCCACCCCTGACTTCACAGATAATTAATCTTAACTGGCTTGTTCTGACTTCTGTGTGAATCCTTAATTGACCTCTTCTAATGTGTGAATCAAAAGAGATACGGCTGTGGTCTCCTTCCAAGTTTTAATGTGCAATTCAAAGCAGAATAAAATTAAACTCAGAGTAAGGAAAATAAATCACAGTGTACAAAATAGAACAAGGCAATAAAGTTATAAAAATACAGAAAACCAAAAGCAAAGTAACCTTTCCCCTCAGAGGAACTTGTGTCAGAGTCTTGGTAGCTTTTCCAGTAAAGCTTTACAATGTTTTATTTTACCCCTTAAATACAAGGTTTAGTTCCTAACTCCACCCCAGGTTTACAGATAATTAACCTTATCTGACTTGTTCTGGCTCCTGTGTGACTCTGTAACTGACCTGTTCTCATGTGTGGCTCACAAGAGACACAGCTGTGGTCTATCTTCAAGTTTTAATATGCAGTTTAAACCAGATTATTAGTAAAATGCAGTGTAAAGAAAACAAATCACAGTATACAAAAGAGATCAAGGCAATAAAGTACTACAAAACACAAAAAATCAAAATTGAACTAACCTTTCCCTCACAGCAAGTTGTGTCAGAGTCTTGGGAGCTTCTTCAGTAAAGCTTTCAAATGTTTTATTTTACCCATTAAATAGAAGTTTAGTTCCTAGCTCCACCCCTCAGATCACAGATAATTCACCTTAACTGACTTTTCTGACTTCTGTCTGACTCTTAATTAACCTGTTCTAATGTCTGACTCACAAGAGATACAGCTGTGGTCTCTTTTCAAGTTTTAATATGTAATTCATAGCAGAATGAAAGTAAAACACAGTGTAAAGAAAAAAATGCAGCATAGAAACTAGATCGATGGAATAAAGTTATACAAAATTCAAGAAACGAAAAGCAAACTAACCTTATTTTCACAGCAAATTGTGTCAGCTTCTCCTTTAAAGTTTTGAAAAGCATTATTTCACCCACGGTCGGCCTTAGGCATAGGCGAACTAGGCGGCCGCCTAGGGCGCTGTACAGGCCGGCCTCAAAAGGGCGCAATCACAACAACGTTTCTTTTTTTTTTTTTTTTTTTAATTTCTCACCGCCGCTGCCCTAAAGGCTACAATTGCGCCCTCCCCAGCATCAGAAGGGTGCAATTTACAGAGCGGAGTTCTGTTGTGAGGACCCCTAACCTGAAAGCCGAACAGACAACAACTTTTCTTTTTTTTTTTTTTATTTCACCGCCGCTGCCCTAAAGACTACAATTGCGGCCTCCCCAGCATTCTAATTCAGTGCATTTTAAATGACAGAGAGAAGGTTATGTTCTTGCACATTGAGCTGCTTTTTGGCTGCCTCATTGGGGTGACTCCTTTGGTTGTTTTGAGGTGAAGAGGAGCCACTGGTGCGACTGTGGTTGGATATTTCTATATTTAAAAAAAAAAAAGAAAAATAGGTGGGTGCCCCTTCTGCTTCTTTCAGTGGTGGTTTGGGAGCGAGAAGAAGCTGCGATGGCTGTTTCATTCACAGAGGGAGGAGGTTATGCACATGCGCGGTATAATGTTATATAAAAAAAACAGATCGTAGTACTTGCAAGCTGTAAAATACAACGGCTTAGCGTTTTCAAGGCTAGGATAACAGAAAACTTGTTTTCCTCATCCCGTTATGTTACAAGTCTCCGTTATGGAGTTGGGCCCACACACAGACCTCTAGGTGATGTGTTTGTTGGGGGGGACCAGGACGGGATATGGTAATATAATAATCATTGCTTTCAAATTACTACTGTTATGTTCTCAGTAAAGTGGACAGAGGAATAAAGGTTGCAGAGTAGTTATGCAGTACATTCGTTTATGTGCCTTGTATTATACTGTCAGTGTCATTCCATCGAGGACTGGCTTTTTGCCTCGCTTCTCTTGTTGGCTGTGATTATCTCCAACTGCTTAAGCATATAAAGGAAATGGATAAATGAAAGATTTTAAAGACAGCTAAAATGCATCTACACCACTGTTCCTTGACTATGGTGTTTGTTTCATTGGTTGTGAGGTGCCAGGCCATTCTTGCCTATGGTGTTTGTGTGTTTAGCTGTGTGGTGCTCATTAGATTTCTTCATCAGTATTTAATCTTGCAGTTGGGTGACCTCAAAATATTTTAAGTTATGATTTATAAAGGAATATATCATGACTTAACTGTGCCAACACGTCATTTTTGTCAGACTTGAAGGCAAAGATTTTGTATTTCAATGACTTTCCTATGCAAACTACCAGATAATGAGCTTAATTAAGCTCCACGAAGTTATGCATAGGTTCATAGATTGGTACTAGGCTATCAGCCCTAGGGCCTATACAAGCCAGCCATAACAATTCCCTGGCTATTTCTTCCCACACTATTTACTTCCATGGACCCCTATCTAGCAGGGCGACTGATGTGATCCCCGGGGTGGATTTCCTTTCTCCCATCCAATCGTCAAGGTTCCTTTTGAAGATGGCCAAAGAGGCACTCTGCTTGACATATATGGGCAATCTATTCCAGAGTCTGGGGAGTCTCTGGGTCAGGAACCTATCCCTCCAGCATGTTTTGTTTATTGTGATGACAAAGTTTAGATTCCTGGAGCATGTGGCTCTGAGGGATTGGGATTTCTTTAAGTGTAACATGTCCAACAGCTCTGGGTTTGACATGGCCTTGTATGTTAAGCAGAGATCGCCTATGAATAGATGATATGCGACAGAGTATAGCTGGAGTTTTTTAAGGCGGTCAGCATACGGCATCTGCTTTAGGCCTGTGATTCTTTTAGTGAGGTATTTCTGTGACCTTTCCAGTTGTTGCAGATGTCTTGAGAGGTACATAACAAACGGGGCATTGTATTCTATAATGGGTCTAATGAGGGATGAGTACAGTGGGACAATGACCTCTTTTTTCTGGATGAAAAGCCCTTAGTGATGAGGTGTGCCACAGAGAAGGATTTCCTGACTGTTGTGGCGATGTGGTTATCAAAAGTGAGATCACTATCCACCTGTGTCCCTAAGTCTGTTATCACACTTTTGGTGTTTAGTGTACTGCCACCTATATGGTAATTCACTGCTACATGTTTTTTCCCAAAGGGGATAACTATACATTTCTTGGCATTGAGCTTGAGCCCATGGCTCTGGCACCAAGCATCTGTTTCTGTAAGGCCCTTTTGTAGATTATCCACATCATTTGGGGATTCAATAATGGCTCTCCATTTGCAGTCATCTGCGAACTTTGTTAGTCAGAGTCCCTTAGTGTTGGCCTGTACTTCAGAGAAGTAGATGCCAAACAAGGGCGGTCCCAGGACTGAACCCTGAGGTACTCCACTTGTCATTTGTCTGGAGCTGGATTTGTGGGTTCTATCAGTAAGCCAGTTATCAACCCATTGGGTGACATAGGGAATAATGCCCAGCTTAGTAAGTTTATCTATGATTCCAGAGTGGGGGATGGTGTCAAAGGCCTTGGCAAGGTCTAGATAGGCTGTGTGAACCACCTTACCCTTATCTATGGCTCTGGAGACTGATTCAAAGAAGTCAATCTGGTTCAGGAGACAAGATTGGCCCTTCACGAACCCAAACTGGGTGGGGTCTAGTGTTTGAAGGTTGCCAATGTCTTTGTTTATAAGTTCCATGATAATACTCCATGGCCTTGCAGATAAGGCTCATCAGACTGATGGGACGGTAGTTTCCAGGATCCAAGGTGGATCCCCCCTTGTGGAGTGAGATAACTGTAGCTCTGCGCCGCTCAGTGGGCATGAAACCTGAGGTGAGGCTATGATTAAACATGACACTTAGGTGAGGTGCCAGTTCATATTGTAGTTCATGTAGTACACAGCCTGGGATGTCATCTGGTCCCATGGATGCTGTATTCTAAGCTTTGGAGAGTGCGTTTTTACCTGTGTGGCCGTTATTACCGGAATTTGGCAATCTTCCGGTATTGAGATGGGCCATTTAGGGGGTGAGAGGGGGGTGAAGTTCACACTGAATTGATCTGCCAGGATACTGGCAATATCCTTATATCAGTATATTTAAGAGCAGATCTGAGCATTGCCATTTAGATTCTTGACATAGTTATAGAATGCCTTGTGGTTGTCTTTGGAATCTTTAGCAATTTTATTTTCATAACTAGCTTTGGAGGATTTTATGAGGGATCTCAGTTTCTTACTGAGGCTGGTAAGGGAGTTTTTTGCATCCTGGGATTTTCCTCTTTTCTGCAACAGTTTCTTCCTTTTGTTGTAGTTTGTTTATGGCAGGGGACCACCAAATTGGCTTCCTTTTTTTGGATGAGAGCATCTTGGTTCTATTTGGGATGGCACGATTCATGCATGAGTCGATGTGCTCGTACAGTGCCTTAGTGTAGGATTCAGCAGTTGAACTTTCAGTTCCCATCTGCATGGGTGTCATGAAGTTTGTCACTTCTGACTTGAGTAGCATGATGTTGGCTTTGGAGAAGTTTTTTATGGAGGTTTCCTTACTGGGGGGTGAGGGTGGGATGTGGATGTTAAGGGTAATTAGCTTATGGTCAGACCTGACTAACGAGGGGCTGACCATAGGGGTGGAGCATCGATTTCCCATGTTGGTAATGACCAAGTCTAGGATATTGGAGCCCCTGGTGGGACTATGGATTAGTTGATCCAGGGTGTTGGAATGGCAGGGTAGTTAAAATCACCCAGTATTAGGGTGTTTGGTTCTATCTTAATATTTTCCAGTATGTTTAGAAAGGTGTAGTGAGAATCTTGGGGCATGGTGGGGGATCTGTAGCAAGCTACAATTTGGATTGCAGTCTTACCTAGTGTTAGTTGCACCTGGAGAATTTCAGACGCATTGTGTTGGGCAACTAGCCTGGTGGTGTGAATATCCTTGGTGAATATTGACAGTCCTCCACCTTTAGTGGAGGAGTGTCAATTGTCATCTGAAAAAAAAAAAAAAAAAAAAGAAAATTGATGTTCAAGTTGATGTCACCAGCAGCACTTTGTTTACCCCATACTGGACTGATTTTATGTTGTGGATAAATATGTGTCAATGGTAAGGGTACCTGGAGCTGAGATACTAGAAAAGAAGAATAGGTGACTGACTTGAAGTTACAAAGCATAGAAGGTGTGATAATGGAAGGTAAAGTGATTAATACTATTCACTAACATGGACTTTCTTTTTACACTGAGTATAATTCCTGTTTGTGTAATCTAGCAGCATGCCTTTCTTGGGGAGTAACCTGTCTGTGGGTGTGGCTCAAATAGGAGTGTTTCATGAGAATGGTGTAGGTGGGGCTTAAGGGGCGCCGGAGCACTACTTCGCCTAGGGCGCCATTTCAGCTAAGGCCGGCCCTGATTTCACCCATTAAATGTAAGGTTTCTTTTCTATCTCCACCCCTCAGTTCAAAGAGTATTAACCTTAACTGACGTGTTCTGACTTCCCTGTGGCTCATTAATTGACTTGTTCTAATGAGTGACTCACAAGAGACACAGCTGTTGTCTTTTTCCAAGTTTTAATATGTGATTCAAAGCAGAATACAAGTAAAACACAGTATCAAGAAAACAAATCACAGCATAAAAAATAGAACAAGGGAATAAAGTAATACAAAATACAAGAAATCAAAAGCAAACTAATCTTTCCCTCACAGAAAGTTGTGTCACAGTCTTGGAGAGCTTTTCCTGTAAACCTCTGAAATATTTTCTTTTTATCCCTTAAATGGACTGTTTACTTCCTAGCTCCACCCATCAGTTCACTGATAATTAACTTTAAATTAATTCTTCTGATTTCAGTGAGGCTCCTTAATTGACTTCTTCTAATTTGTGACTCACAAGGGACTCAGCTATGGTCCCTCTCCAAGTTTTAATATGCATTTCAAAGCAGATTACTAGTAATACACAGTGTAAAGAAAACAAATCACAGTTTACAAAAAGAGCAAAGCAATAAAGTAGTACAAAATACAACAAATCAAAAACTAACCTTTCCCTCACAGCAAGTTGCGTCAGAGTCTTGGGGAGCTTTTCCAGTAAAGCTTTGACATGTTTTATTTTACACTTTAAATAGAAGGTTTAGTTCCCAGCTCCACCCCTCAGTTCACAGATAACCTTTAGTGACTTGTTCTGATATCTGTGTGGCTCCTTCATCGACCTCTTCTAATCTGTGACTCACAAGAGATACAGCTGTCTTCTCTTTCAAAGTTTTAATATGCAATTCAATGCAGAATACAAGTAAAATATAGTGTAAAGAAAACAGATCACAGTATACATAATAGAAAAAGACAATAAAGTAATACAAAATACAAGACATCAAAAGCAAACTATCCTTTCTCACAAAGCAACTTGTGTCAGAGTCCAGGCAGCTTTTCCAGTAAAGATTTGCAATGTTATATTTTACCCCTAAAATGGAAGGTTTAGTTCTAAACTCCGCCCATAAGTTCACAGATAATTAACCTAAACTGACTTGTTCTGATATCTGTGGGACTCCTTAAATGATCTCTTCTAATGTCACACTCACAAGAGACACAATGTGGTCTCTTTTCAAGTTTTAATATGCAATTCATACTAAAAAAGAAATAAAAAAGAGTATAATGAAAGCAAATTGCAGCATAATAGAACAATGGCTAAAGTAATAAAATAGAAAAAAAGAAAACAAACTAACTTTTCCCTCACAGTAAGCTGCATCAGAGTCTTGGGGATGTTTTTGAGTAAAACTTTGAAAGTTTTATTTCGCCTTTGGATTGGAGGGGTTAGTTCCTATCTCCACCCCTCAGGTCAAAGAAAATTAATGTGAACTGACTCCTTCTGATTTCTGTGTGACTCCTTAATTGACCTGTTCTAATGCGTGACTCAGAAGAGACACAGCTGAGGTATCTTTTCAAGTTTTAATATGCAGTTCAAATCAGATTAGTAGTAAAACACAGTGTAAAGAAAACAAATCACAGTATACAAAATAGAACAAGACAATAAAGTAACGCAAACTACAAGACATCAAAAGCAAACTAACCTTTCTCATAAAGCAACTAATGTCAGCGTCCAGGCTGCTTTTCCAGTAAAGCTTTGCAATCTTTTATTTTGCCCCTTAAATAGAAGGTTTAGTTCCAAACTCCACCAATGAGTTCACAGATAATTAACCTTAACTGACTTGGTCTGACTTCGGTGAAACTCCTTAAATGACCTCTTCAAATGTCTGACTCACAAGAGACACAGCAGTGGTCACTTTATTCTGATGTCCATCTGGCTCATTAATGGACCTGTTCTAATGTGTGACTCACAAGAGACACACCTGTGATCCCTTTTCAAGTTTTAATATGCAGTTCAAATCAGATTACTAGTAAAACACACAGTGTAAAGAAAACAAATCATAGTATATAAAAGAGAACAAGGCAATAAAGTAGTACAAAATACAACAAATCAAAAACTAACCTTTCCCTCACAGCAAGTTGTGTCAGAGTCTTGGGGAGCTTTTCCAGCAAAGCTTTGAAATGTTTTACTTTACCCTTTAAACAGAAGGTTTAGTTCCCAGCTCCACCCGCTGTTCATATCTAATTAACCTTAATGACTTGTTCTGATGTCTGTTTGACTCCTTCATTGACCTGCTCTAATCTGTGAATCACAAGAGATACATCTGTCTTCGCTTTCGAAGTTTTAACATGCAATTCAAGGCAGAATACAAGTAAAAGATAGTGTAAAGAAAACAGACCACAGTATACAAAATAAAACAAGACAATAAAATAATGCAAAATACAAGACATCAAAAGCAAACTAAACTTTTTCTTAGAGCAACTTGTGTCAGAGTCTTGGCTGATATTCCAGTAAAGCTTTGCAATGTTTTATTTTACCCCTTAAACAGAAGGTTTAGTTCCTAACTCCATGCCCGACTTCACAGGTAATTAATTTTAATTGGCTTGTTCTGACTTCTGTGTGACTCCTTAATTGACCTCTTCTAATGTCTGACTCACAAGAGACAGAGCTGTGGTTTCTTCCCAAGTTTTACTATGCAAATCATAGCAGAATAGAAGTAAAACAGAGTGTAATGAAAGCAAATTGCAGCATACAAAATAGAACAATGGATAAAGTAATACAAAATAGAAGACAAGAAAGCAAACTAACCTTTTCCTCACAGCAAACTGTGTGAGAGCCTTGGGAAGGTTTTCCAGTAAAGCTTTGAAAAGTTTTATTTCATCTCCAGAAGGGAAGTTTAGTTCTTATCTCCACCCTTCAGTTTAAAGAGAAGTAACCTTAACTGACTCCTTCAGATTTATGTGTGACTCCTTAATTGACCTGTTCTAATGTGTGACTCACAAGAGACACACCTGTGATCCCTTTTCAAGTTTTAATATGCAGTTCAAATCAGATTACTAGTAAAACACACAGTGTAAAGAAAACAAATCATAGTATATAAAAGAGAACAAGGCAATAAAGTAGTACAAAATACAACAAATCAAAAACTAACCTTTCCCTCACAGCAAGTTGTGTCAGAGTCTTGGGGAGCTTTTCCAGCAAAGCTTTGAAATGTTTTACTTTACCCTTTAAACAGAAGGTTTAGTTCCCAGCTCCACCCGCTGTTCATAGCTAATTAACCTTAATGACTTGTTCTGATGTCTGTTTGACTCCTTCATTGACCAGCTCTAATCTGTGACTCACAAGAGATACATCTGTCTTCTCTTTCGAAGTTTTAATATGCAATTCAAGACAGAATACAAGTAAAAGATAGTGTAAAGAAAACAGACCACAGTATACAAAATAAAACAAGACAATAAAGTAATGCAAAATACAAGACATCAAAAGCAAACTAAACTTTTTCTTAGAGCAACTTGTGTCAGAGTCTTGGCTGATATTCCAGTAAAGCTTTGCAATGTTTTATTTTACCCCTTAAAAAGAAGGTTTAGTTCCAAACTCCATGCCCGACTTCACATGTAATTAATTTTAATTGGCTTGTTCTGACTTCTGTGTGACTCCTTAATTGACCTCTTCTAATGTCTGACTCACAAGAGACAGAGCTGTGGTTTCTTCCCAAGTTTTACTATGCAAATCATAGCAGAATAGAAGTAAAACAGAGTGTAATGAAAGCAAATTGCAGCATACAAAATAGAACAATGGATAAAGTAATACAAAATAGAAGACAAGAAAGCAAACTAACCTTTTCCTCACAGCAAACTGTGTCAGAGCCTTGGGAAGGTTTTCCAGTAAAGCTTTGAAAAGTTTTATTTCACCTCCAGAAGGGAAGTTTAGTTCTTATCTCCACCCTTCAGTTTAAAGAGAAGTAACCCTAACTGACTCCTTTAGATTTCTGTGTGACTCCTTAATTGACCTGTTCTAATGTGTGACTCAGAAGAGACACAGCTGAGGTATCTTTTCAAGTTTTAATATGCAGGTCAAAGCAGATTAGTAGTAAAACACAGTATAAAGAAAACAAATCACAGTATACAAAATAGAACAAGACAATAAAGTAACACAAAATACAAGACATCAAAAGCAAACTAACCTTTCTCATAAAGCAACTTATGTCAGAGTCCTGGCTGCTTTTCCAGTAAAGCTTTGCAATGTTTTATTTTGCCCCTAAAATAGAAGGTTTAGTTCCAAACTCCACCCATGTGTTCACAGATAATTAACCTTAACTGGCTTGGTCTGACTTCTGTGAAACTCCTTAAATGACCTCTTCAAATGTCTGACTCACAAGAGACACAGCTGTGGTCTCTTTATTCTGATGTCCGTCTAGCTCATTAATGTACCTGTTCTAATGTGTGACTCACAAGAGACATACCTGTGATCCCTTTTCAAGTTTTAATATGCAGTTCAAATCAGATTACTAGTAAAACACACAGTGTAAAGAAAACAAATCATAGTATATAAAAGAGAACAAGGCAATAAAGTAGTACAAAATACAACAAATCAAAAACTAACCTTTCTATCACAGCAAGTTGTGTCAGAGTCTTGGGGAGCTTTTCCAGCAAAGCTTTGAAATGTTTTATTTTACCCTTTAAACAGAAGGTTTAGTTCCCAGCTCCACCCGCTGTTCATAGCTAATTAACCTTAGTGACTTGTTCTGATGTCTGTTTGACTCCTTCATTGACCTGCTATAATCTGTGACTCACAAGAGATACATCTGTCTTCTCTTTCGAAGTTTTAATATGCAATTCAAGGCAGAATACAAGTAAAAGATAGTGTAAAGAAAACAGACCACAGTATACAAAATAAAACAAGACAATAAAGTAATGCACAATACAAGACATCAAAAGCAAACTAAACTTTTTCTTAGAGCAACTTGTGTCAGAGTCTTGGCTGATATTCCAGTAAAGCTTTGCAATGCTTTATTTTACCCTTTAAATAGAACGTTTAGTTCCAAACTCCACCCATGAGTTCACAGATAATTAACCTTAACTGACTTGTTCTGACTTTTGTGTAACACCTTAATTGACCTCTCCTAGTGTCTGACTCACAAGAGACACAGTTGTGGTCTCTTTATTCCGATTTCTGTCTGGCTCATTAATGGACCTGTTCTACTGTGTGACTCACAAGAGACACACCTGTGATACCTTTTCAAATTTTAATATGTAGTTCAAAGCAGATTACAAATAAAACACACAGTGTAAAGAAGACAAATCAGAGTATATAAAAGAGAGCAAGGCACTAAAGTAGTACAAAATACAACAAATCAAAAACTGACCTTTCCCTCACAGCAAATTGTGTCAGAGTCTTGGGGAGCTTTTCCAGCAAAGCTTTGAAATGTTTTATTTTACCCTTTAAACAGAAGGTTTATTTCCAAGCTCCACCTTTCTGTTCACAGATAATTAACCTTAATGACTTGTTCTGATGTCTGTTTGACTCCTTAAATGACCTCTTCTAATGTCACACTCACAAGAAACACACTGTGGTCTCTTTTCAAGTTTTAATATGCAATTCATACTAAAAAAGAAGTAAAACAGAGTATAATGAAAGCAAATTGCAGCATACAAAATAGAACAATGGATAAAGTAATAAAATAGAAGAAAAGAAAGCAAACTAACCTTTCCCTCACAGTAAGCTGCATCAGAGTCTTGGGGAGGTTTTCGAGTAAAACTTTGAAAGTTTTATTTCGCCTTTGGAGTGGAGGGTTTAGTTCCTATCTCCACCCCTCAGTTCAAAGAGAATGAATGTTAACAGACTCCTTCTGATTTCTGTGTGACTCCTTAATTGACCTGTTCTAATGTGTGACTCAGAAGAGACACAGCTGAGGTATCTTTTCAAGTTTTAATATGCAGTTCAAAGCAGATTAGTAGTAAAACACAGTGTAAAGAAAACAAATCACAGTATACAAAATAGAACAAGACAATAAAGTAACACAAAATACAAGACATCAAAAGCAAACTAACCTTTCTCATAAAGCAACTTATGTCAGAGTCC
Source organism: Protopterus annectens (assembly GCF_019279795.1). Lineage (NCBI taxonomy): Eukaryota > Metazoa > Chordata > Ceratodontiformes > Protopteridae > Protopterus > Protopterus annectens. The sequence goes on from NC_056748.1 coordinate 897,042,331, forward strand.
AGGCTGCTTTTCCAGTAAAGCTTTGCAATGTTTTATTTTGCCCCTTAAATAGAAGGTTTAGTTCCAAACTCCACCCATGTGTTCACAGATAATTAACCTTAACTGACTTGATCTGACTTCTGTGAAACTCCTTAAATGACCTCTTCAAATGTCTGACTCACAAGAGACACAGCTGTGGTCTCTTTATTCTGATGTCCATCTGGCTCATTAATGGACCTGTTCTAATGTGTGACTCACAAGAGACACACCTGTGATCCCTTTTCAAGTTTTAATATGCAGTTCAAATCAGATTACTGGTAAAAAACACAGTGTAAAGAAAACAAATCATAGTATATAAAAGAGAACAAGGCAATAAAGTAGTACAAAATACAACAAATCAAAAACTAACCTTTCCCTCACAGCAAGTTGTGTCAGAGTCTTAGGGAGCTTTTCCAGCAAAGCTTTGAAATGTTTTATTTTACCCTTTAAACATAAGGTTTAGTTCCCAGCTCCACCCACTGTTCATAGCTAATTAACCTTAATGACTTGTTCTGATGTCTGACTCCTTCATTGACCTGCTCTAATCTGTGACTCACAAGAGATACATCTGTCTTCTCTTTTGAAGTTTTAATATGCAATTCAAGGCAGAATACAGGTAAAAGATAGTGTAAAGAAAACAGACCACAGTATACAAAATAAAACAAGACAATAAAGTAAAGCGAAATACAAGACATCAAAAGCAAACTAAACCTTTTCTTAGAGCAACTTGTGTCAGTGTCTTGGCTGATATTCCAGTAAAGCTTTACAATGCTTTATTTTACCCCTTAAATAGAACGTTTAGTTCCAAACTCCACCCATCAGTTCACAGATAATTAACCTTAACTGACTTGATATGACTTTTGTGTAACACCTTAATTGACCTCTCCTAGTGTCTGACTCACAAGAGACACACCTGTGATCCCTTTTCAAATTTTAATATGTAGTTTAAAGCAGATTACAAGTAAAACACACAGTGTAAAGAAGACAAATCAGAGTATATAAAAGAGAACAAGGCACTAAAGTAGTACAAAATACAACAAATCAAAAACTAACCTTTCCCTCACAGCAAATTGTGTCAGAGTCTTGGGGAGCTTTTCCAGCAAAGCTTTGAAATGTTTTATTTTACCCTTTAAACAGAAGGTTTAGTTCCAAGCTCCACCCCTCTGTTCACAGATAATTAACCTTAATGACTTGTTCTGATGTCTGTTTGACTCCTTCATTGACCTGCTCTAATGTGTGACTCACAAAAGATACAGCTGTCTTCTTTTTCAAAGTTTTAATATGCAATTCAAGGCAGAATACAAGTAAAAGATAGTGTAAAGAAAACAGATCACAGTATACATAATAGAACAAGACAATAAAGTAATACAAAATACAAGGCATCAAAAGCAAACTATCCTTTCTCACAAAGCAACTTGCGTCAGAGTCCAGGCAGCTTTTCCAGTAAAGATTTGCAATGTTATATTTCACCCCTTAAATGGAAGGTTTAGTTCTAAACTCCGCCCATAAGTTCACAGATAATTAACCTAAACTGACTTGTTCTGATTTCTGTGGGACTCCTTAAATGACCTCCTCTAATGTCACACTCACAAGAGACTCTTTTCAAGTTTTAATATGCAATTCATACTAAAAAAGAAGTAAAACAGAGTATAATGAAAGCAAATTGCAGCATACAAAATAGAACAATGGATAAAGTAGTACAATAGAAAAGAAAGCAAACTAACCTTTCCCTCGCAGGAAGCTGCATCAGAGTCTTGGGGAGGTTTTCAAGTAAAACTTTGAAAGTTTTATGTCGCCTTTGGATTGGAGGGTTTAGTTCCTATCTCCACTCCTCAGTTCAAAGAGAATTAATGTTAACTGACTCCTTCTGATTTCTGTGTGACTCCTTAATTGACCTGTTCTAATGTGTGACTCAGAAGAGACACAGCTGAGGTAACTTTTCAAGTTTTAATATGCAGTTCAAATCAGATTAGTAGTAAAACACAGTGTAAAGAAAACAAATCACAGTATACAAAATAGAACAAGAAAATAAAGTAACGCAAAATACAAGACATAAAAAGCAAACTAACCTTTCTCATAAAGCAACTAATGTCAGAGTCCAGGCTGCTTTTCCAGTAAAGCTTTGCAATGTTTTATTTTGCCCCTTAAATAGAAGGTTTAGTTCCAAACTCCACCCATGTGTTCACAGATAATTAACCTTAACTGACTTGATCTGACTTCTGTGAAACTCCTTAAATGACCTCTTCAAATGTCTGACTCACAAGAGACACAGCTGTGGTCTCTTTATTCTGATGTCCGTCTGGCTCATTAATGGACCTGTTCTAATGTGTGACTCACAAGAGACACACCTGTGATCCCTTTTCAAGTTTTAATATGCAGTTCAAATCAGATTACTGGTAAAAAACACAGTGTAAAGAAAACAAATCATAGTATATAAAAGAGAACAAGGCAATAAAGTAGTACAAAATACAACAAATCAAAAACTAACCTTTCCCTCACAGCAAGTTGTGTCAGAGTCTTGGGGAGCTTTTCCAGCAAAGCTTTGAAATGTTTTATTTTACCCTTTAAAGATAAGGTTTAGTTCCCAGCTCCACCCGCTGTTCATAGCTAATTAACCTTAATGACTTGTTCTGATGTCTGACTCCTTCATTGACCTGCTCTAATCTGTGACTCACAACAGATACATCTGTCTTCTCTTTTGAAGTTTTAATATGCAATTCAAGGCAGAATACAGGTAAAAGATAGTGTAAAGAAAACAGACCACAGTATACAAAATCAAACAAGACAATAAAGTAAAGCGAAATACAAGACATCAAAAGCAAACTAAACCTTTTCTTAGAGCAACTTGTGTCAGTGTCTTGGCTGATATTCCAGTAAAGCTTTACAATGCTTTATTTTACCCCTTAAATAGAACGTTTAGTTCCAAACTTCACCCATCAGTTCACAGATAATTAACCTTAACTGACTTGATATGACTTTTGTGTAACACCTTAATTGACCTCTCCTAGTGTCTGACTCACAAGAGACACACCTGTGATCCCTTTTCAAATTTTAATATGTAGTTTAAAGCAGATTACAAGTAAAACACACAGTGTAAAGAAGACAAATCAGAGTATATAAAAGAGAACAAGGCACTAAAGTAGTACAAAATACAACAAATCAAAAACTAACCTTTCCCTCACAGCAAATTGTGTCAGAGTCTTGGGGAGCTTTTCCAGCAAAGCTTTGAAATGTTTTATTTTACCCTTTAAACAGAAGGTTTAGTTCCAAGCTCCACCCCTCTGTTCACAGATAATTAACCTTAATGACTTGTTCTGATGTCTGTTTGACTCCTTCATTGACCTGCTCTAATGTGTGACTCACAAAAGATACAGCTGTCTTCTTTTTCAAAGTTTTAATATGCAATTCAAGGCAGAATACAAGTAAAAGATAGTGTAAAGAAAACAGATCACAGTATACATAATAGAACAAGACAATAAAGTAATACAAAATACAAGGCATCAAAAGCAAACTATCCTTTCTCACAAAGCAACTTGCGTCAGAGTCCAGGCAGCTTTTCCAGTAAAGATTTGCAATGTTATATTTCACCCCTTAAATGGAAGGTTTAGTTCTAAACTCCGCCCATAAGTTCACAGATAATTAACCTAAACTGACTTGTTCTGATTTCTGTGGGACTCCTTAAATGACCTCCTCTAATGTCACACTCACAAGAGACTCTTTTCAAGTTTTAATATGCAATTCATACTAAAAAAGAAGTAAAACAGAGTATAATGAAAGCAAATTGCAGCATACAAAATAGAACAATGGATAAAGTAGTACAATAGAAAAGAAAGCAAACTAACCTTTCCCTCGCAGGAAGCTGCATCAGAGTCTTGGGGAGGTTTTCAAGTAAAACTTTGAAAGTTTTATGTCGCCTTTGGATTGGAGGGTTTAGTTCCTATCTCCACTCCTCAGTTCAAAGAGAATTAATGTTAACTGACTCCTTCTGATTTCTGTGTGACTCCTTAATTGACCTGTTCTAATGTGCAGTTCAAATCAGATTAGTAGTAAAACACAGTGTAAAGAAAACAAATCACAGTATACAAAATAGAACAAGACAATAAAGTAACGCAAAATACAAGACATAAAAAGCAAACTAACCTTTCTCATAAAGCAACTAATGTCAGAGTCCAGGCTGCTTTTCCAGTAAAGCTTTGCAATGTTTTATTTTGCCCCTTAAATAGAAGGTTTAGTTCCAAACTCCACCCATGAGTTCACAGATAATTAGCCTTAACTGACTTGGTCTGACTTCTGTGAAACTCCTTAAATGACCTCTTCAAATGTCTGACTCACAAGAGACACAGCTGTGGTCTCTTTATTCTGATGTCCATCTGGCTCATTAATGGACCTGTTCTAATGTGTGACTCACAAGAGACACACCTGTGATCCCTTTTCAAGTTTTAATATGCAGTTCAAATCAGATTACTAGTAAAACACACAGTGCAAAGAAAACAAATCATAGTATATAAAAGAGAACAAGGCAATAAAGTAGTACAAAATACAACAAATCAAAAACTAACCTTTCCCTCACAGCAAGTTGTGTCAGAGTCTTGGGGAGCTTTTCCAGCAAAGCTTTGAAATGTTTTACTTTACCCTTTAAACAGAAGGTTTAGTAACCAGCTCCACCCGCTGTTCATAGCTAATTAACCTTAATGACTTGTTCTGATGTCTGTTTGACTCCTTCATTGACCTGCTCTAATCTGTGACTCACAAGAGATACATCTGTCTTCTCTTTCGAAGTTTTAATATGCAATTCAAGGCAGAATACAAGTAAAAGATAGTGTAAAGAAAACAGACCACAGTATACAAAATAAAACAAGACAATAAAGTAATGCAAAATACAAGACATCAAAAGCAAACTAAACTTTTTCTTAGAGCAACTTGTGTCAGAGTCTTGGCTGATATTCCAGTAAAGCTTTGCAATGTTTTATTTTACACCTTAAACAGAAGGTTTAGTTCCTAACTCCATGCCCGACTTCACAGTTAATTAATTTTAATTGGCTTGTTCTGACTTTTGTGTGACTCCTTAATTGACCTCTTCTAATGTCTGACTCACAAGAGACAGAGCTGTGGTTTCTTCCCAAGTTTCACTATGCAAATCATAGCAGAATAGAAGTAAAACAGAGTGTAATGAAAGCAAATTGCAGCATACAAAATAGAACAATGGATAAAGTAATACAATATAGAAGACAAGAAAGCAAACTAACCTTTTCCTCACAGCAAACTGTGTCAGAGTCTTGGGGAGATTTTCCAGTAAAGCTTTGAAAAGTTTTATTTCACCTCCAGAAGGGAAGTTTAGTTCTTATCTCCACCCTTCAGTTCAAAGAGAAGTAACCTTAACTGACTCCTTCTGATTTCTGTGTGACTTCTTAATTGACCTGTTCTACTGTGTGACTCAGAAGAGAAACAGCTGAGGTCTCTTTTCAGTTTTACTATGCAGTTCAAACAGACTAGTAGTAAAACACAGTAAATCACAGTATACTAAAGAGAACAAGGGCATAAAGTAGTACAAAATACAAGAAATCAAAGACACGGTAACATTTTCCTCACAGCAATTTGAGTCGGTGGCTTGGGGAGCTTCTCCAGTAAAGCTTTCAAATGTTTTATTTTACCCATTAAATAGAAGTTTAGTTCCTAGCTCCACCCCTCAGTTGACAGATAATTAACCTTAACTGACTTGTTCTGACTTCAGTGTGACTCCTTAAGTGAGCTGCTTGAAAGTGTGAGTCACAAGCTGTGGTCTCTTTCCAAGTTTTAACATGCAATTCAAAGCAGAATACAAGTAAAACAGAGTGTAAATAAAACAAATCACAGTATACAAAGTAGAACAAGACAATAAAGTGATACAAAATACAAGAAATGAAAATCAAACTAACCTTTTCCTTACATCAAGTTGGTTCTTTTGAGGTTTTCCAGTAAAGCTTTGAAAAGTTTTATTTCGCCTCCTAAATGGATGGTTTAGTTCCTATCTCGACCCTTCATTTCAAAGAGAATTAATCTTAAGTGACTTCTTCTGATTTATGTTTGACTCTTTAATTGACCTGCTTTAATTTGTGACTCACAGGAGACACAGCTCTGGACTCTTTCCAAGTTTTAATATGCAGTTCAAAACAGATTACTAGTAAAACTCTTTATAAGGAAAACATATAACAGTATACAAAAGAGAACAAGGAGATAAAGTAGCACAAAATACAACATATCAAAAACAATTAACCTTTCCCTCACAGCAAGTTGTGTCAAAGTCTTTGGGAGCTTTTCCAGTAATGCTTTTTACCCTTTAAATAGAAGGTTTAGTCCCCAGCTCCACCTCTCTGTTCACAGATAATTAACCTTCCCTGACTTGTTCTGATGTCTGTGTGACTCCTTCATTGATCTGTTATAATGTATGACTCACAAGATGCACACCTGTGGTCCCTTTCGAAGTATTAATGTGCAATTCAAAGCAGAATACACGTAAAATGCATTACAAAGAAAACAAATCACAATATACAAAATAGAAACAAGTTCTGTCACAACTACTTGTGTCAGAGTCTTGGGAGCTTTTCTATGCAATGTTTTATTTTACAATTTTAATAGAAGGTTTAGTTCTTAATGCCACCCCTGAGTTAACAGATAATTAACCTTAACTGACTTATTCTGACTTCTGTGTGACTCCTTAACTGATCTGTTCTAATGTGTGACTCACAAGAGACACAGCTTTGGACTCTCTCCAAGATGTAATATGGAATCCAAAGATTACAAATACAACACAGTATAAAGAAAACAAATCACAGTATACAAAATAGAACAAGGCAATAAAGTAATACAAAATACAACAAATCAAAATGAAACAAACCTTTCCCTCACAGCAGATTGCATCAGAGTGTTCTGGATCTTTTACAGTAAAACTTTGAAATGTTTTATTTTGCACGTTAAACACAAGATAAGATACCTAGCTCCACTCCTCAGTTCACAGATAATTAACCTTAACTAACTTGTTCTGCCATGTATGGTCTCTTTCTAAGTGATATTATGCAATCCAAAGCAGAATACAAGTAAACCACAATGTAAAGAAAATGAGTCATTGTATACAAAATAGAACAAGACAATTAAGTAATACAAAATACAAGAAATCAAAACCAAACTAACCTTTCGCTCAAAGCAAATTGTATCAGAGTTTTGGGGAGCTTTTCCAGTAAAGATCTGAAAGGTTTTATTTTACCCTTTAAATAGAATAATTAGTTCCTAGTTTCACCACCCAGTTCACAGATAATTAGCATAACTGACATCTTCTGACTTCTGTGTGACTCCTTAATTGATCTGTTCTAATATGTGACTGACAAGAGACACAGCTGTGGTCTCTTTCTAAGTTTCAATAAGGAATTCAAAGCAGAATACAAGTTCAGCACATTGTTCAGAAAACAAATGACAGCATAGGAAATAGAACAACTAAATAAAGTAATACAAAATACAAGAAATGAAAATCAAACTAACCTTTCTATTACAGCAGGTTGTGTCAGAGTCTTGGGCAGGTTTTCCAGTAAAGCTTTGAAAAGTTTTATTTCATTTCTTAAATGGAAAGTTTAGTTCCTATCTCTAACCAACAGTTCAAAGAGAATTAACCTTAACTGACTTCTTCTGATTTCTCTGTGACTTCTTAAATGACCTGGTCTAGAGTGTGAGTCACAAAAGCCACAGCTGTGTTCTTTTCCCAAGTTTTAATATGCAAGTGAAAGCAAAATGCAAGTAAAACACATTGTAAAGAAAACAATTCACAGTATACAAAATAGAACAAGAAAATAAAGTAATAGAAAATACAAAAAATCAAACTAACCTTTCCCTCATAGCAAGTTGTGTCAAAGTGTTTGGGAGGTATTCCAGGAAATTTTTGAAATTGTTTATTTCCCCCTTAAATAGAATGTTTAGTACCTAGCTCCATCTCTCACTTCACAGATAATTAACCTAAATTGACTTGTTCTGACTTCTGTGTGACCCTGCAATTGATCTGTTCTAATGTGTGATTCAAAAGAGACACAGCTGTGCTCTTCTTCCAAGTTTTAATATGCAGTTCAAAGGAGACTACTAGTAAAACACAGTGTAAAGAAAACAAATCACAGTACAGAAACAAGTACAAGGCAATAAAGTAGTACAAAATGCATACAACAAATCAGAAACAAACTAAACTTTTCCTTACATCAAATTGTGTCAGGGACTTGGGAAGCTTTTCCTGTAAAGCTTTGAAATGTTTTATTTTACACTTTAAATTGAAGGTTTAGTTCCCAGCTCCACCCCTCAGTTCAGACATAATTAACCTTAACTGACTTGTTCTGAAATCTGTGTGACTCCTAAATTGCCCAGTTCTAATGTGTGACTCATGAGAGACTCAGCTGTGGTCTCTTTTGAAGTTTTAATATGCAATTCAAAGCAGAATACAAGTAAAACACATTGTAAAGAATGCAAATCACAGTATACAAAAGAGTGTAAGGCAATAATGTAGTAGAAAATGCAACAAATAAAAAACAAACTAACATTTCCCTTACAGCAAGTTATGTCAGAGTCTTGCGGAACTTTTCCAGTAAAGCTCTGACATGTTTTATTTTACACTTTAAATAGAAGGTTTAGTTCATAGCTCCAACACTCAGTTCACAAATAATTAACCTTAACTGACTTGTTCTGACATCTGTGGAACTCCTTAATTGAACCATTCTAATGTGTGTCTCACAAGAGACATAGCTGCAGTCTAGTTCCAAGTTTTAAAATGAAATTCAGAGAAAAAAACAATTAAAACACAGTGTAAATAAAACAAATTACAGCATACAAAAGAGTACAAGGCAAGAAAGTAATACAAGATACAAGAATTCAAAAGCAAACTAATCTTCCCTTCCCAGCAACTTGTGTCAGAGTCTTGGGGAGCTTTACAGTGAAGCTTTTTAATGTTTTATTCTTTCTCTTATAAAGAAGGTTTATTTCCTAACTCTACCCCTTAGTTCACATTTAATTAAGCTTAACTGACTTGGTCTGATATCTGTGTGACTCCTTAACTGACTTGCTCTAATGTGTGAGTCAAAAGAGACACACCTGTGGTCTCTTTCCAAGTGTTAATATGCACTTCAAAGCAGAATACAAGTAAAACACAGTTTAAAAAAAATAAACCACAGCATGCAAAATAGAACAAGGCAATAAACTAGTACAAAATACAAATAATCAAAAACAAACTAACCTTTCCCTCAAAGCAAGTTGTGTCACAGTTTTGGGGAGGTTTTCTAGTAAAGGTTTGAAATGTTTTATTTTACGCTTAAATAGAAAGTTTAGTTTCTAGCTCCACCCTTAAATTCACAGATAAACTGACCTGTTCTGACTTTTGTGTGACTCCTTAAATGATGTTTTCTGAATTGTGAGTCAAAGGAGACACAGCTCTGGTCTCCTTCCAAGTTTTAAGATTCTGGTCAAAGCAGATTACTAGTAAAACACAGTATAAACAAAACAAATCACAGTATAGAAAAGAGTACAAGGCAATAAAGTAGTGCAAAATACAACCAATCAAAAGCAAACTAAACTTTCCCTCACACCAAGTTGTGTCAGAGTCTTGGGGAGCTTTTCCAGTAGAGCTTTGAAATGTTTTATTTTACACTTTAAATAGAAGGTTTAGTTCCCAGCTCCACCCTCAGTTCACAGATAATTAACCTTAACTGACTTCTTCTGACATCTGTGTTACTCCTTAATTGACCCGTTCTAATGTGTGACTCACAAGGGACACAGCTGTGGGCTATTTCCAAGTTTTAAAATGCAATTCAGAGCAGAATACAAGTAGAGCACACTGTAAAGAAAATAAATCACACTAAACAAAATAGAACAAGGTAATAAAGTAATACAAAATACAGTAAAGCAAAAGCAAACTAATCTTCCCTTCCCAGCAACTTGTGTCAGAGTCTTGGGGAGCTTTTCAGTAAATCTTTGTAATGTTTTATTCTATCCATTAAAAAGGTTTATTTCCTAACCCTACCCCTTAGTTCACATATAATTACGCTTAAATGACTTGGTCTGATATCTGTGTGACTCCTTAACTAGTCTGTTCTAATGTGTGAGTAAAAAGAGACACACATGTGGTCTCTTTCCAAGTGTTAATATGCAGTGCAAAGCAGAATACAAGTACAACACAGTTTAAAAAATAAATCACAGTATACAAAATAGAACAAGGCAATAGTAGTACAAAATATAGGAAATCAAAAACAAACTAACCTTTTCCTCAAAGCAAGTTGTGTCAGAGTTTTGGGGAGCTTTTCTAATAAAGGTTTGAAATGTTTTATTTTACCTTTAAATAGAAAGTTTAGTTTCTATCTCCATCCTTAACATTACAGATTAACTGACCTGTTCTGATTTCTGTGTGACTCCTTAAATGACCTTTTCTAAAGTGAGAGTCAAAAGAAACACAGCTATGGTCTCTTTCCAAGTTTTAATATGCTGGTCAAAGCAGATTACTACTAAAACACAGTACAAAGAAAACAAATCACAATATAGAAAAGAGTACAAGGCAATAAAGTAGTGCAAGATACAACAAAGCAAAAACAAACTAACCTTTCCCTCACACCAAGTTGTTTCAGAATCTTGGGGAGTTTTTCCAGTAAAGCTTTGAAATGTTTTATTTTACACTTTAAATAAAAGGTTTAGTTCCCAGCTCCACCCATCAGTTCACAGATAATTAACCTTAACTGACTGACTTGTTCTGACATCTGTATTGCTCCTTAATTGGTCTGTTCTAATACGTGACTCTCAAGAGACACAGCTGTGGTCTATTTTCAAGTTTTAAAATGCAATTCAGAGCAGAATAAAAGTAAAACAATCTGTAAAGAAAACAAATCACACTATGCAAAATAACACAAGGCAATAAAGTAATACAAAATACAAGACATCAAAAGCAAACTAATATTCCCTTCCCAGACTTATGTTAGAGTTTTGGGGAGCTTTTCAGTAAAACTTTGCAATGCTTTATTCTACCCATTAAATAGAAGGATTACTTCCTAACTCCACCCCTGATTTCACAGATAATAAAGCTTAACTGACTTGTTCTGACTTCTGTGTGACTCCTTTACTGACATGCTTGAATATGTGAGTCAAAAGAGACACATCTGTGGTCTTTTTTCCAAGTGTTAATATGCAGTTCAAAGCAGAATACAAGTAAAACACAGTGTACAAAAGAAATCAGAGTATACAAAATAGAACAAGACAATAAAGTAATACAAAATAGAAGAAATTAAACGCAAACTAACATTTATCTTAAACAAGTTGTGTCAGAGTTTAGGGAACTTTTCCAGTTAAGGTTTGAAATGTTTTATTTTACTCCTTAAATAGAATGTTTAGTTCCTAGCGCCACCACTCAGTTCACAGATAATTAACCTAAACTGACTTGTTCTGACTTCTGTGTGACTCTTTAATTGACCTTTTCTAATGTCTGACTCACAAGAGACACAGCTGTGGTCTCCTTCCAAGTTTTAATACAGAATTCAAGGCAGAATACAAGTACAACACAATGTAAACAAAACAAATCTCAGCATAGGAAAAAGAATAACTGAATAAAGTAATACAAAATACAAGAAATCAAAATCAAACTAGCCTTTCCATCACAGTAGGTTGTGTCAGAGTCTTCTGGAGGTTTTCCAGTAAAGCTTTGAAAAGTTTTATTTCAATTCTTAAATGGAAGGTTTAGTTCCTGTCTCCACCCCCCCCAGTTCAAAGAGAAGGAACCTTAAATGACTTCTTCTGATTTCTCTGTGACATCTTAAATGACCTGTTCTAAAGTGTGAGTCACAAGAGACACAGATGTGGTCTCCTTCCAAGTTTTAATATGCAGTTCAAAGCTGACTACTAGTAAAACACAGTGTAAAGAAAAATCACAGTACAGAAATGAGTACAAGGCAGTAAAGTACTACAAAATACATACAACAAATCAAAAACAAACTAAACTTTCCCTTGCACCAAATTGCATCAGGGTCTTGAGAAGCTTTTCCAGTAAAGCTTTGAAATGTTTTATTTTACACAGTAAATTAAAAGTTTTGTTCCCAGCTCTGCCCCTCATTGCAGAGATAATTAACTTTAACTGACTTGTTCTGACATCTGTGAGTCCTTAATTTCCTGATTCTAATGTGTGACTCAGAAGAGACATGGTCGTGGTTTCTTTCAAAGTTTTAATATGCAATTCAAAGCAGAATACAAGTGAAACACATTGTGAAGAAAACAAATCAAAGCATACAAAAGAGTATAAGGCAATAATGTAGTACAAAATACAACAAATCAAAAACAAACTAACCTTTTTTTCACAAGTTATGTCAGAGTCTTGGGGAGCTTTCCAAGTAAAGCTTTGAAATGTTTTATTTTACACTTTAAATAGAATGCTTAGTTCCCAGCTCTACCCCTCAGTTCATAGATAATTAACCTTAACTGACTTGTTCTGACATCTGTGTGACTTCTTAGTTGACACGTTCTAATGTGTGACTCACAAGAGACATAACTGTGGTCTATTTCCAAGTTTTAAAATGCAATTTAGAGCAGAAAACAAGTACAACAGTGTAAAGAAAACAAATTACGGCATACAAAAGAGTACACAACAATAAAGTAATACAAGATACAACAAATCAAAAATAAACTAACCTTTCCCTCACAGCAAGTTATGTCAGAGTCTTGAGGAGCTTTTCCAGTAAAGCTCTGACATGTTTTATTTTACACTTTAAACAGAAGGTTTAGTTCCCAGCTCCACCACTCAGTTAACAAATCATTAACCTTAACTGACTTGTTCTAGCATATGTGTGACTCCTTAATTGAGTTGTTCTAATGTGTGACTCACAAGAGACATAGCTGTAGTCTATTTCCAAGTTTTAAAATGCAATTCAGAGCAGAAAACCATTAAAACAGAGTGTAAAGAAAACAAATTACAGTATACAAAAGAGTACAAGGCAATAAAGTAATATAAAATACAATAAATCAAAAGCAAACTAATCTTCCCTTCCCAGCAACTTGTATCAGATTCTTGGGGAGCTTTACAGTGAAGCTTTGTAATATTTTATTCTTTCCCTTATAAAAAAGGTTTATTTCCTAACTCTATCCCTTAGTTCACATATAATTAAGATTAACTGACTTGGACTGATATCTGTGTGACTCCTTAACTGACCTGCTCTAATGTGTGAGTCTAAAGAGACACACCTGTGGTCTCTTTCCAAGTGTTAATATGCACGTCAAAGTAGAATACAAGTAAAACACAGTTTAAAAAAATAAACCACAGCATACAAAATAGAACAAGACAATAAAGTAGTCCAAAATACAAGAAATCAAAAACAAACTAACCTTTCCCTCAAAGCAAGTTGTGTCAGAGTTTTGGAGAGGTTTTCTAGTAAAGGTTTGAAAAGTTTTATTTTACCCTTAAATAGAAAGTTTAGTTTCTAGCTCCACCCTTAAATTCACAGATTAACTGACCTGTTTTGACATCTGTGTGACTCCTTAAATGACTTGTTCAAAAGTGTGAGTCACAAGAGACACAGTTGTGATCTCCTTCCATGTTTTAATATGCAGTTCAAAGCAGATTACTACTAAAACACAGTATAAATAAAACAAATCAAAGTATAGAAAAGATTACAAGGCAACAAAGCAGAACAAACTACAACAAATCAAAAAGAAACTAACCATTCTCCCACACCAAGTTCTGTCAGAGTCTTGGGGACCTTTGCCAGTAAAGCTTTGAAATGTTTTATTTTACACTTTCATTAGAAGGTTTAGTTGATAGCTTCACCCCTCAGTTCACAGAAAATTAACCTTAACTTACATGTTTTAATGTGTGACTCACAAGAAACACAGCTGTGGTCTCTTTCCAAGTTCTAATATTCACTTCAAAGCAGAATACAAGTAACACACAGTGTAAAGAAAACAAATCATAGTATACAAAATGGAAAAAGCAATAAAGTAATACAAAATATTAGAAATCAAAAGCAAACTAACCTTTACCTCAAAGCAGGTTGTGTCAGAGTCCAGGGCAGCTGTTTCAGTAAAGCTTTGAAATGTTTTATTTTACCCCTTAAATAGAAGGTTTAGTTCCTAGCTCCACCAATCAGTTGACAGACAATTAACCTTAACTGACTTTTTTTGCTTCTGTGTGACTCCTTAATTTATCTTTTCTAATATTTTACTCACAAGAGACACAGTTGTGGTCTCTCTCCAAGCTTTAGTATGTAATTCAAAGCAGAATACAAGTAAAACACAGTGTAAAGAAGACAAATCACAGTATACAGAACAGTAAAGGCATTGAAGTAATACAAAATACAAGAAATCAAAAGTACACTAACCTTTACCTCACAGCAATTTGTGTCAGAGTCTTGCCAAGCTTTTCCACTAGTGCTTTGAAATGTTTTATTTTACCCCTTAAATAGAAGGTTTAATTCTTACCTTCTGTCCTCAGCTCACAGATAATTAATCTTAACTGACTTCTTCTGACTTCTGTGTGACTCCTTAATTGACCTCTCCAAATGTGTGACTCCCAAGAGACACAGCTGTGTTTTCCTTCCAAGATTTAATATACAATTCAAAGCAGAATTGAACTAAACATGGTGTATAGAAAACAAATCACACTATGCAAAACAGAACAAGTCAATAAAGTAGAAGAAAATACAAGAAATCAAAAGAAAACTATTCCTTTACTCACAGCACCTTGTGTTAGAGTCTTGGGGAGCTTTTCCAGTAAATCTTTAAAATGTTTAAGTTTGCCCTTTAAATTGAAGGTTTAGTTCCTTGCTCCACCCCTCAGTTCACAGATAATTAACCTTAACTGACTTCCTCTGACTTCTGTGTGATTCTTTATTTGACCTTTTTTAATGTGTGATTCACAATAGGCACAACTGTGCTGTCTTTTCAACTTTTAATATGCAATTCAAGCAAAATACAAGTAAAACACATTGTAATAAAACAAGTCACAGCAAAGAACATAGAATAAAACAATAAAGTATTAAAAAAATTA
This sequence comes from Protopterus annectens, assembly GCF_019279795.1. Classification (NCBI taxonomy): domain Eukaryota; kingdom Metazoa; phylum Chordata; order Ceratodontiformes; family Protopteridae; genus Protopterus; species Protopterus annectens. Next base: position 897,057,362 of record NC_056748.1, read on the forward strand.
AAAAATCAAAAGTAATGTAACATTTCCTGCACAGCAGTTTGTGTCAGAGTCTTGGTGAGCTTTTCCAGTAAATCTTTAAAATGTTTCATTTACCCCTTAAATTGAAGGTTTAGTTGCTAGCTGCACCCCTCAATTCAGAGATAATTAACCATAACTAACTTCTGATTTTTGTGTGACTTTTTAATTGACTTTCTCCTATGTGTGACTTACAAGAGAAACAGCTGTGGCCTCTTCCCAAGTTCTGATATCCAATTCAAAGCAGAACACAAGTAAAGCACAGTGTAAAGAAAACAAATCACAGTATACAAAAACAAGGCAATAAAGTAGTATTAAACAGAAGAAATCAAAATAATACTAAACTTTCCTTCACAGCAAGTTGTGTCAGTCTTGTGAAGCTTTTCCAGCAAAGCTTTGAAATGTTTTATTTTACCCCTTAAATTGAAGGCTTAGTTTCTAGCTCCACCCCTTAGTTCACAAATAATTAACCTTAACTGACTTCATCTGACTTATGTGTGATTCCTTAATTGACCTATTCTAATGTGTGACTCACAAGAGACAGAGCAGTGTTCTCTTTCCAAGTTCTAATATGCAATTCAAAGCAGAATACAAGTAAAACATAGAGTAAAGAAAACAGATCACAGTACGCAAAATATAAAAAAACAATAAAGTAATACAAAATACAAAAAATCATAAGCAAACTAACATTTCTGTCACAAAAGTTGTGTCAGAGTCTTGTGGATCTTTCCCACTAAAGCTTTGAAATGTTTTATTTTACCCATAAAATAGAAGGTTTAGTTCCTAGCTCCACGCCTCTATTCACAGACATTTAAGCTTAACTGACTTGTTCTCACTTCTGTGTGACTCCTTAACTGACCTGCTCTAATGATTGACTCACAGGAGACACAGTTGTGGTCTCTCTCCAAGTTTTAATATGCAGCTCAAAGCAGAATGCAAGTAGAACATACTGTAAAGAAAACAAATCACAGTATATAGAATAGTACAAAGCAATAAAGTAATATAAACTACAAAAAATTTAAAGTAAACCAACGTTTCCCTCACAGCAATTTCTGTCAGAGGCCTGTGGACTTTTCCAGTAAAGCTTTGAAATGTTTTATTTTACCATTTAAATAAAAGGGTTAATCCCTAGCTCAATCCCTCAGATCACAGATAATTAAGCCTAACTGCCTTCTTCTGACTTCTGTGTTACTCATTAATTGACCTATTGTAATGTCTCACTGACAGGAGACACAGCTGTGGTCACTTTCCAAATTTTAATATGCAGTTCAAAGGAGAATACAAGTAAACATGGTGTAAGGAAAAGAAATCACAGTATACAAAATAGAACAAGTTAATAAAGTAATACAAAATACAAGAAATCAAGAGCAAACTATCCCTTCCCTCACAGCACCTTGTGTCAGAGTCTTGGGGAGCTTTTCCAATAAACCTTTGAAATGTTTTATTTTACCCCTTAAATTGAAAGTTTAGTTCCTAGCTCCACTGCTCATTTCACATATAATTTAACATAACTGACTTCTGTGTGACTCCTTAATTGACCTGTTTTAATGACTGACTCATAAGAGACACAGCTGTGGTCTCTCTCCAAGTTTTAATATGCAACTCAAAGCGGAATACAAGTAAAACATAGTGTAAAGAAAACAAATCACAGTATATAGAATAGTACAAGGCAATAAAGTAATACAAAATACAAGAAATCAAAAGTACATTAACCTTTCCCTCACAGCAATTTGTGTAAGAGGCTTGGGGAGCTCTTCCAGTCAAGCGTGAAATGTTTTATTTTACCCCTTAAATAGAAGGTTTTAATCTCTAGCTCAACTCCTCAGTTCACAGATAATTAACTTGTCTTCTTCTGACTTCTGTATTACTCCTTAATTGACCTGTTGTAATGCTGTGGTCACTTTCCAAATTTTAATATGCATTTCAAAGGAGAATACAAGTAAACACGGTGCAAAGAAAATAAATCACAGTATACAAAACCATTAATAAAGTAATACAAAATACAAGAAATCAAGAGCAAACTATACATTCCCTCACAGCACCTTGTGTCAGAGTCTTGGGGAGCTTTACCAATAAACTTTTGAAATGTTTTATTTTACCCTTTAAACTGAAGGTTTAGTTCCTAGCTCCACCGCTCAGTTCACATATAATTAAGTATAACTGACTTCTTTCGACTTCTGTGTGACTCTTTAATTGACTTTCTCTAATGTGTGACTTACAAGAGAAGCAGCTGTGGCCTCTTCCCAAGTTTTGATATCTAGTTTAAATGATAACACAAATAAAGCACAGTGTAAAGAAAACAAATCACAGTATACAAGAAACAAGGCAATAAAGTAGCATTAAATACAAGAAATCAAAATAAAAAAAGAAGTTATTTCTTACCATAATGTTCCATCTGTGTTGTTTATCTTCTTTCATTCATCACTGATCGGGTCCAGTTCCAAGCCCTTGGATCCAACTCAGCCTATTACCAAGCTCGTGCCAGCCAAAAACTCTTGAGCTACGCTTCTACCCACAATGCCCTTCTCCCTGTTACCTCAGATCGAGTTTGCCCATGATAAACCAGAAAAGCAGAGGCCCCTTCTGCGCAAATGCCCTAAGACACTACTTGGACCCAAAGTATCCCCCAGGAGCCTTGGGAGGGGGAAGGAGGGTGGGAAGTGATGAATGAAAGAAGATGAACAACACAGATGGAACATTGTGGTAAGCCATAACTTCTTTATCTGATGTTGTTAATCTTCTTTCCATTCATCACTGATGGGACAGAATCCCAAGCTACCTTGAAACACATGGGCAGCCCTTATGGAAGAACGTTCCTGAGTATCACTGAGTCGAAGGCAGCTCTCCCTCTGGACTCCACATCCAATTTATAATGATTGTTGAAAGTGTGGGGTTTAGCTCAAGTGGCTGCTGCACACATGTCATCCATAGAAGCCCTGGAGTGGAAAGCTACAGATGTCACCATAGATCTAGTGGAATGGGCTTACACCAGTGGCATAGGTTCTTTTGTGGAAGAGTAAGAGAAGTGTATACAGTCCCTTAGCCATTTCAATAAAATAAATTTGGATACAGAATTTCCTATTCTAGGTGCAGAAAAAGAAATGAAAAACTGGTCAGACTTACGCATAATTTTGGTTCTGTCTAAATAGAATCTCAGTTGTCTGTGTACATCCAAGGAATGTAGGCAGTACTTTCAATTATTAGAAAAATTCAGAAAGAACACTGGTAGGCCAATGGACTGATTGATGGAGAAGGCAGAAACAACCTTGGGGAGGAAAGATGGATTCGTCCCAAGTGATACTCTGTCCTTGTGAAAGACCAAATAAGATCTTTTGATGCACAATGCCTGTAGCTCCAAAACCCACCTGGCTGACGTAATGGCTACCAAGAACAAGGATTTCCAAGACAAGAATTTCAGATCACACTTTGCTGTGGGATCAAAGGGGGGTTGAGTCAAAGACTGTAGAACTAACGTGAGGTTCCATGGCTCTATACGTTGTCTGACTGGGGGCCTGATGTGTGAAACTTCTTTGAGAAAAGTTTTACATAAATGTAGTGAGATGAGAGATGTACCATACAGCCCATTATGGTAATTCAAAATTGCAGCCAGATGTATTCGTATGGTAGAGGCTGCGGCACCCTCTTCAAAAAACTTAGACAACTATTGCAAAACCGCTGTGACTGGAGACAACTATGGATCTAGCATGTTATCTTTTGACAAGAGAGAGAACCTTTTCCATTTGTCTTGATACAGTCTTCTGGTGGATGGTTTATGAGAGCCCAGGATAATATCCCGAACAGGTGAGGTGAGATAAGCCTGTGTGACAATTAACTGAAGTGGAGAAACCAAGCTGTCAGCTTGAGAATGGACATATTTGAGTGGCTCAACCCTTGGGGGTGAGCAATCAGGTCTGGAAGAGGGTCCAGAATGCATGGCAGGTATAGCAGATGAGGCCGAAGGAAGGGGAACCAAACATATTGAGACCAAAAAGGGGCTATGAGGATTACTTTGCATTTCAACTGATGAGCTTTCTTTAGGAACTGTGGAATCAGAGGAATGGGGGGATAAGCATAAAGAAGTCCCGTGGGCCAATTGTGAATTAGAGCATCCCTCAAGGACTCCCCCTTTGGGGGGAATAGGACAAAATAGCTGCTGCACTTGTTGTTCGATGGAGAGGTGAAAAGATCGCAGCATGGCTGGCCCCAGTGGCTGAAAATGTCTGCCACCACATCGGTATTGATGGACCACATGTGGGGCAGGAGAATAAATCTGCTCAACTTGTCTGCAATCACATTGGAGCTCCCCGGGATATGCATTGCTGTCAGAAAGTGGTTGGAAGCTATCGCCCACTGCCAAATCATCATGGCCTCTCGACACAAGGGATAGGACTTGGTTCCTCCTTGCTTGTTGATATACCAGACTACTGACAGGTTGTCTGACTGAATTGCAATTGTCTCAGAAGGAAGAACCAGCTAGAATGCCTGCAATGCTAACAGCACCGCTCTCAGTTCTAAAATGCTGATATGCAGGTTGGCCTCCAAAGTGGACTATGTACCTTGGACTGTCTTTCCCTGGAAATGGCTCTCTCACCCAATAAGGGAAGCATCCGTGGTCACAATGGCCTTGCGCTGAGGGGACTGGAATGGGCAGCTCCAAAGTTCTGTATCTGGCTTCATCCACCAAGGAAGGTCCTGCTTGCAGGAGTTGGTTATCTGGATCTGGGAATGTAGAGGGTGGTGATCTGGGAATCACTGAGAAAAAAGAAGCCATTGGAGAATTCTCATGTGCAGCTTGGCAAGAGGCACTATCGGGATTGAAGCTGCCATGGATCCTAGGGCCTGAAGAACCTCTCTCACTGAGACTTTGTTTTGACAGAGTATCACCCAGAGTTGAAGCCTCAATCTCTGGACTCTGTGAGCTGGGAGCGACACCAGACAGGATTGGGTGTTGAAGACTGCTCCGATGAATTCTATCTGCTGGGTAGGGACCAGATTTGACTTCTCCCAGTGCAAAGTTTTCCCCAAAATTTACACCAGAGAAAGTGTGTATTGTAGGGCTGTTACCAGAAGATGCTTGATGGATGCAGTGAGGAGTCAATCGTCCAAATATGGAAATACCCAGAATCCTTGCAGTCTCAAGTGAGCTGTAACCACTGTCAAGCACTTTGTGAACACTCTGGGGGCTGTAGAGAGATGAAATGGCAGGGCACAAAACTGGTAATGATTGGCTCCTAGCTAGAAGCAAAGCAGACTCCTGGAGTGCTTGTCCATTCTGATGTGGTAACATGCATCCTGGAGATCTATCGAGCACATCCAATTGTCCTCCCTCAGAAAAGGGAGGATGGACTGAACTGTGACCATCCGGAATTTGGTTTGGGCGACAGACTTGTTCAAGTTGCTTAGATCCAGAATGAGTCTCCAGTCCCCTGTCTTTTTTGGCACCAAAAAGAATCTTGAGTAAAATCCGGATCCATATTGGACTGGTGGGACTTGTTGGATGACTCCTTTTTGGTATCGCTTTTCTATTTCTAAAGCTGCCTCTTCTCTCTGACTGGATGGAATGTCGGGAAGTTTTGTTGGACGTTTTGGATAAGAAATAAGGAGAATGGTGTAAGCTCTGGTAATTATACTCCGCACCCAATGATTGGTGGTAATAGAGTGCCAGGCAGGTTGGTGCAGAGAAATGACCTCCGACTACTTCCGGAGGCAAGCAATTGGCAGCTCTTAAGGAGCATTGGTAAGACTGTCCAGAGAAAGAATCTCTGGTGTTTTGGTTACGTGGCCCCCCTCTGCCTCTATATGGGTGTCTTCCAGAGTTGTTACCCCCTCTGCCTCTGGGGGTATCATCACTATGTGCAGCATGGTAAGGATCCTGAGATTTTTTGTGCCACATCTTCCTACTCCTCTGGTTCCTGGAAAAGAAGCGTTGAGTATTGGAAAAACAAAAGTCTATGGCAGATAGGGTCTCACTGTCCTGTTCACACCTGGCTAGCATGTCCTTCACTTTGGAACCAAAAAGGGAAGATGCTTTGATGGGAGCATTCAGAAAGGAAGACTTGAAGGGATCCATGAGGTCACAAATGTGCATCCAGGAATGGCACCTCATAACTATACCTGAACCCACAGCTCTAGCTGCCCCTTCAGTTGCATGTGAAAGCAACCACATGGTGGAGGAGTTGGAGATCAATTCCAGGGTAGCAAGCTGCGAGGCAACTTTGTCCCATACCTGGTCAGACATCTATGCTGCAAGTGTTCCAGAGAATTCTGAGATCAAGTCTTTTGGGAGCCTCATAAAATGTGCCAAATAGTTCAGGGACTGAATGGCAAAGGTTGTGATGCAAATACTGAAGAGCAGGAACACGATAAGAGAAAGCTTAAAATAAAATGATGATTTATTAAATCCAGGTAAAACGTAAGTGCTTTCAGCCAGAGCAATCTCCAGCCTTCATCAGACAAACAGCATAGGAGTGTATGTTAAAACTTTAAATAGTGTAACAAGAATTTACTTTGCCAATCAACATGAAGTGCATTTCCTAGTACACTGTTACCATAGGAACTTTAAAGCAGAAATACATTTGCAAAGAAAATTTTCCGAAATGTTATTTGTGTCCAAATGTAAAGATGATAATAAGAATGTGTTGAACCTAATTTTTAAACAATTACTGAGATGTTCCATGTGAAAATCCATAACTGTTATTTACTATGTATGGGATGTGCAAACAAATAAACAAACAAGTACTTGTTATTCCTTACGAAATATGTTCATTTGTACTACTAAATAAATTGATAATCCCCCTGATGTAAGAGCAAATGAGGGCAAATTCTCACATAAATATACATTTATAAATGTTGTAATAATCCCATGTCATGTGTGCAACTATTAGAGTGACAAATATGGAATAACTGAGTTGTAACTCGTAAATTGCATCATCGGTTATATGATAACCACTTGAGCACACATTTGATGGACAAATTATCATTAATACCAGGTGTGAGATGTGCCCTAGTCCGAACTTGCCACATAAGTTCATCGATCTCTAATTTAATTTGCCAAGGACCACCTCTAATTTCGGGAACCCTTTGCTGCACAATGGCAAAATTGAAAGTGTGACCAGTACATTCAATTGTATGTTTAGCTAAAGCGTTGTTAACATCATGTCTGCTTACAGCGTACATGTGTTCATAGATCCTGGTCCTAAATTTACGCTCCGTCTTACCAATGTAAAAAGCTTTGCATTGGTTACAGAGAGCGACGTAAACCACTGATTTAGAATCACAGTTGAAAAAGTTGTTGACCTTGTAAGTTCTATTGTTAATGGTAAATTGTGGTCCTACCTTGATGAATTTACACTGGGCACATGCACCACATTTGTGCATACCATGAGGTCGGTTCAAAATAAACCTGTTAGGTGGTCTTTCTAAAATGGCTTTAAGGTTTTGGCCCCTCCTGTAAGTTAGCTTGGGTCTTGTACCCAAAATGTTTGAAAGGGTATTGTCATGATTAATGACATCCCAATTTTTGTTGACAATTTCCCTGATTTTTTGAAAATCCAGGGAGAAAGTGTGTATAAAAGACACGGTGTAGTTGTCTTTTTCCAAACAGTTGTTACTAGATGGGCCTGATATGGTTGAAATTTCAGTGGTACTGGCATTCGCTTCTATTGTGAAAGTAGTAGAAAGAAGGGGTGTAAAATAGCCTTCCCTACGCTTGTTGGATACTTCTATAATAATGTTGTTGACTAAGTTTAGAGGGTAGCCTCTTGTCAAAAACATGTTCCTAAGTTTGTTGCATTCGGCACGAAAGTCATGGTCATCCGTGACCATGCGTGCCGCCCTAACTATCTGGCCCTTAATGACCGATCTTTTTTGATAGTACGGGTGGTTGCTGGAAAAATGCAACAAGCTATTAGAATATGTCGGCTTTCTGTAGATGATACTTTTTAGTCTACTCATATGTGTGTCCTTGACTAACATGATATCGAGATAGTTGATCTCGGTGTCTGCTACATTGAAGGTGAACTGTAGAAAGTCAGTCATGTTAGTCATCGTTTCGATGAATAATGGAATGAGCTCTTTCTCACCCTTCCAAATGCAAAAGATGTCATCCTGGTACCTTGTGTACCAGGAGACATGTTGCTGGAAAAGATGGTCCTTAAATAAGTGTTCAGCTTCCCAGAAGGCTAAGACAGCATTTGCGAATGAACCCCCGCAGGGCGAGCCCATGGCGACACCTGATGTTTGAAGGTAGAAGGTGTTCTCAAACATAAAGAAGTTGTTAGTTAAAACCAACTCCAAAAGTGTCTCACTTAGATGGATAATATTGTCTTCTACCTTCTTAGCAACCATGAATTCCCTAACCCAACTCAGTCCTGTTGCCTGCGGTATAACCATATACAGATCTTTAATGTCTATTGTGAGAAAAGTCATATCTGGACTGTATGTCACCTTACTAATGCCTTGCAAGAAGGACCAGGAATCCTTACAAATGTGTGCCTCCTGTTGTAAAAGAGGCTTGATGATACTATCAACGTATCTAGCACATGCGTAAGTGGCTGAGCCCCTCCCATCGATGATCGGCCTAAAAGGTGGTGCATGTAGTCGTTTGTGTAGTTTAGGTGTACCGAAAAGTGTTGGAATTTTTGGAGCTGGTATCAGTAAATACTTGTATGTATTTATGTCAATGATGCCTTCTAACAGAAGGTCGTACAAAGTGTTGTTGATTATTCTGTAAGCACCATGTATTTCATTAAGAGTAACCTCTTTGTAGACAGGTGTGTTAAGATGCTCCATCATGTATTCCACATATTTGTAATGGTCCATCAAAACCACTCCCCCTCCCTTGTCAGGTTTCATTACACGTATATTACAATCCCTCAATAAATGGAGAAAATCCCATTCCAGCATGGAGATGTTATTAGAATGCCTTTGGGTAGTGTAGATGACCTGGTTCTTGATTGCCCAAAGGTCGATCTCACAAATTTTTTCAAAAACTGCTAGAATGGGATGGAGTGGAGGGTTGTATGTGCTAGAGACCCTTAATGTGTTAAGTGTAGAGGTGTCATTACCAAGTAGAGAACTGAGATTAAGTTTTCTAACATAAATTTTCAAGCCTCTTTATCATCATCATGTTAGTCAAGGACACACATATGAGTAGACTAAAAAGTATCATCTACAGAAAGCCGACATATTCTAATAGCTTGTTGCATTTTTCCAGCAACCACCCGTACTATCAAAAAAGATCGGTCATTAAGGGCCAGATAGTTAGGGCGGCACGCATGGTCACGGATGACCATGACTTTCATGCCGAATGCAACAAACTTAGGAACATGTTTTTGACAAGAGGCTACCCTCTAAACTTAGTCAACAACATTATTACAGAAGTATCCAACAAGCGTAGGGAAGGCTATTTTACACCCCTTCTTTCTACTACTTTCACAATAGAAGCGAATGCCAGTACCACTGAAATTTCAACCATATCAGGCCCATCTAGTAACAACTGTTTGGAAAAAGACAACTACACCGTGTCTTTTATACACACTTTCTCCCTGGATTTTCAAAAAATCAGGGAAATTGTCAACAAAAATTGGGATGTCATTAATCATGACAATACCCTTTCAAACATTTTGGGTACAAGACCCAAGCTAACTTAGAGGAGGGGCCAAAACCTTAAAGCCATTTTAGAAAGACCACCTAACAGGTTTATTTCGAACCGACCTCATGGTATGCACAAAGGTGGTGCATGTGCCCAGTGTAAATTCATCAAGGTAGGACCACAATTTACCATTAACAATAGAACTTACAAGGTCAACAACTTTTTCAACTGTGATTCTAAATCAGTGGTTTACGTCGCTCTCTGTAACCAATGCAAAGCTTTTTACATTGGTAAGACGGAGCGTAAATTTAGGACCAGGATCTATGAACACATGTACGCTGTAAGCAGACATGATGTTAACAATGCTTTAGCTAAACATACAATTGAATGTACTGGTCACACTTTCAATTTTGCCATCGTGCAGCAAAGGGTTCCCGAAATTAGAGGTGGTCCTTGGCAAATTAAATTAGAGATCGACGAACTTATGTGGCAAGTTCGGACTAGGGCACATCTCACACCTGGTATTAACGATAATTTGTCCATCAAATGTGTGCTCAAGTGGTTATCATATAACTGATGATGCAATTTACGAGTTACAACTCAGTTATTCCATATTTGTCACTCTAATAGTTGCACACATGACATGGGATTATTACAACATTTATAAATGTATATTTATGTGAGAATTTGCCCTCATTTGCTCTTACATCAGGGGGATTATCAATTTATTTAGTAGTACAAATGAACATATTTCGTAAGGAATAACAAGTACTTGTTTGTTTATTTGTTTGCACATCCCATACATAGTAAATAACAGTTATGGATTTTCACATGGAACATCTCAGTAATTGTTTAAAAATTAGGTTCAACACATTCTTATTATCATCTTTACATTTGGACACAAATAACATTTTGGAAAATTTTCTTTGCAAATGTATTTCTGCTTTAAAGTTCCTATGGTAACAGTGTACTAGGAAATGCACTTCATGTTGATTGGCAAAGTAAATTCTTGTTACACTATTTAAAGTTTTAACATACACTCCTATGCTGTTTGTCTGATGAAGGCTGGAGATTGCTCTGGCTGAAAGCGCTTACGTTTTACCTGGATTTAATAAATCATCATTTTATTTTAAGCTTTCTCTTATCGTGTTCCTGCTCTTCATTTTTAATTTGTTCCTGTGGATTTTACTAGTTTATTTGTGCGTATCTTGCTGATGCAAATACTCACTTCCTCAATCTGTCCATGGCCCGGGACTCCCTGTTGGGCAGATGGACCTCAGGACTCTCTTCAGCCAGATCCTTTTTTGTGGCCACTGCCACCACCATAGCATCAACTGGTAGCCCTCTGGACCAGTGTGGGTTCTCCTTGGGAGGGGAAATAATTTTGTCAGGTCTCTGAGTGATCACCTCAATAAAGTCAGGGTTCTTCCATGCATGTTGCACCATGAGCTGGACTAGCTGGTCAGCAGGCGGGGTCACGCATGATGTAGATGGCCGAGCATGGAAAGCCTGCAGGAACAAAGACTCCTCAGGGGAAGGGTTGGAGGGCTTCCAGTCACCCCTCTGCTTTAACATTTCAAGGATGTCTCCAAAGGAGACATATTCAGGGGGTGACTGTGGGGACCCTTCTCCATCATTGTAATCTGTGTCTACTTTATAGACTCCTCAGGCAATTCAACATGCTTTTTCTTGCATGATCTCTTCCATGGGGGCTCTTCAGTGGGGGCTTGTGAGGAGGACTCAGAAGAGTGGGTACCCTGAACTGGGGTTTCCTGCGGCTTCCCTGCCTGGTGTCCTGGGGAGGTGGTCCATGCCAGCTGTAGCTCAGGGGGAGAAAACTGGGGTTCTGACATCGGCGAAATGCTTCTGGACGTGAGAGCCCTCTCCATCACACGGAAAGCAGGCCTGCCCGAAGAGGGATGGGAGCCCAGAACTGAGGACAAACTCAGAACTGGAGTCACACCCTGCTCTGTTGAACCCTCTCCCGAGGATGGAGCCTCAAGCTGGATTGGTGCAGATGAGGATACCAGCACCAAGGATGGAACCGAAGGACCACACAAAACCGTGCCCTGAACAGAGGAGCCTGCCACCTAATCACGAGATTGACGAAGGACCGGTTCAGCAAGAACTGAAGACCAAAGGGATAGACCCAGAGTCTCAGTGAGGTACACTACAGGTGCCGAGACGTGGGGTTCTGAGAAGGATGTCGGAGCAGAAGGCTTCAGAACCGGGATGGTCAAAGGAGGAGAATAGGATGGAGTCCCTGGAGAGGTCAACTCAAGTCTTGCCAGAGGATGGGTCTTGGAAGGCATGGGTATCCCCCTGGTGGCCAACAGCTGAGCCACAAGATGCACCACATCAAGTTCTGAAAGGTTACTGGTGGATCTAGTGGATACTCCGGATGGGGAGTTAGGTCGATCTAAGAATGGGCTATATACTTGACCTAAGAATGGGTCTATGGATGGAGAGTATCAGGTATGTGGTGCGTGATCTGCTGGAACTGATGTCTTGAGTTAGAGACAGGAAGTAGTGGGGTCAAATCCAGTGTTGCTGTAATAGAGTTCAGTGCTGAAGGGACACTCGGAGATGAAACGGGAGGTTTAATCATCACTGCAGAGATAGGCATCGAAGGCATGTACTGTGCCAAAATGGCCACAGGTGCTGAAGTCATAGCAGGAGAGGTGAGGTCTATAGTCAGTGCTGGAGATAGTATAAGAGCCGGCGATGAAGCTGGCACCGATATACAATATTCAAAGTGCTTGGAGCAGACGAGGATGGTGCCGAGGAGGCAGATTCATGCTCCGATGATAACTTTTGAATTTTTGGTTTCACAGACTTACCCTGGTCACCCAAGGGTGAAGAGGGAACTGAATGGTACCTTTTCTTAACTTTCGTATGAGGGGTTGAGACCTCCATCACAGAAAGGGCCTATGAAAATGGAGATTTAAGTAGTCCTTCAAAATTAGTTTATTCTTGCGCTCATTCAGAGTGCATTGGCTGAAACTTTGGCAAATCCCACAAGGAGGCTGCACTGAAAGGTGGGGCACCCCCAAACAATAAATACAATCATTGTGAGAGTCACTATTAGGTTGTTTACCATTACATGAGGTACAGTGTTTGAAACCCGATGTACCATTCTTATCTGACATCTTGAGAAGTAAACACAATTCAAAACTTCAGAAAGAATGAAACTCTAATTTCCTAAGACAGAAAAGATTTAAACACACACAGCAAATATCAACAAATCCAATATCAAAAACACACCAACTAAAGTAGAAAGAACAGGGAAGGAATACCATAAGGGTAAAGACAAAAAGGGCCGTACCAGCAAATGGTACTGAAAAAGGTTACCAATGGGTAGAAATAGAGAGAAATATAACTAAAACTACTGAATTTGACAGGAAAAGAACTATAGCTCACAATTTTTTAAAATCAAACAAGTTTTTTATACAAATATCAAAAAAGTTTCCACTTAGCTGAGAGCTCGGCTGAAGTGCGGCTTTACAGCTATGTGACAAACGAGATCTGAGGTAACAGGGAGAACGGCATTGTGGGTAGAAGCTTAGCTCAAGAGTTTTTGGCTGGCTCGAGCTTGGTAATAAGATGACTCGGTTCTGAGGGCTCAGAATTGGACCCTATCAGTGATGAATGGAAAGAAGATTAACAACATCAGATCTAACCTTTCCCTCACAGCAAATTGTGTCAGAGTCTTGTGAAGCTTTTCCAGTAAAGCTTTGAAATGTTTTATTTTACACCTTAAATTGAAGGTTTAGTTTCTAGCTCCATCCCTTACTTTAAAAATAATTAACCTTAACTGACTTCATCCAAAGTATGTGTAACTCCTTAATTGACCTCTTCTAATGTGTGACTCACAAGAGACAAAGCTGTGGTCTCTTTCCAAGTTCTAATATGCAATTCAAAGCAGAATACAAGTAAAACACTATGTAAAGAAAACAAATCACAGTATACAAAATAGAAAAATCAATAAAGTAATACAAAATACAAGAAATCAAAAGCAAATGAACCTTTACCTCAAAGAAGGTTGTGTCACAGTCTTGAGCAGCTGTTCCAGTAAAGCTTTGAAATGATTTATTTTACCCTTAAATAGAAGGTTTAGTTCCTAGCTCCACCAATCAGTTCACAGGCAGTTAACCTTAACAGACTTTTTCTTGCTTCTGTGTGACTCCTTAATTGACCTGTTCTAATATTTTACTCACAAGAGACACAGCTGTGAACGCTCTCTCCAAGCTTTAGTATGCAATTCAAAACAAATTACATGTAAAACACAGTGTAAAGAAACAAATCACAGTATACAGAACAGAACAGAAAAGGTTCGTAGGTTTAGAGGTTCATAGGTAGGTACTAGGCTATTGGTCCTAGGGCCTATATAAGCCTAGCCAAATGGTACCCTGGATTTTGCACCCAATAAAATTATTTTCCTGTGCCCCTCTCAAACAGAGCCACAGAAGTGATCCCCGGGGTGAATTTCCTATTGCCCATCCAATCATCAAGAGTTTACTTGAAGAGTGCTAATGAGGGGCTTTGTTTGATATAGATAGATAGTTTGTTCCAGAGTATGGGAAGTCTCAGGGACAGGAATCTATCCCTCCGGCATGTTCTGTTTATTGTGGTGACAAGGTTTAGGTCCCTAGAGCGTGTAGCTCAGAGGGATTGGGATTTCTTTACATAGAGCGTGTCCAACAGCTCTGGGTTTGACATAGCTTTGTATGTTAGGCAGAGATCGCCTCTGAGCAGGTGATATGCGACAGAGTAAAGCTGGAGTTTTTTGAGACAGTCTGCATAGGGCATCTGTTTGAGGCTGGTAATCCTCTTTGTGATGTATTTCTGTGGCCTTTCCAGTTTTTGTAGATGTCTTGTGAGGTACATACCGAAAGGGGCGTTGTACTCTATAATGGGTCTAATGAGTGATGAGTAGAGGGGAACAATGACTTTTTTTTTCCTGGATGAGAAACCTTTTGTGATGGGGTGTGCCACATAGAAGGATTTCCTGACTACTGTGGTGATGTGATTATCAAAGGAGAGACTACTGTCCACCTGTGTCCCAAGGTCTCTTATTACACTTTTGGTGTTAAGTAGACTACTGCCTATGTGGTAGTTCATGGGTACAGAGTTTTTACCAAAAGGGATAACAATGCACTTTTTGGCATTGATCTTGAGGCCATGGCTTTGACACCAGGCATCTGTCTCAGTAAGGCCCTTTTGTAGGATGTCCACATCATTAGGAGTTTTGATTATGGCTCCTAGTTTGCAGTCATCTGCGAACTTTGTTAGCCAAAGACCTTCTGTGTTAGCCTGTATTTCAGAGAAGTAGATACCAAACAGGAGAGGACCAAGGACTGAACCCTGTGGTACTCCACTTGTCACTGGTCTGAAGTTGAATTTAGAGTCTGCTACCTTCACAGTATTGGTTCTGTCAGTGAGCCAGTTGGCAACCCATCTTGTGACACAGGGATTTATACCTAGTTTAGTGAGTTTGTCTATAATTCCAGAGTGGGGGATGGTGTTGAAAGCCTTGGCGAGAGCTAGATAGGCTGTGTGAACCACCTTACCCTCATCTATGGCTTTGGTGACTGCTGCAAAGAAGCCTATCAGGTTTAGGAGACATGATCTGCCTTTTACAAACCCAAACTGGGTAGGGTCCAGAGTTTGGAGATTACCATTATCATTGTTTATAAGTTCCATGATGATACGCTCCATAGTCTTGCAGACCAGGCTCATCAAGCTAATGGGGTGGTAGTTCCCGGGGTCTGTGGTGGCTCCCCCTTTGTGGAGTGGGATAACCATTGCTGTGCACCATTCAGTGGGCACAAAGCCTGAGGTGAGGCTATGATTAACATGGTACTTAGGTGGTGTACCAGTTCGTTCTGTAGTTCATGTAGAACACAGCCTGGGATGTTGTCAGGTCCCATGGATGCTGTGTTCTTGGCTTTGGAGAGTGTGTTTTGTACCTGTGCAGCCATGATTACAGGTACTTTGCATTCTTCCAGTATAGAGATGGGCCCTTTAGGGGATGAGAGAGGGGTAAAGTTAGCACTGAACCTAACTGCCAGGATGTTGGCAATATCAGTTGGTTCTGTATATTTAGTGCCATTGTGCTGTAACTCAGAGCAGATCTGAGTGTTGCCATTGAGATTCTTGACATAGCTATAGAATGCTTTGTGGTTGTCTTTAGAATCAGTGGCTATTTTGTTTTCATAACTAGCTTTGGAGGATTTTATGAAGGATCTCAGCTTCTTACTGAGGCTGACCATGGAGTTCCTCCAATCATGGGATTTTACTCTTTTTTGCAACAGTTTCTTTCTTCTGTTGTAGTTTGTTTATATGGACCACTAGATTGGCTTCCGTTTTTTGGAGTATAGCATCTTGGTTCTGTTAGGGATTGCACGATCCATGCACTCGTGTAAGTGCTTATAAAGTGCAATTGTATAGGATTCAGCAGTCGTATCTCTATTGTCCGTCAGCATGGGTATCGTGAAGTTTGCCACTTCTGTCTTAAGAAGCGTGAAGTTGGCTTTGGAGAAATGTTTTACGGTGGTTTCCCTAATGCGGGGTGGGATGTGGATTTCTAGTGTGATTTTCTTGTGGTCAGATCTGACCAATGAGGAATTGACCTCTGGTGTGGAACACCAGTTGCCCATGTTGGTAATGACCAGGTCTAGGATATTGCTGCCCCTGGTGGGGGTGTGGATAAGTTGATCCAAGGCATTGGAATTTATGAATTCCAGAAAACATTGAGCACAAGAGTTGGTACACGAGTAGTTTTCCCAGTTAATAGTGGGGTAGCTGAAATTGCCCATTATTAGGGTGTTAGGTTGTACCCTAATATTTTCCAGTGTATCAAAAAATGAGGAGTGGGAATCCTGGGGCATGGTGGGGGATCTGTAGAAAGCTACAATTTGCATTGTGGTCTTGCCCAGAGTTAGTTGCACTTGGTTAATTTCAGATGCATTATGCTGAGCAACTAGCCTGGAGGTGTGGATATCCTTAATGAATATGGACATGCCTCCGCCTGTAGTGCTTCAGTCCCGGTTAGGTGGCTGAAAGGTGTGGTATGAATTATAGCCTGGTAATGCAGGGGTGCTCACTGGAGCCTTGAACCAGGTCTCTGTCACTGCACAGATGTCGATGTTCTCCATTTTAAGGAGTGCCTAGAGTGAGTGCATTTTGAGGTTTAGACTTCTAGCATTAAGTAGCATTACCCTCAGATTTTGCTTGCTTGTACCTGTTACGGTGGTGAATTTGTCATTTGAATCTTGCCTAAAAATGGCACTATAGGGGTGGCAAGAGCCTTAGCCAGTATCCCGAATCCCAAGGGAGACAGGTGCAGGCCATCTCTGGCAAAGCATCGTGGTTTGTCGATCATGTCATCCCAGGCAGACAGATACTGGATCCCCTTAGAATTACACCAGAAGCTTAGCCAATTATTAAAGTCAATCATTTTGTCCTTGTACTGTAGTATCATTCTGGGTGATGGCAGGATGTTACTCAGGGCTAGGGTCATACCCGCCTGGGCTACAAGATCAGAAAGCTCCTCCATGTCTCTTTTCATGTAGTCTAGGGAGGTACGTCTCAGGTCATTCACACCAACATGGACAATGACAGAGTCAAATTTGTACTTGCTGTGGAATGCCCTGAGTGCATGTGTTATGTGGCGAATCCTGGCACCTGACAGGCAGCTGACAGTAACTTTCTCCTTGTTTAGCCTGGTGAGTGGAACATCAGTGTGCCTGACTATAGCGTCACCTATGACTAGAGTGTTGGGTATGTTGTTATGCCTTATAGGCTGTGGTTTAGTGGCACACTGAGTTTGTGGGCTATGTGTCATTTGGGTTGTGTTGAGGAGTGGAGGTTGCTTGCGTTTCTGCTTTGGAGGTCCCTGTTGCTTGGGTAGATTTTTTTTGAGAACCTCTGTGAATGTAGGAGTGTGTTTTGTGTTTCTATGTGTGTGTTTTGGTGGTGTAGGTTTTGAGGGACTATGTGATGAGTGTGGTGTGGTGCAAGTGTTTACCTTCTCCTCTTGACTGTCTAGTCCAGTCTTGGGTGAAGAGATCTTTGCTTCCAGTTTGGTTATATAAGTGCATCTCTCACAGGTTGTAGTGCTGGGTGGTAGGAGGAGAATGTTGTCTGTGTACAAGAGGCAATTGCTGCATTGCCCCAAGATTCCCAGATTCATCAGGTAGACAGGAGAAAACACTGGGAGCTGACCCTTAGACATGCCTGGATAGGTGCTTATTTATTAAGTACTAAAAACTGTTTTCCTCTAGACAATTGAGGAAAGTTGAGTGCTGTAGTAATTTGTAGCTTATTTAGTGCTTACAATGAGTTCTGAACAAGTACTGAGCTCAAAGAAACAGATTTGAGTACTGAAACTAGAAAACTGGCTAGTTCTAAGAAACAAAATTAAGCTAGAAGGCTTCACTCCAACACAGAAAGAATTGAGGGCTCAGAAGCTTACAAACAGTCCTGGATATAGCAAATCTGTATCTGGATTACACAACTTCTAGGAAAGGCAGAAAACAAGCTTAGAAAATATTTTTTGAAGGTTTAGTTCCTAGCTCCACCCCTCATTTCACAGGTAAGTTTTCATTAAAGTAATACAAAAAACAAGAAATCAAAAGTAAACTAACCTTTACCTCACAGCAATTTGTGTCAGAGTCTTGTTGAGCTTTTCTAGTAGCACATTGACATGTTTTACTTTGCCCCTTAAATAGAAGGTTTAATTCTTACCTTCAGTCCTCAGTTCATTGATAATTAGTCTTAACTGACTTCTTCTGACTTCTGTTTGACTCCTTAATTGACTTCTCCTAATGTGTGACTCATAAGAGACACAGCTGTCATTTCCTTCCAAGTTTTAATATGCAATTCAAAACAGAATTCAACTAAACATGGTGTAAAGAAAACAAATCACACTATGCAAAATAGAACAAGTCAATAAAATAATAGAAAATAGAAAAAAAATCAAAAGAAAACTATCCCTTTACTCAGAGCACCACGTGTTAGAGTCTTGGGGAGCTTTTCCACTAAATCTTTGAAATGTTTTATTTTACCCCTTAAACTAAAGGTTTAGTTCCTAGCTCCACCTCTCAGTTCACAGGTAATTGACCTTAACTGACTTCATCTGACTTCTGTGTGACTATTTAATTGACCTGTTCTAATATGTGACTCACAAGAGATACAGCTTTGCTGTCTTTCCAACTTTTAATATGCAATTCAAGCAAAATACAAGCAAAACAGATTGTAAAGAAAACAAGTCACAGCAAAGAAAATAGAACAAAACAAATAATTAAAAATATAAGAAATCAAAAGTAATCTAACATTTCCTGCACAGCAGTTTGTGTCAGAGTCTTGGTGAGCTTTTCCCGTAAACCTTTGAAATGTTTTATTTACCCCTTTAAATTGAAGGTTTTGTTACTAGAGCCACCCCTCAATTCACAGATAATTAACCATACATGACTTCTGACTTTTGTGTGACTCTTTAATTGACTTTCTCTAATGTGTGACTGACAAGAGAAACAGCTGCGGCCTCTTCCCAAGTTTTGATATCCAATTCAAAGCAGAACACAAGTAAAGCACAGTGTAAAGAAAACATATCACAGTACACAAAACACAAGGCAATAAAGTAGTATTAAATACACTAAATCAAAAGGAAACTAACCTTTCCTTCACAAGTTGTTTCAGACTCTTGTGAAGCTTTTCCAGTAAAGTTTTGAAATGTTTTATTTTACAACTTAAATTGAATGTTTAGTTCCTAGCACCACCACTCAGTTCACAAATAATTAACCTTAACTGACTTCATCTGACTTATGTGTGGCTCCTTCATAAACCTCATGTAATGTGTGACTCACATGAGACACAGCTTTGGTCTCTTTCCAAGTTATATGCAATTTAAAGCAGAATCCAAGTAAAACACAATGTAAGAAAACAAATCACAATATACACAACAGAACATGACAATAAAGTAATACAAAATACAATAAATCAAAATCAAACTGATATTTCTGTCACAGCAAGTTGTGCCAGAGTCTTGTGGAGCTTTCCTAATAAAGCTTTGAAATGTTTTATTTTACCCATAAAACAGAAGGTTTACTTCCTAGCTCCACCCCTCTTTTCACAAACAATGAAGCTTAACCGACTTGTTCTCACTTCTGTGTGACTCCTTAACTGATCTGTTCTAATGATTGACTCACAACAGACACAGATGAGGTCTCTCTCCAAGTTTTAATATGCAACTCAAAGCAGAATACAAGTAAAACTTAGTGCAAAGAAAACAAATCATAGTTTATAGAATTCTACAAGGCAATAAAGTAATACAAAATACAAGACATGAAAAGTAAACTAACATTTCCCTCACAGCAATTTGGATCAGAGGCTTGGGGAGCTTTTCCAGTCAAGCTCTGAAATGTTTTATTATAACGCTTAAATGAAAGGTTTAACCCCTAGCTCAACCCCTCAGTTCACAGATAACCTTAACTGTCTTCTTCTGACTTCTGTGTTACCCCTTAATTGATGTGTTGAAATGTCTCACTCACAGGAGACACAGCTGTGGTCACTTTCCAAAGTCCAATATGCAATTCAAAGGAGACTACAAGTAAACATGGTGCAATGAATATAAATCACAGTATACAAAATACAACAAGTTAATAAAGTAATAAAAAATACAAGAAATCAAGAGCAAACTACCCCTTCCCTCAGAGCACCTTGTGTAAGATTCTTGAGGAGATTTTCCAATAAACCTTTGAAATGTTTTAATGTACCCATTAAATTGAAGATTTGGCCCCAAGCTCCATTGCTCAGTTCACATATATAAACCATAACTGACTTCTTCTGAATTCTGTGTTACTCCTTATTCGACCTGTTGTAAGGAGACATAGCTGTGATCACTTTCCAAATTTTAATACGCAATTCAAAGGAGAATACAAGTAATCATGGTGCAAAGAAATCAAATCACAGTATACAAAATACAAGTAAATAATGTAATACAAAATTCAGGAAATCAAGAGCAGACTATCCTTTCTCACAGCACCTTGTGTAAGAGTGTTGGGGAGCTTTTCAAATAAACCTTTGAAATGTGTTATTTTACCCCTTAAATAGAAGGTTTTAATCCCTAGCTCCACCCATCAGTTCTCAAATAATTAAACTTAACTGTCTTCTTCTGACTTCTGTGTTACTCCTTAATTCACCTGTTCTAATGTGTCACTCACAAAAGACACAGCTGTGGTCACGTTCCTTTCCAAATTTTAATATACAATTCAAATCGGAATACAAGTAAACATGGTGTGAAGAAAATAGATGACATTATATAGAATAGAACAAGGCAATAAAGTAATAAAAATACAAGAAATCAAAATCAAACTAACCTTCCCATCAGAGTAACTTGTATCTGTGTCTTGGGGAGCTTTTCCAGTAAACCTTTGAAATGTTCTATTTTATCCCTTAAATTGAAGGTTTAGTTCCTAGACCCACCACTCAGATCACACATAATTAACCATAACTGACTTCTTCTGACTTCTGTGTGACTCTTTAATTTACCTGCTCTAATGTGTGACTTACAACAGAAATAGCTGTGACCTCTTCCCAAGTTCTGATATCCAATACAAAGCAGAACACAAGTAAAGCACAGTGTAAAAAAAAACAAATCACAGTACACAAAAAAGCAAGGCAAGAAAGTCGTATTAAATACACTAAATCAAAAGAAAACTAACCTTTCCCTCATAAGTTGTGTCAGACTCTTGTGAAGCTTTTCCAGTAAAGTTTTGAAATGTTTTATTTTACAACTTAAATTGAAGGTTTAGTTCCCAGCTCCACCACTCAATTCACAAATAATTAACCTTAACTGACTTCATCTGACTTATGTGTGACTCCTTAATTAACCTGTTGTAATGTGTGACTCACATGAAACACAGCTTTGGTCTCTTTCCAAGTTACAATATGCAATTTAAAGCAGAATACAAGTAAAACACAATGTAAGATAACAAATCACAATATACAGAACAGAAGATGGCAATAAAGTAATACAAAATACAAGAAATCAAAAGCAAACTAACCTTTCTGTCACAGCAAGTTGTGCCAGAGTCTTGTGGAGCTTTGCTAAATAAAGCTTTGAATTTTTTTATTTTACCCATAAAACAGAATGTTTAGTTTCTAGCTCCACCCCTCTTTTCACAGACAATTAAGTTTAACTGACTTGTTCTCACTTCTGTGTGACTGCTTAATTGACCTGTTCTAATTATTGACTCACAAGAGACATGGCTGTGGTCTCTCTCTCCAAGTTTCAATATGCAACTCAAAGCAGAATGCAAGTAAAACTAAGTGCAAAGAAAACAAATCACAGTATATAGAATTCTACAAGGCAATAAAGTAATGCAAAATACAAGAAATGAAAAGTAAACTAACCTTTCCCTCACAGCAATTTGGGTCAGAGGCTTGGGGAGCTTTTCCACTCAAGCTTTGAAATGTTTTATTATAACCCTTAAATAAAAGGTTTAATCCCTAGCTCAACCCCTCAGTTCACAGATAACCTTAACTGTCTTCCTCTGACTTCTGTGTTACCTTTAATTGATGGTTGAAATGTCTGACTCACAGAAGACACAGCTGTGGTCACTTTTCAAATTTCAATATCAATTCTGAGGGGAATACAAGTAAACATGGTGCAAAGAATAAAAATCACAGTACAAAATACAACAAGTTAATAAAGTAATACAAAATACAAGAAATCAAGAGCAAACTACCCCTTCCCTCAAAGCACCTTGTGTAAGATTCTTGAGGAGCTTTTCCAATAAACCTTTGAAATGTTTTATTTTACCCATTAAACTGAAGATTTAGTTCCAAGCTCCATCGCTCAGTTCACATATATAAACCATAACTGACTTCTCCGGAATTCTGTGTTTCTCCTTAATCAACCTATTGCAAGGAGACATAGCTGTGATCACTTTCCAAATTGTAATATGCAATTTAAAGGAGAATACAAGTAATCACGGTGCAAAGAAAACAAATCACAGTATATAAAATACAAGCTAATAAAGTTATACAAAACACAGGAAATCAAGAGCAGACTATAATTTCTCACAGTACCATGTGTAAGAGTGTTGGGGAGCTTTTCCAATAAACCTTTGAAATGTTTTATTTTACCCCTTAAATAGAAGGTTTAATCCCTTGCTCCACCCATCAGTTCATAAATACTTAAACAATTCAAATCAGAATTCAAGTAAACATGGTATGAAGAAAACAAATGACATTATATAGAATAGAACAAGGCAATAAAGTAATAAAAATACAAGAAATCAAAAGCAAAGTAACCTTCCCATCAGAGTAACTTGTGTCTGAGTCTTGGGGAGCTTTTCCAGTAAACCTTTGATATGTTTTATTTTACCCCTTAAATTGAAGATTTAGTTCCTAGATCCACCGCTCAGGTCACACATAATTAACCATAACTGACTTCTTCTGACTTCTGTGTGACTCTTTAATTGACCTGCTCTAATGTGTGACTTTCAAGAGAAACAGCTGTGGCCTCTTGCCAAGTTTTGATATCCAATTCAAAGCAGAACACAAGTAATGCACAGTGTAAAGAAAACAAACCACAGTACACAAGAAAGCAAGGCAATAAAGTAGTATTAAATACACTAAATCAAAAGAAAATGAACCTTTCCCTCGCATGTCGTGTCAGACTCTTGTGAAGCTTTTTCAGTAAAGTTTTGAAATGTTTTATTTTACTACTTAAATTGAAGGTTTAGTTCCTAGCTCCACCACTCAGTTCACAAATAATTAACCTTAACTGACTTCATCCAACTTATGTGCAACTCCTTAATTAACATGTTGTAATGTGTGACTCACATGAAACACAGCTTTGGTCTCTTTCCAAGTTATAATATGCAATTTAAAGCAGAATACAAGTAAAACACAATATAAAGGAAAACAAATCATAATATACAAAACAGAAAATGGCAATAAAGTAATACAAAATACAAGAAATCAAAAGTAAACTAACCTTTCTGTCACAGCAAGTTGTGCCAGAGTCTTGCAGAGCTTTCCTGATAAAGCTTTGAAATGTTTTATTTTACCCATAAAACAGAAGGCTTAGTTCCTAGCTCCACCCCTCTTTTCACAGACAATGACGTTTAGCTGACTTGTTCTCACTTCTGTGTGACTCATTAATTAATCTGTTCTAATTATTGACTCACAAGAGACACAGCTGTGGTCTCTCTCCAAGTTTCAATATGCAACTCAAAGCAGAATATAAGTAAAACTTAGTGCAAAGAAAACAAATCACAGTATATAGAATTCTACAAGGCAATAAAGTAATACAAAATACAAGAAATGAAAAGTAAACTAACTTTTCCCTCACAGCAATTTGGGTCAGAGGCTTGGGGAGCTTTTCCAGTCAAGCTTTGAAATGTTTTATTTTAACCCTTAAATAAAAGGTTTAATCCCTAGCTCAACCCCCCCAGTTCACAGATAACCTTAACTGTCTTCTTCTGGAGCTCTTCAAGAGCAAACTACCCTTTTCCTCACAGCACCTTATGTGAGATTCTTGAGGAGCTTTTCCAATAAACATTTGAAATGTTTTATTTTTACCCATTAAATTGAAGATTTAGTTCCAAGCTTCGTCGCTCAGTTCACATATATAAACCATAACTGACTTTTTTGGAATTCTGTGTTACTCCTTAATCGACCTGTTGTAAGGAGACACAGCTGTGAGCAACTTGTGTCTGAGTCTTGGGGAGGTTTTCCAGTAAATCTTTGAAGTGTTTTATTTTACCCTTTAAAGTGAAGGTTTAGTTCCTAGATCCACCGCTCAGGTCACACATAATTAACCATAACTAACTTCTTCTGACTTCTGTGTGACTCTTTAATTGATCTGCTGTAATGTCTGACTTACAACAGAAACAGCTGTGGCATCTACACAAGTTTTGATATCCAATTCAAAGCAGAACACAACTAAAACACACTGTAAAGAAAACAAATGACAGAATACAAAAACAATGCAACAAAGTAATGTTAAAAACAAGAAATCAGAAGAAAACTAACCTTTTCTTCAGAGCAAGTTGCATCACAGTCTTATGAAGCTTTTCCAGTAAAACTTTGAAATGTTTTATTTTACTCCTTAAATTGAAGGTTTTAATTCTGACTTATGTGTGACTCCTTAATTGATTTGTTCTAATGTGTGACTCACAAGAGACACAGCTGTGGTCTCTTTCCAAGTTCTAATATGCAATTCAAAGCAGTAAAAAAGTAAAACATAGTGTAAAGAAAACAAATCACATTATACAAAATAGTAAAAGCACTAAAGTAATACAAAATACAATAAATCAAAAGCAAACTAACTTTTACCTCAAACCAGGTTGTGTCAGCGTCTTGGGAGGCTGTCCCAGTAAAGCTTTGAAATGTTTTATTTTACCCCTTAAATAGAAGGTTTAATTCATATCTTCACCAATTAGTTCACGGCAATTAACCTTAACTGACAATTAATTAACCTAAATTGACTTCATCTGACTTATGTGTGACACCTTAATTGATTTATTTTGTGTGACTCACAAGAGACAGAGCTTTGGTCTCTTTCCAAGTTATAATATGTAATTCAAAGCAGAATACAGGTAAAACATGGTGCAAGAAAACAAATCACAATATACAAAGAAGAAAATGGCAATAAAGTAATACAAAATACAAGAAAGCAAAGGCAAACTAACCTTTCTGTCACAGCAAGTTGTGTCAGTCTTGTGGAGTCTTGTGGAGCTTTCGCAGTAAAGCTTTGAAATGTTTTATTTAACTCATAAAATTGAAGGTTTAGTTCCTAGCTCCAACCCTCTCTTCACAGACAATTAAGCTTAACTGACTTGTTCTCACTTCTGTGTGACTCCTTCACTGAACTGTTCTAAAGACTGACTCACAAGACAGACAGCTGTGGCCTCTCTCCAAGTTTTAATATGCAATGCAAAGCAGAATACAATTAAAACATAGTGTAAAGAAAACAAATCACAGTCTATAGAATAATACAAGAGAATAAAGTAATGCAAAACACAAGAAATAAAAAGTAGACTAATCTTTCCCTCACAGCAATTTTTGTCAGAGGCTTAGGGAACTTTTCCAGTCAAGCTTTGAAATGTTTTATTTTACCCCTTAAATAGGTTTAATGCCTAGCTCAACCCTTCACTTCACAGATAATTCAGCTTAACTCTTGTCTTCTGACTTCCTAATTGACCTGTTGTAATGTCTCACTCACAAGAGACACAGGTGTGGTCACTTTCCAAATTTGAATATGCAATTCAAAGGAGAATACAAGTAAACACATTACAAAAAAATCAAATCAGAGTATACAAAATACAACAAGTTAATAAAGTAATAGAAATTACAAGAAATCAATAGCATACTATCCTTTCCTCACAGAACCTTGCATAAGAGTCTTGGGGAGCTTTTCCCATAAACATTTGAAATTTTTCATTTTACCCCTTAAATAAGTTTAATCTTTAGCTCCACCCATCAGTTCATAGATAATTAACCTGAACTGTCTTCTTCAGACTTCTGTATTACTCCTTAATTGACCTATTCTAATGTGTCACTCACAGGAAACACAGCTGTGGTCACCTTCCAAATTTTAATATGCAATTCAAATGAGAATACAAGTAAACATGGTGTAAAGAAAACAAATTACATTATATAGAACAGAACAAGGCAATAAAGTAGTAAAAATACAAAAAATGAAAAGAAAACTAACCTTCAGATCAGAGCAGCTTGTGCAAGAGTCTTGGGGAGCTTTTCCAGTAAAACTTTGAAATGTTTTATTTTACCTTTAAATTGAAGGTTTAGTTCCTAGATCCACCACTCAGTCCACACATAATTTACCATAACTGACTTCTTCTGACTTCTGCGTGTCTCTTTACCTGCTGTGATGTGTGATTTACCTCAGAAACAGCTGTCACCTCTTCCCAAGTTTTGATATACAATTCAAAGTAGAACACAAGTAAAACACAGTGTAAAAAAAACAAAACACAATATACAAAAACAAGGCAATAAATTAATATTAAATACAAGAACTCAAGAAAACAAACCTTTCTTTCAGAACAAGTTGCATCAGAGTCTTGTGAAGTGTTTCCAATAAAGCTTTGAAATGTTTTATTTTACCCCTTAAATTGAAGGTTTAATTCCTAGCTCCACCCCTTAGTTCACAAATAATTAACTTTAATTGACTTCATCTGACTTATGTGTGAGTCCTTAACTAATCTATTCTAATGTGTGACTCACAAGAGGCACAGCTTTGGTCTCTTTTCAAGTTATAATATGCAATTCAAAGGAGAATACATTTAAAGCACAATGTAAGAAAATAAATGACAATATACAAAACTTAACATGGCAATAAAGTAATACAAAATACAAGAAATCAAAAGCAAACTAACCTTTCTGTCACAGCAAGTTGTGTCAGAGTCTTGTGGAGCTTTGCCAGTAAAGCTTTGAAATGTTTTATTTTACCCATAAAATAGAAGATTAATTCCTAGCTCCACCCATCTCTTCACAGACAGTTAAGCTTAATTTACTTGTTGTCACTTCTTTGTGACTCCTTAATTGACCTGCTCTAATGATTGACTCACAAGACCCACAACTGCGGTCTCTCTCCAAGTTTTAATATGCAACTCAAAGCAGAATGCAATTAAAACATAGTGTAAAGAAAACAAATCACAGTATATAGAATAGTACAAGGCAATAAAGTAATACAAAATACAAGAAATAAAAAGTAGACTAATCTTTCCCTTACAGCAATTTGTGTCAGAGGCTTGGGGAGCTTTTCCAGTCAAGCTTTGAAATGTTTTATTTTATCCCTTAAATAAAAGGTTTAATTCCTAGATCAAACCCTCAGTTCACAGATAATTAACTCTCTTCTTCTGACTTCTATGTTACTCCCTAATTGACCTGTTGTAATATCTCTCACTCACAGGCAACACAGCTGTGGAAACTTTCCAAATTTTAATATGCAGTTCAATAGAAGTAAACACATTGCGAACAAAGCAAATCACAGTATACAAAATACAACTTAATAAAGTAATACAAATTACAAGAAATAAAGAGCAGACTATCCTTTCCTCACAGCACCTTGTGTAAGAGTCTTGCATAGCTTTTCCCATAAACCTTTGACATTTTTCATTTCACGCCTTAAATAGAAGGTTTAATTCTTAGCTCCACCCATCAGTTCACAGATAATTAAATTTAACTGTCTTCTGTGTTACTCCTTAATTGACCTGTTCTAATGTGTCGATCAAAGGAGACACAGTTGTGGGTCACTTTCCTTCCAAATTTTAATATGCAATTCAAAGGAGAATACAAGTAAACATGGTGCAAACAAAGTAAATCAGAGTATGCAAAATACAACAAGTTAATAGAGTAATACAAAATACAAGAAATCAAAAACAGACTATCCTTTCCTTTCAGCACCTTGTATAAGAGCCTTGGGGAGCTTTTCCTTAAACCTTTGAAATTTTTCATTTTACAAGTTAAGTAGAATGCTTAATTCTTAGCTCCACCCATCAGTTCATAGATATATAACCTGAACTGTCTTCTTCTGACTTTTCCGTTACTCCTTAATTGACCTGTTCTAATGTGTCACTCACAGGAGACACAGCTGTGGTCACTTTCCAAATTTGAATATGCAATTCAAAGGAGAATACAAGTAAACATGGTGTAAAGAAAACAAATCACATTGTATAGAACAGAGCAAGGCAATAGTAATAAAAAATACAGGAAATCAAAAGAAAACTAAGCTTCAGATCAGAGCAACTTGTGTAACAGTCTTGGGGAGCTTTTCCAGTAAACCTTTGAAATGTTTTATTTTACCCCTTAAATAGAAGGTTTAATTCCTATCTTCACCAATTAGTTCACTGCAATTAACCTTAACTGATAATCAATTAACCTAAATTGACTTCATCTGACTTATGTGTGACACCTTAATTGATTTGTTCTGTGTGACTCACAAGAGACAGAGCTTTGGTCTCCTTCCAAGTTATAATATGTAACTCAAAGCAGAATACAAGTAAAACACAGTGTAAGAAAACAAATCACAATATACGAAACAGAAAATGGCAATAAAGTAATACAAAATACAAGAAATCAAAGGCAAACTAACCTTTCTGTCACAGCAAGTTGTGTCAGAGTCTTGTGGAGATTTTGCAGTAAAGCTTTGAAATGTTTTATTTAACTCATAAAATAGAAGGTTTAGTTCTTAGCTCCAACCCTCTCTTCAAAGACAATTATGCTTAACTGACTAGTTCTCACTTCTGTGTGACTCCTTAATTGATCTGCTCTAAAGACTAACTCACAAAACACACAGCTGTGTTCTCTCTCCATGTTTTAATATGCAACACAAAGCATAATACAATTAAAACATAGTGTAAAGAAAACAAATCACAGTCTATAGAATAGTACAAGAGAATAAAGTCATGCAAAATACAAGAAATAAAAAGTAGACTAATCTTTCCCTCACAGCAATTTTTGTCAGAGGCTTAGGGAACTTTTCCAGTCAAGCTTTGAAATGTTTTATTTTACCCCTTAAATAGGTTTAATGCCTAGCTCAACCCTTCACTTCACAGATAATTAAGCTTAACTCTTGTCTTCTGACTTCTGTGTTACTTCCTAATTGACCTGTTGTAATGTCTCACTCACAGGAGACACAGCTGTGGTCACTTTCCAAATTTGAATATGCAATTCAAAGGAGAATACAAGTAAACACATTACAAACAAAGCAAATCAGAGTATACAAAATACAACAAGTTAATAAAGTAATACAAAATACAAGAAATCAATAGCATACTATCCTTTCTTCACAGAACCCTGTATATGAGTCTTGGGAGCTTTTCCCATAAATCTTTGAAATTTTTCATTTTACCCCTGAGATAAGTATAATCTTTAGCTCCACCCATCAGTTCATAGATAATTAACCTGAACTGTCTTCTTCTGACTTCTGTATTACTCCTTAATTGACCTATTCTAATGTGTCACTCACAGGAAACACAGCTGTGGTCACCTTCCAAATTTTAATATGCAATTCAAATGAGAATACAAGTAAACATGGTGTAAAGAAAACAAATCACATTATATAGAACAGAACAAGGCAATAAAGTAGTAAAAATACAAGAAATCAAAAGAAAACTAACCTTCAGATCAGAGCAACTTGTGTAAGAGTCTTGGGGAGCTTTTCCAGTAAACCTTTGAAATGTTTTATTTTACCCTTAAAATGAAGGTTTAGTTCCTAGATCCACCACTCAGTTCACACATAATTTACCATAACTGACTTCTTCTGACTTCTGCGTTTCTCTTTACCTGCTGTAATATGTGATTTACCTCAGATACAGCTGTCGCCTCTTCCCAAGTTTTGATATACAATTCAAAGTAGAACACAAGTAAAACACAGTGTAAAAAAACAAAACACAATATATAAAAACAAGGCAATAAATTAATATTAAATACAAGAACTCAAGAAAACTAACCTTTCTTTCAGAACAAGTTGCATCAGAGTCTTGTGAAACTTTTCCAATAAAGCTTTGAAATGTTTTATTTTACCCCTTAAATTGAAGGTTTAATTCCTAGCTCCACCCCTTAGTTCACAAATAATTAACTTTAATTGACTTCATCTGACTTATATGTGAGTCCTTAACTAATCTATTCTAATGTGTGACTCACAAGAGACACAGCTTTGGTCTCTTTTAAGTTATAATATGCAATTCAAAGGAGAATACAATTAAAGCACAATGTAAGAAAATAAATGACAATATACAAAACTTAACATGGCAATAAAGTAATACAAAATACAAGAAATCAAAAGCAAACAAACCTTTCTGTCACAGCAAGTTGTGTCAGAGTCTTGTGGAGCTTTGCCAGTAAAGCTTTGAAATGTTTTATTTTACCCATAAAATAGAAGGATTAGTTCCTAGCTCCACCCATCTCTTCACAGACAGTTAAGCTTAATTTACTTGTTGTCACTTCTTTGTGACTCCTTAATTGACCTGCTCTAATGATTGACTCACAAGACACACAGCTGCGGTCTCTGTCCAAGTTTTAATATGCAACTCAAAGCAGAATACAATTAAAACATAGTGTAAAGAAAACAAATCACAGTATATAGAATAGTACAAGGCAATAAAGTAATACAAAATACAAGAAATAAAAAGTAGACTAATCTTTCCCTTACAGCAATTTGTGTCAGGGCTTGGGGAGCTTTTCCAGTTAAGCTGTGAAATTTTTTTGTTTTATCCCTTAAATAAAAGGTTTAATTCCTAGCTCAAACTCTCAGTTCACAGACAATTAACTCTCTTCTTCTGACTTCTATGTTACTCCCTAATTGACCTGTTGTAATGTCTCACTCACAGGCAACACAGCTGTGGAAACTTTCCAAATTTTAATATGCAATTCAATACAAGTAAACACATTGCAAACAAAGCAAATCACAGTATACAAAATACAACAGGTTAATAAAGTAATACAAATTACAAGAAATAAAGAGCAGACTATCCTTTCCTCACAGCACCTTGTATAAGAGTCTTGGGTAGCTTTTCCCATAAACCTTTGACAGTTTTCATTTCACGCCTTAAACAGAAGATTTAATCCTTAGCTCCACCCATCAGTTCACAGATAATTAAACTTAACTGTCTTCTTCTGACTTCTGTGTTACTCCTTAATTGACCTGTTCTAATGTGTCGATCAAAGGAGACACAGCTGTGGGTCACTTTCCTTCCAAATGCTAATATGCAATTCAAAGGAGAATACAAGTAAACATGGTGCAAACAAAGAAAATCTGAGTATGCAAAATACAACAAGTTAATAGAGTAATACAAAATACAAGAAATCAAGAGCAGACTATTCTTTCCTTACAGCACATTGTGTAAGAGCATTGGGGAGCTTTTCCCTTAAACCTTTGACATTTTTCATTTTACAAGTTAAGTAGAAGGTTTAATTCTTAGCTCCACCCATCAGTTAATAGATAATTAACCTGAACTGTCTTCTTCTGACTTTTGTGTTACTCCTTAATTGACCTGTTCTAATGTGTCACTCACAGGAGACAGAGCTGTGGTCACTTTCCAAATTTGAATATGCAATTCAAAGGAGAATACAAGTAAACATGGTGTAAAGAAAACAAATCACATTGTATAGAACAGAGCAAGGCAATAATGTAATAAAAAATACAGGAAATCAAAAGAAAACTAACCTTCAGATCAGAGCAACTTGTGTAACAGTCTTGGGGAGCTTTTCCAGTAAACCTTTGAAATGTTTTATTTTACCAGTTAAATAGAAGGTTTAATTCCTATCTTCACCAATTAGTTCACTGCAATTAACCTTAACTGACAATTAATTAACCTAAATTGACTTCATCTGACTTATGTGTGACACCTTAATTGATTTGTTTTATGTGACTCACAAGAGACAGAGCTTTGGTCTCTTTCCAAGTTATAATATGTAATTCAAAGCAGAATACAAGTAAAACACAGTGTAAGAAAACAAATCACAATATACAAAACAGAAAATGGCAATAAAGTAATACAAAATACAAGAAATCAAAGGCAAACTAACCTTTCTGTCACAGCAAGTTGTGTCAGAGTCTTGTGGAGTCTTGTGGAGCTTTTGCAGTAAAGCTTTGAAATGTTTTATTTAACTCATAAAATAGAAGGTTTAGTTCCTAGCTCCAACCCTCTCTTCACAGACAATTAAGCTTAACTGACTTGTTCTCACTTCTGTGTGACTCCTTAATTGACCTGCTCTAAAGACTGACTCACAAGACACACAGCTGTGGTCTCTCTCCAAGTTTTAATATGCAACGCAAAGCAGAATACAATTAAAACATAGTGTAAAGAAAACAAATCACAGTCTATAGAATAGTACAAGAGAATAAATTAATGCAAAATACAAGAAATAAAAAGTAGACTAATCTTTCCCTCACAGCAATTTTTGTCAGAGGCTTAGGGAACTTTTCCAGTCAAGCTTTGAAATGTTTTATTTTACCCCTTAAATAGGTTTAATGCCTAGCTCAACCCTTCACTTCACAGATAATTAAGCTTAACTCTTGTCTTCTGACTTCTGTGTTACTTCCTAATTGACCTGTTGTAATGTCTCACTCACAGGAGACACAGCTGTGGTCACTTTCCAAATTTGAATATGCAATTCAAAGGAGAATACAAGTAAACACATTACAAACAAAGCAAATCAGAGTATACAAAATACAACAAGTTAATAAAGTAATACAAAATACAAGAAATCAATAGCATACTATCCTTTCCTCACAGAACCTTGTATAAGAGTCTTGGGGAGCTTTTCCCATAAACCTTTGAAATTTTTCATTTTACCCCTTAAATAAGTTTAATCTTTAGCTCCACCCATCAGTTCATAGATAATTAACCTGAACTGTCTTCTTCTGACTTCTGTATTACTCCTTAATTGACCTATTCTAATGTGTCACTCACAGGAAACACAGCTGTGGTCACCTTCCAAATTTTAATATGCAATTCAAATGAGAATACAAGTAAACATGGTGTAAAGAAAACAAATCACATTATATAGAACAGAACAAGGCAATAAAGTAGTAAAAATACAAGAAATCAAAAGAAAACTAACCTTCAGATCAGAGCAACTTGTGTAAGAGTCTTGGGGAGCTTTTCCAGTAAACCTTTGAAATGTTTTATTTTACCCTTAAAATGAAGGTTTAGTTCCTAGATCCACCACTCAGTTCACACATAATTTACCATAACTGACTTCTTCTGACTTCTGCGTTTCTCTTTACCTGCTGTAATATGTGATTTACCTCAGATACAGCTGTCGCCTCTTCCCAAGTTTTGATATACAATTCAAAGTAGAACACAAGTAAAACACAGTGTAAAAAAAACACAATATATAAAAACAAGGCAATAAATTAATATTAAATACAAGAACTCAAGAAAACTAACCTTTCTTTCAGAACAAGTTGCATCAGAGTCTTGTGAAGCTTTTCCAATAAAGCTTTGAAATGTTTTATTTTACCCCTTAAATTGAAGGTTTAATTCCTAGCTCCACCCCTTAGTTCACAAATAATTAACTTTAATTGACTTCATCTGACTTATATGTGAGTCCTTAACTAATCTATTCTAATGTGTGACTCACAAGAGACACAGCTTTGGTCTCTTTTAAGTTATAATATGCAATTCAAAGGAGAATACAATTAAAGCACAATGTAAGAAAATAAATGACAATATACAAAACTTAACATGGCAATAAAGTAATACAAAATACAAGAAATCAAAAGCAAACAAACCTTTCTGTCACAGCAAGTTGTGTCAGAGTCTTGTGGAGCTTTGCCAGTAAAGCTTTGAAATGTTTTATTTTACCCATAAAATAGAAGGATTAGTTCCTAGCTCCACCCATCTCTTCACAGACAGTTAAGCTTAATTTACTTGTTGTCACTTCTTTGTGACTCCTTAATTGACCTGCTCTAATGATTGACTCACAAGATACACAGCTGCGGTCTCTGTCCAAGTTTTAATATGCAACTCAAAGCAGAATACAATTAAAACATAGTGTAAAGAAAACAAATCACAGTATATAGAATAGTACAAGGCAATAAAGTAATACAAAATACAAGAAATAAAAAGTAGACTAATCTTTCCCTTACAGCAATTTGTGTCAGGGGCTTGGGGAGCTTTTCCAGTCAAGCTGTGAAATGTTTTATTTTATCCCTTAAATAAAAGGTTTAATTCCTAGCTCAAACTCTCAGTTCACAGATAATTAACTCTCTTCTTCTGACTTCTATGTTACTCCCTAATTGACCTGTTGTAATGTCTCACTCACAGGCAACACAGCTGTGGAAACTTTCCAAATTTTAATATGCAATTCAATACAAGTAAACACATTGCAAACAAAGCAAATCACAGTATACAAAATACAACAGGTTAATAAAGTAATACAAATTACAAGAAATAAAGAGCAGACTATCCTTTCCTCACAGCACCTTGTATAAGAGTCTTGGGTAGCTTTTCCCATAAACCTTTGACAGTTTTCATTTCACGCCTTAAACAGAAGATTTAATCCTTAGCTCCACCCATCAGTTCACAGATAATTAAACTTAACTGTCTTCTTCTGACTTCTGTGTTACTCCTTAATTGACCTGTTCTAATGTGTCGATCAAAGGAGACACAGCTGTGGGTCACTTTCCTTCCAAATTTTAATATGCAATTCAAAGGAGAATACAAGTAAACATGGTGCAAACAAAGCAAATCAGAGTATGCAAAATACAACAAGTTAATAGAGTAATACAAAATACAAGAAATCAAGAGCAGACTATCCTTTCCTTACAGCACCTTGTATAAGAGCCTTGGGGAGCTTTTCCCTTAAACCTTTGACATTTTTCATTTTACAAGTTAAGTAGAAGGTTTAATTCTTAACTCCACCCATCAGTTCATAGATAATTAACCTGAACTGTCTTCTTCTGACTTTTGTGTTACTCCTTAATTGACCTGTTCTAATGTGTCACTCACAGGAGACACAGCTCTGGTTACTTTCCAAATGTGAATATGCAATTCAAAGGAGAATACAAGTAAACATGGTGTAAAGAAAACAAATCACATTGTACAGAACATAGCAAGGACATAAAGTAATAAAAAATACAGGAAATCAAAAGAAAACTAACCTTCAGATCAGAGCAACTTGTGTAACAGTCTTGGGGAGCTTTTCCAGTAAACCTTTGAAATGTTTTATTTTACCCCTTAAATAGAAGGTTTAATTCCTATCTTCACCAATTAGTTCACTGTAATTAACCTTAACTGACAATTAATTAACCTAAATTGACTTCATCTGACTTATGTGTGACACCTTAATTGATTTGTTCTGTGTGACTCACAAGAGACAGAGCTTTGGTCTCTTTCCAAGTTATAATATGTAATTCAAAGCAGAATACAAGTAAAACACAGTGTAAGAAAACAAATCACAATATACAAAACAGAAAATGGCAATAAAGTAATACAAAATGCAAGAAATCAAAGGCAAACTAACCTTTCTGTCACAGCAAGTTGTGTCAGAGTCTTGTGGAGTCTTGTGGAGCTTTCGCAGTAAAGCTTTGAAATGTTTTATTTAACTCATAAAATAGAAGGTTTAGTTCCTAGCTCCAACCCTCTCTTCACAGACAATTAAACTTAACTGACTTGTTCTCACTTCTGTGTAACTCCTTAATTGACCTGCTCTAAAGACTGACTCACAAGACACACAGCTGTGGTCTCTCTCCAAGTTTTAATATGCAACACAAAGCAGAATACAATTAAAACATAGTGTAAAGAAAACAAATCACAGTCTATAGAATAGTACAAGAGAATAAATTAATGCAAAATACAAGAAATAAAAAGTAGACTAATCTTTCCCTCACAGCAATTTTTGTCAGAGGCTTAGGGAACTTTTCCAGTCAAGCTTTGAAATGTTTTATTTTACCCCTTAAATAGGTTTAATGCCTAGCTCAACCCTTCACTTCACAGATAATTAAGCTTAACTCTTGTCTTCTGACTTCTGTGTTACTTCCTAATTGACCTGTTGTAATGTCTCACTCACAGGAGACACAGCTGTGGTCACTTTCCAAATTTGAATATGCAATTCAAAGGAGAATACAAGTAAACACATTACAAACAAAGCAAATCAGAGTATACAAAATACAACAAGTTAATAAAGTAATACAAAATACAAGAAATCAATAGCATACTATCCTTTCTTCACAGAACCTTGTATAAGAGTCTTGGGGAGCTTTTCCCATAAACCTTTGAAATTTTTCATTTTACCCCTTAAATAAGTTTAATCTTTAGCTCCACCCATCAGTTCATAGATAATTAACCTGAACTGTCTTCTTCTGACTTCTGTATTACTCCTTAATTGACCTATTCTAATGTGTCACTCACAGGAAACACAGCGGTGGTCACTTTCCAAATTTTAATATGCAATTCAAATGAGAATACAAGTAAACATGGTGTAAAGAAAACAAATCACATTATATAGAACAGAACAAGGCAATAAAGTAGTAAAAATACAAGAAATCAAAAGAAAACTAACCTTCAGATCAGAGCAACTTGTGTAAGAGTCTTGGGGAGCTTTTCCAGTAAACCTTTGAAATGTTTTATTTTACCCTTAAAATGAAGGTTTAGTTCCTAGATCCACCACTCAGTTCACACATAATTTACCATAACTGACTTCTTCTGACTTCTGCGTGATTCTTTACCTGCTGTAATATGTGATTTACCTCAGATACAGCTGTCGCCTCTTCCCAAGTTTTGATATACAATTCAAAGTAGAACACAAGTAAAACACAGTGTAAAAAAACAAAACACAATATATAAAAACAAGGCAATAAATTAATATTAAATACAAGAACTCAAGAAAACTAACCTTTCTTTCAGAACAAGTTGCATCAGAGTCTTGTGAAGCTTTTCCAATAAAGCTTTGAAATGTTTTATTTTACCCCTTAAATTGAAGGTTTAATTCCTAGCTCCACCCCTTAGTTCACAAATAATTAACTTTAATTGACTTCATCTGACTTATATGTGAGTCCTTAACTAATCTATTCTAATGTGTGACTCACAAGAGACACAGCTTTGGTCTCTTTTAAGTTATAATATGCAATTCAAAGGAGAATACAATTAAAGCACAATGTAAGAAAATAAATGACAATATACAAAACTTAACATGGCAATAAAGTAATACAAAATACAAGAAATCAAAAGCAAACAAACCTTTCTGTCACAGCAAGTTGTGTCAGAGTCTTGTGGAGCTTTGCCAGTAAAGCTTTGAAATGTTTTATTTTACCCATAAAATAGAAGGATTAGTTCCTAGCTCCACCCATCTCTTCACAGACAGTTAAGCTTAATTTACTTGTTGTCACTTCTTTGTGACTCCTTAATTGACCTGCTCTAATGATTGACTCACAAGATACACAGCTGCGGTCTCTGTCCAAGTTTTAATATGCAACTCAAAGCAGAATACAATTAAAACATAGTGTAAAGAAAACAAATCACAGTATATAGAATAGTACAAGGCAATAAAGTAATACAAAATACAAGAAATAAAAAGTAGACTAATCTTTCCCTTACAGCAATTTGTGTCAGGGGCTTGGGGAGCTTTTCCAGTCAAGCTGTGAAATGTTTTATTTTATCCCTTAAATAAAAGGTTTAATTCCTAGCTCAAACTCTCAGTTCACAGATAATTAACTCTCTTCTTCTGACTTCTATGTTACTCCCTAATTGACCTGTTGTAATGTCTCACTCACAGGCAACACAGCTGTGGAAACTTTCCAAATTTTAATATGCAATTCAATACAAGTAAACACATTGCAAACAAAGCAAATCACAGTATACAAAATACAACAGGTTAATAAAGTAATACAAATTACAAGAAATAAAGAGCAGACTATCCTTTCCTCACAGCACCTTGTATAAGAGTCTTGGGTAGCTTTTCCCATAAACCTTTGACAGTTTTCATTTCACGCCTTAAACAGAAGATTTAATCCTTAGCTCCACCCATCAGTTCACAGATAATTAAACTTAACTGTCTTCTTCTGACTTCTGTGTTACTCCTTAATTGACCTGTTCTAATGTGTCGATCAAAGGAGACACAGCTGTGGGTCACTTTCCTTCCAAATTTTAATATGCAATTCAAAGGAGAATACAAGTAAACATGGTGCAAACAAAGCAAATCAGAGTATGCAAAATACAACAAGTTAATAGAGTAATACAAAATACAAGAAATCAAGAGCAGACTATCCTTTCCTTACAGCACCTTGTATAAGAGCCTTGGGGAGCTTTTCCCTTAAACCTTTGACATTTTTCATTTTACAAGTTAAGTAGAAGGTTTAATTCTTAGCTCCACCCATCAGTTCATAGATAATTAACCTGAACTGTCTTCTTCTGACTTTTGTGTTACTCCTTAATTGACCTGTTCTAATGTGTCACTCACAGGAGACACAGCTCTGGTTACTTTCCAAATGTGAATATGCAATTCAAAGGAGAATACAAGTAAACATGGTGTAAAGAAAACAAATCACATTGTACAGAACATAGCAAGGACATAAAGTAATAAAAAATACAGGAAATCAAAAGAAAACTAACCTTCAGATCAGAGCAACTTGTGTAACAGTCTTGGGGAGCTTTTCCAGTAAACCTTTGAAATGTTTTATTTTACCCCTTAAATAGAAGGTTTAATTCCTATCTTCACCAATTAGTTCACTGTAATTAACCTTAACTGACAATTAATTAACCTAAATTGACTTCATCTGACTTATGTGTGACACCTTAATTGATTTGTTCTGTGTGACTCACAAGAGACAGAGCTTTGGTCTCTTTCCAAGTTATAATATGTAATTCAAAGCAGAATACAAGTAAAACACAGTGTAAGAAAACAAATCACAATATACAAAACAGAAAATGGCAATAAAGTAATACAAAATGCAAGAAATCAAAGGCAAACTAACCTTTCTGTCACAGCAAGTTGTGTCAGAGTCTTGTGGAGTCTTGTGGAGCTTTCGCAGTAAAGCTTTGAAATGTTTTATTTAACTCATAAAATAGAAGGTTTAGTTCCTAGCTCCAACCCTCTCTTCACAGACAATTAAGCTTAACTGACTTGTTCTCACTTCTGTGTAACTCCTTAATTGACCTGCTCTAAAGACTGACTCACAAGACACACAGCTGTGGTCTCTCTCCAAGTTTTAATATGCAACGCAAAGCAGAATACAATTAAAACATAGTGTAAAGAAAACAAATCACAGTCTATAGAATAGTACAAGAGAATAAATTAATGCAAAATACAAGAAATAAAAAGTAGACTAATCTTTCCCTCACAGCAATTTTTGTCAGAGGCTTAGGGAACTTTTCCAGTCAAGCTTTGAAATGTTTTATTTTACCCCTTAAATAGGTTTAATGCCTAGCTCAACCCTTCACTTCACAGATAATTAAGCTTAACTCTTGTCTTCTGACTTCTGTGTTACTTCCTAATTGACCTGTTGTAATGTCTCACTCACAGGAGACACAGCTGTGGTCACTTTCCAAATTTGAATATGCAATTCAAAGGAGAATACAAGTAAACACATTACAAACAAAGCAAATCAGAGTATACAAAATACAACAAGTTAATAAAGTAATACAAAATACAAGAAATCAATAGCATACTATCCTTTCTTCACAGAACCTTGTATAAGAGTCTTGGGGAGCTTTTCCCATAAACATTTAAAATTTTTCATTTTACCCTGAGATAAGTATAATCTTTAGCTCCACCCATCAGTTCATAGATAATTAACCTGAACTATCTTCTTCTGACTTCTGTATTACTCCTTAATTGACCTATTCTAATGTGTCACTCACAGGAAACACAGCTGTGGTCACCTTCCAATTTTTAATATGCAATTCAAATGAGAATACAAGTAAACATGGTGTAAAGAAAACAAATCACATTATATAGAACAGAACAAGGCAATAAAGTAGTAAAAATACAAGAAATCAAAAGAAAACTAACCTTCAGATCAGAGCAACTTGTGTAAGAGTCTTGGGGAGCTTTTCCAGTAAACCTTTGAAATGTTTTATTTTACCCTTAAAATGAAGGTTTAGTTCCTAGATCCACCACTCAGTTCACACATAATTTACCATAACTGACTTCTTCTGACTTCTGCGTTTCTCTTTACCTGCTGTAATATGTGACTTACCTCAGATACAGCTGTCGCCTCTTCCCAAGTTTTGATATACAATTCAAAGTAGAACACAAGTAAAACACAGTGTAAAAAAAACAAAACACAATATATAAAAACAAGGCAATAAATTAATATTAAATACAAGAATTCAAGAAAACTAACCTTTCTTTCAGAACAAGTTGCATCAGAGTCTTGTGAAGCTTTTCCAATAAAGCTTTGAAATGTTTTATTTTACCCCTTAAATTGAAGGTTTAATTCCTAGCTCCACCCCTTAGTTCACAAATAATTAACTTTAATTGACTTCATCTGATTTATATGTGAGTCCTTAACTAATCTATTCTATATGTGACTCACAAGAGACACAGCTTTGGTCTCTTTTAAGTTATAATATGCAATTCAAAGGAGAATACAATTAAAGCACAATGTAAGAAAATAAATGACAATATACAAAACTTAACATGGCAATAAAGTAATACAAAATACAAGAAATCAAAAGCAAACAAACCTTTCTGTCACAGCAATTTGTGTCAGAGTCTTGTGGAGCTTTGCCAGTAAAGCTTTGAAATGTTTTATTTTACCCATAAAATAGAAGGATTAGTTCCTAGCTCCACCCATCTCTTCACAGACAGTTAAGCTTAATTTACTTGTTGTCACTTCTTTGTGACTCCTTAATTGACCTGCTCTAATGATTGACTCACAAGATACACAGCTGCGGTCTCTGTCCAAGTTTTAATATGCAACTCAAAGCAGAATACAATTAAAACATAGTGTAAAGAAAACAAATCACAGTATATAGAATAGTACAACGAAATAAAGTAATACAAAATACAAGAAATAAAAAGTAGACTAATCTTTCCCTTACAGCAATTTGTGTCAGGGGTTTGGGGAGCTTTTCCAGTCAAGCTGTGAAATGTTTTATTTTATCCCTTAAATAAAAGGTTTAATTCCTAGCTCAAACTCTCAGTTCACAGATAATTAACTCTCTTCTTCTGACTTCTATGTTACTCCCTAATTGACCTGTTGTAATGTCTCACTCACAGGCAACACAGCTGTGGAAACTTTCCAAATTTTAATATGCAATTCAATACAAGTAAACACATTGCAAACAAAGCAAATCACAGTATACAAAATACAACAGGTTAATAAAGTAATACAAATTACAAGAAATAAAGAGCAGACTATCCTTTCCTCACAGCACCTTGTATAAGAGTCTTGGGTAGCTTTTCCCATAAACCTTTGACATTTTTCATTTCACGCCTTAAATAGAAGGTTTAATCCATAGCTCCACCCATCAGCTCACAGATAATTAAACTTAACTGTCTTCTTCTGACTTTTGTGTTACTCCTTAATTGACTTGTTCTAATGTGTCACTCACAGGAGACACAGCTCTGGTTACTTTCCAAATGTGAATATGCAATTCAAAAGAGAATACAAGTAAACATGGTGAAAAGAAAACAAATCACATTGTACAGAACATAGCAAGGACATAAAGTAATAAAAAATACAGGAAATCAAAAGAAAACTAACCTTCAGATCAGAGCAACTTGTGTGACAGTCTTGGGGAGCTTTTCCAGTAAACCTTTGAAATGTTTTATTTTACCCCTTAAATAGAAGGTTTAATTCCTATCTTCACCAATTAGCTCACTGTAATTAACCTTAACTGACAATTAACCTAAATTGACTTCATCTGACTTATGTGTGACACCTTAATTGATTTGTTCTATGTGACTGACAAGAGACAGAGCTTTGGTCTCTTTCCAAGTTATAATATGTAATTCAAAGCAGAATACAAGTAAAACACAGTGTAAGAAAAGAAATCACAATATACAAAACAGAAAATGGCAATAAAGTAATACAAAATGCAAGAAATCAAAGGCAAACTAACCTTTCTGTCACAGCAAGTTGTGTCAGAGTCTTGTGGAGCTTTCGCAGTAAAGCTTTGAAATGTTTTATTTAACTCATAAATTAGAAGGTTTAGTTCCTAGCTCCAACCCTCTCTTCAAAGACAATTAAGCTAAACTGACTTGTTCTCACTTCTTTTTAACTCCTTGATTGACCTGCTCTAAAGAATGACTCACAAGACACACAGCTGTGGTCTCTCTCCAAGTGTTAATATGCAACCCAAAGCAGAATACAATTAAAACATAGTGTAAAGAAAACAAATCACAGTCGATAGAATAGTGCAAGAGAATAAATTAATTCAAAATACAAGAAATAAAAAGTAGACTAATCTTTCCCTCACAGCAATTTTTGTCAGAGGCTTGGGAACTTTTCCAGTCAAGCTTTGAAATGTTTTATTTTATCCCTTAAATAAAAGGTTTAATTCCTAGCTCAAACCCTGAGTTCACAGATAATTAACCCTCTTCTTCTGAGTTCGATGTTACTCCCTAATTGACCTGTTGTAATGTCTCACTCACAGGCAACACAGCTGTGGAAACTTTCCAAGTTTTAATATGCAATTCAAAACAAGTAAACACATTGCAAACAAAACAAATCACAGTATACAAAATACAACAAGTTAATAAAGTAATACAAATTACAAGTAATAAAGAGCAGACTATCCTTTAATCACAGCACCTTGTATAAGAGTCTTGGGTAGCTTTTCCCATAAACCTTTGACATTTTTCATTTCAAGCCTTAAATAGAAGGTTTAATCTTTAGCTCCACCCATCAGTTCATAGATAATTAACCTGAACTGTCCTCTTCTGACTTTTGTGTTACTCCTTAACTGACCTGTTCTAATGTGTCACTCACAGGAGACACAGCTGTGGTCACTTTCCAATTTGAATATGCAATTCAAAGGAGAATACAAGTAAACATGGTGTAAAGAAAACATATCATATTGTACAGAAGACAGCAAGGCAATAAAGTAATAAAAATACAGGAAATCAAAAGAAAACTAACCTTCAGGTCAGAGCAACTTGTGTAACAGTCTTGGAGAGCTTTTCCAGTAAACCTTTGAAATGTTTTATTTTACCCCTTAAATTGAAGGTTTAGGTCCTAGATCCACCACTCAGCTCACACACAATTTACCATAACTGACTTCTTCTGACTTTTGCGTGGCTGTTTACCTGCTGTAATGTGTGACTTACAACAGAAATAGCTGTCGCTTTTTCCCAAGTTTTGATATATAATTCGAAGTAGAACACAAGTAAAACACAGTATAAAGAAAACAAGTCACAGTATATAAAAAAACAATGCAATAAACTATTATTAAATACAAGAAATCAAAAGAAAACTAACATTTCTTTCAGAGCAAGTTGCATCATAGTTTTGTGAAGCTTTTCCAGTAAAGCTTTGAAA
The DNA here is from genome assembly GCF_019279795.1 of Protopterus annectens. Classification (NCBI taxonomy): domain Eukaryota; kingdom Metazoa; phylum Chordata; order Ceratodontiformes; family Protopteridae; genus Protopterus; species Protopterus annectens. Next base: position 897,100,936 of record NC_056748.1, read on the forward strand.
TGTTTTATTTTACCCCTTAAATTGAGGTTTAATTCCTTGCTCCACCCCTTAGTTCACAAATAATTAAATGTAATTGACTTCATCCGACTTATGTGTGAGTCCTTAACTAACCTCTTCTAATGTGTGATTCACAAGAGACATTGCTTTGGTCTCTTTCCAAGTTGTAATATGAAATTCAAAGCAGAATAGACGTAAAGCACAGTGTAAGAAAACAAATCACAATATACAAAACTTAACATGGCAATAAAGTAATACAAAATACAAGAAATCAAAAGCAAAGTAACCTTTCTGTCACAGCAGGTTGTGTCAGAGTCTTGTGGATCTTTCCCAGAAAAGCTACGAAATGTTTTATTTTACCCATAAAATAGAAGGTTTAGTTCCGAGCCCCACCCCTCTTTTCACAGACAATTAAGCTTAACTGACTTGTTCTTACTTCTGTGTGACTCCTTAATTGACCTGTTCTAATGATTGACTCACAAGAGACACAGCTGTGGTCTCTCTCCAAGTTTTAATATGCAACAGAAAGCAGAATACAAGTAAAACATAATGTAAAAAAAACAAATCACAGTATATACAAAAGTACAAGGCAATAAAGTAATACAAAATACAATAAATCAAAAGAAATCTAACCTTTCCCTCACAGAAATTTGTGTCAGAGGCTTGGGGAGCTTTTGCAGTCAAGCTTTGAAATGTTTTATTGTATCCCTTAAATAGAAGGTTAAATCCCTAGCCCAACCCCTCAGTTCACAGATAATTAACCTTAACTGTCTTTTTCTGATTTCTGTGTTACTCCTTAATTGACCTGTTGAAAGGAGACACAGCTGTGATCACTTTCCAAATTTTAATATGCAATTCAAAGGAGACTACAAGTAATCACGATGCAAATAAAACAAATCACAGTATACAAAATACAACAAGTTAATAAAGTAAAAAAATACAAGAAATCAAGAGCAAACTATACCTTTCTCACAGCACCTCATGTAAGAGTGTTGGGGAGCTTTTCCAATAAACGTTTGAAATGTTTTTTTTACCCCTTAAATAGAAGGTTTAATCCCTAGCTCCACCCATCAGTTCACAGATAATTAAACTTAACTGTCTTTTTCTGACTTCTGTGTTATTCCTTAATTTACCTGTTCTAATGTGTCACTCACATAGCTGTGGTCACTTTCCTTTCCAAATTTGAATATGCAACTCAAAGGAGAATACAAGTAAACATGGTATGAAGAAAACAGATGACATTATATAGAACAGAACAAGGCAATAAAGTAATACAAATACAAGAAATCAAAAGCAAACCAACCTTCCCATCAGAGTAACTGGTGTCAGAGTCTTGGGGATTTTTTCCAGTAAACCTTTGAAATTTTATATTTTACCCCTTAAATTGAAGGGTTAGTTCCTAGATCCACTGCACTGGTCACACATAATTAAACATAACTGACTTCTTCTGACTTCTGTCTGACTCTTTAATTGACCTGCTCTAATGAGTGACTTACAACAGAAATAGCTGTGGCCTCTTCCCAAGTTTTGATATCCAATTCAAAGCAGAACACAACTAAAACACAGTGTCAAGAAAACAAATGAGAGTATGCAAAAAACAAGGGAGTAAAGTAATATTAAATACAAGAAATCAAAAGAAAACTAACCTTTCCTTCAGAGCAAGTTGCATCAGAGTCTTGTGAAGCTTTTCCAGTAAAGCTTTGAAATATTTTATTTTTACTTCTTAAATTGAAGGTTTACTTTCTAGATCCACCCCTAACTCACAAATAATTAAACTAAATTGACTTCATCTGACTTATGTGTGACTCCTTAATTGATTTGTTCTAATGTGTGACTCAGAAGGGACACAGCTGTGGTCTCTTTCCAAGGTCTAATATGCAATTCAAAGCAGTAAACAATTAAAACGCAGTTTAAAGAAAATAAATCTCATTATACAAAATAGAAAAAGCACTAAAATAATACAACATACAAGAAACAAAATCAAACTAACCTTTACCTCAAACCAGGCTGTGTCAGCATTTTGGGAAGCTGTCCCAGTAAAGCTTTGAAATGTTTTATTTTACCCCTTAAATTGAAGGTTTAGTTCCTAGCCTCACAAATCAGTTCACTGCAATTAACCTTAACTGACTTATTCTCACTTCTGTGTGACTCCTTAATTTACATGTTCTAATGTTTTACTCACAAGAGACACAACTGTCCTCATTCTCCATGCCTTAGTATGCAATTGAAAGCAGAATACAAGTAAAACACAGTATAAAGAAAACAAATCACAGTATACAGAATGGAACAGGCAATAAGTAATAACAAATACAAGAAATTAAAAGTAAACTAACCTTTCAGCCGCAGCAATTTGTATCAGAGGCTTTGGGAGCTTTTCCAGTCAAGCTGTGAATGTTTTATTTTACCCCTTAAATGGAAGGTTTAATTCCTAGCTTTTGTCTTCAGTTCACAGATAATTAATCTTAACTGACTTCTTCTGACTTCTGTGTGACTTCTTAAGTGACCTCTCCTAATGTGTGACTCACAAGAGACACAGCTGTGGTTTCCTTCAAGTTTTAATATGTAATTCAAAGAAGAATTCAACTAAACTTTGTGTAAAGAAAAAAAAATCATACTATACCAAATAGAACAAGTCAATAAAATAATAGAAAATACAAGAAATCAAGAGAAAACTATCCCTTTCCTCACAGTAAATCTTTGAAATGTATTCTACCCCTTAAATTGAAGGTTTAGTTCCTAGCTCCACCCCTCTGTTCACAGGTAATTGACCTTAACTGACTTTGTCTGACTTCTGTGAAACTCTTTAATTGAACTGTTCTAATGTGCGACTCACAAGACACACAGCTGTGCTGTCTTTTCAACTTTCAATATGCAATTCAAGCAAAATACTAATAAAACAGATTGTAAAGAAAACAAGTCACAGCAAAGAAAATAGAACAAAACAATAAAGCATTACAAATACAAGAAATCAAAAGTAATCAAACTTTTCCTGCACAGCAGTTTGTGTCATAGTCTTGGTGAGCTTTTCCAGCAAAGCTTTGAAATGTTTTACCCTTTAAATTGAAAGTTTAATTCCTAGCCCCACCCCTCAATTCACAGATAATTAACCATAACTGACTTCTTCTGACTTTTCTGTGACTCTTTAATTGACTTTCTCTAAAGTGTGACTTAGAGAAACAGCTGTGTCCTCTTCCCAAGTTTTGATATCCAATTCAAAGCAGAACACAAGTAAAACACATTGTAAACAAAACCAATCACAGTATATAAAAAAGGAGGGCAATAAAGTAGTATTAAATACACTAAATCAAAAGAAAAGTAACCTTTCCCTCACAACAGTTTGTGTTAGACTCTTGTGAAGCTTTTACATTAAAGTTTTGAAAAGTTTTATTTTACCCCTTAAAGTGAAGATTTAGCTCCTAGCTCCACCCCTCAATTCACAGATAGTTAACCTTAATTGACTTAATCTGGCTTATGTTTGAGTCCTTAGCTAACCTGTTCTAATGTGTAACTCACAAGAGACACAGCTTTGATCTCTTTTACAGTTATAATATGCAATTCAAAGGAGAATACCAGCAAAGCACAGTGTAAGAAAACAAATCCCATAATACAAAACATAACATGGCAATAAAGTAATACAAAATACAAAAAAGCAAAATCAAACTAACCTTTCTGTTACAGCAAGTTGTGTCAGAGTCGTGTGGAGCTTTCCCAGTAAAGCTTTGAAATGTTTTATTTTACACATAAAATAGAAGGTTTACTTCCTAGCTCCACCCCTCTCTTCACAGACAATTAAGCTTAACTGACTTGTTCTCACTTCTGTGTGACTCCTTAATTGACCTGCTCTAAAGAGTGATTCACAAGACACACAGCTGTGGTCTTTCTCCAAGTTTTAATATGCAACTCAAAGCAGAATACAATTAAAACATAGTGTAAAGAAAACAAATCACAGTATATAGAATAGCACAAGGCAATAAAGTAATACAAAATACAAGAAATCAAAAGTAGACTAATCTTTCCCTCACAGCAATTTTTGTCAGAGGCTTGGGGTGCTTTTCCAGTCAAGCATTGAAATGTTTTATTTTTCCCCTTAAATAGAAGGTTTAATGCCTAGCTCAACCTCTCAGTTCACAGATAATTAAGCTTAACTCTGTTCTTCTGACTTATGTGTTACTCCCTAATTGACCTGTTGTAATGTCTCACTCACAGCAGATACAGCTGTTGTCACTTTCCAAATTTTAATATGAAATTCAAAGGAGTATACAAGTAAACATGTTGCAAACAAAGCAAATCACAGTATACAAAATATAACAAGTTAATAAAGTAATACAAAATTCAAGAGCAGACTATCCTTTCCTCACAGCACCATGTATAAGAGTCTTGGGGAGCTTTTCTCATAAACCTTTGAAATGTTTCATTTCACTTCTTAAATAGAAGGTTTAATCCTTAGCTCCACCCATCAGTTCAAAGATAATTAACCCGAGCTGTTTTCTTCTGACTTCTGTGGTCTCTCTCCAAGTTTTAATATGCAACTCAATGCAGAATACAAGTAAAACAAAGTGTAAAGAAAACAAATCACAGTATATAGAATAGTACAAGGAATAAAGTAATACCAAATACAATAAATCAAAAGAAAACTAACATTTCCCTCATAGCAATTTGTGTCAGAGGCTTGGGGAGCTTTTCCAGTCAAGCTTGCTTTGCAATGTTTTAATTTACCCCTTAAATAGAAAGTTTAATCCTTAGCTCAACCCATCAGTTCACAGATAATTAACCTAAACTGTCTTTTTCTGACTTCTGTGTTAGTCCTTAATTGACCTGTTGTAATGTCTCACTGACAGGAGACACAGCTGTGGTCACTTTCCAAATGTTAACAGGCAATTCAAAGGAGAATACAAGTAAACATGGTGTAAAGTAAACAAATAACATTATATAGAATGGAACAATGCCATAAAGTAATAAAAATATAAGAAATCAAAAGCAAACTAACCTTCCCATCAGAGTAACTCATGTCAGAGTCTTGGGGAGCTTTTCCAGTAAACATTTGAAATGTTTTATTTTACCCCTTAAATTGAAGGTTTAGGTCCTAGATCCACCACTCAGTTCACACATAACTAACCATAACTGACTTCTTCTGACTTCTGTGCGACTCTTTAACTGACATGCTCTAATGTGTGACTTACAGCAGAAACAGCTGTGGCCTCTTCCCAAGTTTTGATATCCAATTTAAAGCAGAGCACAAATAAAACACAGTGTAAAGAAAACAAATCACAGTATACAAAAACAAGGCAATAAAGTAATATCAAATACAAGAAAGCAAAAGAAAACTAACCTTTCCTGCAAGTTGTATCAGAGACTTGTGAAGCTTTTCCAGTAAAGCTATGAAATGTTTTATTTTACCCCTTAAATTGAAGGTTTAATTCCTAGCTCCATCGCTTAGTTCACAAATAATTAACCTTAATTGACTTCATTTGACTTATGTGTGTCTCCTTAATTGACATGTTCTAATACATGACTCACAAGAGACACAGCTGTGTTCAATTAAAAGAAGAAAACAAGTAAAACACAGTGTAAAGAAAGCAAATCACAGTATACAAAATAGAAAATGCACTAAAGTAGTACAAAATACAAGAAATCAAAAGTAAACAAACCTTCACCTCAAACCAGGTTGTGTCAGAGTCTTGGGGAGGTGTCCCAGTAAAGCTTTGAAATGCTTTATTTTACCCCTAAAATAGAAGGTTTAATTCCTAGCTCAACCAATCAGTTCACTGCAAAACACCTTTACTGACTTATTCTCACTTCTGTGTGACTCCTTAATTGACCTGTTCTAAACTTTTACTCACAAGAGACACAACTGTGGTTGCTCTTCACAGTTTAGTTTGCAATTCAAAGCAGAATACAAGTAAAACACAGGATAAAGAAAAGAAATCACATTATGCAGAATGGAACAAGGCAATAAAGTTTATAGGTTCATAGGTTCATAGGTTAATAGGCTGGTACTAGGCTATCACTACAAACTGATACTAGGCTATCTACAAAATGCAAGAAATCAAAAATAAACTAAACTTTACCTCACAACAATTTGTGTCAGAGTCTTGTTGAGCTTTTCCAGTAAAGCTTTGAAATGTTTTATTTTACCCCTTAAATTGAAGGTTTAGTTTCTAGTTCCACCCCTTAGATCACAAATAATTAGTCTTAACTGTCTTCATCCGACTTATGTGTGACTTCTTAATTGATGTATTCTAATGTGTGACTCACATGAGACACAGCTTTGGTCTCTTTCCAAGTTATAATATGGAATTCAAATCAAAATACAAGTAAAACACAGTATAAAGAAAACAAATCACAGTATACAGAATGAAATAATGCAATAAAGTAATACAAAATACAAGAAATCAAAAGAAAACTAAACTTTACCTAACAGCAATTTGTGGTAGAGTCTTGTTTAGCTTTTCCAATAAAGCTTTGAAATATTTTATTTTACCCCTGAAATAGAAGGTTTAGTTCCTAGCTCCACAAATCAGTTCACTGACAATCAACCTTTAACTGATTTATTATCACTTCTGTGTGACTCCTTAATTGACCTGTTCTAATATTTTACTCACAAGAAACATAACTGTGGTCTCTCTTCAAGCTTTAGTAAGAAATCCAAAGCAGAATACAAGTAAAACACAGTGTAAAGAAAACAAACCACAGTAGCAATAAAGTAAAACAAAATACAAGAGATCAAAAGTAAAGTAACCTTTCCCATTCAGCAATTTATGTAAGAGGCTTGAGGAACTTTTTCAGTAAAGCATAGACATGGTTTATTTTATCCCTTAAATAGAAGGTTTAATCTCTAGCTCAGTCCCTCACTTTACCGATAATTAACCTTAACTGTCTTCTTCTGACTTCTATGTTACTCCTTAATTGACCTGTTTGTAATGTCTCACTCACAGGAGACACAGCTGTGGTCACTTTCTAAATTTTACTATGCAATTCAAAGAAGAATACAAGTAAACACAGTGCAAAGAAACAAATCACAGTAGACAAAAAAAAGAAGTTATGTACCTACCATAACGTTCCATGTTAGTTGTCTTCATCTCGCCTTCCTTCTTGCTGGTTGGGATCGGAGCCGATCCTTGGCTCCGACTTGACCATCTTCAATAGTTCGAGAGCTGTTTACTGGCTCGAGGCTACCCCTTATCCCATAATGCCTAGCGATAGCTACCCAGATCTCATTTGAAATAGCTAACCCCAGACATAACAACATAATAATTCAGTCAAGAACTAGTTGACTATACCTGCCATATTCTCTTAGGTCAAAAAGGACACAAGAGAACACACAGCCAGTGAAACAGAACAGAAAACTCCTCTCAGTCCACTAGGACAGGGGGATGGAGGGTGGGACGCAAGAAGGAAGGCTAGATGAAGACAACTAACATGGAACGTTATGGTATGTACATCACTTTTTTATGTTAAGTTGTCTATCTTGCCTTCATTCTTGCTGGTTGGGGCAGTGTCCCTAGCACCTAACATCCTGGGTGGCTCAGTGGAACAGACTCTTCAGAAAGGTGGAACCAAAGTCAGCTCTGCTCCTGGAGACCATATCCAACTTGTAATGAGAAATAAAGGTATGAGGGTTTGCCCACATGGCAGCGGCACAGATAGAATCCATGGGCAACCTAGACTGGAAGGCTACAGAGGTGGCCAAGGCCCTAGTAGAATGACCTTTCGGTTTAATAGGTAACTGTTTGTCCCTTAACTGAAAAATGAAATTAATAGTGTGTGACAACCATCTGGACAAGGTTACCTTGGAAACTGGGAGACCTTGTTTGCCCAAGGTGTAAGAAAGGAATAGTTAGCCCGATTTCATTACTTCTTTAGTTCTGTGCAGGAAAAAGCGCAATTGCCTATGAACATCCAATTGCTGTAATTTGTACTCTGCCTTGTTGGTATGATTAGGGAAAAACACAGGAAGATCTATAGATTGGTTTAAGTTACTTTCTGAGCAGACTTTAGGGAGAAATGAGGGATTAGTTCTCAGAGCAACCCTGTCCTTATGAAAAGCCAAGTAAGAAGGACGAACACATAGTGCCTGAAGTTCGGAGACATGTTTGGCTGAAGAAATAGCTACCAGAAAAAGTGTCTTCCAAGATAGGAACTTGATAGAACAAGAAGCTGCTGGTTCAAAAGGGGGCAGAATTAAGGAGGTTAGGACTAAATTAAGGTCCCAAGGAGGCAGGGGATCTGTCAATGGAGGCCTAAGAAGAGTTGCCCCTCTCAAAAAAGCTTTACATACCTTGTGAGACATAATGTTAGAGTTCGAAAAACCAACATGAAAGTTAGAAATGGCCGCCATTTGTTCCCTGATCATAGAAGCAGCGGATCCAGAATGAAACAGCAGAGCTAGGAATTACAAGATTTCATGGACTGGGGCTGAGAAGGGATCCAAATTCCTAGTCTCTGCTCAACAAGAAAAACGTTTCCATTTGCTAGCATAAGTTTTCCTTGTTGTAGACTTGTGAGAGGACACGATAATGTCACAGACTGCTGTGGAAATGCTGGGAAGCCTGGCTATGTTTGGAAGTGGAGCAACCAAGCTGTACTGGAGGGTTTTTAGGGATTGATGCAACAGCCTGATTGATGAACCAGGAGGTCTGGAATTGGGTCCAGAGTCCAGGGTTGATTGAGAAGGTAACGGTGCAGGAATGGAAACCATATCTGTCGAGACCAGAAGGGAGCAATGAGGATCATTTTGCAACCCAATGATATTGCTTTCTGTATAAGTTTGGTTATCAGAGGGAATGGAGGAAAGACATAAAGACATCCCTGGGGCCAATCGTGGACTAGAGTGTCTCTGTGTGTGTGACCTGGAAGTGGGAGAAGGGAGAAGTAGTTGCTGCATTTGCTGTTGAAGGGGGTGGCAAAGAGATCGCAACAAGGCTGTCCCCATTTGTGAAAAACAAGATTCGCATTATCCTGATTCAGAGACCACTCATGAGGCATTAGAATAGCTTTGCTGAGCCTGTCTGCTATGATGTTGGATCTCCCAGGGATGTGCGTTGCAATCAGAAAATGTTAGGAGGAAATTGCCCACTGCCAAAGCCTGAGTGCTTCTCAACATAGGGGGTAGGACCTGGTTCCACCCTGCTTGTTGATGTACCACACCACTGACATGTTGTCCGTTTGAATAGCAATGGTCCTAGGAGGAAGAGATCATTGAAGGGCTTGCAATGCTAGGAGCACGGCTCTCATTTCCAGGACATTTATATGCAGATGGTACTCATGAGGTTGCCATGTGCCTTGGACTGTCCTGCCCAGATAATGCCCCCCACCCTATCAGGGAGGCATCGGTCATCGCTGTGGCTACCGGAGGGGGTTGTATGAAAGTTCTGCCCTGAGTAACTAGTGGGGAGACCATCCACCAAGAAAGATGCCTTTTGCATGTGTCCATGATCATGATCTCATACGTCATGGGTAGCTCTTGGAAAGACCACTGCGTGAACAGAAGCCACTGAAGAATCCTCATATGAAAGCATGCCAGTGGGATTAGGAAAATGGCTGCTGCCATGGAGCCCAGAGTTTGAAGGACGTACCTGACTTGGATCCTTTTGCTCTGCATCAGAACCTGTACCTGCTGATGAATTGTGGACACCCTTTCTGGTGGTAGCCTTGCAAACATATCCCTTGTGTCTAAGTCTGCTCCTATATAAGTGATAGATTGACAGGGCAACAAGGCAGATTTTTCGAAATGTATTGTGATGCCCAGCTGTGAGCAGATTGAGATTGTGTAGTCCCATGCTGGTATGAGTTGACGCCTGGTGGTAGCAGCAAGGAGCCAGTCATCTAGATATGGAAACACCTGGAATCCTTGATGCCTCAGGTGAGCTGTGACCACTGCCATACATTTGGTGAACACCCTGGGGGCTGTGGTGAGACCAAAGGGCAGAGCTCTGAATTGATAATGACTGGCCCCCAGCCGGAAGCGAAGATATCTTCTGGAGTGCCTGTCCATCTTTATATGGTAGTACACGTCCTGAAGATCTATAGAGCACACCCAATTGTCCTGACTCAGAAAGGGTAGAATGGACTGTAGCGTGACCATCCGAAACTTCGTTCTTTGTACAGACCCGTTTAGTCTGCTGAGATCCAGAATCGGTCTCCAGTCCCCTGTCTTTTTTGGTACTAAAAAGAACCTTGAGTAAGTTTTGTATACATGCTGGTCTGCCGGGACTTCCTGGATGGCTCTTTTTTCTAGTAGTTTTGAAACTTCTATTACTGCTTGCTCCCTCAGATTGAGTGGAACATCTGGAAGGGTCTTCCTTGACTGCATGGAGGGTTGAAGGAAGGGGATTCTGTAACCTCCGGATATAACGGACCATGCCCATCTGTCTTGTGTTAAACTTCGCCAGGCTTTTGGGTACAGTGAAAGTCTTCCCCCGACTGCCTCCAGAGATGAGCAGCCAGGCAACCCTTCAGGGATGCTGAAAGGGCTTATCAGAGAAGGATTCTCTGTTGTCCTGGTTCTGCGGACCCCCTCTGCCACGAGGGCGGCATCTATTATTATTGTTTCCCCCTCTGCCTCTGGAAAAAAAATCACTACGTGTGTCAGGCAAGGCTCTCTGAGATTTACGGAACCACATCTTACCACTCTTCTAACCTTTGGGGTAGGGTCTAGAGGGAGTGGAAAAATGGACTCCCATGGCAGAGAAAGTCTTGTCTTCTTGCTCACACCTAGTCAAAGTGTCTTTCACCTGTGGCCCAAAAAGAAAGGAACCATCAAAGGGAGTGTTGGTGAAGGACGCTCGAAAGGGTTCAGCAACGTTACACAGTCACATCCAGGCATGCCTCCTAAGGGCCACCCTGGTACCAGCGGCTCTACTTGCCCCATCGGCTGCATAGGAAATGAGCCTCATGGAGGCATTAACAACAGAATTAAGCGTTGCTAGCTGGGAAGCCACCTTAGCTTGTGCTCCCTCAGCTGTTGTATCTTGGAGGGTATCTCCAAGCTCTTTAAGGAGATTCCTTTGAAGGTGAGTAAAATAACACAAGTAGTTCAGTGACCTCATAGAGAAGGTCGCTGAAGTGAACATTCGCTTCCCATATCTGTCCATTGTCCTAGACTCCTTGTTAGGGGGATGGACAGATGAAGAGGTCTCCGCTAACTCTTTTTTTGTGGCTGCTGCTACCACCATAGCATCAACAGGGACACCTTTTGTAAGGAACTGTTTGTCCTGGGGTGCTGTAATAAATTTGCCAGGTCTCCTTGGAGTTGGTTCCACTGTATCTGGAGCTGACCAAGCCTTTCGAGCCACCACTGTCCATAAGTCATCAAAAGGCGGAGACACCCAGGAGGTGGAAGGTCAGGAACCGAAGGCATCCAGAAATACAGACTCATCCTCAGAAGGGTTCCAGTTCCCCCTCTGCTTGAGCATCTCCAGGATGTCTGAAAAGGAGACATCCTCAGAGGGGGATCTCAGGGACCCTTCCAATTCATCTAAATCTGTATCAGAAGTGACAGACTCAGGGGAGTCAATGTGCTTTCTCTTGCACCTCTTCTTCTGAGGGAGCTCCTCTGAGAGATCAGGGGAGGCCTTGGAAGAAGAGGAAACACCCAATGGGGCGTCCTGGAACATCGGTTCCATACGCTTGGGGCCTGGAGGAGGAGCAGAGGTTGACACAGGCACTACAGGGGACGGAGCCGGTGGGGCTGATAGTGGAGATGACTCAGTGGCCAGCACACTCCACATGACATTGAAGGCATCCCTGCCACGATGCAGAGAAAGCTCCAGTTCTGAAGAAATAGGAATCCTTCTCTGCACCGAGGGAGACGGCTCCGAGGCCAATGTAGGAGTCGAGCTCACCTGTGCTGAAGCTCCGAGAGGAAGAACGGGGTCGGACAAGGGTCTGATGCCACTCACCCCCTCGGAGCTGACGAGGGAGCCCCAGCACCTAGATCCCTCGATGGACCAAGGGAATCGGAGCCGACGTCGGAACCGAAGGATATAGTGTTATTGGAGCCGACGGTTCCACTACTCGAACCCCAATGAACTCCGGCTCTGAACTCATTGGATTCGGAGGAGGAACATCAAGAGAAGTGGATGGAGCTGATACCTGTTGAGGAGGGCTGGACAACAACTTGGCTAGTGCCTGCGACTTCAGCAACCTACTGACCACTCTCTGCACATCGTGATCCGATAGCCTAGAGGACCGAGAGGTGTGAGAGGATCGGTGACTGTGCTTGCTCTGAAGCAAAGGAGACCGTGGAGCTGAATGCACCAATTCAAGTGAGGGGGACCTTAGCCTCTTGTGGCTCTGTGACGGCTCCAAAGCCTCTGATGGAGCTGACAGGGAGATTGTCTTGTCGGTGCCAGTCAGAACTGACTTGGAAGGTAAACCCTGAACCGAAGATGGCTCCAAACTTGGAGCAGATGACTTAGTGGGTTTAGGGGATTTCACAGGCTGTGAGCTCTTCGCTGGTGAATCCTTGGGTTTTAAAAGACCCCTAAGGATAAGGTTATTCTTACGCTCCTGCAGGACTCTTGGACTAAAGGCATGGCAGATGGAACAAGAGTCCTGCAGGTGTACAGCGCCTAAACAATAGACGCAAGAAGTGTGCCCATTTGTCAGAGACATTTTCTGACAGCATGAGTCACACTACTTGAACCCAGAAACCTTGGATTCCTTTGACATCACTGAAAGTAAGGAAAACCAATTATAACAATGACAACCAGAAGAAAAATACAGTCTACAAAAAACACACTACTATAAGGACTATAGATAAAGTTTTTTTTTTTTTTTAAGAGAATAGGAAAGCCTCTAACTTAAACGGCTTTACTCCTTAATTGACGGTGTTACTCCTTAATTGACGTGTTGTAAATAGACACAGCTGTGATCACTTTCCAAATTTTAATATACAATTCAAAGGAGAATACAAGTAATCATGGTGCAAAGAAAACAAATCACCGAATACAAAATGCAACAAGTTAATAGAGTAATAAAAAATACAGGAAATCAAGAGCAAACTATCCCTTTCTCACAGCACCTTGTGTAAGAGTGTTGGGGAGCTTTTACAATAAACCTTTGAAATGTTTTATTTACCCCTTAAATAGAAGGTTTAATCCCTAGCCCCACTCATCATTTCACAGATAAATAAACTTCTGTCTTCTTCTGACTTCTGTGTTACTCCTTAGTTCACATGTTCTAATGTGTCACTCACAGGAGACACAGCTGTGGTCACTTTGCTTTCCAAAATTTAATATGCAATTCAAAAGAGAATACAAGTAAACATGGTGTGAAGAAAACAAATGACATTATATAGAACAGAGCAAGGAAATACAGTAATAAAAATACAAGAAATCAAAAGCAAACTAACCTTCCCATCAGAGTAACTTGTGTCCAAATCTTGGGGTGTTTTTCCAGTAAGCCTTTAAAATGTTATATTTTACCCCTTAAATTGAAGAGTTAGTTCCTAGATCTGCTGCTCAGGTCACACATAATTAAAAATAGATGACTTCTTCTGACTTCTGTGTGACTCTTTAATTGACCTGCTCTAATGTGTGACTTACAACAGAAACAGCTGTGGCCTTTTCCCAAGTTTTGATAACCAATTCAAAGCAGAAGACAACTAAAGCACAGTGTAAAGAAAACAAATGAGAGAATACAAAAAACAAGGGGATAAAGTAATATTAAATACAAGAAATCAAAAGAAAACTAACCTTTCCTTCAGAACAAGTTGCATCAGAGTCTTGTGAAGCTTTTCCAGTAAAGCTTTGAAATGTTTTATTTTACCTCTTAAATTGAACGTTTACTTCCTAACTCCACCCCTTAGCTCACAAATAATTAACCTAAATTTACTTGTGTTTGAATCACAGCAGATACAGCTGTGGTCTCTCTCCAAGTTTTAATATGCAAGTCAAAGCAGAATACAAGTAAAATATAGTGTAAAGAAAACAAATCACAGTATATAGAATAGTACAAGGCAATAAAGTAATACAAAATACAAGAAATCAAAAGAAAACTAACCTTTCCCTCATAGCAATTTGTGTCAGAGGCTTGGGGAGCTTTTCCGGTCAAGCTTTGAAATGTTTTATTTTACCCCTTAAATAGAAGGTTTAATCCTTAGCTCCACCCATCAGTTCACAGATAATTAACCTGAACTGTCTTCTTCTGACTTCTGTGTTACTCCTTAATTGACCTGTTGTAATGTCTCACTGACAGGAGACACAGCTGTGGTCACTTTCCAGATTTTAATATGCAATTCAAAGGATAATAGAATTAAACATGGTGCAAAGAAAAGAAATCACAGTATACAAAATACAACAAGTTAATAAAGTAATACAAAATACAGGAAATCAAGAGCAAACTATCCCCTTCTCACAGCACATTGTGTAAGAGTGTTGGGGAGCTTTTCCAATAAACCTTTGAAATGTTTTATTTTACCCCATAAATTGAAGGTTTAATCCATAGCTCCACCCATCAGTTCACAGATAATTAAACTTAACTGTCTTTGTCTGACTTCTGTGTTACTCCTTAATTGACATGTTTTAATGTGTCTCTCACAAGAGACACAGCTGTGGTCACTTTCCAAATTTTAACATGCAAGTCAAAGGAGAATACAAGTAAACATGGTATAAAGAAAACAAATAACATTATATGTTACATGGAACAAGGCAATAAAGTAAAAAAATACAAGAAATCAAAAGCAAACTAACCTTCCCATCAGAGTAACTTGTGTCAGAGTCTTGGGGAGATTTTCCAGTAAACCTTTGAAATCCTTTATTTTACCCATTAAATTGAAGGTTTAGTTCCTAGATCCACCACTCAGTTCATACATAACTAACCATAACTGACTTCTTCTGACTTCTGTGTGACTCTTTAATTGACCTGCTCTAATGTGTGACTTACAACAGAAACAGCTGTGGCCTCTTCCCAAGTTTCGATATCCAATTTAAAGCAGAACACAAATAAAACACAGTGTAAAGAAAACAAATCACAGTATACAAAAAACAAGGCAATAAAGTAATATTAAATACAAGTCAGCAAAAGAAAACTTACCTTTCCTTCAGAGCAAGTTGTGTCAGAGTCTTGTGAAGCTTTTCCAGTAAGGATATGAAATATTTTATTTTACCCCTTAAGCTGAAGGTATAATTCGTAGCTCTACACCTTAGTTCACAAATAATTAACATAAATTGACTTCATCTGATTTATGTGTGTCTCCTTAATTGACTTGTTCTAATGTGTGACTCACAAGAGACACAGCTGTGGTCTCTTTCCAAGTTCTAATATGCAATTCAAAGAAGAAAACAAGTAAAATACAGTGAAAAAGAAAACAAATCACAGTATACAAAATAGAAAAAGCACTAATGCCGTCAAAATACAAGAAATCAAAAGTAAACGAACCTTTACCTCAAACTAGGTTGTGTCAGAGTCTTGCGGAGCTGTCCCAGTAAAGCTTTGAAATGCTTTATTGTACCCCTTAAATAGAAGGTTTAGTTCATAGCTTCACCAATCAGTTCATTGCAAGAAACCTTAACTGACTGTTATCGCTTCTGTGTGACTCCTTAATTGACCTGTTCTAATGTTTTATTCACAAGAGACACAACTGTGGTCGCTCTTCACAGTTTAATATGCAATTCAAAGCAGAATACAAATAAAACACAGTATAAAGAAAATAAATCACATCATACAGAATGGAACAAGGCAATAAAGTAATACAAAATACAAGAAATCAAAGGAAAACTAACCTTTACCTCACAGCAATTTGTGGCAGAGTCTTGTTTAGCTTTTCCAGTAAAGGTTTGAAATATTTTATTTTACCCCTTAAATTGAAGGTTTAGTTTCTAGCTCCACCCCTTAGTTCACAAATAATTAATCTTAACTGACTTCATCCGACTTATGTGTGACTTCTTAATTGATGTGTTCTAATGTGTGACTCACAAGAGACACAGCTGTGGTCTCTTTCCAAGTTTAAATATGAAATTCAAAGCAAAATACAAGTAAAACACAGTATAAACAAAACAAATCAGAGTATACAGAATGGAATAAGGCAATAAAGTGATACAAAATACAAGAAATCAAAGGAAAACTAACCTTTACCTCACAGCAATTTGTGGCAGAGTCTTGTTTAGCTTTTCCAATAAAGCTTTGAAATATTTTATTTTACCCCTGAAATAAAAGATTTAGTTCCTAGCTCCCCAAATCAGTTCACTGACAATCAACCTTTAACTAACTTATTCTCACTTCTGTGTGACTCCTTAATTGACTTGTTCTAACATTTTACTCACAAGAACCACAGCTGTGGTCTATCTCTCCAAGCTATAGTAAGAAATTCAAAGCAGACTACAAGTAAAACACAGTGTAAAGAAAACTAACCACAGTATACAAAATAGAAAAAGCAATAAAGTAATACAAAATACAAGAAATCAAAAGTAAACTAACCTTTCCCTCACAGCAATTTATGTTAGAGGCTTGAGGAGCATTTCCAGTAAAGCTTAGAAATGGTTTATTTTACCCCTTAAATAGAAGGTTTAATTCCTAGCTCAGTCCCTCACTTTACAGATAATTAACCTTAACTGTCTTCTTCTGACTTCTGTGTTACTCCTTAATTGACCTGTTCTAATGTGTCACTCACAGGAGACACAGCTGTGGTCATTTTCCAAATTCTAACATGCAGTTCAAAGGATAATACAAATGAACATGGTGTAATGAAAACAAATCACATTATATAGAACAGAACAAGGCAATAAAATACTAAAAATACAAGAAATCAAAGGCAAACTAACCTTCCCATCAGCATAACTTGTGTCAGCATCTTGGGGAGCTCTTCCAGTAAACCTTTGAAATGTTTTATTTTTACCCCTTAAATTGAAAATTTGGCTTCTAGATCTGCATCTATGTCATATGAGCGAATCACACAAATTGCGAACGCTCATATCGAACATACCAGACCTCGCAGTGCTTTTTCTGAGATCACGGTACAGTGAAGAATAGGATATTTGATATTTCCTCACTGTAGTGTGATCTCGGAGTTGGAATATATATTTAGTGGGGGGTGTGGGGGTGCAGCCCCCCACAATAGGAAGTTCGAGGTCCGGTACATTCGATATTATGAGCTTTTGCAATTTCTACAATTTGCTCATATGCTATAGACCCCCTAGATCCACCACTCAGTTCACACATAATTTACCATAACTGACTTCTTCTGACTTCTGTGTGACTCTTTAATTGACCTGCTGTAATGTGTGACTTACAACAGAAACAGCTGTGGCCTCATCCCAAGTTTTGATATCCATTTCAAAGTAAAACACAAGTAAAACACAGTGTAAAGAAAACAAATCACAGTATACAAAAAACAAGATGATAAATTAATATTAAATAAAAGAAATCAAAAGAAAACTAACCTTTCCTTCAGAGCAAGTTGCATCAGAGTCTTGTGAAGTTTTTCCAGTAAAGCTTTGAAATGTTTCATTTTACCCCTTAAAATGAAGGTTTAATTCCTAGCTCCACCCCTTATTTCACAAATAATTAGCCTTAATTAACTTCATCCAACTTATGTGTCAGTCCTTAACTAACCATTTCTAATGTGTGACTCACAAGAGACACAGCTTTGGTCTCTTTCCAAGTTATAATATGCAATTCAAAGCAGAATACAAGTAAAGCACAGTGTAAGAAAACAAATCACAATATACAAAACTTAATGTGCAATAAAGTAATACAAAATACAAGAAATCGAAAGCAAAGTAACCTTTCTGTCACAGCAAGTTGTGTCAGAGTCTTGTGGATCTTTCCCAATAAAACTTTGAAATGTTTTATTTTACAGATAAAATAGAAGGTTTAGTTCCTAGCTTCACCCCTCATTTCCCAGCCAATTACACAACTGTGGTCTCTTTTCAAATAATAATGTGTAATTCAAAGCAGAATACAAGTAAAACATAGTGTAATCAAAAGAAATCACAGTATACAAAAGAGAACAAGGCAATAAAGTAATACAAAATGCAAGAAATCAAAAGCAAACTAACCTTTCCATCACAGCAAGTTGTGTCAGAGTCTTGGTGAGCTTTCCCAGCAAAGCTTTGAAATGTTTTATTTTTCCCTAAAATAGAAGGTTAATTTCCTAGCTTCACCACTCATTTCACAAACAACCTTAACTGACTTTTTCTCCCATCAATGTGACTCCTTAATTGATGTGTTCTAATGTTTGACTCACAAGAGACACACGTGTGGTCTCTCTCCAAGTTTTAATATGCAATTCAAAGCAGGATACAAGTAAAACACAGTGTAAAGAAAACAAATCACATTATATAGAACAGAACAATGCAATAAAGTAATACAAAATAAAATAAATTAAAAGTAAATTAACTTTTTCCTCACATCAGTTTTTGTCAGAGTCTTTGGGAGCTTTTCCAGTAAATCTTTGAAATGTTTTATTTTATCCCTTAAATAGAAGGTTTAATTCCTAACTCCAGCCCCCTCAGTTCACAAATAATTAACCTTAAGTGACTTCTTCTGACTTCTGTGAGACTCCTTAATTGACCTGTTCAAATGTGTCACTCACAAGAGACAAAGCTGTGGTCTCTTTCCAAGTTTTAATATGCAATTCAAAGGAGAACATAAGTAAACATGTTGTAAAGAAAACATATCACACTATGCAACATAGAACAAGTCAATAAAGTAACACAAAATACAAGAAATCAAAAGCAAACTATCCCCTTCACTCACATCGCCTAATATCACAGTCTTGGTGAGTTTTTTCCAGTAAAACTTTGAATTTTTTTATTTTACCCTTAAATTGAAAGTTTACTTCCTAGATCTACCCCTCAGTTCACAGATAATTAACCTTAACTGACTTCGTCTGACTTCAATGTGACTCTTTAATTGACCTGTTCTAATGTGTGACTCACAAGAGACACAGTTGTGCTCTCTTTCCAAGTTTTAATATGCAATTCAAGCAAAATGCAAGTGAAACAGCTTGTAAAGTAAACAAGTCATAGCAAAGAAAATAGAACAAAACAATAAAGTAATAAAATACAAGAAATCAAAAGTAATCTAACCTTTCCCTCACAACAATTTGTGTCAGAGGCTTGGGGAGCTTTTGTCAGATTCATTGGGGAGCTGTCCCAGTAAAGTCTTGAAATGTTTTATTTTATCCATAAAATAGAAGGTTTAGTTTCTAGCTTCACCCCTCATTTCACAGCCAATTAACCTTAAGTGACTTGTTCTCACTTCTGTGTGACTCCTTAATTGACCTGTTCTAATGTTTCACTCACAGGAGATACAGCTGTGATCTCTCTGCAAGTTTTAGTATGTAACTCAAAGCAGAATACAAGTAAAACAGTGTAAAAAACAAATCACAGTATATAGAATAGTACAAGGCAATACGGTAATACAAAATGCAAGAAATCAAAAGTAAACTAACCTTTCCCTCACAACAACTTGTGTCAGAGGCTTGGGGAGCTTTTCCAGTAATAAACGAAAAGCAAAACGGCTTACAGGTAAAACCCAGTATATAAAAAGAGAAGTATATGAGAGAAAACACTATACCAGGTACCACACAATAACGTCTTTATTTAAACAAAGTAAAAAGGAGAGGTGAGCGCTTTCGCAACCTTCGTTGCTTCATCAGACAAAGAATTAACTGTTCAACTGCTTGTTTTATATCACTCTCAGTCAAAAAAAATTTTTCTAATTAGTGACATCATACAACTTTTGAAAATTTAAAGGCATATATGACAAGAATATTGTAAAATACGCATATAAAATATATATATATACACAAAAATGTAAAGTATGTTCATATTTATGCATATCTAATTTAAAACAGTTAAGTAATCTCATTAAAAATGCATATATATAAAAAGTGCATATAAATAAAAATGCATAGTATATTCATATTTATGCATATCTAATTTAAAACAATTAAATAATCTCATAAAAATGCATATATATAATATATATATAAAAAATGCATAATACAAAATATATAATAAAAGAAATATATGTATATATATATTTTTTTATTTTATGCAAAAAATTAATTGTGTTGAAGGCGTCTAGCTTTAAGAAATGGAACCAGTGATGTACAACCATTTAAGCCTGGATATCTATCAGCATTGAGCTTGATAATCCATCTTTGTTCTCGGCTCTCTGTAAAATTTTCTATATCTCCTCCCTCACATTTCTATGTATATGTTGTAAAACAAAGAACTTGAAAGAGTGTGAAGGGTCAGTGTTTAAAACATGTTGGGCAAGCCCACTAGTAGTTTTGTTATTTCTGATGTCTCTTATGTGTTCCAATATTCTATCCTTTAAGTTTCTATTTGTTTTTCCTATATAGAAGGCATGACATATTTGGCAGAAACTAAAATAAATAACATCTGTGGTTTTACAGTCTGCATATGAATGAGAGTATAGTGTAAAATTTCTAACAGGATGAATATATGGTGTAGTACTATGAATATGTGCACAAGCAGTACAAGACCTACAAGGAAAAGTACCTTTGCGTCTGGAATTATAGGTAGTTTTTTTGACGTCTTTATTACACAATTGTTGTTTTAATGTTAGATTATTTCTGAAACTGAAACTAGGTGCATTACCAATGAAAGAATGTAAACAAGGAATCTCATGTAAAATGTGCCAGTGTTGTTTAATAATATTAGTATACTGATTAACATTACTAGCATACTGAAAAAACACTCTAATGCTATTATTTTGTGTATTATTTCTCAAATTACTGCTATCTGACGTAATAGAATTAGAAGATTGAAAGTACGCTTTACATTTAGAGTCCCTGAGTGTCCAAGCATCAGAAATAGTTCTATCTATTTCATCCATATGATATCCTCTTCTTAAAAAAATCAATTTTCAATTTATTCAAAGCTAGTACTGCATCATTATCATTGTTGTGTAATCTTAATGTTCTGTATACCTGCCCCTTGAGCACATTTCTTGGAATGTGTCTAGGATGCATACTGGTTTTGTGCAGGTATGTATTTTTCTTCGTGGGTTTGTGAAAAATTTTGCTGATAAAACCTGTCAACTCTGATTTGATTATATGTACATCTAAGAAATCAATCTCAGATGTAGAAAATTTGTATGTGAATCTCAGAAAATCAGTAGTTGTATGCAAATAGTTAATAAATAATATAAGCTCAGATATATTGCCTTTCCATAATAAAAAAACATCATCCACAAAACGTGTATACCATAAATGCTGACTAATAAATGGATTCTTATCAGAAAATACATGTGTTTGTTCCCAGAATGTAAGAGATAGATTAGCATAACTATTTGCACATGGTGTGCCCATGGCAACGCCGATCTGTTGCAGAAAGAATTGTTCTTTAAAATATACAACATTATTTTCCAGAATAATCTCTAACAAACTGCATATAAGTTGTACTTTTTCATTGGTGAAGCAATTATTTCTTGTAAGAAAATTTCTAATCATATTAATGCCCCATGTATTCGGGATACTTGTAAACAATGACTCTATATCCATAGTAACAAGAGCAAAGTCATTAATATCTGATAAACTTTCAATTCTAGTATGTAATTTCTCTAGAAACATTTTGGTGTCTCTTAAAATATTTTCACATTTGTCTAAGAGCACATGCAGTGTACTTTCAACATAAATAGACAGTGGTTCTGTACACCAACCAGTGCCTGAGACTATGGGACACATTGGTGGCAGACTTCTGTCTTTATGAACCTTTGGTAAACCATAAATCTTAGGAATAGTTGGATTCAAGACATTAAAGTATTTAAACAGTGGTTCATCTATTAAATCAGTAATTAATAAGTCAAAAATCAAAAAAGACACTTTATCAATGATGGCATTCACTGTAACTTTTGAGATTCCTCTGTATGTATCATTATTGAGCAGTAACTTATACATTTGTTGTACATACAATTGCTTATCTAAAATAACAATACCTCCACCTTTATCTGCCTGTTTAATAACGACAGAATTCAAGTTCTTTAGTTCATTCAGTGCTCTATATTCACTTGTATTTAGATTTCCATAGTAATAGTCACTCAAATTATCATCATATATCTGCCTAAAAGATGTTTCACATATATCAAGGAATCTTTGTATACTCGGGGGAGTATAAGGAATGAAAGTGCTAGGCTGTTTAAACACATTTATATTATTTGTAACATTGTTTGGGAACAAAACTTTTAGAGACAAATTCCTGCCTAATAATTTAAGGTCTTTAATCATTTCTGTAAGATTAGCCTTTCTAGCAGGTATAAATGAAAGGTCCTTATTTAAAACATTCAACTGTTCTGGTGTTAAAATGATAGAGGAAAGGTTCAAAATCAAACCTGTAGTTAAGTCCGTCTCCTCTTCGGAGAATGTACTGCTCCTTCCAGAGAACCCAGTTGCAGTGACTGTCCTTTGTGTACATATTGTTTCATTCGATTCTTGTAAGGTAGTGGTACTCTCAAAGTGAAGTTGCCTTGTTTGCTGGCATCTAAAAAAATACTTTCTGTGTTTTCAGTCACTTGTATGTTTGAAGTTCCTTCCTTTCTTAGAGTCGATGAAGTATGACTTGTAGATGGTAAAACTGCATATGTTTTCTTTGGAATAGCTCCTAATTTACTGTTTTTATCTTTTAAATTACTGTTTTGTTGGTCAGAGGACTCAGAAACAGGGAGAGTTAAACTGGTGTTCTTCTCCTCTTGCATACAAGCTGTTTCAGTTGTCAGAGAACAGGGAGTGCGTTGTGTAACTGCAGCATAGGTGGAATCTGAATTTAAAGGTGTAGTATGCACATTCCTTGCCTTGTCAGAAACAGTTTGATGTCTAAAGTTATTTTCTTTGGGCCATGAAAAGACATTATTTAAAGCAAAATCTTTTTTGTCTCTGTTAAGTTTTAATAGTTTAATATTTTGCAGCTTCCTTTCATATGACATGATGTTATCCTGAAGTTCATTCATTTTTAGAAAAACTGTATCTTGTACAAAGTTCTTATTAATAATTGATTCTGTGGCAATGATTTCAGCTTTAAGTTCATTCTCAATGGGTAGAAAAAGTCAATTAAGAGATCCATATATTTTGTACTGAATTGTAAATTCAATTCTTGCCATTTTCTCAAAAGAATAGGAAAAGACTCACCATATGTAGGCATATTCAGTATTCTTAGACCACGTGGAATAATTTTGGAGTCTAGTGATGCTTGCAGATGTAACCGTTGCCATTGGAGTCTTTTGTATTTGTACATCAGATTCTCAAGTTTTTTATATTGGTTAAAGAATTCTGATAGATCTTGGTTGTTTCTATTATCTTGTATATTTTCACTGAAAGACACTGTAAGTAGTGGATTATTTGGAATATCCAATATTCTAAGAAATCTTTGATGGTGACCATCATTCGATGAGTTGGTATCTAAGTTCTCCATAGATGCGTGTGTCCTTTTGCCGAATAAAAATAAACTAATAAACGAAAAGCAAAACGGCTTACAGGTAAAACCCAGTATATAAAAAGAGAAGTATATGAGAGAAAACACTATACCGGGTACCACACAATAACGTCTTTATTTAAACAAAGTAAAAAGGAGAGGTGAGCGCTTTCGCAACCTTCGTTGCTTCATCAGACAAATAATTAACTGATCAACTGCTTGTTTTATATCACTCTCAGTCAAAAAAAATTTTCTAATTAGTGACATCATACAACTTTTGAAAATTTAAAGGCATATATGACAAGAATATTGTAAAATATGCATATAAAATATATATACACAAAAATGTAAAGTATGTTCATATTTATGCATATCTAATTTAAAACAGTTAAATAATCTCATTAAAAATGCATATATATAAAAAGTGCATATAAATAAAAATGCATAGTATATTCATATTTATGCATATCTAATTTAAAACAATTAAATAATCTCATAAAAATGCATATATATAATATATATATAAAAAATGCATAAGGTACTTTTCCTTGTAGGTCTTGTACTGCTTGTACACATATTCATAGTACTACAACATATATTCATCCTGTTAGAAATTTTACACTATACTCTCATTCATATGCAGACTGTAAAACCACAGATGTTATTTATTTTTGTTTCTGCCAAATATGTCATGCCTTCTATATAGGAAAAAACAAATAGAAACTTAAAGGATAGAATATTGGAACACATAAGAGACATCAGAAATAACAAAACTACTAGTGCGCTTGCCCAACATGTTTTAAACACTGACCCTTCACACTCTTTCAAGTTCTTTGTTTTACAACATATACATAGAAATGTGAGGGGAGGAGATATAGAAAATTTTACAGATAGCCGAGAACAAAGATGGATTATCAAGCTCAATGCTGATAGATATCCAGGCTTAAATGGTTGTACATCACTGGTTCCATTTCTTAAAGCTAGACGCCTTCAACACAATTAATTTTTTGCATAAAATAAAATTATATATATATATATATATATATATATATATATATATATATATATTTCTTTTATTATATATTTTGTATTATGCATTTTTTATATATATATTATATATATGCATTTTTATGAGATTATTTAATTGTTTTAAATTAGATATGCATAAATATGAATATACTATGCATTTTTATTTATATGCACTTTTTATATATGTGCATTTTTAATGAGATTATTTAACTGTTTTAAATTAGATATGCATAAATATGAACATACTTTACATTTTTTTGTATATATATTTTATATGTGTATTTTACAATATTCTTGTCATATATGCCTTTAAATTTTCAAAAGTTGTATGATGTCACTAATTAGAAAAATTTTTTTTGACTGAGAGTGATATAAAACAAGCAGTTGAACAGTTAATTCTTTGTCTGATGAAGCAACGAAGGTTGCGAAAGCGCTCACCTCTCCTTTTTACTTTGTTTAAATAAAGACGTTATTGTGTGGTACCCGGTATAGTGTTTTCTCTCATAGCTTTTCCAGTAAAGCTTTGAAATTGTTTATTTTACCCCTTAAATAGAAGGTTTAATCCATAGCTCCACCACTCAGTTCACAGATAATTAACCTTAACTGACTTCCTCTGACTTTGATGTGACTCTTTAATTGATCTGTTCTAATGTGCCACTCACAGGAGACACAGCTGTGGTCATTTTCCAAATTTTAATACGCAATCCAAAGGAGAATGCAAGTAAACATACTATAAAGAAAACAAATCACAGTATACAAAATAAAACAAGTCAATAAAGTAATACAAAATGCAAGAAATTAAAAGCAAAGAATCCCTTTACTCACAGCAACCTGTGAGTCTTTGGGAACCTTTCCAGTAAAGCTTTGAAATGTTTTATTTTACCACTAAAATAATAGGTTTAGTCTCTTGCTCCACCCCTGATTTCACAGATAATTACCATTAACTGACCTGTGCTGACTTCTGTTTGACTCTTTAATTGACCTGTTCTAATGTCTGACTCACAAGGGACACAGCTGTGATCTTTTTCCAATTTTTAATGTGCAATTCAAAGCCAAATACAAGTAAAACACCTTGTAAAGAAAACAAATCACAATATAAAAAACACAAAACAATAAAGTAATATAAAATACAAGAAATCAAAACAAAACTATCCTTTCCCTCACAGCAATTAGCACCAAACTCTTGGGGAGCTTTCCAGTAAAGCTTTGAAATGTTTTATTTTATCTCTTAAATAGGTTAAATTACTAGCTCCACCCTCAGTTCAAAGATAATTCTTCCATAACCTCACTACTTAACCCAGGCAAAAGAAACAATCCTTCCACACTTCCTGGCAATTCTCCTTAAGTCTCCTGAGAAAATAGCCACCAGTTTTAATACCTTCTTTATCAACTCCATAACTGACATCACAGCAAAATTCAGACTAATTTCTGTACTAATCAAACATTCACATTAGATCCTCTACCCACTCCCCATCTCATATTCAATCACATCTCTCAAAAGAACATTCCACCCACCCCTCTTCATCCTTCACCCTAAAACCCATCCCAACCTCAACTATAAAACGTTGACTACGTAAACCCAAATCGTGTTCTAATGCCCGAGACAATCTACCCTTAGAATACCTAAAAATTGCCACTGATATTATCTCTTGGCCTATAAGCATACTTATAAACCAATCCATCCTAGAGCCCTATGTTACCAAAGTTTGCAAAAAGGCATTCATCCTTTCTCTCCACAATGGAGGCAAATCTACCAACATCCACTAACTTCCATCCCATTACTATTGTCTCTCCTCTCTCCAAAATCCTAGAAAAATGCATCAATTCCCAACTTCTCCAATACCTTCTAGACAACCACATACTATAATCCTCAAAACATGGCTTCAGAGCTGGACATAGTACCACCACTGTCGTTCTCTCCTTTATGGAAACTGTAAACAGAGCCCTTGATATGGGTAAAATTGTCTCAGCTCTCTTCCTTGACCTATCCAAAGTCTTTGACACCATTTCCCACTCTCTTCTAATCTCCCAATTCTCTACAATCGGTCTGCTCCCCCACTCTAACCTGATTCTCCAGTTACGTACATGAAAGATAACACTCCGTCAGATTGCAAAACACCATCTCTCCTTTCCTAAACACCACCACTAGCATTCCGCAAGGCTCAAAACTTGAACCAATCCTATTTAGCATATTCATAAACAACTTCCACTCATCACTATCTCAAAAAACAATCATTCAGTACTCAGATGACTCCACTATCATCTGGTCTGCTAACTCTGTTACCGACTTATTTATACTAACTCAAAATGCCTTTTCCTGCACAGAATCATGGATGCATAACAACCACCTCACCCTAAATCCTAACAAATCTAAAATCATTCTTTTCACCCCCAAGAAAACAACCCCCTTAAACAAGACTGACTTTACCATCTTCTCTCTTAACAAATCATTAATAGAAGTTGTTACACACACAAAACTCCTCAGGGTCACTATTGACGGGCACATGAAATTTGACGTTCACATAGAAGAAAACATTCACAAAACACACTGTAAACTTGGCACCCTTTATAGGCACAATCACTTCCTAAACCCCTCCACAAGAACAACCTTAGCCTTTGCATACTTACTACCCTCTCTCCTCTACAGTGCCTCACTATTTACTAACATCCAAAACTCTTCTAAACTTAAACTTGAGGCATGCTACAATAAAATCGCTAAATTCACAACCAACTCCAAACACTCCACCAATCATTGCTCTGCCTTAAAATCACTGAACTGGATAGAACTACATAACTACCACTCCTATTTACATCTAACCACAAGCTCACAAAATACTCTTCAAACCCCAAGACTGTCCTTCCCTTAGCTCAACATTCCAATACTAACACCTAAATAGACCCCTTAGATCAGAGGACCAAAAGCTCTTACAAGCTCACAAACCTAGCCTTCCACCCAGCCAGCTTCTCTTACCAGATAGCCAAAACCTGAAACACCTTGCCTGTAAAGCATCAGAACAACTTCAAACCCTGCCCTCTTTAACAGTTCCATTCTTACCTTCCTCTCTTCATGCTGGAAATGTACTTGTACCAACCCCTTAAATAGAAGGGTTAATCATTTGCTCCACACCTCAGTTCACAGATAATTAACCTTGAGTGACTTTTTCTGACTTCTGACCTGTTGTAATGTATCACTCAGAAGAGACACAGCTGTGGTCTCTTTCCAAGTTTTAATATGCAATTCAAAGGAAGAATACAAGTACGCATGTTGTAAAGAAAACATATCACATACAAAATAAAACAAGTCAATACAGTAAAATAAAATAC
The DNA here is from genome assembly GCF_019279795.1 of Protopterus annectens. Classification (NCBI taxonomy): domain Eukaryota; kingdom Metazoa; phylum Chordata; order Ceratodontiformes; family Protopteridae; genus Protopterus; species Protopterus annectens. The sequence goes on from NC_056748.1 coordinate 897,128,667, forward strand.
AAGAAATCAAAAGCAAAATATCCCTTCACTCACAGCAGCTTGTGTCAGAGTCTTGGGGAGCTTTTCCACAAAACCTTGGAAATGTTTTATGTTACTCTTTAAATTGAAGGTTTACTTCCTAGCTCCAACCCTCAGTTCACAAACGATTAAACTTAACTGACGTCTTCTGACTTCTGTGTGACTCTTTAACTGAACTGTTCCAATGTGTGATTCACAAGAGACACAACTGTGCTCTATTTCTAACTTTTAATATGCAATTCAAGCAAAACACAAGTAAAACTGATCGCAAAGAAAACAAGTCACAGTAAAGAAAATAGAACAAGGCAATAGAGTAATACAAAATACAAGAAATCAAAAGTAATCTAACCTTTCACTCACAGCAGTTTGTGTCAGAGTCTTGGGGAGCTTTTCCAGTAAAGCTTTGAAATGTTTTATTTTACCCCTTAAATTGAACGTTTAGTTCCTGGCTCCACCCCTCAATTCACAGCTAATTAAACTTAATTGACTTCATCTGACTTATGTGTGACTCTTTAATTGAACTCTTCTAATCTGTGACAAACAAGAGACACAGCTGTGGTCTCTTTCCAAGTTCTAATATGCAATTCAAAGCAGAATGGAAACAAACAGTGTAAAGAAAATGAATCCCAGAACAAGGCAATAAAGTAATACAAAATACAAGAAATGAAAAGTAAACTAACCTTTTCTTCACACCAATTTTTGTCAGGGTCTTTGGGAGCTTTTCTAGTAAAGCTTTGAAATGTTTTGTTTTGTTCCTGAAATAGAAGGTTTAATCCCTAGCCCCACCCCTCAGTTCACAGATAATTAACCTTGAGTGACGTTTTCCAACTTCTGTGTGACTCCTTAATAGACCTGCTCTAATGTGTACCCCAAGAGACACAACTGTGGGCACCTTCCAAGTTTTAATGTGCAATTCAAAGGAAGAATACAAGTAAACACTTTGTAAAGAAAACATATCACAGTATACAAAACAGAACAAGTCAATAAAGGAACACAAAATACAAGAAATCAAAAGCAAACTATTCCTTCACTCACAGCACCTTGTGTTAGAGTCTGGGCAGCTTTTTCAGTAAATTTCTGAAATGTTTTATTTTACTCCTTAAATTGTAGATTTACTTCCGAGCTCCACACCTCAGTTCACAGATATTTAAACTTAACTGACTTCTTATGACTTCTGTGTGACTCTTTAATTGACCTGTTCCAATGTGTGACTCACAAAAGACACAGCTGTGCGCTCTTTCCAACTTTTAACATTCAATTCAAGTAAAACAGATTGAAAAGAAAACAAATCACAGTAAAGAAAATAGAACAAAGCAATAAAGTAATACAAGATACAGGAAAACAAAAGTAATCTAATCTTTCACTCACAGCAGTTTGTGTCAGTCTTGGGGAGCTTTTCCAGTAAAGCTTTGAAATGTTTTATTTTAACCCTTAAATTGAAGGCTTAGTTCCTGGCTACATCCCTCAGTTCACAGATAATTAACCATAACTGACTTCTTTTGACTACTGCTTGAGTCTTTAATTGATCTTCTCTAATGTGTGACTTACAAGAGAAACAGCTCTGGTCTCTTCCCAAGTTTTGATATCCAGTTCAAAATAGAACACAAGTAAAGCAGAGTGTAATGAAAACAAATCATAGTATACAAAAAAGCAGACAATACAGTAACATTAAATACAAGAAATCAAAAGAAAACTAACCTTAACCTCACAGCAAGTTGTGTCAGAGTCCTGTGAAGCTTTTCCTGTAAAGCTTTGAAATGTTTTATTTTACCTATTAAACTGAAGGTTTAGTTCCTAGCTCCACCCCTCAGTTCACAGATAATTAACCATAACTGACTTAATCCAACTTATGTGTGACTCCTTAATTAACCTGTTCTGATGTGTGACTCACAAGAGACACAGTTGTGGTTCCTTTTCAAGTTTTAATATGCAATTCAAAGGAACAATACAAGTAAACATGTAAAGAAAACATATCACACTATACAAAATAGAAGAAGTCAATAAAGTAACACAAAATACAAGAAATCAAAAGCAAACTATCCCTTCACTCACATCACCTTGTGTTAGAGTCTTGTGGAGCTTTTCCAGTAAACATTTGAAATGATTTATTTTACTCCTTAAATTGAAGGTTTACTTCCTAGCTCCACCCCTCAGTTCACAGATAATTAAATTAACTGACTTCTTCTGACTTCTGTGTAACTCTTTAATTGACCTGTTCCAATGTGTGACTCACAAGAGACACATCTGTGCTCTCTTTCCAAATTATAATATGCAATTCAAGCAAAATACAAGTAAAACAAACTGCAAAAAAAAAAACAAGTCACAGTAAAGAAAATAGAACAAAGCAAAGGAGTAATACAAAGTTCAAGAAATCAAAAGTAATCTAACCTTTCACTCAAAACAGTTTTTTCTGAGTCTTAGGGAGCTTTTCCAGTAAATCTTTGAAATGTTTTATTTTACCCATTAAATTGAAGGTTTAGTTCCTGCCTCCACCCCTCAGTTTACAGATAATTAACCATAACTGACTTATTCTGACTACTGTATGAGTCTTTAATTGACCTGCTCTAATGTGTGACTTACAAGAAAAACAGCTATGGCCTCTTCCCAAGTTTTTATATCCAGTTCAAAGCAGACCACAAGTAAAGCAGTGTAATGAAAACAAATAACAGTATACAAAACAAAGACAATGAAGTAATATTAAATACAAGAAATCAAAAGAAAACTAACCTTTGCCTCACAGCAAGTTGTGTCAGAGTCTTGTGAAGCTTTCCCAGTAAAGCTTTGAAATGTTTTATTTTACCCATTAAATTGAAGATTTAGTTCCTAGCTCTAAGCCCTGAATTCACAGATAATTAAATTTAACTTACTTCATGTGACTTATGTGTGAGTCCTTAATTGACCTGTACTAAAGTGTGACTCATATGAGACACAGCTGAGGTCTCTTTCCAAATTATAAGGTGCAATTCAAAGCAGAATATAAGCAAAAGACAGTGTCATGAAAACAAATCACAGTATACAAAAGAGAACAATGCAATAAAGTAATACAAAATACAATAAATCAAAAGTGAACTAACGTTTCCATCACAGCAAGTTGTGTCAGCATCTTGGGGAGCTTTCCCAATAAAGATTTGAAATGTTTTATTTTACCCCTAAAACAGAAGGTTAATTTCCTAGCTTCACCACTCAGTTCACAGACAATTAACCTTAACTGACTTGCTTTCACATCAGTGTGACTCCTTAATTGATGTGTTCTAATGTTTGACTCACAAGAGACACACCTGTGGTCTCTCTACAAGTTTTAATATGCAACTCAAAGCAGAATACAGGTAAACCACAGTGTAAATAAAAGAAATCACATTATATAGGACAGAACAAGGCAATACAGTAATGGAAAATACAAGAAAGCAAAAGTAAACTAACCTTTTCTTCAAGTCAATTTTTGTCATTCCATGGGAGCTTTTCCAGTAAAGCTTTGAACTGTTTTATTTTATCCCTTAAATAGAAGGTATAATCCCTAGCTCCACCCCTCAGTTCACAGATAATTAACCTTAAACTACTTTGTCTGACTTTTGTGTGACTGCTTAATTGATGTGTTCTAATGTGTCATTCACAAAAGACACAGCTGTGGTCTCTTTTCAAGATTTACTATGCAATTCAAAAGAGAATATAAGTAAACACATTGAAAAAAAAACATAACACACTATACAAAATAGAACAAGTCAATAAAGTAACACAAAACTATCCCCTTCACTCACAGCATCTTGTGTCACAGTCTTGGGGAGCTTTTCCAGTAAAACTTTGAAATATTTTATTTAACCTTAAATTGAAAGTTTACTTCACAGATATTTAAACTTAACTGACATTTTATGACTTCTGTGGGACTCTTTAATTGACCTGTTCCAATGTGTGACTCACAAGAGACACAGCTGTGCTCTCTTTCCAAGTTTTAATATGCAATTCAAGCAAAATACAAGTAAAACAGCTTGTAAAGAAAACAAGACACAGTAAAGAAAATAGAACAAAGCAATAAAGTAATAAAAATACAAGAAAGCTAAAGATATCTAACCTTTCCCTCACAGTAGTTTTTGTCAGAGACTTGGGGAGCTTTTCCAGTAAAGCTTCAAAATGTTTTATTTTACTTCTTAAATTGAAGGTTTAGTTCTTAGCTCCACCCCTCAGTTCACAGATAATTAACCATAACTGACTTCTTCTGACTTCAGTGTAACTCTTAAATTGACCTGCTCTAAAGTGTGACTTACAGGAGACACAGCTGTGGTCAATACCCACGTTTTGATATCCAATTCAAAGCAGAATACAAGTAAAGCACAGTGTAAAGACAACAAATCACAGTATACAAAAAAGGCAATGTAGTAACATAAACTACAAGAAATCAAAAGGAAACTACCCCCTCACTCACAGCATCTTGTGTCAGCGTCTTGTGGAGCTTTTCCAGAAACCCTTTGGAATGCTTTATTTTACCTCTTAAAGTGAAGGTTTACTACCTAGCTCCACCCCTTAGTGAACAGATAATTAACCTTAACTGACTTCTGACTTGTGTGTGACTCTTTATTTGACCTGTTCTAATATGTGACTTACAAGAGAAACAGCTGTGGTCCCTACCCAAGTTTTGATATCAAATTTAAAGCAGAGCACAGTGTAACAAAAATAAATCCCTTCACTCACAACAACTTGTGATAGAGTCTTTGGGAACCTTTCCAGTAAAGCTTTGAAATGTTTTATTTTACCACTTAAATAGTAAGTTTAGTCTCTAGCACCACTCCTGAGTTCACAGATAATAAACCTTAATTGACATGTGCTGACATCTGTGTGACTTTTTAATTGATCTATTCTAATGTGTGACTCACACTTGACACAGATGTGGTCTCTTTCCAAGTTTTAATGTGCATTTCAAAGCAGAATACAAGTAAAGAAAACAAATCACAGTAAAAAAAAACAAGGCAATGAAGTAACATAAAATACAAGAAGTCAAAACAAAACTAGCCTTACCCTCACAGCAATTTGGGTCAAAGTATTGGGGAGCTTTTCCAGTAAAGGTTTGAAATGTTTTATTTAACCTCTTAAATAGAGGGTTTAATTCCTAGCTCCACACTCAGTTCAAAGAAAATTAACCTTAACTGACTTCTTCTGATTTCTGTATGACTCCTAAATTGACCTGTTCTAATGTGTGTCTCACAAGAGATGTAGCTGTGGTCTCTTTCCAAGTTTTGATATGCAATTCAAAGCAGAATATAAGTAAACAGTGTGCAAAGAAAACAAATGATGATATACAAAAGAGAACAAGTCAGCAAAGTAATACAAAATACAAGAAGTGAAAAGCGAACTAACCTTTCCCTCACTGCAACTTGTGTCAGAGTCTTGCTGAGCTTTTCCAGTAATGCTTTGAACTGTTTTATTTTACCCCTTAAAAAGAAGATTTAGTTTCTAGCTCTACCCCTCATTTCACAGATAATTAACCTTAACTGACTCATTATGACTTTTGTGTGACTCCTTAATTGACCTGTTCTAATGCATAACTCACAAGAGACACAGCTGTGCTCTCTTTCCAACTTTTAATGTGCAATTCAAAGCAGAATAGAAGTAATCAAAAGTAAATTATCAGTTCACTCAAATCAACTTGTGTCAGATTCTTGGGAAACTTTTCCAGTAAACCTATGAAATGTTTTATTTTACACCTTAAACTGAAGGTTTAGCTCCTAGCTCCACCCCTCAGTTCAAAGATAATTAATCTTTACTGACTTCACCCAACTTATGCGTGACTCCTTATTTGACCTGTTCTAATGTGTGACTCATAAGAGACAGCTGGGGTCTCTTTCCAAATTATAATATGAAATCAATGCAAAATACAAGTAAAACACAATGCACAGAAAACAAATTGCAGTATATGAAATAGAACAAGGCAATTAAGTAATACAAAATACAGGAAATTAAAAAAAAAACTTACCTTTCCCTCACAGTAAGTTGTGTCAGCGTCTTGTGGAGCTTTTCCATTAAAGCTTTGAAATGCTTTATTTTACCCCTTAAATAGAAGGTGTAATCCATAGCTCCTTAAGTGTTATATGTAAATATGTTATTGTTATATCATTCTGTATATTTTATAGTCTGTACATGACTTTTGTTTCACTTGGTCTTACTGGTCATTATAAACTGTTGAATTTTGCTATAATTTATTAGTGCCACACAGCACTCTTCTGATGTTGGTGATATCTTCTAGACTAGGGATTCAAGTGAGCACACTACCAACATACTATTTCCATCCAAGTTTTCTGATGCTATTTTTTATGGTTGTTACTGTGCTAACTTCTTAAATAAAACTGCACCTTGTGGTCTGCCTCTTTCAGATGCAGTTGTGATGTTCTTTAACATCCAACGGGACCCACAAGATTTTTGTAACCTATGTTCCAATTTTTACACCCACTGTTTAAAGCATTGCCTGTATGTTCTTCTGGGCCCTACTATAACTAAAGTGCTGCTTTTTATATAAGTATTTCTCAGCCTGGTCTCTATTATATCTGCTTTGTTAGTTACAGCAAACATACTATAGTTAACTGAAGAGGACAGCACAGTTGCTATAGAGTGCATTTTGTAAAGTATTTTTACTTGCTATACAGTGTTCTACTTATTGCCTCATATCTACTTAAGCTGCTTTGTTTGTAGAGGGAAGTAACTTATATGTACTGTGCTGCTGTATTTTTATTCTTAAATGTGTATACACTCCCTTAAAGGGCTTACAGTAACCAGTGTCTATTGATGGTATTTTATAAAATGATTTATTGTATATATTGTGTTCTGCTTCTGCCTCATTTTTGATATTTCTGCTGTAATAATCTCCCTTCTCCTAGAGTCTCTTACTTTCCCTTCTCTCCCTCTCCCCTATCTTTGTTGTTGCTTCTGTCCCTCAAAGCCCTTTTTTTAGCAACCCTGTCTCCTATCCTCCCTGTCTAGTTCTGCTATTACTACACTGAGACACTATCTCAGCGATCCAATATCTCGTGTCCTACATCCCTCTAAAAACCCATGTCCTAACATTTTTTCCCTTTTACAGCTGCTGTTCTCAAATTCCCAATGACCACACCTGACTAACTAACCCTACCTAAATGGATCTCCCACCCTTTTGCAGCTTCCTCGTGGCAAGAAATACAAGACTTCAAGTTTCACCTGCAGGGAAACTATTAGTTTCAGTAATCTTCCTGGTGTACTAGGCAAGTTTATGTGTAGTGAAACACTTAGTGCTTATTTGACTAGTGGCATACTCACTGACTCAAACAAACATTGTTGGACCCCCCCTCCCCTTTCCACTGACCTTTCTCCATCATATCTTCTTCTCTCTTCTTAGCAACTGTTAATACCAAGAGCTGTAAAACTGTACAGAACTAATAAGCAGCAAGTGTAAGGTTGCTATTACCTGAATAAGTTTCTTACCTCAAGGATCTTATGTCAAAAATCTTGCTGAGCTTTTCCAGTACAGTTTTGAAATGTTTTATTTTACCCCTTAAATATAAGGTTGAGTTCCTTGCTCTACCCCTCACTTCACAGACAATTAACCTTAACTGACTCAATCTGACTTTTTTGTGAGTATCTAATTGACATGTTCTAATATGTGACTCACAAGAGACACAGCTCTGGCCACATTCCAAGTTTTAATATGCAATTTAAAGCAGAATACAAGCAAAACACAGTGTAAAAAAGCAAATCACAGTATACAAAATAGAAAAAAAGCAAAAAGTTATACAAAATACAAGAAATCAAAAGTAAACTATCCCTTCACTCAGATCAACCTGTGTCAGAGTTTTGGGAAGGTTTTCCAGTAAACCATTAAAATGTTTTTACCACTTAAATTGAATGTTTAGCTCATAGCACCACCCTCATTTCACAGATAACTAAACTTAACTGACTTCCTCTGACTTCTGTGTGACTCTTTAATTGATCTGCTGCAATGTGTGACTCAAGACACATGGCTATGCTCACTTTCCAACTTTTAATATGCAATTCAAGCAAAATACAAGTAAAACAGATTGTAAAGAAATCAAGTCACAGGAAAGAAAATATAACAAGGCAATAAAGTAATAAGAAATACAAGAAATCTAAGGCAATCTAACCTTTCCCTCACAGGAATTTGTTTCATAGTATTGGGGAGCTTTTCCAATAAAGCTTTGAAATGTTTTATTTTACACATTAAATTGAAGGTTTAGTTCCTAGCTCCACCACTCCATTAACAGATAATTAATCATAACTGACTTCTTCTAACTTCTGTGTGACTCTTTCATTGACCTGCTCTAATGCGTGACTTACAAGACAAACAGCTGTGGTCTCTTACCACATTTTGATATCCAGTTCAATGCAGAATACAAGTGAAACACAGTGTAAAGAAAACAAATCACATAATACAAAAAAGAACAAGGCAATAAAGTAATATAAAATACAAGAAATCAAAAGAAAACTAACTTGTCCTTCACAGCAAGTTATGTCAGAGTCTCGGGGAGCTTTTCCAGTAAAGCTTTAAAATGTTTTATTTTACCCCTTAAATACAAGGAGTAATCCCTAGCTCCACCCCTCAGTTCACATATAATTAACCTTAACTAACTTCTTCAGACTTCTGTGTGATGCCTTAATTGAACTGTACTAATGTGTGACTCACGAGAGACACAGCTGTGGTCTCTTTCCAAGTTTTAATATGCAATTCAAAGCAGAATACAAGTACAGTGCAAAGAAAACAAATCCCAGTATACAAAAAAGAACAAGTAAAGTAATACAAACTACAAGAAACCAAAAGCGAACTATCCCTTCACTCACAGCAACTTGTGTCAGAGTGTTGGGGAGCTTTTCCAGTAAACCTTTGAGATGTTTCATTTTACCCCTTATATTAAAGGTTTAGTTCCTAGCACCACCCCTCAGTTCACAGATAATTAGCTTACATGACCTGTTCTAACGTGGAACTCACAAGATACATAGCTGTGCTCTCTTTCTAACTTTTAATATGCAATTCCATCAAAATACAAGTAAAAAGGTTGTAAAGAAAACAAGTCACAGTACAGAAGATAGAACAAAGCAATGAAGTAATAAAAATACAAGAAATCAAATGTAATCTAACCTTTCCTTCACAGCAATCTGTGTCAGAGCCTTGGAGACCTTCTCCAGTAAGGCTTTGAAATGTTTCATTTTACCTCATAAATTGAAGGTTTAGTTCCTAACTCCACCTCTCACTCCACAGGCAATTAACCATAACTGACTTCTTCTGACTTATGTATGACTCTTTAATTGACCTGCTGTAATGTGTTACTTTACAAGTGACACAGCTGTGGCCTCTTACCAAGTTTTGATATCCAACTCAATGCAGAATACAAGTGAAGCATAGTGTAAAGAAAACAAATCACAGCATACAAAAGACAAGCAATAAAGTAATATAAAATATAAGAAATAAAAAGAAAACAAACCTTTCCCTCACACCGAGCTATGTCAGAATCTTGTGTAGCTTTTCCAGTAAAGTTTTGAGATGTTTTATTTTACCCCTTAAATAAAAGTTTTTTTTCCTAGCTCCACCCTCAGTTCACAGACAATTAATCATAACTGACTCCTTCTGATGTCTGTGTGACTCCTTAATTGACCTGTTCTAATGTGTGACTCACAGGAGACAAAGCTGTGGTCTCTCTCCAATTGTTAGTATGTAGTTCAAAGCAGAATACAAGTAAACACTCTGTAAAGAAAACAAGGCACATTATATAGAATAGAACAATGCAATAAAGTTATATAAAATATAATAAATCAAAACTAAACTAACCTTTCCCTCACAGCAAGTTGTGTCAGAGTCTTGGGGATCTTTTCCTGGAAATCTTTGAAATGTTTTATTTTACCTCTTAAATAGAAGGTTTAATTCCTAGCTCCACCCCTCAGTTCACAAATAATTAACTTTAACTGACTTCTTCAGACTTCTGTGCGATTCCATAATTGACCTGTTCATAGGTTCATAGGTTCATAGGTAGGTACTAGGCTATTGGCCCTATGGTCTACAAAAGCCTAGCCAAATGGTACCCTGTCTTTTGCCACCCAAGAAAATTATTTTCCTGTGCCCCTGTCAAGCAGAGGCACAAAAGTGATCCACGGGTGAATTTCCTATCTCCCATCCAGTCATCAAGATTTTTCTTGAAGAGTGCTAATGAGGAACTTTGTTTGATATAGATAGGTAGTTTGTTCCAGAGTACAGGAAGTCTCCGGGACAAGAATCTATCCCTCCAGCATGTTCTGTTTATTGTGGTAACAAGGTTTAAGTCCCTAGAGCATGTAGCTCGGAGGGATTGGGATTTTGTTAAGTGGTGCATGTCCAGCAGCTCTGGGTTTGACATAGCTTTGTATGTTAGGCAGAAATCGCCTCTGAGTAGGCGATATGCGACAGAGTAAAGCTGGAGTTTTTTAAAACTTTCTGCGTAGGGCATCTGTTTGAGGCCAGTAATCCTCTTTGTGAGGTATATCTGTGGCCCTTCCAGTTGTTGTAGATGTCTTGTGAGGTACATACCAAAAGGGGCGTTGTACGCTATAATGGGTCTAATGAGTGATGAGTAGAGTGGAACAATGACCTCTTTTTTCCTAGATGAGAAACCTTTTGTGATGAGATATGCTATGTAGAAGGATTTCCTGACTACTGTGGTGATGTGATTATCAAAGGAGAGACTACTGTCCACCTGTGTCCCAAGGTCTCATCACACTTTTGGTGTTAAGTAGACTACCACCTATGTGGCTGTTCATGGGTACAGAGTTTTTACCAAAAGGGATGACAATGCACTTTTTGATATTGAGCTTGAGGACATGGCTTTGACACCAGGCATCTGTCTCAGTGAGGCCCTTTTGTAGGATATCCACATTGTTAGGAGTTTAGATTATGGCTCCTAGCTTGCAGTCATCTGTGAACTTTGTTAGCCAAAGACCTTCTGTGTTAGCCTGTACTTCAGAGAAGTATATGCCAAATAGGAGAGGACCTAGGACTGAACCCTGTGGTACTCCACTTGTCACTGGTCTGAAGTTGGATTTAGAGTCTGCTACTTTCATAGTGTGGGTTCTGTCAATGAGCCAGTTGGCAACCCATCTTGTGACATAGGGATTTATACCTAGTTTAGTGAGTATATCTATAATTCCAGAGTGGGAGATGGTGTCAAAAGTCTTGGCAAGATCGAGAAAGGCTGTGTGAACCACCTTACCCTCATCTACAGCTTTGGTGACCGCTTCAAAAAAGTCTATCAGGTTTAGGAGACATGATCTGGATTTTACAACCCTGAACTGGGTAGGGTCCAGAGTTTGGAGATTACTAATGTCATTGTTTATAAGTTCCATGATGATACATTCCATAGCCTTGTAGACCAGGCTCGTCAGGCTAATGGGGCAGTAGTTCCCGAGGTACGTGGTGGCTCTCCCTTTGAGGATTGGGATAACTGTTGCTGTGTGCCATTCAGTGGGCACAAATCCAGAGGGGAGGCAATGATTGAACATAGTACTTGGGTGCCAGTTCATTCTGTAGTTCATGTAGAACACAGCCTGGGATGTTGTCAGGTCCCACGGATGCTGTTTTCTTGGTTTTGGAGAGTGTGTTTTTTACCTGTGCATCCGTGATTACAGGAACTTGTCATTCTTCCAGTATAGAGATGGGCCCTTTAGGGGATGAGAGAGGGATAAAGTTAGCACTGAACCTATCTGCCAGGATGTTGGCAATATCAGTTGGTTCTGTATATTTAGTGCCATTGTGCTGTAACTCAGAGCAGATTTGAGTGTTGACATTGAGATGCTTGACATAGCTATAGAATGCTTTGTGGTTGTCATTAGAATCAGTGGCAATTTTGTTTTCATAACTAGCTTTTGGAGGATTTTATGAGGGATCTTAGCTTCTTACTGAGGCTGACCACGGAGTTCCTCCAATCATGGGATATTACTCATTTTTGCAACAGTTTCTTTCTTCTGTTGTAAAGTTTGTTTATGGCAGGGGACCACCAGATTGGCTTCATTTTTTTGGAGGACTGCATCTTGGTTCTATTAGGGATTGCACGATCCATGCACTCATGTAAGTGCTTATAAAGTGCAATTGTACAAGATCCAGCAGCCATACATCTATTGTCTGTCAGCATGGGTGTCGTGAGGTTTGCCACTTCTGTCTTAAGAAGCGTGAAGTTGACTTTGGAGAAATTTTTTACGGTGGTTTCCCTAATGGGGGGTGTGGGTGGGTTGTGGATGTCTAGGGTGATTTGCTTGTGGTCAGATCTGACCAACAAGGAATTGACCTCTGGTGTGGAACACCGGTTGACCATGTTGATAATGACCAGGTCTAAGATATTTCTGCCCCTGGTGGGGGTGTGGATAAGTTGATCCAAGGTGTTAGAATTTATGAATTCCAGAAAACGTTGAGCACAAGAGTTGGTACATGAGTAGTTTCCCAGTTAATGGTGGGATAGTTGAAATTGCCCATTATTAGGGTGTTAGGTTGTACCCTAATATTTTCCAGTGTATCAAGAAATGAGGAGTTGGAATCCTGGGGTATGGTGTGGGATCTGTAGCAAGCTACAATTTGGATTGCGGTCTTGCCCAGAGTTAGCTGTACTTGGATAATCTCATATGCATTATGCTGAGCTGCTAGTCTGGAGGTGTGGATATCCTTAATGCCTTATGGGCTGTGGTTGAGTGGCACACTGAGTTTGTGGGCTATGTGTCATTTGGGTTGTGTTGGGGGTGGAGGTTGCTTGCATTTCTGCTTTGGAGGTCCCTGTTGCTTAGGTAGATTTTTTTTTTAGATCCTCCGCAAATGTAGGTGTGTGTTTTGTGTTTCTATGTGTGTGTTTTGGTGGTGTAGGTTTTGAGGGACTATGTGATAAGTGTGGTGTGGTGCAAGTTTTTACCTTCTCCTCTTGACTGTCTAGTCCAGTCTTGAGTGAAGAGAGCTTTGCTTCCAGTTTGGCTATATAAGTGCATCTCTCACAGGTTGTAGTGTTGGGTGGTAGGAGGAGAGGGTTGTCTGTGTACATGAGGCAATTGCTGCATTGCCCCAAGAGCCTGGATAGGTGCTTATTTATGAAGTACTAAAAACTGTTTTCCTCTAGACAAGTGAGGAAAGTTGACTGCTGTAGTAATTTGTAGCTTATTTAGTACTTACAATGAGTTATGAACAAGTGCTGAGCTCAAAGAAACAGATTTGAGTGCTGAAACTAGGAAACTGGCCAGTTCTAAGAAACAAAATTAAGCTAGAAGGCTTCCCTCCAACACAGAAAGGCTTGGGGGCTCAGAAGCCTACAAACAATCCTGGATACAGAAAATCTGTGTCTGGACTTGATGACTTACAGGAAAGGCAGGAAACAAGCTTAGAAACATTTTTTTTAAAGTGGAAAGGTGAAAGGAGGAGCAGAAACTAAATGGGTTGGCCTTCTCAAATGTTCCCCCTGGATTAGGTAGAATGAGGTAATGACACTAGACTGGGAGGAGTGTCCCAGATCAAATTTACAGTAAGGGTGGGAAACTGCAAAGCCACCAAGTATAAAAACAGGATACCAATAGGGAGGGAAAGTGGGAAATAAAAATCAGAACAAACAAACCCAACCAGATGTTTAACTATTGTAGAACATTTCTAGTTAATACCTCACACACAGTGAAACTAGCTAGCAAAGTATATGCAGATAATAAAAATGCTATAAATAACTCAGAAATAAGCAAAAAGCAGGATACTTAATGTTATATATCAAAGATTAGTTGTTTCAGAGCCCTTCCTCCGACTTCCTCTGATTAGCTCAGTGTGAAATGGCAGAAACACTCACAAGTTAACTTCTTAAGTAACAAAGTTGAAACCTGAAACACTTTTAAAAAAAGCTTGAAAGAACCAATGAGGTGCTTACTCCAAGCTGTAGTCCAGGCAACCCCAGTCAGCCAATGACCACAAACAATTCACTCTCACTGAAATGCTATACTGGCTTTGGCTAAGCTATAATGGCCTGGAACATGTGCTCAGAAACAGCCTCTACTAACAAACATCTAGGCCCAAAACACAAGCCTGACTATGGACAATGCTACACTACCAACAATACTTAGATAAAAAAAACTGCAGAAAAGTTTTAACAGATAAAGGATCAAGGAGATTCGAGAGAATGCTTTTAACTGCAAACAAGTTATATGATACACTCCTTAGCAGGAAATCAGAACAAACAAACCCAACCAGATGCTTAACAATTGTAGAAAATTTCTATGTAATACCTCACAAACAGTGAAACTAGCTAGCAAAGTATATGCAGACAATAAAAGTGCTATAAATAACTCAGAAATATGCAAAAAAACAGAATACTTAATGTTATATATCACAGATTAATTGGCTCAGAGCCCTTCCTCTGACTTCCTCTGATTAGCTCAGTGTGAAATGGTCTAATGCGTGACTCACAAGAGACACAACTCTGGTATCCTTACAAGTTTTAATATGCAATTCACAGCAGAATACAAGTAAACATTGTGTAAAGAAAACACATCACAGTAAACAAAATAGAACAAGTCAATAAAGTAAAACAAAATACAAGAAATCAAAAGTAAACCATCCCTTCAGTCTAAACAACTTGTGATAGAGTCTTGGGGAACCTTTCCTGTAAAGCTTTGAAATGTTAAATTTTACCACTTAAACAGTAGGTTTAGTCTCTATCTCCACCCCTAAGTTCACAGATAATTAACCTTAAGTGACGTGTGCTGACTTCTGTGTGACTCCTTAATTGATCTGTTCTAATGCGTGACTCACAATTGACACAGATGTGATCTTTTTCCAAGTTTTAATGTGCATTTCAAAGCAGAATACAAGTAAAACACCTTGTAAAGAAAACAAATCACAGTAAAAAAAAACAAGGCAATAAAGTAATATAAAATACAAGAAGTCAAAACAAAACTAACCTTTCCCTCACAGCAATTTGGGTCAAAGTCTTGGGGAGCTTTTCCAGTAAAGGTTTGAAATGTTTTATTTTACCCCTTAAATAAAAGGTTTAATTCCTACCTCCACTCCCAGTTCAAAGAAAATTAACCTTAACTGACTTCTGATTTCTGTATTACTCCTAAATTGACCTGTTCTAATGTGTGTCTCACAAGAGATATCTCTGTGGGCTCTTTTCAAGTTTTAATATGCAATTCAAAGCAGAATATAATTAAACATGTTGCAATGAAAACAAATTATGGTATACAAAATAGAACAAGTCTATAAAGTAATACAAAATACAAGAAGTGAAAAGTGAACTAATCTTTTCCTCACTGCAACTTCTGTCAGCGTCTTGCTGAGCTTTTCCAGTAATACTTTGAACTGCTTCATTTTACCCCTTAAAAGGAAGGTTTTGTTTCTGGCTCCACCCCTCATTTCACAGATAATTAACCTTAACTCACTCATTCTAACTTCTGTGTGACTCCTTAATTGACCTGTTCTAATGCGTAACTCACAAGAGACACAGCTATGCTCTCTTTCCAACTTTTAATGTGAAATTCAAAGCAGAATAAAAGTAATCAAAAGTAAACTATTGGTTCACTCAGATCAACTTGTGTCAGATTCTTGGGTAGCTTTTCCAGTAAACCTATGAAATGTTTTATTTTACCCCTTAAACTGAAGGTTTAGTTCCTAGCTCCACCCCTCAGTTCAAAGATAATTAACCTTAACTGACTTCACCCAACTTATGCGTGACTCCTTATTTGACCTGTTCTAATGTGTGACTCATAAGAGACACAGCTGTGGTCTCTTTCCAAGTTATAATGTGAAATCAATGCAAAATACAAGTAAAACACAGTGCAAAAAAAACAAATTGCAGTATATGAAATAGAACAAGGCAATAAAGTAATACAAAATACAAGAAATAAAAAAAAAATACATTTCCCTCACAGTAAGTTGTGTCAGAGTCTTGTGGAGCTTTTCCATTAAAGCTTTGAAATGTTTTATTTTACCTCTTAAATAGAAGGTGTAATCCCTAGCTCTACCCCTCAGTTCACAGATGATTAACTATAACTGACTTTGTCAGACTTCTGTGTGACTCCTTAATTGACCTGTACTAATGTGTGACTCAAAAGAGACTCATTTGTGGTCTCTTTCCAAGTTTTAAAAAATATAACTCAAAGCAGAATACAAGTAAGCATAGTGCAAAAAAAAAAAAAAAAAAAAACAAATTCCAGTATACAAAAAAGAACAAGTAAATAAAGTAATACAAACTATAAGAAATCAAAAGCAAACTATCCATTCACTCAGAACAACTTGTGTCAGAGTCTTGGTAAGCTTTTCCAGTAAACCTTTGAAATGTTTTATTTTTACCCCTTAAATTGAAGGTTTAGTTCATAGCACCACCCACCAGTTCAGATAGTTAACCTTAACTGTAGGGAAACTATAAGTTTCAGTAAACATCCTGGTGTACTAGGCAAGGTGATGTGTAGTAAAACACTTAGTGCTTATTTGACTAGTAGCACTCTCACTGACTCAAACAAATATTGTTGGACTCCCCTCCATTTTCCCCTGAAATTTCTCCCTCCATTCTTATTCTTCTCTTTTTTTAGCAACTGTTAATACCAAGAGCTGTAAAACTGTACAGAACTAATAAGGAGCAAGTGTAAGGTTGCTATTACCTGCATAAGTTTCTTACTTCATGGAAGTGCCTATTCTTAACTGCTCCACTGTCTTGCGGCACTCATTGCTAACTGATTGTTTCTACTGTGGTCTGGCAAGCTGCCTCAAAGTTCCAAGGGATCATTTGTGTCCACACAACCTCTTTTTCCCCTTTCATTTACAGCCTGTGTCTCTTTGCTACTGTATTTGACTTCATTTCTCTTCATCTGCCTCCAACTCAGACTGCATATGTCCTGCCCCTGTGATCAGCTTCATATCTGAACTGACTTATTCTCCCTCAACAACTGGCACCATTTTCAAATATCCTTTTTCCTTATGAATGGACTTTTCTCTGCCTCCCAAGTAAATGTACATGCTTTTTAAGTGTTATATGTAAAGTTGTTATTGTTATATCATTCTGTACATTTTATTGTCTCTACACTGCTTTTGTTTTACTGGGTCTGACTGGTAATTATAATCTGTTGAATTTTGCTATAATTTGTTAGTGCCACACAGCACTCTTCTGATGTTGGTGACATCGTCTAGGCTATGGATTCAAGTGAGCACACTACCAACATACTATTTCAATTCAAGTTTTCTGATGCTATTTTTTATGGTTGATACTGTGCTCATTTCTTAAATAAAACTGCACCATGCGGTCTGCCTTTTTCAGATTGAGTTGTGAGGTGTTTTAACACCCAACTGGACCCACTAGGTTTTTATAACCTAAGTTCCAATTTTTACAACCACTGTTTTAAGCATTGCCTGTATTGTATGTTCTTCTGGGCTCTACTATAACTGAACTGCTGCTTTCTATATAAGTATTTCTGAGCCTGGTCTCTATTTATATCTGCTTTGTTAGTTACAGCAAATGTACTTTAGTTAACTGAAGAGGACAGCAGAGTTGCTATAGAGTGCATTTTGTAAATTATTTTTACATGCAATACAGTGTTCTACTTATTGCCTCATATCTACTTAAGCTGCTTTGTTTGTAGAGGGAAGTAACTGATTTGTACTGTGCTGTTGTATGTTTATTCGTAAACTTGTCTACAATCCCTTAAAGGGCTTACAGTAACCAGTGTCTATTTACTGTATTTTGTAAAATGATTTACTGTATATATTGTGGTCTGCTTTTGCCTCATTTCGGTATTTCTGCTGTACTAATCTCCCTTCTGCTAGAGCCTCCTACTTTCTCTTCTCTCCCTCTCCCCTGTCCTTGTTGTTGCTTCTCTCCCTCAAAGCCCTTTTTTAACAACCCTGACTCCTATCTTCCCTGACTAGTTCTACTATTACTACACTGAGGCACTATCTCAGCGATCCAATATCTTGTGTCCTACATCCCAACAAAAACTCCTGTCCTAACATTGTTTCCCTTTTACAGCTGCTGTTCTCAAATTCCCATTGAGCACACCTGACTAACTAACCCTACCTAACTGAATCTCCCGCCCTTTTGCAGGTTTCTCATGGCAAGAAATACAAAACTTCATGTCTCACCTGCAGGGAAACTATTAGTTTCAGTAATCTTCCTGGTGTACTAGGCAAGTTTATGTGTAGTGAAGCACTTAGTGCTTATTTGACTAGTGGCACACTCACTGACTCAAACAAATATTGTTGGTCCCCCACTCCCTTTCCACTGAACTTTCTCCCTCAATTCTTCTTCTCTGTTTTTAGCAACTGTTAATACCAAGAGCAGTAAAACTGTACAGAATAAGCAGCAAGTGTAAGGTTGCTATTACCTGCATATGTTTCTTACCTCAAGGATCTTATGTCGGAAACTTGGTGAGCTTTTCCAGTACAGCTTTGAAATGTTTTATTTTACCCATTAGATATAAGGTTTAGTTCCAAGCTCTACCACTCACTTCACAGACAATTAACCCTAACTGTCTCATTCTGACTTCTTCACTCAGATCAACCTGTGTCAGAGTTTTGGGAAGCTTTGCCAGTAAACCATTGAAATGTTTTTACCACTTAAATTGAATGTTTAGCTCCTAGCACCACCCCTCAGTTCACAGATAACTAAACTTAACTGACTTCCTCTGACTCCTGTGCAACTCTTTAATTGATCTGCTGTAATGTATGACTCACAAGACACACAACTGTGCTCACTTTCCAACTTTTAAGATGCAATTCAAGCAAAATACAAGTAAAACAGATTGTAAAAAAAACAAGTCACAGGAAAAAAATAGAACAAAGCAATAAAGTAATAAAAATATAAGAAATCTAAGGCAATCTAACATCTCCCTCACAGCAATTTGTGTCAGGGTATCGGGGAGCTTTTCCAATAAAGCTTTGAAATGTTTTATTTTACCCATTAAATTGAAGGTTTAGTTCCTAGCTACACCACTCCATTAACAGATAATTAACCATAACTGACTTCTTCTAACTTATGTGTCACTCTTTAATTGACCTGCTCTAATGTGTGACTTACAAGACAAGCAGCTGTGGTCTCTTAATAAGTTTTGATATCCAGTCCAATGCAGAATACAAGTGAAACACACTGTAAAGAAAACAAATCACCTAATACAAAAAAAGAACAAGGTGATAAAGTAATATAAAATACAATAAATCAAATGAAAACTATCCAGTCCCTTACAGCAAGTTGTGTCAGAGTCTTGGGGAGAATTTCCAGTAAAGCTTTGAAATGTTTTATTTTTACCCCTTAAATACAAGGAATAATCCATAGCTCTACCTCTCAGTTCACATATAATTAATCTTAACTGATTTCCTCAGACTTCTGTGATGCCTTAATTGACCTGTACTAATGTGTGACTCACAAGAGACACAGCTGTGGTCTCTTTACAAGTTTTAATATGCAGTTCAAAGCAGAATACAAGTACAGTGCAAAGAAAACAAATCCTAGTATACAAAAAAGAACAAGTAAATTAATGCAAACTTCTAGAAACCAAAAGCAAACAATCTCTTCACTCACAGCAAATTGTGGGCATCTTTTCCAGTAAACCTGTGAAATGTTTTATTTTACCCCTTAAATAGAAGGTGTAATCCCTAGCTCCACCCCTCATTTCACAGATGATTAATCTTAACTGACGTCTTCAGACTTCTGTGTTACTCCTTAATTGACATTTACTAATGTGTGACTCAGAAGAGACTCATTTGTAGTCTCTTTCCAAGTTTTATTATGCAACTCAAAGCAGAATACAAGTAAGCACAGTGCAAAATAAACAAATTCCAGTATACAAAAAAGAACAAGTAAATAAAGTAATACAATCTACAAGAAATCAAAAGCAAACTATCCATTCACTCAGAACAACTTGTGTCAGAGTCTTGGTGTGCTTTTCCAGTAAACCTTTGAAATGTTTTATTTTTACCCCTGAAATTAAAGGTTTAGTTCAAAGCACCAGCCACCAGTTCACAGATAATTAACCTTAACTGCAGGGAAACTATTAGTTTCAGTAAACATCCTGGTGTACTAGCAAGTTGATGTATAGTGAAGCACTTAGTGCTTATTTGACTAGTAGCACTCTCACTGACTCAAACAAACATTGTTGGACTCCCCTTCTGTTTCCTCTGAACTTTCTTCCTCCATTCTGTACAGAACTAACAAGGAGCAAGTGTAAGGTTGCTATTACCTGCATAAGGGTACTTACGTATTATCGCAACCAGATTTTTGCAATAATATGGCTTGCTTCCCAGTGTGTGACTGTAACCATAAATGTATGCAGAATCACACAAGGAATGTTATCTGCAAAAAAAAACACTTTGTTGAGGTAGGAATAGTGTAGTACTTGAAAAATGACTGCTTGTTTGAACCTATGCCGTTTCCCAACATCATGTCAGTCATAGTACTTTTCCAAGTCCTGTTATGTGTGAACACAACAGAGCAGAGCTGCGTCTTCAGCATATATTCCCTTCCCCAGAACTAGCAGCCCAAAAGGGGTAAAAAGCAACTGACAGTTCACACACCATCCAAAAAGGGGGAGAAAGGTAATACCTACAGACGTGATTCATTTATTATTAAACACACATCACAGAAAGCATGACACTGGGTGGGGGAGGGCCAACACTGCTGCTTCACAACCAACTTCCAGAGCCAGTCATTACATTTTTCCTGACATACGGCTCGGGTCCGTCTCAACTTCCGATTTGCAGGACAAGTGCATAAAGGCATGCAGGTTATATCGTAAACTGTCCCAAATTATGACATTAATACAAGTTGCAAGAGAATCGCAAACATCTGGTATGTATATGACCATAATCATGACAGCATTGGCTGACAAAGAACATTCAGTGGACAGCCTTGCCAAGAAGCGACATGCTGCCAGTATAGAGCAGGAAGAAACAGTATGTTTTTTTAGTTTGTGTTGATAGCCCTCCAGAAAACAACCTGGTTTGGTAAAGAAAACACACTGTTTTCCATTTCAACCACATCAACGAACAGATTTAATGATCGGGAAGCAAGCTGTATTATCGCAAAAATCTGGTTGCGATAATACGTAAGTACCTGCATAAGTTTCTTACTTCAAGGAACTGCCTACTCTTAACTGCTCCACTGTCTTGCGGCACTCATTGCTAACTGATTGTTTCTACTGTGGTCTGATAAGCTGCCTCAAAGATCCAAGGGATAATTTCTGTCCACTCAACCTCTCTTTCCCTTTCATTTACAGCCTGAGTCCCATTGCTACTGTATTTGCTTACATTTCCATTCATCCTCTGCCTGCAACTCAGACTGCATCTGTCCTGCTCCTGTGATCAGCTTCATCTCTGAACTGACTTATTTTCCCTCAACAACTGGCACCATTTTCAAATAGCCTTTTTTCCTTATGAAGGGACTTTTCTCTGCCTCCTAAGTAAATGTGCATGCTCCTTAAATGTTATATGTAAAGCTGTTATTGTTATATCATTCTGTACATTTTATTGTCTTTACACTGCTTTTGTTTTACTGGGTCTTACTGGTCATTATAAACTGTTGAATTTTGCTATAATTTGTTAGTGCTACACAGCACTGCTCTGATGTTGGTGATATCTTCTAGGCTAGGGATTCAAGTGAGCACAGTACCAACATACTATTTCCATCCAAGTTTTCTGATGCTACTTTTTATGGTTGTTACTGTGCTAACTTCTTAAATAAAACTATACTGTGTGGTCTGCCTCTTTCAGATGCAGTTGTGAGGTTTTTTAACATCCAACTGGAGCCACTAGGTTTTTGTAACCCAAGTTCCAATTTTTACAACCAATGTTTAATGCATTGCCTGTATGTTCTTCTGGGCACTACTATAACTGAAATGCTGCTTTCTATATAAGTATTTCTGAGCCTGGTCTCTATTGTGTCTGCTTTGTTAGGTAAAGCAAACGTACTATAGTTAACTGAAAAAGACAGCACAGTTGCTACAGAGTGCATTTTGTAAAGTATTTTTATGTGATAAACAGTGTTCTACTTATTGCCTCATATCTACTTAAGTTGCTTTGTTTGCAGAGAGAAGTAACTGATATGTACTGTGCTGTTGTATTTTTATTCTTAAACTTGTATGCACTCCCTTAAAGGGCTTACAGTAACCAGTGTCTTTTGACTCTATTTTGAAAATGATTTACTGTATATATTGTTTTCTGCTTTTGCCTCATTTTGGTATTTCTGCTGTACTAATCTCCATTCTCCTAGAGCCTCCTACTTTCCCTTCCCTCCCTGACCCCTATCTTTGTTGTTGCGCCTCTCCCTCAAAGACCTTTTTTAACAACCCTGTCTCTTATCCTCCCTGACTAGTTCTACTATTCCTACACTGAGACACTATCTCAGCGATCCAATATATTGTGTCCTACATCCCTCCAAAAAACCATGTCCTAAGAATTTTTCCCTTTTACAGCTGCTGTTCTCAAATTCTCAGTGAGCACACCTGACTAACTAACCCTACCTAACTGGATCTCCCACCCTTTTGCAGTTTCCTTGTGGCAAGAAATATAAGACTTCATATCTCACCTGCAGTGAAACTATTAGTTTCAGTAATTTTCTTGGTGTACTAGGCAAGTTTATGTGTAGTGAAACACTTAGTGATTATTAGACTAGTGGCACACTCACTGACTCAATCAAATATTGTTGGACACGTCCTCTTCTTCTTCTCTCTTTTTAGCAACTGTTAATACCAAGAGCTGTAAAACTGTAGAGAACTAATAAGCAGCAAGTGTAAGGTTGCTATTACCTGCATAAGTTTCTTACCTCAAGGATCTTATGTCAGAGCCTTGGTGAGCTTTTCCAGTACAGCTTTGAAATGTTTTATTTTACCCCTTAAATATAAGGTTTATTTCCTAGCTCTACCCCTCACTTCACAGACAATTAACCCTAACTGACTCATTCTGAGTTCTTTGTGACTCTTTAATTGACCTTTTCTAATGTATGACTCACAAGAGACACAGCTCTGGTCACTTTCCAAGATTTAATATGCAATTCAAAGCAAAATACAAGCAAAACACATTGTAAAGAAAACAAATCACAGTACACAAAAGAGAAAAAAAGCAATAAAGTAATACAAAATACAAGAAATCAAAAGTAAACTATCCCTTCACTCAGATCAACATGTGTCAGAGTTTTGGGAAGCTTTGCCAGTAAACCATTGAAATGTTTTTACCACTTAAATTGAATGTTTAGCTCCTAGCACCACCCCTCAGTTCACAGATAACTAAAATTAACTGACTTCCTCTGACTTGTGTGTGACTCTTTAATTGATCTGCTGTAATGTGTGACTCACAAGACACACAACTGTGCTCACTTTCCAACTTTTAAGATGCAATTCAAGCAAAATACAAGTAAAACAGATTGTAAAGAAAACAAGTCACACGAAAAAAATAGAATAAAGCAATACAGTAATAAATAATATAAGAAATCTAAGGCAATCTAACCTCTCCCTCACAGCAATTTGTATCAACGTATTGGGGAGCTTTTCCAATAAAGCTTTGAAATGTTTTATTTTACCCATTAAATTGAAGGTTTAGTTCCTAACTCCACCACTTCATTAACAGATAATTAACCATAACTGACTTCTTCTAACTTCTGTGTGACTCTTTACTTGACCTGCTCTAATGCGTGACTTACAAGACAAACAGCTGTGGTCTCTTACCAAGTTTTGATATCCAGTCCAATGCAGAATACAAGTGAAACACAGTGTAAAGAAAACAAATCACATAATACAAAAAAGAACAAGGCAATAAAGTAATATAAAATACAAGAAATCAAAAGAAAACTATCCTGTCCCTCACAGCAAGTTGTGTCAGAGTCTTGGGAAGCATTTCCAGTAAAGCTTTGAAATTTTTCATGTTACCCTTTAAATACAAGGAATAATCCCTAGCTCCACCCTCAGTTCACATATAATTAATCTTAAATGACTTCTTCAGACTTCTGTGTGATGCCTTAATTGATCTGTACTAATGTGGGACTCACGAGAGACACAGCTGTGGTCTCTTTCCAAGTTTTAATATGCAATTCAAAGCAGAATACAAGTACAGTGCAAAGAAAACAATTCCCAGTATACAAAAAAGAACAAGTAAAATAATACAAACTACAAGAAACTAAAAGCGAACTATCCCTTCACTCACAGCAACTTCTGGGGAGCTTTTCCAGTAAACCTTTGAAATTTTTTATTTTACTCCTTATATTGAAGGTTTAGTTCCTAGCACCACCCATCAGTTCACAGATAATTAACCTTAATTGACATGTTCTAATGTGGAAGTCACAAGAGACACAGCTGTGCTTTCATTCTAACTATTAATATGCAATTGCAGCAAAATACAAGTAAAAAGGTTCTAAAGAAAACAAGTCACAGTAAAGAAAATAGAACAATGCAATGAAGTAATAAAAATACAAGAAATCAAAAGTAATCTAACCTTTCCCTCACAGCAATCTGTGTCAGAGTCTTGGAGACCTTCTTCAGTAAGGCTTTGAAATGTTTCATTTTACCTCATAAATTGAAGGTTTAGTTCCTAGCTCCACCCCTCAGTTCACAGACAATTAACTATAACTGACTTCTTCTGACTTATGTGTGACTCTTTAATTGACCTGCTGTAATGTGTTACTTACAAGTGACACAGCTGTGGCCTCTTACCAAGTTTTGATATCCAATTCAATGCAGAATACAAGTGAAGCATAGTGTAAAGAAAACAAATCACAGCATACAAAAGACAAGCAATAAAGTAATATAAAATATAAGAAATCAAAAGAAAACAAACCTTTCCCTCACACCAAGCTATGTCAGAATCTTGTGCAGCTTTTCCAGTACAGCTTTGAAATGTTTTATTTTACCCCTTAAATATAAGGTTTATTTCCTAGCTCTACCCCTCACTTCACAGACAATTAACCCTAACTGACTCATTCTGAGTTCTTTGTGACTCTTTAATTGACCTTTTCTAATGTATGACTCACAAGAGACACAGCTCTGGTCACTTTCCAAGTTTTAATATGCAATTCAAAGCAGAATACAAGCAAAACACATTGTAAAGAAAACAAATCACAGTACACAAAAGAGAAAAAAAGCAATAAAGTAATACAAAATACAAGAAATCAAAAGTAAACTATCTCTTCACTCAGATCAACATGTGTCAGAGTTTTGGGAAGCTTTGCCAGTAAACCACTGAAATGTTTTTACCACTTAAATTGAATGTTTAACTCCTAGCACCACCCCTCAGTTCACAGATAACTAAAATTAACTGACTTCCTCTGACTTGTGTGTGACTCTTTAATTGATCTGCTGTAATGTGTGACTCACAAGACACACAACTGTGCTCACTTTCCAACTTTTAAGATGCAATTCAAGCAAAATACAAGTAAAACAGATTGTAAAGAAAACAAGTCACACGAAAAAAATAGAATAAAGCAATACAGTAATAAATAATATAAGAAATCTAAGACACAGCTGTGGCCTCTTACTAAGTTTTGATATCCAATTCAATGCAGAAAACAAGTGAAGCACAGTGTAAAGAAAACAAATCACAGCATACAAAAGACAAGGCAATAAAGTAATATAAAATAAAAGAAATCAAAAGAAAACAAACCTTTCCCTCACACCAAGTTATGTCAGAATCTTGTGCAGCTTTTCCAGTAAAGTTTTGAGATGTTTTATTTTACTCCTTAAATAAAAGGTTTAGTTCCTAGCTCTACCCCACAGTTCACAGACAATTAATCATAATTGACTCCTTCTGACGTCTGTGTGACTCCTTAATTGAGCTGTCCTAAGGTGTGACTCACAAGAGACACAGCTGTGGTCTCTCTCCAAATGTTAGTATGCAGTTCAAAGCAGAATACAAGTAAGCACTGTGTAAAAAAGCAAGGCACATTTTATAGAATAGAACAATGATATAACATTATACAAAATACAAGAAATCAAAACTAAACTAACCTTTCCTTCACAGCAAGTTGTGTCAGAGTCTTGGGGACCTTTTCCTGGAAAGCTTTGAAATGTTTTATTCTACCTATTAAATAGAAGGTTTAATTTCTAGAGCCAACTCACAGTTCACATATAATTAACCGTAGTTGGCTTCTTCATACTTCTGTGTGACTCCTTAATTGACCTGTTCTAATGCTTGACTCACAAGAGACACAGCTGTGGTCTCCTTACAAGTTGTAATATGTAATTCGCAACAGAATACAAGTAAACATTGTGTTAAGAATACAAATCACAGTAAACAAAATAAAACAAGTCAATATAGTAATACAAAATACAAGAAATCAAAATCAAACCATCCATTCAGTCATAACAACTTGTGATAGAGTCTTGGGGAAACTTATCAGTAAAGCTTTGAAATGTTTTATTTTACCACCTAAATAGTACATTTAGTCTCTAGCTCACCCCTGAGTTCACAGATAATTAACCTTTAGTGATGTCTGCTGACTTCTGTGTGACTCTTTAATTGATCTGTTCTAATGTGTGACTCACAATTGACACAGATGTGGTCTCTTTCCAAGTTGTAATGTGCATTTCAAAGCTGAATGCAACTAAAACACCTTGTAAAGAAAACAAATCATAGTAAAAAAAAACAAAGCAATAAAGTAATATAAAATACAAGAAGTCAAAACAAAACAAACCTTTCCCTCACAGCAATTTGGGTCAAATTCTAGGGGAGCTTTTCCAGTAAAGGTTTGAAATGTTTTATTTAACCTCTTAAATAGAAGGTTTAATTCCTAGCTCCACTCTCAGTTCAAAGAAAATTAATCTTAACTGACTTCTTCTGATTTCTATATGACTCCTAAATTGACCTGTTCTAATGTGTGTCTCACAAGAGATACAGCTGTGGTTTCTTTCCAAGTTTTGATATGCAATTCAAAGCAGAATATAAGTAAACATGATGCAAAGAAAACAAATTATGGTATACAAAATAGAACAAGTCAATAAAGTAATACAAAATACAAGAAGTGAAAAGTGAACTAATCTTTCCCTCACTGCAACTTGTGTCAGAGTCTTGCTGAGCTCTTCCAGTAATGCTTTGAACTGTTTTATTTTATCCCTTAAAAAGA
This sequence comes from Protopterus annectens, assembly GCF_019279795.1. Lineage (NCBI taxonomy): Eukaryota > Metazoa > Chordata > Ceratodontiformes > Protopteridae > Protopterus > Protopterus annectens. The sequence continues at coordinate 897,155,720 of NC_056748.1, forward strand.
AAATTTAGTTTCTAGCTCCACCCCTCATTTCACAGATAATTAACCTTAACTCTCTCTTTCTGATGTCTGTGTGACTCCTTAATTGACCTGTTCTAATGTGTAACTCACAAGAAACACAGCTTTGCTCTCTTACCAACTTTTATTGTGCAATTTAAAGCAGAATAAAAGTAATCAAAAGTAAACTATTGGTTCACTCAGATCAACTTGCATCAGATTCTTGGGAAGCTTTTCCAGTAAACCTATGAAATGTTTTATTTTACACCTTGAACTGAAGGTTTAGCTCCTAGCTCCACCCTTCAGTTCAAAGACAACTAACCTTAACTGACTTAACCCAACTTATGCGTGACTCGTTATTTGACCTGTTCTAATGTGTGACTCATAAGAGACACAGCTGTGGTCTCTTTCCAAGTTATAATATGAAATCAACGCAAAATACAAGTAAAACACAGTACAAAGAAAACAAATTGCAGTATGTGAAATAGAACAAGGCAATAAAGTAATACAAAATACAAGAAATTAAAAAAAAATACCTTTCCCTCACAGTAAGTTGTGTCAGAATCTTGTGGAGCTTTTCCAGTAAAGCTTTGAAATGTTTTATTTTATCCCTTAAATAGAAGGTGTAATCCGTAGCTCCACCCCTCACTTCACAGATGATTAACCTTAACTGACTTCTTCACACTTCTGTGTGACTCCTTAATTGACCTGTACTAATGTGTGACTCAGAAGAGACTCATTTGTTGTGTCTTTCCAAGTTTTAATATGCAACTCAAAGCAGAATACAAGTAAGCACAATGCAAAGAAAACAAATTCCAGTATACAAAAAAGAACAAGTAAATAAAGTAATACAAACTACAAGAAATCAAAAGCAAACTATCCATTCACTCAGAACAACTTGTGTCTGAGTCTTGGTGAGGTTTTCCAGTAAACCTTTGAAATGTTTATTTTTACCCCTTAAATTGAAGGTTTAGTTCATAGCAACACCCACCAGTTCACATATAATTAACCTTAACTGCAAGGAAACTATTAGTTTCATTAAACTTCCTGGTGTAAGAGGCAAGTTGATGTGTAGTGAAACACTTAGTGCTTATTTGACTAGTAGCACTCTCACTGACTCAAATATTGTTTGTCTCCCCTCCCCTTTCCCCTGAATTTTTTCCTTCCATTCTTCTTCTTCTCTCTTTTTAGTAACTGTTAATATCAAGAGGTGTAAAACTGTACAGAACTAATAAGGAGCAAGTGTAAGGTTGCTATTACCTGCATAAGTTTCTTACTTCAAGGAACTGCCTACTCTTAACTGCTCCACTGTCTTGTGGCACTCATTGCTATCTGATTGTTTCTACTGTGGTCTGGCAAGCTGCCTCAAAATTCCAAGGGATAATTTCTGTCCACTCAACCTCTCTTTCCCCTTTCATTTACAGCCTGTGTCCCATGGCTACTGCATTTGACTACATTTCCCTTCATCCTCTGCCTCCTACTCAGACTGCATCTGCCCTGCCCCTGTGATCAGCTTCATCTCTGAACTGCCTTATTCTCCCTCAACAACTGGCACCATTTTCAAATAGCCTTTTTGTCCTTATGAAGGGACTTTTCTCTGCCTCCCAAGTAAATGTGCATGCTCATAAAGTGTTATACGTAAAGCTGTTATTGTTATACCATTCTGTACATTTTATTGTCTGTGCACTGCTTTTGTTTTACTGGGCCTTACTGGTCATTATAAACTGTTGAATGTTGCTATAAATTGTTAGTGCCACACAGCACTCTTCTGAGGTTGGTAATATTGTTTAGGCTAGGGATACAATTGAGCACACTACCAACATACTATTTCCATGTAAGGTTTCTGATGCTATTTTGTTATGGTTGTTACTGTGCTAACTTCTTAAATAAAACTATACCCTGTGGTCTGCCTCTTTCAGATGCAGTTCTGAGGATCGTTAACATCCAGCTGGACCCACTAGTTTTTTGTAACCCAAGTTCCAATATTTACAACCACTGTTTAAAGCATTGCCTGTATGTTCTTCTAGGCACTACTATAACTGAAATGCTGCTTTCTATATAAGTATTTCTGAGCCTGGTCTCAATTACATCTGCTTTGTTAGTTACAGCAAACGTACTATAGTTAACTGAAGAGGACATCACAGTTGCTATAGAGTGCATTTTGTAAAGTATTTTTACATGCTATATAGTGTTCTACTTATTGCCTCATATCTACTTAACCTGCTTTGTTTGTTGAGGGAATTAACTGATATGTACTGTGCTGTTGTATTTTTATTCTTAAACTTGTATACACTCCCTTAAAGGGCTTACAGTAACCAGTGTCTATTGATTACTTCCACTTCCTGCCTATTGCCACAACCAACTTACTAATCTGTCAATCTTGTCAACACCACTTCATCTATACCACTGTCTTTCTACCTATTTTATTCCAACATGTATTATTTTCTAATATCTTCTACACTACTCCTTATTCTCTCTATCTCCACCTCTTACCACTCCAATCTCTCTGACCCACTCCTATGTTCACCAACTTCTCACTCATACAACATATATCCAACTACTTCATCTTTTACTATCACTCCTAATCTTTTTACTACCTCTATCTCAAGTCTATATAAACTATCCATAATACAGGTTTTTAAACCTTCCCACAAAGCTAAGTCAAAACTATACAAACTCCATCTAGCATCTACTACACACTCTCTCCTCACTAAAAACCTACTTTGTTCTGGAGATATCCATCCCAACTCTGGCCCCTCTTCTCTCCCCAAAACTACCTCTACACTGCCCCCATCTAACTCCTTTAACAGTCACCAACCTCAGTCACAACAATCATCTCCATCCAAATACTTAACTATTTACTCATTGAATATTCAGAGTCTAGCAAATAAAGTCACTGAGCTGCACTCATGGATAGCTCTCAATACCCCTCACATCCTCTCCCTATCTGAAACCTGGCTCAAGCCACACATCTCAAATAGTGAAATACTCCCACTCAGTTATAATATCTTCTGATCTGATAGACCTGTAAAAAAAGGTGGTGATGTGACCATCCTCTACTCAAACATTCTTAACCTCTCACCATACCCTTCCCCAATTCCTGACTTTCTCCCATCTGAAATCATCATCCTTAACTGCCATCTGAATCCACAAAAAAAAACTTGCAATTGCTTCTATCTACCTTCCTCCTGGTAACAATCTGCCCATTCTTGAAAACATCCTTTCCTGGTTCTCACACAACATACCATATGAGACACTTATCCTTGGTGATGTCAACATTGATTGGTCCAAACTCACAACTAACTCCCCCCAACTCAGTATCCACCTACACGGCTTCCACCAACTTATAACATCTCCCACTCGCTTCCATAAAAATTCCTCTTCCAGCTCCATCATAGACTGGACCCTTACCAATTCCCCCCACCAATAGCACAATCCTACCACCTTACCTGACTCCCTCATTGATCATCTCCCTACCACCATCTTAAGACACTACTCCCATATTCCTAAACCCCACCTTATCAAAGACTGTAGAAAACTATCGACTTTCAATTCATCCCAATTTAACTCCATTCTCCACAACATAGATTGGTCCATTCTAAAACACCTCCTCCCAAACGATGCTGTAAGCACTTTCAATAGCATCTTCATGAATACTCTAAACTCCTTAGCTCCCTCTAGGAAGATCAGAGTAAAATCAAACCATGCTCCCTGGCTGTCCAAAGAGACTAGGTCCCTTATGAAACAAAGAGATCATGCTTGGAAAACCTGGACTAAAACTAAACAATCACCTTTTCTTCAAAAATACATGCAACTGAGAAACCTTGCAAAAAAACATACAACTAATGACAAAAAGTTATACTATAGCTCTGCTCAGCTTAACAACAAATCCAATCCTCAAAAATTTTGGTCAACTCTCAACAACATCCTCTATCCTGGAAAGCCCTCTAATCCCTCCCCATACCCTAACTCTTCCTCTCAGGAAACAGCTACCCTCCTGAATAAACACTTTATCTCTTCCATCCAAAATCTGGTAACCTTTAAGCTAAACTCTACTTCGACACCCACCTCTCCAAGTCCCACTAACACAACTTTGTTTTCTTTTGAACCAGTTCCCATTACTTACATCAAATCTCTGCTACTCAAGCTAAAACCTTGCTCTCCTTCCACTGACAATCTATCTCCTACATTCCTCAAACTTGCTGCTGACTCAATTGCCTATCCTGTATCTATACTAATTAATCAATATATTCTGGAATCAACTGTCCTCACCCTTTGGAAATCTTTCTTCACTATCCCTCTTCATAAAGGTGGAAACTCCACTGACCCCTCAAACTACCGACCCATTGTCATTCTGTCCCCCCTCTCCAAGATATTAGAAAAATGTATTCACTCACAGCTTCTCAATCACCTCCTCACACACCACTTACTTACCCCTACCCAACATGGATTTCGTCCTCACCACAACACCACCACTGCCCTCCTCTCCTTCACTCATATCATTGCAGAGGCCCTAGACAACAATAAACTCATTTCCTGTCTCTTCCTAGATCTCTCCAAAGCCTTCGATACTGTCTCTCATCCTCTACTACTATCCAAACTCAAAAATCTCCACCTCCGCACTTGCCTGGTTTAATAGTTACCTATCTGGCAGGGAACAACTTGTCAAATGGCTCTCATCCTCCTCACCTTTCCTTCCCATCTCCACTGGTGTTCCCCAAGGCTCCATCTTGGGACCCCTTTTGTTTAACATCTTCACCAATGATCTTTACACCTCATGCAAAGAATCCTCCCTTATTCAGTATGCCGACCCCACACTTATATCCATCTCAAATAACATTCCTGAACTACACTCCCTGACCCAACAGGCCCTACTATCCACTGAACAATGGCTCTCTCACAACCTATTGATCCTAAATCCCAAAAAGACCAAACTCCTACTTTTCCTTCCCCGTTCTCTTTCTCATCACAAAACCTCCTTTTTTATTACATCTTCTAACAATACAAATATCCAACCTGACACCCACACAAAACTCCTAGGGGTCATTATCAATAACGAACTCAAGTTCAACCTACACATGCTCCAATGTATAAAGAAAACAAACCAGAAACTAGGTCTGCTATATCGGAACAAAAAATTCCTAACCCCTGAATCTAGACTTACCCTGGGCCAGGCACTCCTCCTCCCCTCCCTCTTATACGCCACCCCAGTCCTTACCAATATCCAGGCCTCCACTCTAAACAAACTGCAACAGACTTACATAAAATAGCCAGATTCATTACTAACTCCCCATACAACTCACACCACTGCATTTCTTTAAACTCTTTTCAATGGCTTGAACTTCCCCAGTTTCTGCTAGCTTATCAATTTCATATGCTACACTCTATTCTTTATAAACCCTCCTTCTGTCCATCTCTATCTTCCTTAGTCTCCATCTACATCCCATCCCCGACCCTCCGTACTTCTAACCAACAATTACTTGATATCTACAACCCAAAAAGGTCAGTAGGCAAACTTCTCTACAAACACTCCCTTGCCTTGCTTGGAACAAACTTCCCCTTGACTTACGTTCAATCTCCCACACCTCACACTTTAAAAATGAACTAAAAGCTTATTTTCTCAATTCCAGAACCTGCCCTTGCCATGACCCTACCTAGTCTTCCTTCCCTTTATGTACCCTCAAAAGGACCATACTTAGTACCTCATTACACCTCTCTCTCCAATGTGTCTATTATGCATTTGCACAATTTTATACAAACAAAAAATGTTCATTGTTGACCTATTGAAGTATATCAATGTAAAATTGTTACTTAGCTTCTTTTTAATGCAACTTTAACTTTATGTATGTATGTATCCCAACATATGTGAATCGTTTTGCTATAACTGCTATTATATCAATATTGTTTAAAATTGTACTTGTTTTAAAATGTATTACTGGAGCTTTTCTCCTTGGGTCTCCACTGAAAATGGGCCACAAGCCCAGTTGGACAAACCTGGTTAACAAATGTCAATAAATAAATAAATAAAATAAATACATTATATTTTGAAAATGATTTACTGTAAAAATTGTGTTCTGCTTTTGCCTCATTTTGGTATTTCTGCAGTACTAATCTCCCTTCTCCTAGAGCCTCATACTTTCCCTTCTTTCCCTGACCCCTATCTTTGTTGTTGCTTCTCTCCCTCAAAGCCCTTTTTTAACAACCCTGTCTCTTATCCTCCCTGACTAGTTCTACTATTCCTACACTGAGACACTATCTCAGCGATCCAATATATTGTGTCCTACATTCCTCCAAAATCCATTATCCTAACATGTTTTCCCTTTTACAGCTGCTGTTCTCAAATTCCCAGTGAGCACACCTGACTAACTCTACCTAACTGGATCTCCCACCATTTTGCTGTTTACTTGTGGGGAGAAATACAAGACTTCATATCTCACCTGTAGGGAAACTATTATTTTCAGAAATCTTCCTGGTGGACTAGGCAAGTTTATGTGTAGTGAAACACTTAGTGATTATTTGACTAGTGGCACACTCACTGACTCAGTCAAATATTGTTGGACACCCCCTCCTCTTCTTCTCTGTTTTTAGCAACTGTTAATACCAAGAGCTGTAAAACTGTACAGAACTAATAAGCAGCAAGTGTAAGGTTGTTATTACCTGCATAAGTTTCTTACCTCAAGGATCTTATGTCAGAGCCTTGGTGAGCTTTTCCAGTACAGCTTTGAAATGTTTTATTTTACCCCTTAAATATAAAGTTTAGTTCCTATCTCTACCCCTCACTTCCCAGACAATTAACCATAACTGACTCATTCTGACTTATTTGTGACTCTCTAATTGACCTGTTCTAATGTGTGACTCACAAGAGACACAGCTTTGGTCACTTTCCAAGTTTTATTATGCAATTCAAAGCAGAATACAAGCAAAATGAAGTGTAGAGAAAGCAAATCACAGTATACAAAATAGAAAACAAAAGCAATAAAGTAATACAAAATACAAGAAATCAAAAGTAAACTATCCCTTCACTCAGATCAACCTGTGTCAGAGTTTTGGGAAGCTTTTCCAGTAAACCATTGAAATGTTTTTACTGCCCATATTGACTGTTTAGCTCCTAGCACCACCCCACAGTTTACAGATAACTAAACTTAACTGACGTACTCTGACTTGTGTGTGACGCTTAAATTGATCTGCTGTAATGTGTGACTCACAGCACACAGCTGTGCTCACTTTCAAACTTTTAAGATGCAATTCAAGCAAAATGCAAGTAAAGCAGATTGTGAAGAAAACAAGTGACAGGAAAAAAATAGAACAAAGCAATAAAGTAATAAAAAATATAAGAAATTTGAGGCAATCTAACCTCTCCCTCACAGCAATTTGTGTCAGAGTATTGGGGGGCTTTTCCAATAAAGCTTTGAAATGTTTTATTTTACCCATTAAATTGAAGGTTTAGATCCTAGCTCCACCACTCCATTAACAGATAATTAACGATAACTAACTTCTTCTAACTTCTGTGTGACTCTTTAATTGACCTGCTCTAATGCGTGACTTACAAGACAAACAGCTGTGGTCTTTTACCAAGTTTTGATATCCAGTCCAATGCAGAATACAAGTGAAACACACTGTAAAGAAAACAAATCACATAATACAAAAAAGAACAAGGCAATAAAGTAATATAAAATACAAGAAATCAAAAGAAAAATATCCTCTCCCTCACAGCAAGTTGTGTCAGAGTCGTAGGGATCTTTTACAGTAAAGCTTTGAAATGTTTTATTTTACCCCTTAAATACAAGGTGTATCCCTAGCTACACCCCTCAGTTCACATATAATTAACATTAACTGACTTCTTCAGACTTCTGTGTGATGCCTTAATTGACCTGTACTAATGTGTGACTCACAAGAGACACAGCTGTGCTCTCTTTCTAATTTTTAATACACAATTCGAGAAAAGTACAATTAAAAAGGTTGTAAAGAAAACAAGTCACAGTAAAGAAAACACACAAAGCTGTGGTCTCCTTACAAGTTTTAATACGCAACTCACAGCAGAATACAAGTAAACATTGTGTAAAGAAAACAAACCACAGGAAACAAAATAGAACAAGTCACTAAAGTAATACAAAATACAAGAAATCAAAAGAAAACCATCCCGTCAGTCACAACAACTTCTGATAGAGTCTTGGAGAACCTTTCCAGTAAAGCTTTGAAATGTTTTATTTTACCACTTAAATAGTCAGTTTAGTATCTAGCTCCACCCCTAAGTTCACAGATAATTAACCTTAAGTGACGTGTGCTGACTTCTGTGTGATTCCTTAATTGATTTCTTCTAATATGTGACTCACAATTGACACAGATGTGGTATTTTTCCAAGTTTTAATCTGCATTTAAAAGCAGAATACAAATAAAACACCTTGTAAAGAAAACAAATCACAGTATGAAAAAAAACAAGGCAATAAAGTAATATAAAATACAAGAAGTCAAAACAAAACTAACCTTTCCCTCACAGCAATTTGGGTCAAAGTCTTGGGGAGCTGTTCCAGTAAAGGTTTGAAATGTTTTATTTTACCCCCTTAAATAGAAGGTTTAATTCCTAGCTCCCCTCTTAGTTCAAAGAACATTAACCTTGACTGACTTCTTCTGATTTCTGTATGACTCCTAAATTGACCTGTTCTAATGTGTGTCTCACAAGAGATATAGCTGTGGTCCCTTTCCATGTTTTAATATGCAATTCAAAGCAGAATATAAGTAAACACATTGCAAAGAAAACAAATTATGGTATACAAAATAGAAAAAGTCAATAAAGTAATATGAAATACAAGAAGTGAAAAGCGAACTAACCTTTCCCTCACTGCAACTTGTGTCAGAGTCTTGCTGAGCTTCTCAAGTAATGCTTTGAACTGTTTTATTTTACCCCTTAAAAAGGTTTATTTTCTAGCTCCACCCCTCATTTCACAGATAATTAAGCTTAACTGATTCATTCTGACTTCTGTGTGACTCCTTAATTGACCTCTTCTAATGCGTAACTCACAAGAGACACAGCTATGCTCTCTTTCCAACTTTTAACATGCAATTCAAAGCAGAATAGAAATAATCAAAAGTAAATTATCATTTCACTCAGATCAACTTGTGTCAGATTCTTGGGAAGCTTTTCCAGTAAACCTATGAAATGTTTTATTTTACCCCTTAAACTGAAGGTTTAGCTCCTATCTCCACCCCTCAGTTCAAAGATAATTAACCTTAAATGACTTCATCCCACTTATGCGTGACTCTTTATTTCACCCGTTCTAATGTGTGGCTCATAAGAGACACAGCTGTGGTATCTTTCCAAGTTATAATATGAAATCAATGCAAAATACAAGTAAAACACAGTGCAAAGAAAACAAATTGCAGTATATGAAATAGAACAAGACAATAAAGTAATCCAAAATACAAGAAATTAAAAAAAATACCTTTCCCTCACAGTAAGTTCTGTCAGAGTCTTGTGGAGCTTTTCCAGTAAAGTTTTGAAATTTTTTATCTTACCCCTTAAATAGAAGGTGTAATCCCTAGCTCCACCCTCAGTTCACAGATGATTAACCTTAACTGACTTCTTCAGATTTGTGTGTGATTCCTTAATTGACCTGTACTGAAGTGTGACTCAGAAGAGACTCATTTGTGGTCTCTTTCCAAGTTTTAATATGCAACTCAAAGCAGAATACAAGTAAGCACAGTGCAAAGAAAACAAATTCCAGTATACAAAAAAGAACAAGTAAATAAAGTAATACAAACTACAAGAAATAAAAAGCAAACTATCCATTCACTCAGAACAACTTGCGTCAGAGTCTTGGTGAGCTTTTTCAGTAAATCTTTGAAATGTTTTATTTTTACCCCTTAAATTGAAGGTTTAGTTCATAGCACCACCCACCAGTTCATAGATAGTTAACTGTAACTGCAGGGAAACTATTGGATTCAGTAAACTTCCTGGTGTACTAGGCAAGTTGATGTGTAGTGAAACACTTAGTGCTTATTTGACTAGTAGCACTCTCATTGACTCAAACAAATATTGTTGGACTCCCCACCCCTTTCCCTGAACTTTCTCCCTCCATTCTTCTTCTCCTCTCTTTTTAGCAACTGTTAATACTAAGAGCTGTAAAACTGTACAGAACTAATAAGGAGCAAGTATAAGGTTGCTATTACCTGCATAAGATTCTTACTTAAAGGAACTGTCTTCTCTTAACTGCTCCACTGTCTTGCGGCACTCATTGCTAACTGATTGTTTCTACTGTGGTCTAGCAAGCTGCCTCAAAGTTCCAAGTTATAATTTCTGTCCACTCATCCTCTCTTTCCCCTTTCAATTACAGCCTGAGTCTCATTGCTACTGTATTTACCTACATTTCCCTTCATCATCTGCCTCCTACTGAAACTGCATCTGCCCTGCCCCTGTGATCAGCGTCATCTCTGAACTGACTTATTCTAACTCAACAACTGGCACCATTTTCAAATAGCCTTTTTGTCCTTATGAAGGGACTTTTCTCTATCTCCCAAGTAAATGTGCATGCTCCTTAAGTGTTATATGTAAAGCTGTTATTGTTATACCATTCTGTACATTTTATTGTATGTACACTGCTTTTGTTTTACTGGGTCTTACTGGTCATTATAAACTGTTGAATTTTGCTATAATTTATTAGTGCCACACAGCACTCTTCTGATGTTGGTGATATCTTCTAGGCTAGGGATTCAAGTGAGCACACTACCAACATACTATTTCCATCCAAGTTTTCTGATGCTATTTTTTATGGTTGTTACTGTGCTAACTTCTTAAATAAACCTATACCATGTGGTCTGCCTCTTTCAGATGCAGTTGTGAGGTTTTTTAACATCCAACTGGACCCACTAGGTTTTTGTAACCCAAGTTCCAATTTTTACAACCAATGTTTAAAGCATTGCCTGTATGTTCTTCTGGGCACTATTATAACTGAACTGCTGCTTTCTATATAAGTATTTCTGAGCCTGGCCTCTATTACATCTGCTTTGTTAATTACAGCAAACATACTATAGTTAACTGAAGAGGACAGCACAGTTGCTATAGAGTGCATTTTGTAAAGTATTTTATGTGCTATACAGTGTTCTACTTATTGCCTCATATCTACTTAAGCTGCTTTGTTTGTAGAGGGAAGTAACTGATATGTACTGTGCTGTTGTATTTTTATTCTTAAACTTGTGTACACTCCCTTAAAGGGCTTACAGTAACCAGTGTCAATTGATTGTATTTTGTAAAATGATTTACAGTATATATATTGTGTTCTGCTTCTGCCTCATTTTTGATATTTCTGCTGTACTCATCTCCCTTCTCCTAGAGCCTCCTACTTTCCCTTCTCTCCCTCCCCCTATCTTTGTTGTTGCTTCTCTCCCTCAAAGCCCTTTTTTAACAACCCTGTCTCCTATCCTGCCTGTCTAGTTCTACTATTACTACACTGAGACACTATTTCAGCGATCCAATATCTTGTGTCCTACATCCCTCCAAAATCTCCTGCCCTAACATTTTTTCCCTTTTAGAGCTGCTGTTCTCAAATTCCCAATGAGCACACCTGACTAACAACTCTACCTAAGTGGATGTCCCACCCTTTGGCAGCTTCCTCGTGGCAAGAAATACAAGACTTCAAGTCTCACCTGCAGGGAAATTATTAGTTTCAGTAATCTTCCTGGTCTACTAGGCACGTTTATGTGAGTAAAACACTTGGTGCTTTTTTGGCTAGTGGCACACTCACTGACTCAAAGAAATATTATTGGACCCCCCCCCCTTTCCACTGAACTTTCTCCCTCAATTCTACTTCTCTCTTTTTAGCAACTGTTAATACCAAGAGCTGTAAAACTATACAGAACTAATAAGCAGCAAGTGTAAGTTTGCTATTACCTGCATAAGTTTCTTACCTCAGTGATCTTATGTCAGAGTCTTGGTGAGCTTTTCCACTACATAAATGTCTTATTTTACCCCTTTAATATAAGATTTAATTCCTAGCTCTATCCCTCACTTCACAGACAATTAACCCTAACTGACTCATTCTGACTTCTTTGTGACTTTCTAATTGACCTGTTCTAATGTGTGACTCACAAGAGACACAGCTCTGGTCACTTTCAAGTTTTAATATGCAATTCAAAGCAAAATACAAGCAAAACACAGTGTTAAGAAAAAAAAAATCACAGTATACAAAATTGAAAAAAAAGCAATAAAGTAATACAAAATACAAGAAATCAAAAGTAAACTATCCCTTCACTCAGATAAACGTGTGGCAGAGTTTTGGGAAGCTTTTCCAGTAAACCACTGAAATGTTTTTACCACTTAAATTGAATGTTTAGCTCCTAGCACCACCTCTCAGTTCACAGATAACTAAACTTAACTGACTTCCCCTGACATCTGTGTGACTCTTTAATTGATCTGCTGTAATGTGTAACTCACAAGACACACAGCTGTGCTCACTTTCCAACTTTTAAGATGTAATTCAAGCAAAATACAAGTAAAACAGATTGTAAGGACAAGTCACAGGAAAAAATAGAACAAAGCAATAAAGTAATAAAAATACAAAAAATCTAAGGCAATCCAAACTTTCCCTCAAAGCAGTTTTTGTCAGAGTATTGGAGAGCTTTTCCAATAAAGCTTTGACATGTTTTATTTTACCCATTAAATTCAAGGTTTAGTTCCTAGCTCCACCACTCCGTTAACAGGTAATTAACCATAACTGACTTATTCTAACTTCTGTGTGACTCTTTAATTGACCTGCTCTAATGCTTGCCTTACAAGACAAACAGCTGTGGCCTCTTACCAAGTTTTGATATCCAGTCAAATGCAGAATACAAGTGAAACACACTGTAAAGAAAACAAATCACATAATACAAAAAAGAACAAGGCAATAAAGTAATATAAAATACAAGAAATCAAAAGAAAAATATCCTGTCCCTCACAGCAAGTTGTGTCAGAGTCATGGGGAGCTTTTACAGTAAAGCTTTGAAATGTTTTATTTTACCCCTTAAATACAAGGAGTATCCCTAGCTCCACCCCTCACTTCACATATAATTAACCTTAACTGACTTCTTCAGACTTCTGTGTGATGCCTTAATTGACCTGTACTAATGTGTGACTCATGAGAGACACAGCTGTGGTCTCTTTCCAACTTTTAATATGCAATTCAAAGCAGAATACAAGTACAGTGCAAAGAAAACAAATCCCAGTATACAAAAAAGAACAAGTAAAGTAATACAAACTACAAGAAACCAAAAGCAAACTATCCCTTCACTCCCAGCAACCTGTGGGGAGCTTTTCCAGTAAACCTTTGATTTTTTTTTTTTTGCCTCTTAAATTGAAGGTTTAGTTCCTAGCACCACCCTTCAGTTCACAGATTATTAACCTTAATTGACCTACTCTAATGTGGGACTCACAAGAGACACAGCTGTGCATTCTTTCTAACTTTTAATACTCAATTCGAGAAAAGTACAAGTAAAAAGGTTGTAAAGAAAACAAGTCATGGTAAAGAAAATACAGCAAAGCAATGAAGTAATAAAAATACATGAAATCAAAAGTAATCTAACCTTTCCCTCACAGCAATCTGTGTCAGAGTCTTGGAGACTTTCTCCAATAAGGCTTTGAAATGCTTCATTTTACCTCATAAATTGCAGGTTTAGTTCCTATCTCCACCTCTCAGTTCACAGACAATTAACCATAACTGACTTCTTTTGACTTATGTGTGACTCTTTAATTGACCTGCTGTAATGTGTTACTTACAAGTGACACAGTTGTGGCCTCTCACCAAGTTCTGATATTCAGTTCAATGTAGAATACAAGTGAAGCACAGTGTAAATAAAACAAATCACAACATACAAAAGACAAGGCAATAAAGTAATATAAAATATAAGAACTAAAAAGAAAACAAACCTTTCCCTCACACCAAGTTATGTGAGAATCTTGGCCAGTTTTCCAGAAAAGTTTTGATATGTTTTATTTTACCTCTTAAATAAAAAGTTTAGTTCCTAGCTCCACCCTCAGTTCACAGACAATTAATCATAACTGATGCCTTTTGACATCGGTGTGACACCTTAATTGACCTGTTCTAATGTGTGACTCACAGGAGACAAAGCTGTGGTCTCCATTCAAATGTTCGTCTGCAGTTCAAAACAGAATACAAGTAAACACTGTGTAAAGAAAACAAGGCACATTATATAGAATAGAACAATGCAAAAAAGTTATACAAAATACAAGAAATTAAAACAAAACTAACTTTCCCTCACAGCAAGTTGTGTCAGAGTGTTGAGGACCGTTTCCTGGAAACATTTGAAATGTTTTGTTTTACCTCTAAAATAGAAGGTTTAATTCCTAGCGCCAGCCCTCAGTTCACAGATAATTAACCTGAACTGACTTCTTCAGACTTCTGTGTGACTCCTTAATTGACCTGTTCTAATGTGTGACTCACAAGAGACACAGCTGTCGTCTCCTTACAAGTTTTAATATGCAATTTGCAGCAGAATACAAGTACACATTGTGTAAAGAAAACAAATCACAGTAAACAAAATAGAACAAGTCAATAAAGTAATACAAAATACAAGAAGTGAAAAGCAAACTAACCTTTCCCGCAGTGCAACTTGTGTTAGAGTCTTGCTGAGCTTTTCAAGTAATGCTTTGAACTGTTTTATTTTACCCCTTAAAAAAGGTTTAGTTTCTAGCTCCACTCCGCATTTCACAGATAAATTAACCTTAACTGACTTGTTGTGACTTCTGTGTGACTCTTTAATTGACCTGTTCTAATGCGTAACTCACATGAGACACAGCTATGCTCTCTTTCCAACTTTTAATGTGCAATTCAAAGCAGAATAGAAGTAATCAAAAGTAAATTATCGGTTCACACAGATCAACTTGTGTCTGATTCTTGGGAAGCTTTTCCAGTAAACCTATGAAATGTTTTATTTTACCCCTTAAACTGAAGGTTTAGCTCCTAGTTCCACCCCTCAGTTCAAAGATAATTAACCTTAACTGACTTCACCCAACTTATGCGTGACTCCTTATTTCACCCGTTCTAATGTGTGACTCATAGGAGACACAGCTGTGGTCTTTTTCCAAGTTATAATATGAAATCAATGCAAAATACAAGCAAAACACAGTGCAAAGAAAACAAATTGCAGTACATGAAATAGAACAAGGCAATAAACTAACACAAAATATAAGAAATTAAAAAAAAAACTTACCTTTCCCTCACACTAAGTTGTGTCAGAGTCTTGTGGAGCTTTTCCAGTAAAGCTTTGAAATGTTTTATCTTACCCCTTAAATACAAGCTATAATCCCTAGCTCCACCCCTTAGTTCACAGATGATTACCCTTAACTGACTTCTTTAGACTTGTGTGTGACTCCTTAATCGACCTGTACTAAAGTGTGACTCAGAAGAGACTAATTTGTGGTCTCTTTCCAAGTTTTAATATGCAACTCAAAGCAGAATACAAGTAAGCACAGTGCAAATAAAACAAATTCCAGTATACAAAAAAGAACAGGTAAATAAAGTAATACAAACTACAAGAAATCAAAAGCAAACTATACATTCACTCAGAACAACTTGTGTCAGAGTCTTGGGAAGGTTTTCCAGTAATACTTTGAACTGTTTTAGTTTATCCCTTAAAAAGAAGGTTTAGTTTCTAGCTCCACCCCTCATTTCACAAATAATTAACCTTAACTGACTCCTTTTGACTTCTGTGTGACTCCTTAATTGACCTGTAATAATGCGTGACTCACAAGAGACACAGCTGTGGTCTTTTTCTAAGTTTTAATATGCAATTCAAAGCAGAATACAACTAAACACGGTGCAAAGAAAACAAATTATGGTATACAAAATAGAACAAGTCAATAAAGTAATATAAAAAACAAAAAATCAAAAGCAAACTAACCTTTCCTTATCGTTTCCCTCACTCCAACTTGTGTCAGAGTCTTGCTGTACTTTTCCAGTAATACTTTGAACTGTTTTAGTTTACCCCTTAAAAAGAAGGTTTAGTTTCTAGCTCCACCCATCATTTCACAGATAATTAACCTTAAATGACTCCTTCTGACTTCCGTGTGACTCCTTAATTGACCTGTTCTAATGCGTGACTCACAAGAGACACAGCTGTGCTCTCTTTCCAACTTTTAATATGCAATTCAATGCAGAATAGAAGTAATCAAAAGTAAACTATCAGTTCACTCAGATCAACTTGTGTCAGAGTCTTGTTAAGCTTTTCCAGTTTTATTTTACCCCTTAAACTGAAGGTTTAATTCCTAACTCCACCCCTCAGTTCACAGATAATTAACCTTAACTGACTTCACCCAACTTATGTGTGATTCCTTATTTGACCTGGTCTAATGTGTGACTCATAAGAGACACAGCTGTGATCTCTTTCTGAGTTATAATATGCAATTCAACACAAAATACAAGTAAAACAGAGTGCAAAGAAAACAAATCACAGTATACAAAATAGAACAAGGCAATAACGTAATACAAAATACAAGAAATCAAAAAAACATAACCTTTCCCTCACAGAAAGTTATGTCACAGTCTTGTGGAGGTTTTCCAGTAAAGCTTTGAAATGTTTTATTTTACCCTTTAAATAAAATGTGTAATCCCTAGCTCCACCCCTCAGTTCAGAGATGATTAACCTTAACTGACTTCTTCAAACTTCTGTGTGACTCCTTAATTGACCTGCACTAAATTGTGACTCACAATAGACAGAGCTGCGGTCTCTTTCCAAGTTTTAATATGCAACTCATAGAAGAATACAAGTAATCACAGTGCAAAGAAAACAAATCCCAGTCTGCAAATGAGAACAAGTAAATAAAGTAATACAAACTACAAGAAATCAAAAGCAAACTATACATTCACTCATAACAACTTGTGTCAGAGTCTTGGGGAGATTTTCCAGTAAACCTTTGAAATGTTTCATTTTTACCCTTTAAATTGAAGGTTTAGTTCATAACACCAAACTCCACTTCACAGATAATTAACCTTAAATGCAGGGAAACTATTAGTTTCAGTATACTTCCTGGTGTACTAGGCAAGTTGATGTGTAGTAAAACACTTAGTGCTTATTTGACTAGTGGCACTCTCACTGACTCAAATATTGTTGGACTCCCCTCCCCTTTCTCCTGAACTTTCTCCCTCCATTCTTCTTCTCTCTTTTTAGCAACTGTTAATACCAAGGGATGTAAAACTGTGCACAATAAGGAGCAAATGTAAGGATGCTATCAACTGCATAAGTTTCTTACCTCAAGGAACTGCCTGCTCTTAACTCCTCCACTGTCTAGCTGCACTCGTTGCTAACTGATTGTTTCTACTGTGGTCTGGCAAGCTGCCTCAAAGTTCCAAGGGATAATTTCTGTCCACTCAACCTCTTTTTCCCCTTTCATTTACAGCCTGTGTCCCATTGCTACTGTATTTGACTACATTTCCCTTCATCCTCTGCCTCCTACTCAGACTGTATCTGCCCTGCTCCTGTGATCAGCTTTGTCTCTGAACTGACTTATGCTCCCTCAACAACTGGCACCATTTTCAAATAGGCTTTTTGTTCTTATGAAGGGACTTTTCTCTGCCTCCCAAGTAAGTGTGCATGCCACTTAAGTGTTATATGTAAAGATGTTATTGTTATATCATTCTGTACATTTTATTATCTGTACACTGCTTTTGTTTTACTGGGGTCTTACTGGTTGTTATAAACTGCTGAATTTTGCTATAATTTGTTAGTGCCACACAGCACTCTTCTGATGTTGGTGATATGTTCCAGGCTAGGGAATCAAGTGAGCACACTACCAACATACTATTTCCATCCAAGTTTTCTGAAGCTATTTTTATGGTTGTTACTGTGCTAACTGCTTAAATAAAACTGCACCATGCAGTCTGCCTCTTTCAGATGCAGTTGTGAGGTTCTTTAACTTCCAACTGGAACCACAAGGTTTTTGTAACCAGAGTTCCCATTTTCACAACCACTGTTTAAAGCATTACGTGTATGTTTTTTCTGGGCACTACTATAACTGAAATGCTTTTTATATAAGTATTTCTGGGCCTGGTCTCTATTATATCTGCTTTGTTAGTTACAGCAAATGTACTATAGTTAACTGAGGAGGACAGCACAGTTGCTATAGAGTGCATTTTGCAAAGTATTTTTACATGCTATACAGTGTTCTACTTGCTTATTCATATCTACTTAAACTGCTTTGTTTGTAGAGGGATGTAAATGATATGTACTGTGCTGTTGTATTTTTATTCTTAAACTTGTATACACTCCCTTAAAGGGCTTACAGTAACCAATGTTTATTGACTGTATTTTGTAAAATGATTTACTGTATATATTGTGATCTGCTTCTGTCTCATTTTTGGTACTTATGCTGTACTAATCTCCTTTCTCCTAGAGCCTCTACTTTCCCTTTTCTCCCTGCCCCCTATCTTTGTTGTTGCTTCACTCACTCAAACCCCCTTTTTAACAACCCTGTCTCCTATCCTCCCTGTCTAGTTCTGCTATTACTCACTGAGGCACTATCTCAGTGATCCAATATCTTGTGTCCTACATCCCTCCAAAAAACCCTGTCCTAACATTTTTTCCCTTTTACAGCTGCTGTTCTCAAATTCCCAATGAGCACACCTGACTAAGTAACCCTATTTAACTGGATCTCACACCCCTTTGCAGCTTCCTTGTAGCAAGAAATACAAGAGTTCAAGTCTCACCCGCAGGGAAACTATTAGTTCTGGTAATCTTCCTGGTGTACTAGGCAAGTTTATGTGTAGTGAAACACTTAGTGCTTATTTGACTAGTGGCACGCTCACTGACTCAAACAAATATTGTTTGGTGCTCCTCCCCCTTCCCCTGAACTTTTTTTCCTCCATTCTTCTTCTCTCTTTTTAGCAACTGTTAATACCAAGAGCTGGAAATTTGTACAGAACTAATAAGGAGCAAGTGTAAGCTTGCTATTACCTGCATAAGTTTCTTACCTCAAGGAACGGTTTACTCTTAATGGCTCCATTGTCTTGCAGCACACATTGTTAACTGATTGTTTCTACTGTGGTCTGGCAAGCTGCCTCAAATTTTCTGCCAGCTCCGTTCATCCTTGCTTCACTTGGGCTCACTCTGCTCCTCTACCCTACCCCCATTCCCACCCATGCCCACATCAATAACATAAGGTAACTAACTATTTTAACCCCACCCTTCCTGATCCCTATCTTCCTGTACTCCCCAACCAATCACAACCTGCCCTCTTAAAATAACCACTCTCACCTCTCAACTTACTACACCTAACTCCTCCCACCCTTGCTTGCTCACTGCTCTCATCCCTCCTTCTCTATCTATTACCATACACCTTCTCACTATCAAATATCTACCCCTTTCATATTCTTGTCATCCTCCAAGGTGTTCCTCCCTCTCTTTTTACCTTTCCTTCTTCTTCTCCTAACTCAACCTCACTTCCTACCACATTCAGCTAAACCTACTCCCCTCTTCTCCCACCTCCTCTCATAACACAATTGACACCAGCAGCCTCTACATCTCTCCCTTTTCACCCTCACTGTTCTCATGTACCGAATTCAATCTCCCCAAAATCAAACTGTCTCCAAAAGTCCCCTCATTGCACAGAATTAAACAGAAATTTCACTCAGCCTACCCCTACACATCTCTTCTCTTCCTCTCACTAAACATCATTCAACTCTTAGGTGACATTCACGCAAACCTTGGTCCATAATCTAATCATCAAATCCTACCTATGTCTCACAAACACTTCAGTAGGTACCTAAACCTAGTCACAAACATCTCTCTTTCTATTCAATCAACATCCTTAGAATTCTTAACATGATAACTGAATTCTACACCTGGACATCCAAGTACTCTCCCAACATAGTTAGTCTCTCTGAAACATGTCTCAAACCACATAATGTAGACAAAGAATCCCCCCAGTTACAATATTCTACACATGGACAGAATGCACAAAGGAGGTGGAGGCATTGCCATTATCTACTCTCACCTCCTATGCATATCTCCCCCAATTAACCCATCCCCTCCTTTCACCCAGCTGAACTCATTATTGCCAATTGCAAACTCAAAAATCATAAAACTGTAACCATACTCAACATCTATATACCCCCTGGCAAGAACATACCCATATTGGAACAAATCATACAATGGATGTCTGACAATATACATAATGAAACAATAACACTAGCTGATGTTAACATAAATTGGCTCACCCTCATCTCTAACTCTCCCACCACCAGCAGAAACCTATATGGCTACACCCAACTTATCCCTTTACTTACTTTTCTTCATAAATCCACAAATACTTGCTCTATCTTGGATTGGATACTGGTCTCTAAGTCTGACCTTTATCACTACCTTGAATCCCTGCCTGACTCAGTCAGTAAGCACTCCCCTATACATGTCCAAAGATTCTCCCCCCACCTCTCTAGATCTTATACATTTAAAGAGTGCTGAATGCTAACCAACTTCAGCCTGGATACATTCAGTAATTCTCTCTCTGCTATTGACTGGTCTTTCATCTTTTCCCTACCTCTAGATGAAGCTGTCCTTCAATTCAACTCCATTTTACTAAACATTCTGAACTCCCTTGCCCCTCCCAGAACTGTCAGAGTCAAATCACGGTGTTCCACTTGGCTCTCCAAATCTACTCAGTCTCTTATCCACAACAGGGATTGTGCCTGGAAACTATTGACTAAGACCAAATCTCCCACATACTACCAACAATGTATGGAATGCCGAATTTTAACCAAAAAAAAACCACATAAACTCTGACAAAAACAGCTACTACCTCTCACCCCAAGATACGGAACCCAGGAACCCTTAAACATTTTGGAATACTGTCAACAAAATTCTCCACCCAAGAAATCCTT
This sequence comes from Protopterus annectens, assembly GCF_019279795.1. Classification (NCBI taxonomy): domain Eukaryota; kingdom Metazoa; phylum Chordata; order Ceratodontiformes; family Protopteridae; genus Protopterus; species Protopterus annectens. The sequence goes on from NC_056748.1 coordinate 897,176,575, forward strand.
CAACTCCCAAGCCCTGCCCCAATAACACACCCCTTGAAACTGCTTCAATTTTCAGTTCATACTTCATAGATACCATCACAAACTTATGCAAACTGTATAGCCAACCAGCCCACACCCCCTAATCCCCTGACTACAAAAAAAGCATTTCTCACTAAAACCCATTTCAACCAGCCACATCAAAAACTTCTTATCAAACTTAAACCAGGTTCCCCTTCAGCTGACATCCTGCCACCTCTCTTCCTAAAAGCTGCTGCTGACCCCATAGCATATCCTGTCTCCATCCTCATAAACCACTAAATTAGTGAGTCCACTGTTCCTGCCCTCTGGAAAAAAGTTCTATACTATACCAGTCCATAAAGGTGGAAATTCTGTTGAGCTCTCTAATTATCAACCAATTGTCATACTCTATCCCTTCTCCAAAATTCTTGAGCACTGTGTTTATAAACAAATCTCGGCTTATCTTATTCATGAAAACTTAATTACCTCTACTCGACATGGATTATGCCCCCACCACAGCACCACTATTGCACTTATTTCCTTTACTAAATCCATCTCCCTAGGTAGAGACAATGATAAATTAGTGTCCTGCATCTTTTTAGATATTTGCAAAGCCTTTGACACTGTCTCTCACCCCATCCTCTGCTCAAACTCTCTTAATTCAACCACTCCTCAGCAACTATCGCCTGGTTCAATAGCTATCTCCCAGACAAACTGCAATCTGTAAAATGTCTCTCTGCTCTTTCTCCTTTTCTCCCCATCAAAATTTGCATCCCTCAAGGCTCTATTTTAGGCCCCCTCCTTTTTAACATTTTTACTAACCAACTTCACACATCCTGTCCTCAGTCTTCCCTCATACAGTACGCAGATGACTCCACCATCATTTCTGTCACTGACAGTCCCACTGACCTACTAACCCTGACACAAACATCTTTCAACCACACTGAAACATGGCTTACTAACAACCAACTCATACTAAACCCTAAAAAGACAAAACTTATTCTTTTCCTCCCAAAATCCCTTTGCCATCGTAAATCCTCATTCACCATCTCTTCCCTCAACAACACAATGATCATAGTTGGATCACACACTAAACTACTTGGAGTAATAGTGGATGATCAACTAAACTTTGACCTTCATGTACTTAACTGCATCAAGAAAACCTACTGAACATAAAAACAAATGGTTCCTCACATCCAACTCCAGGATCTCACTAGTCAAGCTTACCTTCTCCCCAAACTCTTTTACAGCTCTCATATTTCTTCACTACTTTCCAAACCTGAAACCACCTACAATAAAGTTGCTAGATTTGCAGCCAATCAGCCCTCAAGTTCACACAACTGTCATGCCCTCCAGACACTCAGCTGGCTAGAGTTTCCTAACCAGCTCTTATTTACCCAACTTCTCGTTATCCATACTATTTTAAATAAGCCCTCCTCTTGCCCTAGCATTTCTTCACCTATCTCCCTCTATAAGCCCCCTCAATCCCTCAGAAGCTCTGACCAATGTCTCTTACAAATACACAAACCTAAAATATCTATTGGACAGAATCTTTACAGCTACTTCCCTGCTCTTGCATGGAACAAGCTCCCCATGACCCTTATAAACAGTTCCTACATCCATGAATTAAAAATAAAATTCTCAAAAGGTACCTTAATAGCACATGGATTTGCACTGTAATCATCCCACATGAACCCATCCCTTTCTCTATCACTATCTTCTCTATTCCTCCCTTTCCTACTACCATAACTTACTTAACTGCTCTGTGTTGTATAATTACCCACTCAAGATAACCCAATGTGTTATGTAAATTCATTCAAATGTTTTATTGTATATTTATTTGCTATTTTTTTCTTCCATGCTATAATGCCTCTTACTACATTGTACTGTGGAGCTTTATCTACATTTCTTAACTGTTTTATTGCAAATTTTTCAATGTATTCATCTTCAATTTTGTAAATTTTCTTGCTTACTTATACTGTGGAGCTTTTCTCCCCGGGCCTCCACTGAAAAAGGGAATTTGCTCAGATGGACTATACTGGTTAACAAATGTTAAATAAATAAATAAGTGACTTCCTCTAACTTCTGTGCGACTCTTAATCGACATGTTCTAATATGTGACTCATGAGAGACACAGCTGTACTCTCTTTCCAACTTTTAATATGCAATTCAAGAAAAATACAAGTAAAACAGATTGTAAAGAAAACAAGTTACAGAAAAGAAAATAGTACAAAGCAATAAAGTAATAAAAATACAAGAAACAAGAAGTAATCTAATCTTTCCCTCACAGAAATTTATGTCAGAGTCCTGGGGAGCTGTTCCAGTAAAGCTTTGAAATGTTTTATTTTCCTGTTAAATTGATGGTTTAGTTCCTAGCTCCAACCCTCAGTTCACAAATAATTAACCATAACTGACTTCTGTGTGACTCTTTAATTGAAATTCTCTAATGTGTGGCTTACCAGAGAAACTTCTGTGGCCTCTTACCAATTTTGAGATCCATTTCAAAGCAGAATAAATATGAAGCACAACGTAAAGAAAACAAATCACAGTATACAAAAAACCAAGGCAATAAAATAATATAAACTACAAGAAATCAAAAGAAACCTAAGTTTTCCCTCACAGCAGGTTGTATCAGCTTCTTGTGGAGCTTTTCCAGTAAAGCTTTAAAATGTTTTATTTTACCCCTTAAATTGAAGGTTAAGTTCCTAGCTCTACCCTGTCAGTTCACAGATAATAAACCTTAAATGGCTTCATCCAAATTATGTGTTCCTCCTTAATTGACCTGTTCTAATGGGTGACTCACAAGAGGCACAGCTGTGGTTTATTTCCAAGCCATACAATGCAATTCAAAGCAAAATACAAGCAAAACAGAGTGCAAAGAAAACAAATCACAGTATATACAATAGAAAAAGGCAATAAAGTAATACAAAATACAAGAAATCAAAAGTAAACTAGCCTTTCGCTCACAGAAACTTGTGTCAAAGTCTTGGAGAGCTTTTCCAGAAAAGCTTTGAAATGTTTTATTTTACCCCATAAATACAATGGTTAGTTTCAAGCTCCAACAATATGTTCTCAGATAATTAACATTAACTGACTTCTGTGTGACTCCTTCATTGACCTGTTCTAAAGTGTGACTCACAATTGACACAGTTGTAGTATCTTTCTAAGTTTTAATATGTAAGTAAAACACAATGTAAAGAAAATAAATCACAGTATAAAAATGGTAACAAGTAATACAAAACACAAGAAATCAAAAGCAAATGTTTCATTCACTCACAGCAACTTGTGTCAGAGTCTTGGGGAACATTTCCAGTAAAGCTTTAAAATATTTTGTTTTATCCCTTACGTAGACGGTATAGTTCCTAGCTCCACCCTCACTACAGAGATAATTATCCATAACTGATTTCTTTTGATTTATGTGTAATCTCCTAAATTGACCTTTTCAATGTGTGAATCACAAGAGACACAGCTGTGGTCTCTTTCCAAGTTTTAATATGTAATTGAAAGCAGAATACAAGTAAATATGGCACAATAAAAACAAATCACAGTATACAAAATAGAACAAGGCAATAAAGTACTGCAAAATACAAGAATTCAAATGCAAACTAACTTTTCCCTCACAGCAACTTGTGCCAGAGTCTTGTGGAGATTTTCCAGTAAAGCTTTAAAATGTTTTCTTTTACCCCTTAAAATGAAGGTTTAGTTTCTAGCTCCAGCCCTCTGTTCAAAGATAATTAACCATAACTGACTTCCTCTGACTTCTGTGTGACTACTTAAGTGACCTGTTCTAATTTGTGACTCAAAAGAGACACAGCTGTGGTCTCTTTCCAAGTTTTAATATGCAAGTCAAAGCATAATACAAGCAAAACACAGTGTAAAGAAAACAAATCACAGTATACAAAATAGAACAAAGGGAATAAAGTAATACAAAATATAAGAAATCAAAAGCAAACTAACCTTTCTCTCACAGAAAGTTGTATCAGAGTCTTGGGAGCTTTTCTAGTAAACCTTTGAATTTAGTTTTACTCCTGGAATAGAAGGTTTAGTTCTTAGCTCCACCGCTCGTTTCACAGATAATTAACCTTTACTGATGTATTCTGACTTATGTATAACTCTTTAACTGACCTGTTCTAATATGTGACTTACAAGAGACACAGTTGTGCTCTCTTTTCAACTTTTAATATGCAATTCAAACAGAATTCAAGTAAAACTGATAGTACAGAAAACAAGTCACAGTAAAAAAAATCAAACAAAGCAATAAAGTAATACAAAATACAAAAAATTAAAAGTAATCTAACATCTCCCTCACAGCAATTTGTGTCAGAGACCTGAGCTCATCCAGTAAAGCTTTGAAATGTTTTATTTTACCCCTTAGATTGAAGGTTTAGTTCCAAAATCCATCCCACAGTTCACAGATAATTAACCATAACAAACATCTTCTCACTTCTGTGTGACTTTTTAGCTGAACTGCTCTAATCTGTGACTTACATGAGAAACAGCTGTGGCCTCTTACCAGTTTTGATATCCATTTCAAAGCAGATTAAATATGAAGCACAATGTAAAGAAAACAAATCACAGTATGCAAAAAAAAAACAAGGCAATGCAATAATATAAAATACAAAAAATCAAAAGAAAACTAACCTTTCCCTCACATCAGGTTGTGTCAGCTTCTTGTGGAGCTTTTCCAGTAAAGCTTTAAAATGTTTTATTTTACCCCTTAAATTGAAGGTTAAGTTCCTAGCTCCACCCCGTCACTTCACATATAATAAACCATAAATGGCTTCATCTGACTTATGTGTGCCTCCTTAATTGACCTGTTCTAATGTGTGACTCACAAGAGACATAGCTGTGGTCTATTTCCAAGTTATACTATGCAGTTCAAAGCAAAATACAAGTAAAACAGAGTGCAATGAAAACAAATCACAGTATAGACAATAGAAAAAGGCAATAAAGTAATACAAAATACAAGAAATCAAAAGCAAACTAACCTTTCCCTCACAGCAACTTGTGTCAGAGTCTTGGGGAGCTTTTCCAGAAAAGCTTTCAATTCTTATTTTACCCCTTAAATACGTTTAGTTTCAAGCTCCAACTATATGTTCTCAGATAATTAACATTAACTGACTTCTGTGTGACTCCTTGATTGACCTGTTCTAAAATGTGACTCACAAGTGACACAGTTGTAGTATCTTTCCAAGTTTTAATATGTAAGTAAAACACAGTGTAAAGAAAAGAAATCAAAGTATAAAAAATGGTAACAAGTAATACAAAATACAAGAAATCAAAAGCAAATTTTTCATTCACTCACAGCAACTTGTGTCAGAGTCTTGGGGAACATTTCCAGTAGCTTTAAAATATTTTGTTTTATCCCTTACATAGAAGGTATAGTTCCTAGCTCCACCCTAACTACACAGATAATTATTCATAACTGATTTATTTTGATTTATGTGTAATCTCCTAAATTGACCTTTTCAATGTGTGAATCACAAGAGACACAGCTGTGGTATCTTTCCAAGTTTTAATATGTAATTGAAAGCAGAATACAAGTAAATATGGCACAATGAAAGCAAATCACAGTATACAAAATAGAACAAGGCAATAAAGTACTACAAAATACAAGAATTCAAAAGCAAACTAACCTTTCCCTCACAGCAACTTGTGCCAGAGTCTTGTGGAGATTTTCCAGTAAAGCTTTAAAATGTTTTCTTTTATCCCTTAAACAGAAGGTTTAGTTTCTAGCTCCAGCCCTCTGACTTCTGTGTGACTACTTAAGTGACCTGTTCTGTACTACAAAATATAAGAAATCAAAAGCAAACTAACCTTTCCCTCACAGCAAGTTGTGTCAAAGTCTTGTGTCTAGTAAACCTTGGAATTTAGTTTTACTCCTGGAATAGAAGGTTTAGTTCCTAGCTCCACCCCTGTTTTCACAGATAATTAACATTTACTAATGTATTCTGACTTCTGTATAACTCTTTAATTGATCTGTTCTAATGTGTAACTTACAAGAGACACAGCTGTGCTCTCTTTCCAACCTTTAATATGCAATTCAAACAGAATACAAGTAAAACTGATTGTACAGAAAACAAGTCACAGTAAAAAAATCAAACAAAGCAATAAACTAATACAAAATACAAAAAAATCAAAAGTAATCTAACCTCTCCCTCACAGCAATTTGCATCAGAGACCTGAGGAGCTCATCCAGTAAAGCTTTGAAATGCTTTATTTTACCCCTTAAATTGAAGGTTTAGTTCCAAAATCCACCCCCTCAGTTCACATATAATTAACCATAAAAGACATCTTCTCACTTCTGTGTGACTTTTTAACTGACCTGCTCTAATGTGTGACTAACAAGAGACACAGCTGTGGCATCTTTCCAAGTTTTGATATCCTATTCAAAGCAGAATACAAGTAAAACACAGTGTAAAGAAAACAAATCACGGTACTTACGTATTATCGCAACCACATACTGTCAGCATTCATGGCAGCATTCTATTCTCAGTTAAATAACGTGTTGCTTAGAATGGTGTGAATGCTGACAGTGTGTGGTTGTCACAATACGCTTGTTTAAACATCATTTTCATACATTTATAAAACAGTAATGTTTTAAATTTTGGTCAACTTTTTTAACATAACGAACTCCATCAGAAAACAGCAAGTGATTTTAATAATCCTACCCCTGCTTTGTTCAACTTTTTTTTAAGATAACGAACCCCATAAGATAATGGCAAGTGATGTTAATAATCCTACCCCTTTCCACCTGTGTACACTATCAGACATGCCAATCACAAAAAGAAAACACAAGCAAAGTCAAATACAGTGCAAACTTTAAAATATAAAGTCTTTGAAATGACTGTAATGCAACCACATTGTATAACACATTCTCACTAGAAATCTGGTTTGCATTAGTTAAGGCAGACTTTTTCTAATTGGAATATTATGCATAAAAAATAAGGTTACAACAGTTTTAATTTAGTTTTATTTTTTAAATTTGTCATAATTCGCAGTGGTCTCAGCAACGTTCCATTATCAATAAACGAACTTCCTGCTGAGACCGCCACAAATTCTGATAAACTGTGGCTGCGATAATATATAAGGACCCAAATCACAATATACAAAAGCAAGGCAATAAACTAATGCAAAATACAAAAAAGACTTTTAGTGCTCTGGCTGAACAATGACACAATGTAGAAAAGCTTCTTTATTAAACAAGAGATGTGAGCGCTTTCGCAGTGTATCCCACTGCTTCTTCAGACATAATGGCAAACACACTACCTGATCTGCTATATATATACTAAAAACAATCAATTAATTTATCAATCAAGCAATTTAAAATTTTAAAGTGGCAATAAAAACATATAAATGTATAAATACGCATAAAATTCATCCTTAAATATATAAAACATATAACTATAACATATATAATCACAAGAATCAAGTTTTTAGTGGTCTGTTTTTTAACATAGGTCTAATAGGTACCTTATCATTAAGCCCTTTACCTTCGTGGGCTTTCAACCTAACTATCCATCTAGTCTCATTAAGCTCTGTTTTAATTTTAATGTTCCCAAGTCTACTAGTTATTTTGGTGTTTTCTACCATTATAAACCTAAAATTGTGTGTATGTGAAGTGCTCATAACATGTTTTGCTGGGGCATTCGTAGTAACCTGTTTCTGTATATTATATAAATGTTCCCTTATTCAAAACTTAAATTTCCTATTTGTTTTGCCTATATAAAAGGCCATACAGGCCAAGCAATAGGCAAGATATACTAAATGTTCAGAGTCACAGGTACCTTCTGCATGAAACCAAAATGTCTTACCCAAATCTGGGTGGACACATTTATCTGTAGTATCTATCTATTGACAAAAATTACAATTTTTACACACACTAACCCCCTTATTAAAATCTTCCTTGTCGTTTCTAGGATGACATAACATTTTCTTAACATTTTTTATATTTTTATATACAAATGAGGGACGTGCTCCCACTATATTCTTGACCTCTGGATCCACTGACAATATAGGCCAAAACTTTCTATATATATATATGTGGCAACTTTCATATTATTAGTATATTTAACTGGCATTCTACATGATGTATATCTCCCATGTTTAATAGGCTCTACTCTATCCAAGGTTCTCTCAGAAAAATATGGTCTACCAGATGTTGTTCTACTATTTCTTACTATTCCCATATTTTTTACTATTTTGTCTCTATGATATCCTCTTTCAATAAATCTCTGTGCTAATTGATGTACTTCCTTATCAAAATCTTCTTCTTTCACACATAATCTAGATACCCTCATACCTTGCCCCTTCATCACATTATCAAATATATGTTGTGGGTGCATACTAGTTCTGTATAGGTAGCTGTTTCTATAACACTCTTTCCTATATACTTCTGTGGTGATCTCTCCCTCACTGGGGCTGTTAATAGTAATATCCAAAAATCTAATCTAGTATGTGAATATTTCATAGTGAACCTAAGGAACACAGACGTCTGATTCAAATATGCCAGATATAATTGCAGCAATTCCACTGTTCCTCCCCACACAAGAAAAATGTCATCCACAAACTGTCTATAAAATTTCACATTTTCTTTATATATACCATTCAACACATGCTCTTGCTCCCACTCTGCCATTGCTATATTGGCATAGCTATTAGCGCACGAAGTGCCCATGGCTACTCCGTGCTTCTGGAGATATAATTGATTCTCAAACAAAAAAACATTATTGTCCAATACTATTTCCATTAGAAGGGCTAATAATTCTATTTTGGCCCTATCAAAAGTGGAGAATTTCTCCAAATATTTCTGTAACATAGCTATGCCTGGTTCCTTGGGTATGGCTGTGAAAAGGGATTGAACGTCCAATGTGACCATGATACATCCCCTTAATTCACTTATATTATGTTGAAAATAATATAAATTTTCCAAGAAAAGCTTAGAATCTCTAACAATATATATATTTTGGTCAACTAGGGGTCTCAGAACTTTTTCAAGATATATGGAAAGTGGTTCACTGCACCAACCTTTACCTGAGACTATGGGTCTCATTGGTGGATCCGAAGGATTTTTATGTATTTTAGGTATACCTTGTATTATAGGTATAAGTGGGTGCAAAACACTAAAATAACTATATAGCTCATACTCAAGTGTCCTTAATGTTAGTGCTTCTTGTAAGGTACTATTATTCCTAGCCACTAATCTATCTACATCATGTGAAGATATTTTTTTATAAGAAACCAGGTCATCTAACAGATCATTCATTTTCAAGACATAGAATGCTTTGTCCTTAACCACAATGGGACCTCTTTTATCAGCAGGATGTATAGAAATATTTTTATCAAATTGTAGAGACTTTAAAACAGCCCTTTCATCATAGTTTAAATTGTAAATTCTTTTCTGCCAACACTAACTGAATCATTATAAAATGCATCATACAAAGCATCAATACATAATTTCTCATACACATTTAAAACTGGATGGTTTACAGATGTATACGTGCTAGGTTTCATTAAATTTAAAAAACAAGTAATCTCCGTGGTATCCCCAAAGTCTCAAAACAACCCACTGAGGTGTAGTGGGTCTAAAAACAAAACAGTGTAAGAAACTTCTCTGTGTGGAAGATTTTCAGTCCATATATTTCTAGTTAATCACTGTATATTAATCAGATCAGACAATAGTAGTACAAGTAGCGAACGTAAACTCAAGTCAAAAAGTAATAATAGAAAATATATAATTCTACAGCATTACTAAGTATTCGAAAGTAATCCAAGCAAGGCAGGCAGTCTGTTTCCAGTTGAAAATCCTTTATTAAGTACACAGACAAGCAATCCAAGTGAAACATAAATAGAGTAATAATTTCCTCACAAGCTTTCTAAATATATATATACTTTTTATCAGGCATGGGAGTGGTTTATTGTGCTGTAAAACAAAGTGTTATTGGTACACATGTTAAATTCACATCCCTTCCCCCATCAGTGTGACATTCGAGCTGGTCCTGCCCTACCTAGTAGCTGTCATAATAATATATAGCCCTAATGTACTTTAATGGTACATCTTATTTAACCAAATTATTAAGTAGATTATTAAGTCTGTGATTTTATACAAGGCAATATACTACATGGCTGGAAATATATCAACCATAGTTCATTTTGCGATCAAAAGTTATATATAAATATATACATATACATTTTGCATGTAAAAATCAGTTTCTATTTTCATAACCTATTGTTAACAAAGATCGGTTTCATCCTTCTAGACTTCTTCAGGTCTGTGTACAAGAACCTTAAAACCTATATAATTGTGTAATTAGTTAGTATTGTTATTACCATCATTTTGAATAAAGTGGAAAAAAGAGAACCAGAAAAAAATAAAAATAAAAAAATATATATGTATGATGATGGAAACAAAATATACACTTAAATTTCAAATGATTTAAAATGGTATTTAAAACCAATTTGTAGAAAAAATAAAATAAAATACAATTAGTCATGTAAGCAATGTGGCAATTTTCTAAGTTCCAGTGCACTTTTAATTGAACAGTAGTAGTTTAGTCCAGGCTTTCTAAAAGAGTTCAGCTTTAATTGTCACATGAGTTCATGTTTCTTCAGAATATTCGGGATGTCTCCTTCAAGATCACCCATGTCTATGTGATCCAGGATCTGGAACTTAAAACCTGTGTGTCTTTTATGAAGAGAAATGGTCTTTACTTTCAATGGCAAACACTACAAACAAAAAACTGGTATAGCATTGGGGGCTGCCATGGCTCCCGGCATAGCTAACATAGCCCTGGGCAAATGGGAGGAAGACTTTGTGTTAAACAACACAGACTACATGCAGCATATCACATGCTATTTACGTTTTATTGACAATGTCTTTATTGTGTGGGAAGGTGACATCTTGCAGCTTGGAGATTTTATCACTTACATCAATCAAACAACCCCCTTCCTGAAGTTTACTTCTTCCCATAGCTGTACTTCAACCACTTTCTTAGATATGCAGATTTCCAAGGACACCAACAATAACAGAATCACCACTGATCTATTCAGAAAACCAACGAGGGTTAACTTATTACTCCACAGTAAAAGTCTACATCCTACAAAAACCAAGTATAATGCAGTGAAATCCCAAGGCTATAGATTAGCTCGAATTACCACAGAGATGGAACCATTTTTGAGAAACCTGAACAACTTAGAGAATGATTTTCTAGTGAGAGGCTATGAAAGTCAGATGTTAAAAAACATCCTGGAACCCATTATAGAACTGAAAAGGACTGAAGCACCTTAACTCAACCTCCCCAGTAGAAAAATGTTAAGTAATCCCACAGAGAATAACAAATGCAAAAATAGCTGCATCCTGACATACACTTGGGATTATCACAGTATCAAAAATATTATTGAAGAAAACTGGGACATTGTCATAGGAAACCCTTTTCTGATTAACATCTTAGGTGAAGCCCCATCATTTGTTTATAGGAAGGCCAGGAATATTAGAAGTTTTGTTGAATTTAAACCTAGACCATGTGAGAAAAGCACTAAAAGATGTGAAACTAATTGTACATTTTGTATATTTATACAGCAAGGTGATAGTTTTTATTGCCCTTATTTAAAGAAGATCATTAAAGCCAATGCAGGGGGTGACTGTAACACTAAAAAAGTAATTTACAGGGCACAGTGCAATGAATGTGATGCATTCTATGTGGGCAAGACTGTAAATAAACTCAAGCGAAGGATTTCATGTCATCTGTCAGAAATCCGCTCTGGATGTAAAAGTAAAAATAATGCGCTAGCCAAACACCTTTCTCTTCATAAAAGACACACAGGTTTTAAGTTCCAGATCCTGGATCGCATAGACATGGGTGATCTTGAAGGAGACATCCCGAATATTCTGGAGAAACATGAACTCATGTGGCAATTAAAGCTGAACTCTTTTAGAAAGCCTGGACTAAACTACTACTGTTCAATTAAAAGTGCACTGGAACTTAGAAAATTGGCACATTGTTTACATGACTAATTGTATTTTATTTTATTTTTTTCTACAAATTGGTTTTAAATACCATTTTAAATCATTTGAAATGTAAGTGTATATTTTGTTTCCATCATCATACATATATTTTTTTTTATTTTTATTTTTTTCTGGTTCTCTTTTTTCCACTTTATTCAAAATGATGGTAATAACAACACTAACTAATTATACAATTACATAGGTTTTTAGGGTTCTTGTACACAGACCTGAAGAAGTCTAGAAGGACGAAAGTGATTTTTGTTAACAATAGGTTATGAAAATAGAAACTGATTTTTACATGCAAAATGTATATGTATATATTTATATATAATTTTTAATCGCAAAATGAACTAAGGTTGATATATTTCCAGCCATGTAGTATATTGCCTTGCATAAAATCACAGACTTAATAATCTACTTAATAATTTGGTTAAATAAGATGTACCATTAAAGTACATTAGGGCTATATATTATTATGACAGCTACTAGGTAGGGCAGGACCAGCTCGAATGTCACACTGATGGGGGAAGGGATGTGAATTTAACATGTGTACCAATAACACTTTGTTTTACAGCACAATAAACCACTCCCATGCCTGATAAAAAGTATATATATATTTAGAAAGCTTGTGAGGAAATTATTACTCTATTTTTGTTTTACTTGGATCGCTTGTCTGTGTACTTAATAAAGGATTTTCAACTGGAAACAGACTGCCTGCCTTGCTTGTATTACTTTTGAATACTTAGTAAAGCTGTAGAATTATATATTTTCTATTATTACTTTTTGACTTGACAAGTTTATGTTCGCTACTTCTACTACTATTGTCTGATCTGATTAATATACAGTGATTAACTAGAAATATATGGACTGAAAATCTTCCACACAGAGAAGTTTCTTACACTGTTTTGTTTCATTAAATTTACATTCTTATTAGAGATATCATTAGATGCATAACTAGCATATATAATTTTCAAAGTTACTGACCTCATAAATCATTTTAAGTCCAGAATATAATTCGATATGTCAGCTGATTGTGCTGGGATATAAGATAGTCCCTCCTTCAGAATTTGTTCTTCCTCTCTGGTTAAAGTCCGACTGGAAATTTTCCAGATTAATGACTGCTGCTGTTTGACCACATTTTCTTCAATGTTTGTGTAAATGTGTTCGGAGTGTGGTCGTATTTCCTCTTGAACCTGGTCCTGCTCGTCAACCTGCCTCATTCATTGATTCCCTTTATGGCAATGGGTAAAGGGTGTGAGTTTGCTGCTTATTAATCGCCCCTGCATTTGTAGCTCTGCTATATGTATCTGTGGATATTATTATCTGTTGTTGTATTGCCTCCTGTGACGCTTGCACTATTGGGACACTGGGTATCTTTCGTCTCGCTCACTGTAATTCCTCCACTGAATGCTCCAGTGTATCCACCTCTCTGAGCTCTGTTCTCATATTTGGTACATTACCCAATACCGGAAGATGTGCCTCAGTAGCCAAGGTATGCTGTGTAATAGGTGGGATCATGAGGGATTCTCGTTGTCTCTCATTTGCTCCCGGTGTTGGTATTATGCGCTCATTACTGGTTCTCTCCTCTCTAGGCCAAGCGAAGACATGGCCTTTTACGAAGTCTCTCTTATCTCTTTCTAATTTGTGAATCTTATGTTGTACTGCCCTTTTTTCAAATATGGTTAACGAATCCATGACGTTCCATAGGTTCATAGGTTCATAGGTTGGTACTGAGCTATCTGCCCGAAGGCATATATTAGCCCAGCCACGTTGTGCGGTATTCACCGCCCCTTTAGTAGTTACCTAGATCCTTGTACTAGCAGCTTGTACCCTTGGCCCCTATCTAGTAGTGCTGTTGGTGTGATCCCTGGTGTGAACTTTCTGTTACCCATCCACTCATCAAGGTTCCTCTTGAAGAGTGATAGTGAGGGGCTCTGTCTTATGTAGTTTGGGACCCTGTTCCATAGTAAGGGAAGTCTCTGTGAAGGGAATCTATCCCTCCAGCATGTTCTATTCATTGTTGTGTTGAGGTTTATATCCCTAGAACATGTAGCTAGAGTAGATTTGGTTTTGCTAAGATGGAGCATGTTCAACAATTCTGGGCTGGACATGGCTCTGTACGTTAGACAGAGATCGCCTCTGAGAAAGCGGTATGCAACAGAGAACAGTCTTAGCTTTTTCAATTGTGCTGCATAGGGCAACTGTTTGAGGCCCATAATTCTCTTGGTTTGGTACCTCTGTGGTCTCTCCAGCTGCTGGAGATGTCTAACATATAAGTATAGACGATAGATGTTCCCTATCTTAATATCTATCAGTGCTTCAGGAAAATCTGCATATAGCTCAGTCTGTACTTTAAGTAATTTGGCTGATAATTCTTGTTCCTCTGGTGCGAAAAAGTTAATCATTAATTTCATATAGTTAAAACTAACTTCGTTATTCATTTTTTGCCATTCAGCCAGTAATGTAGGGTATGTATTCCCATACGTGGGCATTTTAAGAATGCGTAAGCCCCTCGGTATGATTCTCAAATCAATGCAGGCTTCAAAATAGAAGCGTTACATCTGCAATTTATTTAATTTAAAGATACAATCCTCAAAATAATTAATTTTGTCTCTCAGCTGATTCAAATCAGTTTCTGATCTAGAACATAAGCCATTACTTACATCAGATACATTCTGTAACAGAGGGTTGCTCACCCTGTTCAGGGAATCTCGCAATCTTTCTTTAATAGAAATGTTTGAATTCAAACTATTCTCCACTGACTCATGTTCCAAGTTTATTTCCATTTGTACTTCCATCGTTCCAGGGGTTTGGCAAATAATATCAAAGTCACACACAAACCACCAATCGATACCCTCTGGATAAATGCCAAAGCACCAACAAATACAGGATAGCAGTATAACAAAAAAGACTTTTAGTCTTGTGGCTGAACAATGACACAATGTAGAAAAGTTTCTTTATTAAACAAGAGATCTGAGCACTTTCGCAGTGTATCCCACTGCTTCTTCAGACATAATGGCAAACACACTACCTGATCTGCTATATATACTAAAAACAATCAATTAATTTATCAATCAAGCACTTTAAAATTTTAAAGTGGTAATAAAAACATATAAATGTATAAATACGCATAAAATTCATCCTTAAATATATAAAACATATAACTATAACATATATAATCACAAGAATCAAGTTTTTAGTGGTCTGTTTTTTAACATAGGTCTAATAGGTACCTTATCATTAAGCCCTTTACCTTCGTGGGCTTTCAATCTAACTATCCATCTAGTCTCATTAAGCTCTGTTTTAATTTTAATGTCCCCAAGTCTACTAGTTATTTTGGTGTTTTCTACCATTATAAACCTAAAATTGTGTGTATGTGAAGTGCTCATAACATGTTTTGCTGGGGCATTCGTAGTAACCTGTTTCTGTATATTATATAAATGTTCCCTTATTCAAAACTTAAATTTCCTATCTGTTTTGCCTATATAAAAGGCCATACAGGCCACGCAATAGGCAAGATATACTAAATGTTCAGAGTCACAGGTACCTTCTGCATGAAACCAAAAAGTCTTACCCAAATCTGGGTGGACAAATCTATCTGTAGTATCTACATATTGACAAAAATTACAATTTTTACACACACTAATGCCCTTAAAATCTTTCTTGTCATTTCTAGGATGACATAACATTCTCTTAATATTTTTCATATTTTTATATACAAATTAGGGACATGCTCCCACTATATTCTTGACCTCTGGATCCGCTAACAATATAGGCCAAAACTTTTTATATATATCTGTGGCAACTCTCATATTATTAGCATATTTAAATGGCATTATACATGATGTATATCTCCCATGTTTAATAGGTCTACACTATCCAAGGTTCTCTCAGAAAAATATGGTCTACCAGATGTTGTTCTACTATTTCTTACTATTCCCATATATTTTACTATTTTGTCTCTATGATATCCTCTTTCAATAAATCTCTGTTCTAATTGATGTTTTTCCCTATCAAAATCTTCTTCTTTCACACATAATCTTGGTACCCTCCTACCTTGCCCCTTCATCACATTATCAAATATATGTTGTGGGTGCATACTAGTTCTATATAGGTAGCTGTTTCTATAACACTCTTTCCTATATACTTCTGTGGTGACTTCATCCTCACTGGGGCTGTTAATAGTAATATCCAAAAAATCTAATCTAGTATGTGAATATTTCATAGTGAATCTAAGGAACACAGAGATGTGATTCAAATATGCCAGATATAATTGCAGCAATTCCACTGTTCCTCCCCACACAAGAAAAATATCATCCACAAAGCGTCTATAAAATTTCACATTCTCTTTATATAGACCATTCAACACATGCTCTTGCTCCCACTCTGCCATCACTATATTGGCATAGCTATTACCGCATGAAGTGCCCATGGCTACTCCGTGCTTCTGGAGATATAATTGATTCTCAAACAAAAAAACATTATTCTCCAATACTATTTCCATTAGAAGGGCTAATAATTATATTTTGGCCCTATCAAAAGTGAAGAATTTCTCCAAATATTTCTGTAACATAGCTATGTCTGGTTCATTGGGTATGGCTGTGAAAAGGGATTGAACGTCCAAGGTGACCATGATACATCCCCTTAATTCACCTATATTATGTTGAAAATAATATAAATTTTCCAGGAAATGCTTAGAATCTTTAACAATATATATATTTTGGTCTACTAGGGGTCTCAGAACTTTTTCAAGATATATGGAAAGTGGTTCAGTGCACCAACCTTTACCTGAGACTATGGGTCACATTGGTGGATCTGAGGGATTTTTATGTATTTTAGGTATACTTTGTATTATAGGTATAAATGGGTGCCCAACACTAAAATAACTATATAACTCATACTCAAGTGTTCTTAATGTCAGTGCTTCTTGTAAGGTACTATTAATCCTAGCCACTAATCTATCTACATCATGTGAAGATATTTTCTTATAAGAAACCGGGTCATCTAACAGATCATTCATTTTCAAGACATAGAATGCTTTGTCCTTAACCACAATGGGACCTCTTTTATCCGCAGATTGTATACAAATATTTTAATCAAATTGTAGAGACTTTAAAGCAGCCCTCTCATCATAGTTTAAATTGTAAATCTTTTCTGCCAACACTAACTGAATCATTATAAAATGCATCATACAAAGCATCAATACATAACTTCTCATGCACATTTAAAACTGGATGGTTTACAGGTGTATACGTGCTAGCTTTAATTAAATTTACATTCTTATTAGAGATATCATTAGATGCATAACTAGCATAAATAATTTTCAAAGTTCCTGACCTCATAAAACATTTTAAGTCCAGAATATAATCCAATATGTCAGCTGATTGTGCTGGGATATAAGATAGTCCCTTCTTCAGAATTTGTTCTTCCTCTCTGGTTAAAGTCCGACTGGAAATTTTCCAGATTAATGACTGCTGTTGTTTGACCACATTTTCTTCAATGTTTGTGTATATGTGTTCGGAGTGTGGTCGTATTTCCTCTTGAACCTGGTCCTGCTCGTCGACCTGCCTCGTTCGTTGAGTCCCTTTATGGCTATGGGTAAAGGGTGAGAGTTTGCTGCTTATTAATTGCCCCTGCATTTATAGCTCCACTATATGTATTTGTGGACATTATTATCTGTTGTTGTATTTCCTCCTGCGAAGCTTGTACTATTGGGACACTGGGTATCTTTCATCTCGCTCCCTGTAATTCCTCCACTGAATGCTCCAGTGTATCCGCCTCTCTGAGCTCTGTTCTCATATTTGGTATATTACCCGATACTGGAAGTTGTGCCTCAGTAGCCAAGGTATGCTGTATAATAGGTGAGATCATGGGGAATTCTCGTTGTCTCTCATTGGCTCCCGGTGTTGGTATTATGCACTCATTACTGGTTCTCTCCTCTCTAGGCCAAGCGAAGACATGGCCATTTATGAAGTCTCTCTTATCTCTTTCTAATTTGTGAATCTTATGCTGTACTGCCCTTTTTTCAGATACGGTTAACGAATCCATGACGTTCCCTATCTTAATATCTATCAGTGCTTCAGGAAAATCTGCATTTAGCTCAGTCTGTACTTTAAGTAATTTGGCTGATAATTCTTGTTCCTCTGGTGCGAAAAAGTTAATCATTAATTTCATATAGTTAAAACTAATTTTGTTATTCATTTTTTGCCATTCATCCAGTAATGTAGGGTATATATTCCCATACGTGGGCATTTTAAGAATGCATAAGCCCCTCGGTATGATTCTCAAATCAATGCAGGCTTCAAAATAGAAGCGTTGCAGCTGCAATTTATTTAATTTAAAGATACAATCCTCAAAATAATTAATTTTGTCTCTCAGCTGATTCAAGTCATTTTCTGATCTAGAACATAAGCCATTACTTACATCAGATACATTCTGTAACAGAGGGTTGCTCACCCTGTTCAGGGAATCTCGCAATCTTTCTTTAATAGAAATGTTTGAATTCAAACTATTCTCCACTGGCTCATGTTCAAAGTTTATTTCCGTTTGTACTTCCATCGTTCCAGGGGTTTGGCAAATAATATCAAAGTCACACACAAACCACCAATTGATACCCTCTGGATAAATGCCAAAGCACCAACAAATACAGGATAGCAGTATAACAAAAAAGACCTTTAGTCTTGTGGCTGAACAATGACACAATGTAGAAAAGTTTCTTTATTAAACAAGAGATCTGAGCACTTTCGCAGTGTATCCCACTGCTTCTTCAGACATAATGGCAAACACACTACGTGATCTGCTATATATACTAAAAACAATCAATTAATTTATCAATCAAGCAATTTAAAATTTTAAAGTAACAATAAAAACATATAAATGTATAAATATGCATAAAATTCATCCTTAAATATATAAAACATATAACTATAACATATATAATCACAAGAATCAAGTTTTTAGTGGTCTGTTTTTTAACATAGGTCTAATAGGTACCTTATCATTAAGCCCTTTACCTTCGTGGGCTTTCAACCTAACTATCCATCTAGTCTCATTAAGCTCTGTTTTATTTTTAATGTCCCCAAGTCTACTAGTTATTTTGGTGTTTTCTACCATTATAAACCTAAAATTGTGTGTATGTGAAGTGCTCATAACATGTTTTGCTAGGGCATTCGTAGTAACCTGTTTCTGTATATTATATAAATGTTCCCTTAGTCGAAACTTAAATTTCCTATCTGTTTTGCCTATATAAAAGGCCATACAGGCCACGCAATAGGCAAGATATACTAAATGTTCAGAGTCACAGGTACCTTCTGCATGAAACCACAAAGTCTTACCCAAATCTGGGTTAACACATTTATATGTAGTATCTACATATTGACAAAAATTACAATTTTTACACACACTAACCCCTTTATTAAAATCTTCCTTGTCATTTCTAGGATGACATAACATTTTCTTAACATTTTTTTATATTTTTATATACAAATGAGGGATGTGCTCCCACTATATTCTTGTCCTCTGGATCCGCTGACAATATAGGCCAAAACTTTCTATATATATATATGTGGCAACTTTCATATTATTAGCATATTTAACTGGCATTCTACATGATGTATATCTCCCATGTTTAATAGGCTCTGCTCTATCCAAGGTTCTCTCAGAAAAATATGGTCTACCAGATGTTGTTCTACTATTTCTTACTATTCCCATATTGTTTACTATTTTGTCTCTATGATATCCTCTTTCAATAAATCTCTGTTCTAATTGATGTACTTCCTTATCAAAATCTTCTTCTTTCACACAAATCTAGATACCCTCATACCTTGCCCCTTCATCACATTATCAAATATATGTTGTGGGTGCATACTAGTTCTATATAGATAGCTGTTTCTATAACACTCTTTCCTATATACTTCTGAGGTGACTTCTCCCTCACTGGGGCTGTTAATAGTAATATCCAAAAAATCTAATCTAGTATGTGAATATTTCATAGTGAACCTAAGGAACACAGATGTCTGATTCAAATATGCCAGATATAATTGCCGCAATTCCACTGTTCCTCCCCACACAAGAAAAATGTCATCCACAAAACGTCTATAAAATTTCACATTCTCTTTATATAGACCATTAAACACATGCTCTTGCTCCCACTCTGCCATCACTATATTAGCATAGCTATTAGTGCACAAAGTGCCCATGGCTGCTCCGTGCTCCTAGAGATATCATTGATTCTCAAACAAAAAAAACATTATTGTCCAATACTATTTCCATTAGAAGGGCTAATGATTCTATTTTGGCCCTATCAAAAGTGGAGAATTTCTCCAAATATTTCTGTAACATAGCTATGCCTGGTTCATTGGGTATGGCTGTGAAAAGAGATTGAACGTCCAATGCGACCATGATACATCCCCTTAATTCACCTATATTATGTTGAAAATAATATAAATGTTCCAAGTCATGCTTAGAATCTCTAACAATATATATATATTTTGGTGTAGTAGGGGTCTTAGAACTTTTTCAAGATATATAGAAAGTGGTTCAGTGCACCAACCTTTACCTGAGACTATGGGTCTCATTGGTGGATCCGAGGGATTTTTATGTATTTTAGGTGTACCTTGTATTATAGGTATAAGTGGGTGCTCAACACTAAAATAACTATATAGCCCATACTCAAGTGTTCTTAATGTTAGTGCTTCTTGTAAGGTACTATTAATCCTAGCCACTATTCTATCTACATCATGTGAAGATATTTTCTTATAAGAAACCAGGTCATCGAACATATAATTCATTTTCAAGACACAGAATGCTTTGTCCATAACCACAATGGGACCTCCTTTATCAGCAGGTCGTATACAAATATTTTTATCAAATTGTAGAGACTTTAAAGCAGCCCTCTCATCATAGTTTAAATTGTAAAATTATTTTCTACCAGCACTAATTGAATCATTATAAAATGCATCATACAAAGCATCAATACATAATTTCTCATACGCATTTAAAACTGGATGGTTTACAGGTGTATACGTGCTAGGTTTCATTAAATTTACATTCTTATTAGAGATACAATTAGATGCATCACTAGCATATATAATTTTCAAAGTTACTGACCTCATAAAACATTTTAAGTCCAGAATATAATCCGATATGTCAGCTGATTGTGCTGGGATAAAAACTTTCCAAGTTTAGTTTCTGACTCCACCACTCATTTCACAGATAATTACCCTTAACTGAGTCAGTCTGACTTCAGTGCCACTTCTTAATTGACCTTATGAAATGTGTGACTCACAAGTGTCACAACTGTGGTCTCTTTCCAAGTTTTAATATGCAGTTCAAAACAGAATCCAAGTAATTATGGTGCAAAGAAAACAAATTGCTGTATACAAAATAGAACAAGACAATGAAGTAATACAAAATACAAGAAATCAAAAGTACACTATACTTTCCCTCACAGCAACTTTTGTCAGAGTCTTGCAGAATTTTTCCAGTAAAGCTTTGAAATGTTTTATTTTACCCCTTAAACAGAAAGTTTAGTTTCTAGCTCCAGCCCTACATTCCAGATAATTAACCGTAACTGACTTGTGCTGAGTTCAGTTCAAAGCAGAATACAAGTAAGCATGGTGTAAAGAAAACAAATCACAGTATAAAAAAAGGAAGCCAATAAATTAACATAAAATACATGAAATCAAAGCAAAACTAACCTTCCACAACAGCAAGTTGTGTCAGAGTCTTGGGAAGCCTTTCCAGTAAAGCTTTGAAATGTTTTATTTTATCCTTTAAATGGAAGGTTTAGTCCCTAGCTCCAACCCCCAGTTTACAGACGATTGACCTTAACTGATTCATTCTGACTTCTGTGTGACTCCTTAATTGATGTGTTCTAATGTGTGACTCACAAGAGACACAGCTGTGGTATCTCTCCAAGTTGTAATATCCAGTTCAAAGCAGAATGCAAGTAAAACAGCGTAAAGAAAACAAACCACAGTATATAGAATAGAACAAGTCAATAAAGTAATACAAAATACAAGAAATCAAATGTACACCAACCTATCCCTCACAGCAATTTGTGTCAGAGTCTTGGGGAGCTTTTCCACTTAAGCTTTGAAATGTTTTGTATTACCTATTAAATATAAGGTTTAATTCCTAGCTCCACCCCTCAGTTCACAGATAATTAACCTTAAATGACTTGTGCTGACTTCTGTGTGACTCCTTAATCGACCTGTTCTAATGTGTGACTCAAAAGTGACACAGCTGAGGTCTCTTTCCAAGTTATAATATGGAATTCAAAGCAGAATACAAGTAAAACACAGTGTAAAGAAAACAAATCACATTATACAAAAAAGGCAATAAAGCAATATGAAATACTAGAAATCAAAACAAAACTAAACTTTCCCTCCAGTATTTTTTTTTATTTCCCCCCTTAAAATGAAGGTTTAGTTCCCAGCTCCAGCCTAAGGTCACAGATAATTAATCTCAACTGACTTCTGATTTTGTTTGACTCCTAAATTGACCTGTTCTAATGTGTGACTCACAAGGGACACAGCTGTGATAGCTTTCCAAGTTTTAATATAAAATTCAAAGCAAAATACAAGTAAAACAGATTGTAAAGAAAGAAAGTCTTATTTTATTTATTTATTTTACATTTGTTGACCAGGATAGTCCAACTGGATTTTCAGCGGAGGCCTGGGGAGAAAAGCTCCAAAGATAATTACAAAAGCAAACATGACAAAAAGACACAATTAGATAAGTTTACAGACACAGTTGACATTTGAGTTATACAATCTGACAAATTTATGGTGTGGCACACTTAAAATAACAGATTGAATAGTATTAGTACACAAGTATTTCCAAGGATTTAGTCAGGTTTAGAGCATGAACATAGCCAATGTGATTTAAAATACTGCTTGAGTCTTTTCTTAAATTGTGTTAGGGAGGTCTCTAGAGTGATGTTAGCAGGCAGTGAGTTCCAAGTTTTACCAGCAGAATTGGCAAACAGAGAGTCTCCGGCAAAGTTTTAGGATTTAATAGTTTGGACTACCAATCTATTAGATGAGTGAAGTGGTCTAAAATTACAGTGGGGGTAGATAATATTTTTAAGAGCAGATGTATTATCTGGTTGGTTAAGTACTTTATGAGCAATTATTAGTTTGTTGTACTTTAATAGGCTGGGTTGCTCTAGCCAGCCAAGATAGTTTAGGTTTTTACAATGATGTGTTCTATAAGGCATACCAGTGGCAAATCTAGCTATGTGGTTATAACAGGAAGAGAGTTTATTAAGATCACTTTTGTTTAAGTTGGTGAGTAAAGGGGGAGGCATAGAAAAGAGAAGAGAGTAGATGAGAATGGGCTATGGCAATTCTAGTAGGTGAGGTAAGAAATGGTTTAATTCTGTATAATGTACCAAGTTTATTATTGATGGTTTTAATAGTTTGGTTGACATGCTTATCAAATTTAAGATTATCAACCAAAACACCTAAACGTTTTGTGCAATCATCAGGGGAATTTGTGGTACCATTATTAGATTTAATGGAGAAGGGTAATACAGAGGACCTCTGAGTGGGAGAGAAAAGTAGAAGTTTTGTTTTGTTTGGATTTAAAATTAGACGATGCTCAGAAAGCCAGTTTTCAACTATGTTAAATGTATTTTGAGTTAGTGTCTCTATACTGGTTGGGAGGTGGCAGAGCATATAAAAGTAGAGTCATCTGCATATTGAATACAATTAGCTTTTGGAATGGTTGTATGGAGGTCATTAATGAAAATGGAGAACAAAAAAGGACCTAGAATGGATCCCTGGGGGACTCCAAGGGTGTTGGGAAGGAGTTTGGATAGTTTTGTCTGCCATAAAAAGGCTTGTTCTCCATCGCAGAGATATGATTGGAACCACTGGAGAGAATGATTGTCTAAGGAAATTGCTTTCAAAGTGGAAATAAGTAGTTGGTGATTAACCATATCAAAAGCCTTTGATAGATCCAAAAAAGGGCAGAGTATAGTTTGTTAATGTTTCTGTTATAGTTAACAGCATCAGAGAATGTAAGAAGGGCTAAGGAGGTACTATGATGTGGTCTAAAGGCATGCTGATATTTTGCCAGTATGTGGTTCTGGATTAGTAGTGCAGAAGCTGCTTATGGATGCAGTTTTCCATAATTTTAGCCAGTGGTGATAAGATAGCTATAGGTCTATAATTGGAGAGTTCGGTGGAGCTACCACCTTTATGGAGTGGTATGACATGAGAAGTTTTCCAGATAGAGGGGACTGTAGCTTTTGATATGCTATGATTGATTAGAATGGAAATGGGATATGCTATGATATTTGCAGCTTTTTGCAGATACTCAGCAGGGAGAAGATCAGCAGATGGGATTGTGGGTTTTAGTTTTTTAATTAGAGAACAGATAATAGATGTGGAGACTGGAAGGAAGCTGAAGGAGTACTGAGTACTGGGAATGGGAAGCTGTAAGTTAGAGGAACCAATAGGTAGTTTACTGGCCAGGGCCTGGATAGTCTCAGTAAAGAAACTATTAAAGTCATTAGCAACATAGTCTGATGGTTTATCTGGGGAGGCTGAAGGAGTAGGTGTGGTGGTTTGTCCTGGGTGCAGTAGTTTATTTATACCTGCCCAAAACTTTTGAGGGTTTTTTTCATTACTATTCTGAAGATGGAAGTAGTAGTTTTGTTTATCTAGTAAAATGGCTCTTTTAGTCTCATTCCTTAATTCCCAATATTATTTTGAGCTTGAGGAGATTTAGTGGTATGCCACACGGCCCATTCCTTATTTCTAAGTGAAATTCTTGATTTGGTTTTGTTAGAGAGTCATGGCACAGTTTTTGTTTTAGTCCTAATGGAGCGGGCAGCAGCATGGGAGTCACGTATGGCTAGGAATTTTTTATTAAAGTAAGAGACAGCTTCATCTAGGAGCAAGTTTTTCAGGGGAGACCAATTGCATGATTTAAGTTCCTTTTGAAACTTGGTAGGGTCAATGTTTTTGCTATTTCTAACTGCTCTATAGGTGGGCTGGTGGGGGTTATTTGTTTTGTGTTTAATTATAAAGGTGAGACAGTGATCACTGAGGTCATCGGGGAGAGTCCCAGATGTATACAATTGGGAGTGACTCTTGATAAGTATCCAGTCTAATATACTTTATTTGTGATTGGATTTGTCTATCCTTGTGGGGGTGGATATTATCTGTGTAAATCCATATAGGTTAACATGGATAGTGGGAGATTCTGAGGAACAGGTGTTCCAGTCTATATTAAAATCACCAAGTACTATGGTTTCATGGGGATAGTTATTAGCTAACCACTGGAGGATATCTGCAAGGGTTGTGACATTATTCCCTGGAGGATTGTAAATACAGACAATATTTATGCCTTTGTTATTATTAATCCAAAATTTGGTAGAAAGAATTTCTGCATTATTGACCAGGGGAAGTTGTATGGTGTTTATAGTAGCAGCTAGAGATGATTTGAAGAGTACAGCTACTCCTCCTCCTTTCCTGGTAGCATGGTCCAATCTAAGTATGTTATATCCTGGAGGTAAAACTTCATTATCTGAGGTTGTTGATTTTAGCCAGGTTTCAGTTAAACACAGTATATCAGGGGAGTGGACTGCTAAGAGGGCATGCAGGTTATGTACCTTATTATTTATACTTCTAATATTTAGATGAAAAGCTAAGAGGAAGTTGGGGGACCTATTTATTGACAGTCCTTTGGTAGTTATGTTAAAGTGAGAAGTGGAGTATTCAAGAGTTGACGAGCCTGGGTAAGGGTGGATGTCTCCATCCATAATGAGGTTATAGTGTAAGCTTATAATGAGCTCTAGGAATTTGCTTATTACTTTTTGATAGTGTTTGGATTTTGGGCTGATGTACCTAGAGTTAGTAGGCTGATATGTTATAGCAGTTAAGTAGTAAGATGCAGGAAGTATTATACAGTACCCTTCCATATTTGCTATAAGATGGATATTGGTTTGGTATTTTGGGTAATGAAATCCTTGATAATGCTGATTTTCATGCATAGAGAAGAGATAAGAAGTTAACATAAGGGATAATAGAGATAGAGGTAACATGGTGGCAGGCAAAGTTTTGGGTGAACTCATAATAAGAGGCAGAGTTAATAACTTTATAGTAAAGATACCAAGATATAGAGTACAGAATGGAATTAGAGACAGAGGTTGGGGGTGGAGTTTAAAAGAAGTACAAAGAGTGGATTGGTTCAGATAGAAGGGGTGTGGCCTTATGGTTATAAGTGTAGCACTACTGGAGGTGAATGGGAATTGGGGGCAGGGAGGGGCACGGAGTGAACCCGAGCATAGTGAGGGTGAGCGTAGTGGGGCTTAACTGACACAAGGATCTTACTGCCTGCAAATATAAGGTAAGTAAGCCAGGGAATATAGTAAGGCTTTGTGTAGTATGTTATGCCTTTTAAAGTATTCATTTCACTATTTTGGAAGTAAGGAACACTTATCTGTTATGCTTTAAGTTTTAGAACATAAGGGAGATGAGTTTAATATTTAGGGCTTCCTGATAGTGCTTTAGACCCAGATTGGCATAAGATATGGTACAAATACAGTGTAATTACAGGTTATAACTTTATCAGGTCTGTTTACCAAGGGGTAGCTCAAGGCAGGGTTTAAAATAATGTTTCAACAGGTTTAGTGTCATTCTACTGTTGCAAGCTTGTCAGGATAGTTGATAGAAGGAAATAGTACTTGATAGGGACAAGATTAATTAAAGTACATAGGTTACCACTGAATATAAATACTTAGAGTAATATTTCTTGTACAAGGAAGGCAAAATAAACCACAGTGTTCAAGCAATCTAGTTCCAGCTATTACAGTCCTGTTGCTAGCTAGAATTTTAGTGATATACTGTTATATTCCTGACTCTAACTATTTTAATAGCACTACAGATTGTACAGTTCAAAATGGAAAACAGGAGCAGTTATTTAAATGCTGCTACTTATACAGTTAAACACAGAAAGCATCACTAATAAAATGACTTAGTGTTTCACCATTAAAAACAGTTAACTTATAAGCCACAGTAAATCAAATAGAACAAAGATAAAAAAAGTAATACAAAATACAAGAAATCAGAAGTAATCTATCCTTTCCCTCACAACAATTTGTGTCAGAGTCTTTGGCAGCTTTCTCAGTAAAGCTTTGAAATGTTTTATGTTACCCCTTAAATAGAACATTTAGATCCTAGCTCCACCTCTCAGTTCATGGACAATTAACCTTACCTGACTTGTTCTCACTTCTGTTGACTCTAAGTTTTTCAGCAAAGCTTTGAAATGTTTTATTTTACCCCTTAAATTGAAGGTTTAGATCAAACTTCCACCCCTCAGTTTATCAATAATTAACCATAACTGACTTATGTGTGAGTCTTTCATTGACCTGCTCTAATGTGTGACTTACAAGGGACCCAGCTGTGGCATCTTACTGGGTCTATATTAGATGATCGAACTTTCAAAAGTTCGACTATCATATGTTTGACACCATATGATTGAATTTTTGAAAGTTTGAATGTTTTAATGGAGATCTATGTACAGTGCGGAATGGGAAGATTTACCTTTTCTGCACTGTAATGTGATCTCGGAGTTGGTATATTTAAAGAGCAGGGTGGGGGATGCAGGGGGGCTTCCCCCTCTATAAAATGTTCAAGTAGGTTATTTGTGTATTTTTTTTATTGGATTTTCAAACTTTTAAAAGTTCAATCATATGGTGTTGACCATATGACAGTCAAACTTTTGAAAATTCGATTATCTAAAATAGACCCCATCTTACCAAGTTTTGATATTCAATTGGAAGGAGAATATAAGTAAAACACAGTGTAAAGCAAACGAGTCATAGTATACAAAAACAAGCCAATAAAGTGATATAAATTACATGAAATCAAAATAAAAATAACCTTTCCCTCACAGCAAGTTGCGTCAGAGTCTTGGGGAGCCTTTACAGTAAAGTTTTGAAGTGTTCTCTTTTACCCCTTAATTAGAAGGTGTAGTTCCTAGCTCCACCTCTCTGTTTAGAGACAATTAACCTTAACTGACTTCTTCTGACTTATGTGTGACTCTTTAATTGACTTGTTTTGATGTGTGACTCACAAGAGATACAGTTGTGCTCTCTTTCCAACTTTTAATATGCAACTCAAAGTAGAATACAAGTAAAACAGATTCTTAAGAAAACAAATCACAGTATACAAAATAGAACAAGGCAATACAGTTATACAAAAACAAGAAATCAAAAGTGCACTAACCTTTCCCTCAGCAAATTGTGTCAGAGTCTGTCAGAGCTTTCCCAATAAAGCTATGAAATGTTTTATTTTACCCCTTAAATTGAAGGTTTAGTTCCTAGCTCCACCCCCAGGTCACAGATAATTAACTTAACTGACTTCTTTTGACTTCAGTGTCACTACTTATTTGACCTGATCCAATGTGTGACTCACAACTGATTCACCTGTGATCTCTTTCTAAGTTTTAATATGCAATTCAAACCAGGATACAAGTGAAACACAATGTAAAGAAAACAAATCACAGTATATAAAATAGAACAAGGCAATAAAGTAATACAAAATACAAGAAATCAAAAGCAAATTAACCTTTCCCTTACAGCAAGTTGTGTCAGAGTCTTGGGGAGCTTTCCCAGTAAAGCTTTGAAATGTTTATGTTACCCCTTAAATAGAACATTTAGATCCTAGCTCCACCTCTCAGTTCACGGACAATTAACCCCACCTGACTTGTTCTCACTTCTGTTGACTCTTTAATTGACCTGTTCTAATGTTTGACTCAAAAGAGACACAGATGTGGCCTCTATCCAAGTTTTAATATATAAATTAAAGCATAATACAAGTAAAACAATGTAAATAAACAAACCAGAGTATACAGAATAGAAAGAGGCAATAAAGTAATAGAAGAAATCAAATATAAACCAACCTTTGCCTCACAGCAATTTGTGTCAGAGTCTTGGGCAGCTTTTCCACTTAAGCTTTGAAATGTGTTGTATTACTCCTTTAATGTAAGGGTTATTTCCTAATTCCACCCCTCACTTCACAGATAATTAACCGTAAATGACTTGTGCTGACTTCTGTGTGACACGTCAATCAACCTGTTCTAATGTGTAACTCACAAGTGACACAGTTGAGGTCTCTTTCCAAGTTATAATATGGAATTCAAAGCAGAATACAAGTAAACACATTGTAGAGAAAAAAAAATCACAGTATACAAGGAAGAAGGCAATAAAGTAATATAAAATACAAGAAATCAAAACAAAACCTACCTTTCCCTCACAGACTTTTATGTCAGAGGCTTGGGGAGTTTTTCCAGCAAAGCTTTCAAAATTTTTATTTTGCCCCTGAAATTGAAGGTTTAGTTCTTAGCACCACTTCACAAATAATAACCTTTGACCGACTTTTTTCTGACTTCTGTATGACTCTTTAACCTATTCTAATGTGTGACTCACAAGAGACACAGCTGTGCTCTCTTTCCAACTTTTAATATGCAATTCAAAGCAAAATATAAGTAAAATACAGTGTAAAGAAAACAAATCACAGTATACAAAATAGAACCAGGCAATAAAGTAATAGAAAATACAAGAAATCAAAAGCAAACTATCCTTCACTCACAGCAATTTGTGTCTGAGATTTGGGGAGCTTCCCCAATAAACCTTTGAAATGTTTTATTTTACCCCTTAAAGTGAAGGTTTAGTTCCTAGCTCCACCCCTCAGTTCATAGATAATTAACCTTAACTGACTTCATCTGACTAATGTGTTACTCCTTCATTGACCTGTACCAATGTGTGACTGACGAGACACAGCTGTATTTTCTTTCCAAGTTATAATACACAATTCAAAGCACAATGGAAGTAAAAAACAATGTAAAGAAAACAAATCCTAGTATACAAAACAGAACCAGGCAATAAAGTAATACAAAATACAAAAAATCAAAAGCAAACTGACCTTTCCCTCACAACAAGTCTTGTCAAAGTCTTTGGCAGCTTTCCCAGTGAAGCTTTGAAATGTCTTATTTTACCCCTTAAAATGAAGGTTTAGTTCCTAGCTTCCCCCTTCAGTTCACAGGCAACCTTAACTGACTTGTTCTTCCTTCTGTGTGACTCCTTAATTGACCTGTTCTTCTAATGTGTGAATCACAAGAGACACAGCTGTACTCTCTCCAATGTTTAATATGCAGTTCAAAGCAGAATACAACTAAAACACAGTGTAAAGAAAACAAATCACATTATACAGACTACAACAAGTCAATAAAGTAATACAAATACAAGAAATGAAAAGTAAACTAACCTTTCCCTCACAGCAAGTTGTGTCAAAGTATTGGGCAGCTTTCCCAGTGAAGCTTTGAAATGTCTTATTTTACCCCTTAAATAGAAGGTTTAGTTCCTCGCTCCCCCCTTCAGTTCACAGACAACCTGAACTGACTTGTTCTTCCTTCTGTGTGACTCCCTAACTAACACTGTCTAATGTGTGACTCACAAGAGACACAGTTGTACTCTCTTTCCAACATTTAGAATGCAATTCAAAGCAGAATACAAATAAAACACAGTGTAAAAAAACAAATCACAGTATACAGAATACAACAAGACAATAAAATAATACAAATACAAGAAATGAAAAGTAAACTAACCTTTCCCTAACACTAATTTGTGTCAGAGCCTGGGGAGGTTTTCCAATAAAGCTTTGAAATGTTTTATTTTACCCCTTAAATTGAAGGTTTAGTTCCAAGCTCCTCCCTTCGGTTAACAGATAAACAACTTTAACTGACTTCATCTGACTTCTGTGTGACCCTTTCATTGACCTGTTCTGATGTGTGACTCACAAGAGACACAGCTGTGCTCTCTTTCCAACTTTTAATATGCAACAGAAAGCAGAATACAAGTAAAACAGACTGTAAAGAAAACAAGTCTCAGTAAAGAAAACAGAACAAAGCAATGAAGTAATACAAAATGCAAGTAATCAAATGCAATCTAATATTTGCCTCACAGTAATTTGTGTCAGAGACTTGGGGAGCTTTTCCAGTAGTCTTTGAAATGTTTTATTTTACACCTTAAATTGAAGATTTAACTCCTAGCTCCAAACTCAGTTCACACATAGTTAACCATAACAGACTTCTTCTGACTTTTCTGTGACTCTTTAATTGTCCTGGTTTAATGTGTGACTTACAAGAGACGCAACCGTGGCCTCTTACCAAGTTTTGACATCCAGTGCAAAGCAGAATACAAGTAAAACACAGTGTAAAGAAAACAAATCATAGTATACAAAATCAAGGTAATAAAGCAATACTAATACTAGAAATGAAAAGAGAACTAACGTTATCCTCAGAGCATGTTGTGTCAGTGTCTTGGGGAGCCTTTCCAGTACAGTTTTGAAATGTTTTATTTTACCCATTAAAAAGAAGGTTTGGTTCCAACCTCCACCCCTCAGTTAACAGATAATTAACTTTAAAAGGGTCACTCTGACTTCAGTGTCACTCCTTTATTGACTTGATCCAATGTGTGGCTCACAAGTGACACAGCTATGTCCTATTTCCAAGTTTTAATATGCAATTCAAAGCAGAATACAAGTAAAACACAGCGTATAGAAAGCAAATCACAGTATACAGTATGAAATAGAACCAGGCAATAAAGAAATACAAAATATAAGAAATCAATGATAAACTAAACTTTCCCTCACAGCAAGTTGTGTCAGGGTTGTGGGGAGCTTTCCCAGTAAAACTTTGATATGTTTCATTTTACCCCTTAAATAGCAGTAGGTTTAGTTTCTAGCTCCAACCCTGATTTCAGAGATAATTAACCATAACAGACGTATGCTGACTTCTGTGTGACGCTTTAATTGGCTTGTTCTAATGTGTAAGTTGCAACTGACACAGCTGTGGTCTTTTTCCAAGTTTTAATAAGCAGTTCAAAGCAGAATACAAGTGAAACACAGTGTAAATAAAACAAATCACAATATGCAATAAACAGGGCAATAAAGTAATATAAAATACAAGAAATCAAAAGAAAATATTTTTCCCTCACAGAAATTTATGTCAGAGTCTTGAGCAGCTTTTCCAGTAAAGCTTTCAAACTTTTTTATTTTACCTCTTAAATTGAAGGCTTAGTTCCTAGCACCACCATCATTTCACAGATAATGAACCTTAACTGATTCCTCTGACTTCTTCTTTAATTGACCTGCTCTAATGTGCGACTTACATGAGACACAGCTGTGCTCTCTTTTCAACTTTTAATACTCAATTCAAAGCAAAACACAACTAAAACAAATTGTAATGAAAACAAGTCACAGTAAAGAAAATAGGACAAAGCAATGAAATACTACAAAATACAAGAAATCAAAACAAATTTAACCTTTCCCCTTACAACAATTTATGTCAGAGTGTTAGGGAGTTTTCCAGAGAAGCATTGACATTTTTTATTTTTCCCCTTAAAATTGAAGTTTTAATTCATAGCACCACCCCTCAGTTCACAGGGAAGTGACCTTAACTGAGTTGTTCTCATTTCTGTCTGACTCCTTAATTGACCTGTTCTAATGTATGACTCACAAGAAACACAGCTGTGGTCTATTTCTA
This sequence comes from Protopterus annectens, assembly GCF_019279795.1. Classification (NCBI taxonomy): domain Eukaryota; kingdom Metazoa; phylum Chordata; order Ceratodontiformes; family Protopteridae; genus Protopterus; species Protopterus annectens. The sequence continues at coordinate 897,209,135 of NC_056748.1, forward strand.
AGTCATAATATGCAAGTCAAAGCAAAATAAAAGTAAAACACAGTGTAAAGAAAACAAATCACAGTATACAGATACAACAAGACAACAAAGTAGTACAAAATACAATAAATCAATAGTAAACCAACCCTTCCCTCATAGCAATTTCTGTCAGTGTCTTGGGGAGGTTTTCCAGTAAAGCTTTGAAATGTTTCATTTTACGCCTTAAATGGGCTTGGTTCCTAGCTCCACTCCTCTCTTCACAGATAATTAACCTTAGCTGACTTCTTCTGACTTCTGTGTCACTCCTTCATTTACCTGTTCTAATGTGTGATTCACAAGAGACACAATCATGATCTCTTTTCAAGTTTTAATATGCAATTCAAAGTAGAATACAAGTAAACATGGTGTAAAGAAAAAAAATCATAGTATACAAAATGGTACAAGTCAATAAAGTAATACAAAATACAAGAAATCAAAAACAGACTGTCCTGTCACTCATAGTAACTTGTGATAGAGTCTTGGGGAATCTTTCCAGAAATATTTGAAATGTTTTATTTTACCCCTGAAATACCAGGTTTAGTTTCTGGCTCCACCCCCCCCCCCGAGTTCACAGATAATTAACCTTAACTGACTTGTGCTGACATCTGTGTGACTAACTAACTGACCTGTTCTAATCTGTGACTCACAAATGTGGTCTCTTCCCAAATTTTAATATGCAATTCAATGCAGAATACAAGTAAAATACTGTGTAAAGAAAATAAATTACATTATACCAAAAAAAAAAAAAATCAAGGCAGTAAAGTAATATAAAGTACAAGAAATCAAAAGAGAAAAAGAAGCTATGTACTCACCATAACATTCCATGTTTGTAGGCCATCTCGCCCTTCATTCTTACATATGGGTTCAGAGCCGATCCTTGACTTCAACTCAGCTGATTACAAAGCTCGAAGTCTCTAAGTTGGCTTGTGGCAAGGTAGGTATCCCATAATGCACTAATAAGAATCCCCAGATCTTGTTTGCTGTTGTCTAAAAAAGTGATATAAAGTATTCCACAAGGAAAAACAAAGATGAAAGGTCTCCAACCCTAAGGAAGATAGACATTATCTTATCTCCAGATCCTCCAAGGATACAAGGACGTGGGTAGGTGGGTGGGTTCATAAGAATGAAGGGCGGGATGGTCTACAAACATGGAATGTTATGGTGAGTACATAACTTCTTTTTGTTCTGTAGTCCTATTTTGCCTTCATTTCTTACATATGGGACAGCGTATCTAGCACCTTTTTCTTGGGTGGCTCATGGGAATATACTCCTAAGAACCGTGGAACCAAAGGAGGTTCTACCCCTGGAGGCCAAGTCCAAGTTGTAATGCGTAATAAAGGTATTAGGGTAGCCCAAGTTGCTGCTGCACATATGCTGTCCATTGGAATTCTGGCTTGAAAAGTGGCAGATGTGGATATAGATCTGGTGGAATGAGCTTTAATTTTAAATGGGAGTTCTTTGCTATTAGAAGAGTAAATAAAAGATATGTAATTTGAAATCCAGTTTGAACGTTATCTTGGAGACTGGCATTCCTTTTCTCGTCTCCAAAAAATATATAAATAATTGGTCTGATCTCCTAAACTCTTTTGTTCTATGTAGATAGAACCTTAACTGTCTGTGCACATCACGTTGATGAAACTTATATTCCACTTTCTTTGTATGATTTGAAAAAAAGACTGGCAGATCAATATTTTAATTAATATTTGATTGTGAACAAATCTTGGGGACGAAGGAAGAGTTAGTGTGAAGGGAAACTCTGTCTCTATGAAATATCAAGTAAAGAGGTTTGACTGAGAGTGCTTGCAGCTCTGACACTCTTCTGGCAGATGTAATGGCCACCAGAAAAATGGTCTTCCATGAAAGGAGCTTTAAGTCACATGTATGTGAAGGTTCAAAAGGCAGTGAGGTAAGTTTTGAAAGAACAAAATTTAGATCCCAGGGAGATATAGGTTCTTGAAAAGGAGGTTTTAGTAAGGTAATGCCTTTTAAAAATGGTTTACACAATCTGTGAGCCATATGATTAGGTTCATGTTGTCCCAAATGAAAACTGGAGATAGCTGCTAACTGAACTTTGATTGTAGCAGCAGCTGATCCCTGATGAAAAAGTTTGGTTAGAAATTCTAACACTAAGGGAATGGAGGCTGTGTATGGATCTATCTTCCTAGCTTGTGCCCAGAGAGAAAATCTTTTCCATTTGCTAGCGTACAATTTTCTCGTAGAAGGTTTATGAGAACATGTCAGGATATGTGTAACTGCAGGGGAGAAATCATGAAGCCTGACTAGGGATGGAAGTGGAGCAGCCACGCTGTCAAGTTGAGGGTGTGAAGACAGGGATGGAATGTGCCTGACATATGTGTCAGAAGGTCTGGTACTGGGTCCAGAGTCCATGGATCATCCAGAAGGTGAGGCCCGAGGAAGGAGAACCAAATCTGCCAGTAAGGAGTGATGAGAATCATTTTGCTTCCCAAAGTCTTTGCTTTCTGGATCACTTTCGATATTAGCGGAAAGAGAGGAAAAGCATAAAGAAGTCCCGAGGACCAATTGTGGACAAGTGCATCTCACTGTGTCTCCCCGGGGGGGATAAGGGTGAAGTAGCTGCTGCATTTGGTATTCATTGGGGTGGAAAACAGACCGCAGCAATGCTGTCCTCATTTGCGGAAAATCTGCAACTTTCTGATTCAGAGACCACTCGTGAGGCATCAGAATTGCCCTGCTGAGCTTGTTGGCTATCACATTGGTTCTCCCCAGGATATGTGTTGCAACTAGAAAGTGTTGGGAAGATATCACTCACTGCCAAACATGTAGAGCCTCTCGACATAGGGGATAGGATATGGTTCTCCCTTGTTTGTTTATATACCATACCACTGACATATTGTCTGATTGGATTGCTAATGTCCCTAGAGGAAGAAAGTCGTGAAGTGCTTGCAATGCTGGTAGCACTGCTCTCATCTCTAGAACATTATATGCAAGTGAGCCTCATGTTCTTGCCATGTGCCTTGGACTGTCCTTCCTAGATAATGCACCCCCACCCTATCTGGGAGGTATCCGTGGTCACAGTAGCAATGGGTTGGCGAGGAATGAATGGTCTCCCTATTGTTAGTTGATTGGACTGGATCCACCAATGAAGGTCCTTTTTGCAAGATTCCATTATTAAAATGGGATGAGACAAAGGCAGTTGCTGAAGAGAAAGTCACTGGGAAGAGAGTAGCCATTGTAAAATTCTCATATGTAGTCTGGCTAGCGGAGCTAGAGTTATAGTAGAAGCCATGGTTCCTAGAAGTTTGAGCACTGTTTTTGCTTTGACCTTGTGTTGGGGAAGCAGGCTGTATATTTGTTGTCTTAGATTTTTCACTCTGTCTGAAGGAAGGCGAGCCATCATTGCTACTGTGTCTATTTCTGCACCTATAAAAGTCACATATTGAAAGGGTGACAAGACAGACTTTTCTCAATTTATAGTAATGCCTAGCTGAGTGCAGACTTGGATGGTTGAATCCCTGGCTTGTAGAAGTAGGTGCCTGGTGGTGGCAGTCAGGAGCCAGTCGCCTAGGTACAGAAACACTTGGAATCCAAGATGTATCAAGTGAGCCATTACTACCACCATGCATTTGGTGAACACCCTGGAGGCTGTCGTGAGACCAAAGGGCAGAGCACGAAATTGGTAATGACTGGCTCCCAGTTGGAAGCATAAATAACTCCTTGATGCTCTGTCCATTTTATGTGGTAGTACATATCTTGGAGGTCTATGGAGAACATCCAGTTGTCTTTCCCTAACAGAGGGAGTATAGACTGCAGTGTTACCATTCGGAACTTGGACTTCTTCACTGATTCATTTAACTTGCTGAGATCCAAGATGGGTCTCCAGTCCCCTGTTCATTTTGGCACTAAAAAGAATCTGGAGTAAGTTCTGAATCTTATCTGGTCTGCAGGGATGGTTTGGATGACTCTCTTTTGAAGCAAATTTTGGGCTTTTATAGTTACTTGATCCCTATGATTGGGTGGAAGATCTGAGATTCTCTTGTTTAGATGAGGTGGAAAAGAGAAGGGTATGGAGTATCCTCTGGAAATTATTCTTTGCACCCACTTGTCTTATGTGATGTCATGCCAAGCTTCTGTGTACAAAGATAAGTGACCCCCAACTGGCTCCAGAGAAGCGCAGTCAGGCCCCACTTCAGGAGCGCTGATAGGGACGTCCACAAAAGGAATCGCAGTCACCTTGGTTTTGTGGACCCCCCCCCTGCCTCTAGGGTGACATCTACCATTATTTCCTCCTCCTCTGCCTCTGGAGAAGAAATCACCTTGTGCATCTGGGAAAAATCTCTGAGATTTCTTAAACCACATTTTTCCACCTCTCTGACCTTTAGGGTATGGTCTAGAAGGGAAGGAAAAATGTACTCCCACAGCAGAGAGAGTCTTCCCCTCCTGCTCGCATCTGATGAGTGTGTCTTTTACCTTTGGTCCAAACAGAGAGGAACCGTCAAAGGGGGTACTGGTAAATGTAGATTTGAAGGGCTCCGCAAAGTTACATAAGCACATCCAGGAGTGTCTCCTAAGGGAAACTCCTGAATCCACTGCCCTGCTCACTCCATCTGCTGGGTAAGATAGCCTCATGGAGGAGTTAACAATAGAGTTTAAGGTGGACAACTGAGCATTAACCTTCTCAGGGACTCCTTCAGTTAAAGTACCTTGGAGAGTATCTCCTAGCTCTTTTAGGAGATCTCTTTGAAGCCTAGTGAAATGGGTGAGGTAATTCAGTGATCTGAGTGTAAAAGCCACTGAAGAAAAAAATATGCTTCCCGTATCTGTCCATCGTTCAAGACACTTTGTTCATGGGTGGACAAATGAGGAAGTTTCTCTAGTTCCTTCTTTGTGGCTGCTGCCACCACCATGGCATCTACAGGCACACCTTTGTTCAGAAACTCTTTTTCCCTAGGAGCTGAAAAAAATGTGTTTGGCCTTCTGGGGACTGATTCCATGGCATCAGGTGTTTCCCACACCTTTCAACTCACCAAATCTAACAGCTCATCAAAAGGTGGAGACACCCAAGAGGCTGAAGGTTGAGACCTGAAAGCCTTCAGGTACACTGACTCCTCATCAGAAGGGGTGATGGTGGGACAGCCACCTCTCTGTTTCAGGATCTCTAGGATATCTAGGAAAGAGATACCATCAGAGGATGACCTAGGAGACCTTTCTGACTCCTTGAGGTCAGTGTCAGAGGTGATGGACTCATCAGGGGAGTCTATGTGCTTCCTCTTGTAAGCTCTCTTCTGAGGAGGCTCCTCATAAGGGTATTCTAGGGAGGTCTCAGAAGACTGGGGGCCACCCAAGGGGGGCTCCAGAGGCTGTGGGTCTCTTCTGTCAAGAGAGAGAGATGGTGCTGAGACAGAGGTTGAAACTTGAGGGGGAAGAGCATCGGTACCCTTGTGTAGAGCTGAAGATCTAGATAGCATGCTCCTCATCAACTCAAAGGCATATCTCTCCAGCTTTGAGGACACCACCGGTTCTGAGGAAGTAGCCCCCAGTTCCAGAGTGATAGGCTCCAAGACAGATGTAGGATCCAAGCTCAACTGAGCCAACGCACTGAGAGGTAGGATCAGAACTGAAGAAGCTCAGGTCTGAGCGCCCCCATCGGGCCCAACTGGTGAACTTCGACTCCTAGACACCAGGAACAGCACCAAAGGTGTCGGAGTGGAACTCGGCTCCGATACAGGCAGTTGGGGTGCTGGAACTGATGGTTCCACAACAAATGTCATGGATAGCTCTGGCTCCAAAAGACCAGCATGGCTCGGAAGAGGAACAGAAGCAGGTAATACGGCCTTAAACAGCTCCAGAACTGATTGGGTTGGAGCCGACAACAAATTTGCTAGTGCTGACAACTTCAAAAGTCTAAGCACCACTCTCTCGACATACTCCTCAGAAAGACTCCTGGAGGATCTGGAAGACAAGGTAGGAGATCAAGATCTTTGCAAAATGGAGATCTATGTGTCGGGGATACCGGTAATAAGTCCCTTGACCTGTTCCGAGGTATGGATGCAGTTATCGGTTCTGAAAAACTTGGGGCCGAAACTGGAAGGTCTATGTCAATAACCTCAACTGGCTCTGAAGGCATAGGAGCCAAAGAGGTAGAAGGTTTGGCAATTTTCTCTGGAGGTCCTGATTTAGCAGTCGGTGTAGGAGACTGCCTTTTCACTGGCTTGATCTCCTCTTTTTTAGAAGAGGGAGACCTGGAGTGAGAAGAGGAAGAGCTAGCTAAATCCTCCTCAAAGGAAGGTTTAAGGAGACCTTTTAAAATCAATTTGTTCTTCCTTTCCTGGAGAACCCAGGCACTAAAAGAAGGGCAAAAAGTACATGTCTCCTGTAGATGTATGGCTCCCAAACAATAAACACAAATACTATGCCTATCAGTTAAGGACATTTTTGTGAACATTTTAGGCATTTCTTGAAACCTGAAGGTTTATGGTCTTTAGTTTCCTTAGACATACTACCACAACAACAATCACAGACTATAAATGTAGAAAGATAAAAAGAAGAGAGGACAAGGTCCTCTAACTTAAATGGGCCTAGCCCTGCTCAAGAAACAACACACAAGGGAGAAAGACAACAGAGGACTAGGTCCTCTAACTTAAATGGGCCTAGCCCTGAACAGAGGGGTAGGTGAGATAGGGAATAAGCAAGCAACAGACAAAGGCTAGAGTAGGTCCTAACTAAAAAATGGACCGATGCCTAATAAAAATTAGCTATAACTAGCACACAGAAATTAAGGGGTGCCACTAAGGAAGGCCTACGGAAGTGATGGCCAACACAAGAACAATTTGCAATAAAACTTTCAAAAAACACACTAACTACTACAAGTTAATGACTGTAAGCTATTAATACTAAACTAACTACAATAGTCAAAAAGGATCACTGTAAATATTTGAATAAGAAAATATTCCAACTTAGCCATGGCCAAGAAAGAGAGCACTTCTGAACTTGTAGAGTGGCAAACGAGATCTGGGGATTCTTACTAGTGCATTATGGGATACCTACCTTGCCACGAGCCAACTTAGAGACTTTGAGCTTTGTAATTGGCCGAGTCTGCACCGAGGATCGGCTCCGAACCTATATATATAAGAATGAAGGTGAGATAGGACTACAGAACATCTAACCTTTCCCTCACAGCAATTTATGTCAGAGTCTTGGGGAGCTTTTCCAGTAAAACTTTATTATTTTACCCCTTAAATTGAAGGTGTAGTTCCTAGTGCCACCGTCATTTCACAGATAATTAACCTTAACTGATTCTTCTGACTTCTGTGTAATTCTTTAATTGACCTGTTCTAATCTGTCACTCACAAGAGACACAGCTGTACTCTCTTTCCAACTTTCAATACGCAATTCAAACCAAACACAACTAAAACAGATTGTAAAGAAAACAAGTTACAATAAAGAAAATAGGACAAAGCAATACAGTAATACAAAATATAAAAACTCAAAACTAATCTAACCTTTCTCTCACAGCAATTTTGTGTCTGAGCCTTAGGGAATTTTCCAGAAAAGCAATTAAATGTTATATTTTACCCCTTAAATTGAAGGTTTAGTTCCTATCTCCACCCCTCAGTTCACAGCTAATTAACCTTAACTGACTTCTTCCGACTTATGAGTGACTCCTCAATTGAACTGTTCTAATGTGTGACTCACAAGAGACATAGCTGTGGTCTCTTTCCAAGTTATAATATGCAATGCAAAGCAGAATAACAGTAAACTACAGTGTAAAGAAAACAAGTCACAGTATACAAAATAGACCAAAGCAATAAAGTAATACAAAATGCAATAAATCAAAAGAAAACTAACTACTCCCTCATGGCAAGTTGTGTCAGAGTCTTTAGGAGCTTTCCCAGTAAAGCTTTGAAATGTTTTATTTTACCCCTTAAATAGAAGGCTTACTTCCTAGCGCCACCCCTCAGTTCAAAGAAAAGTAACCTTAACTGACTTCTTCTCACTTCTGTGTGACTCTTTAACTCATTCAGTCCAATGGAGATCAGGAAGTTTGCACTGTAACTTCCAATGGGCAGAGACTAAGCCTTTTGTTAGAATCAAAGTATGTCCTCACATGTCAAACAAATGTTCATATCTCTGGAATTATAGTGGTTATGAAAGAAGTATAAATGGCAAACTCTTCAGCGAAAGCTATTTTTAAAGTAATAGTATTATTGAGGTTCTATGTCTTAAAACACATTTTATAAGTCACAGTAAACATGGTAATTATTATGTTTGAAATATTTTGTAAACAACTTAGAATATCTCAAGAAACAGTGAAGTTACACACATACTGTCAGCAGCATTTTATTCATCTAGCTGAGAGCATTCATATGAGGCTAAGGAGTTATGTCTGTGTTACTTAGTTGTTAAGAGATTTAGAAAAATGTGAACATTCTATCTATATAAATTAACATCATAAAAAGAACAATTAATATCTATTTACTTGCAGTAGACAGAGGTCAAATATTAATGCAGTTGAGTTTGCCATTGTGTAAGCTTTAAGATGAAATATTTTAAAACCTAGTACATAACATGGTTTTAGAATTATTGGTGCAAATATGACTAAGCAATATTTGATGCCTAGAGGCATCAGTAGGTGTTAACTGCAGATGCATCAAGAGGTGTCACTTGGATGTAATGAGTTAACTGACCTGCTCTAATGTCCGACTCACAAGAGACACAAATGTGGTCTCTCTCCACGTTTTAATATGCCATTCAAAGCAGAATACAAGTAAAACACAGTGTAAAGAAAACAAATCACAGTATACAGAATACAACAATGCAATAAAGTAGTACAAAATACAATAAATCAAAATTAATAAACTTTCCCTCACATCAGTTTTTGTCAGGGTCTTAGGGAGGTTTTCCAGTAAAGCTTGGAAATATTTCATTTCACCTCTGAAATAGAAGGTTTGGTTTCTAGCTGCACCCCTCTGTTCACAGATAATTAAAATTAGCTGACTTCTGTGTGACTCCTTAACTGACCTGTTCTAATGTGTGACTCACAAGAGACACAGCTGTGGTTCTTTCCAAGTTTTAATGTGCAATTCAAAATAGAATACAAGTAAATATGGTGTAAAGAAAATAAATCACATTATACAAAATAGAACAAGTCAATAAAGTAATACAAAATACAATAAATCAAAACAATCCCTTCACTCACAGCAACATGTGACAGAGTCTTGGGGAACCTTTCTAGTAAAGCTTTGAAATGTTTAATTTTACCATTAAATAGTAGGTTTAGTTTCTAGCTCCACCCTTGAGTTCACAGATAATTAACATTAACTGACTTCTGCTGACTTCTGTGTGACTCCTTAATTGACCTGTTCTAATGTGTGACTCACAATTGACACAGTTGTGGTATCTTCCCAAGTTTTAATATGTAGTTCAATGCAGAATATATGCAAAACATAGTGTAAAGAAAATAAATTACACTAAACCAAAAACAAGGCAATAAAGTAATATAAAGTACAAGAAATCAAAACAAAATGAACCTTCCCCTCACAGAATTTTATGTCAGAGTCTTGGGAAGCTTTTCCAGTGAACTTTCAAATTTGTTATTTTAACCCTGATATTGAAGGTGTAGTTCCTAGTACCACCCACATTTCACAGATAATTAATTTTAACTGCCTTTTTCTGACTTCTGTGTGACTCTTTAATTAACCTATTCTAATGTGTGACTCAAAAGAGACACAGCTGTGCTTTCTTTCCAACTTTTAATATGCAATTCAAAGCAAAATACAAGTAAAACAGATTGTAATACAACAAGACACAATAAAGAAAACAGGACAAAGCGATAATGTAATACAAAATACAAGAAATTAGAACTAATCTAACCTTTCCCTCACGGCAATTTGTATCAGAGGTTTGGGGAGCTTCCCCAGTAAAGCTTTGACATTTTTTATTTTACCTATTAAATTGAAGGTTAAGCTTCTAGCTCCACCCCTGAGTTCACAAACAATTAACCTTAAATGACTTGTTCTTGCTTCTGTGTGACTTCTTAATTGACTTGTTCCAATGTGTGACTCACAAGAGACACAGCTGTGCTCTCTTTCCAATTTTACCTATTAAATTGAAGGTTAAGCTTCTAGCTCCACCCCTGAGTTCACAAACAATTAACCTTAAATTACTTGTTCTTGCTTCTGTGTGACTTCTTAATTGACTTGTTCCAATGTGTGACTCACAAGAGACACAGCTGTGCTCTCTTTCCAACTTTAAATTTGCAATTGAAAGTAGAGTACAAGTAAAACAGACTGTAAAGGAAACAAGCCACAGTAAAGAAAACAGAACAAAGCAATAAAGTAATACAAAATACAAGAAATCAAAAGTAATATAACGTATCCCTCACGGGAATTTGTGTCAGAGTCTTGGGGAGCTCTTCTAGTAAAGCTTTGAAATGTTTTATTTTACCCCTAAATTGAAGGTTTAGTTCCTAGCTCCACCCTCAGTTCACAGAGAATTAACCTTAACTGAATTCATACAACTTATGTGTGACTACTTCATTGACCTGTTCTAATGTGTGACTTACAAAAGACACAACTGTGCTCTTTCCAACTTTTAATATGTAATTCAAAGCAGAATAAAAGTGAAACAGTTTGTAAAGAAAACAATTCACAGCAAAGAAAACAGAACAAAGCAATAAATTAATACAAAATACAACTAATCAAAAGTAATCTAACATTTTCCTCAGAGCAATTTGTGTCAGAGTCTCAGGGAGCTTTTCCAGGAAAGCATTGACATTTTTTATTTTACCCCATAAATCGAAGGTTTAGTTCCTAGCACCACCCCTCAGTTCATAGATAGTTAAGCTTAACTGACTTCATCTGACTTCTTTGTGACTCTTTCATTGACCTGTTCTAATGTGTGGCTCACAAGAGACAAGCTGTGCTCTCAATACAACTTTTAATATGCAATTGAAAGCAGAATACAAGTAAAACAGATTATAAAGAAAATAAGTCACAGTAAAGAAAATAGAACAAAGCAATAAAGTAAAACAAAATAAAAGAAATCAAAAGTAATCTAATATTTCCCTCACAGCAATTTGTGTCAGAGTCTTGTGGAGCTTCTCCAGTAAAGCTTTGAAATGTTTTATTTTACCGCTTAAACTGAAGGTTTAGTTTCTGACCCCCCCTCATTTCACAGATAGTTAGCCATAATTGACTTCTTCTGACTTTTCCATGACTCTTTAATTGTCCTGCTCTAATCTCTTAAGAGATTAAGACTCTTAAGAAATTAAGACTCTTAACAGACACAGCTGTGCTCTCTTTCCATCTTTTAGTATGCAATTCAAAACAAAATGCATGTAAAACAGATTGTAAAGAAAACAAGTCACTATAAAGAAAATATAACAAAGCAATAAAGTAATATAACATAGAAGAAATCAGACGTAATCTAACCTTTTCCTCACATCAATTTGTGTTAGAGTCTTGGAGAGCTTTTCCAGTAAAGCTTAGAAATGTTTTATTTTACCCCTTAAATTGAAGGATTAGTTCCTAGCTCCTCCCCTGAGTTCACAGATAATTAACCATAACTGACTTCTACTGACTTCTGTGTAACTATTTAATGGACCTGCTCTAATGTGTGACTTACAAGAGCCACAGATGTGGCATCTTTCCTAGTTTTGCTACCCAATTCAAAGCAGAATACAAGTAAAGCACAGTGTAAAGAAAAATGACAGTATCCAAAAACAATCTAATAAACTAATATAAAATACAAGAAATAAAAAAAAACTAACTTTTCTCTCATAGCAAGTTGTGTCAGAGTCTTGGGGAGCCTTTCGAGTAAAGCTTTGAAATGTTTTATTTTACCCCTTAAATTGAAGATTTAGTTCCTAGCTCAACCAGTCATTTCAAGAATAGTTAATGATAGCTGACTTCTGACTTCTGTGTGACTATTTGTCCTGCTGTAATGTGTGACTTACAAGAGACAGAGCTGTGGCCTCTAAGCGAGTCTTGATATCCAATTCAAAGCAGAATACAAATAAAACACAGTGTAAAGAAAACAAATCACAGTATACAAAAACAAGGCAATAATGTAATACAAAATACAAGAAATCAAAAGCAAAGTAGCCTTTCCCTCAAAGCAACTTGTGTCAGAGTCTTGGGGAGCTCTTCCTGTAAAGCTTTGAAATGTTTTATTTTACCCCTTAAATCGAAGGGCTTAGTCCATAGCTCCACCCCTCAGTTCACAGAAAAATTAATCTTCACTAACGTCTTCTGACTTTTGTGTTACTCCTTAACTGACATTTTCTAATATGTGACTCACAACAGACTCTGCTCTGGTCTCCCTCCAAATTATAATATGCAACTGAAAGCAGAATACAAGTAAAACATAGTGTAAAGAAAACAAACTACAGTATACAAAAATGGCAATAAATAAAATAAAATATAATAAATCAAAAGCAAATTAGCCTTTCCCTCAAAGCAACTTGTATCAGAGTTTTGGGGAGCTCTTCCAGTAAAGCTTGGAAATGTTTTATTTTACCCCTTAAACTGAAGGTTTAGTCCCTAGCTCCACCCCTCAGTTCACAGAAAATTAAACTTCACTAACTTCTTCTGACTTATGTGTTACTCCTTAATTGATGTGTTCTAATGTGTGACTCACAAGAGACACAGCTGTGGTTCTTTCCAAGTTTTAATATGCAATTCAAAGTAGAATACAAGTAAACATGGCGTAAAGAAAACAAATCACAGTATACAAAATAGAACAAGTCAATGAAGTAATACAAAATACAAGAAATCAAAACAAGCTATCACTTCACTCACAGCAACTTGTGACAAAGTCTTGGGGAACCATTCCAGCAAAGCTTTGAATTTTTTAGTTTTATCCATTAAATAGTAGGTTTAGTTTCTAGCTCCACCCTTGAATTCACAGATAATTAACCTTAACTGACTTCTGCTGACTTCTGTGTGACTCCTTAATTGACCTCTTCTAATGTGTGACTCACAACTGACACAGTTGTGGTCTCTTCCCAAGTTTTACTATGCAATTCTATGCAGAATACAAGTAAAACACAGTGTACAGAAAATAAATTACATTAAACCAAAAACAAGGCAATAAAGTGATATAAAATACAAAAAAATCAAAACAAAACTAACCTCCCCCTCACAATATTTCATGTCAGAGTCTTGGGGAGGTTTTCCAGTAAACTTTCAAATTTCTTATTTTAACCCTTAAATTGAAGTTGTAGTTCCTAGCGCCACCCTCATTTCACAGATAATTAACCTTAAGTGACTTTTTCTGACTTATGTGTGACTCTTTAATTAACCTATTCTAATGTGTGACTTACAAGAGACACAGCTGTGCTCTCTTTCCAACTTTTAATATGCAATTCAAAGCAAACTACGAGAAAAACAGATTGTAAAGAAAACAAGACACAGTAAAGAAAATAGGACAAAGCAATAATGTAATAGAAAATACAAGAAATCAGAACTAATCTAAACTTTCCCTCACAGCAATCTGTGTCAGAGTTTTGGGGAGCTTCCCCAGAAAAGCTTTGAAATGTTTTATTTTACCCATTAAATTGAAGGTTAAGTTCATAGCTCCACCCCTGAGTTCACAATTAACCTTAACTGACTTGCTCTTGCTTGTGTGGATTCTTAATTGACCTGTTCTAATGTGTGACTCACGAGAGTCACAGCTGTGCTCTCTTTCCAACTTTAAATATGTAATTTAAAGCAGAGTACAAGTAAAACAGACTGTAAAGGAAACAAGTCACAGTAAAGAAAATAGAACAAAGCAATAAAGTAATATAAAATGCAAGAAATCAAAAGTAATCTAGCATTTCTCTCACAACAATTTATGTCAGAGTCTTGGGAAGCTTTTCCAGTATGCTTTGAAATGTTTTATTTTACCCCTTAAATTGAAGGTTTAGTTACTAGCTCCATCCTCAGTTCACAGATAATTGACCTTAACTGACTTCATCTGACTTATGTGTGACTCCTTAATTGACCTCTTCTAATGTGTGACTCACAAGAGACACAACTGTGTTCTCTTTCCAAGTTATAATATGCATTTCCAAGCAGAATAGAAGTAAACCTCAGTGTAAAGGAAACAAATCATAAAATACAAAATAGTACCAGGCAGTAAAGTAATAGAAAATACAATAAATCAAAAGCAAACTAACCTTTCCCTCACAGCTAGGTGTGTCAGAGTCTTGAGGAGCTTTCCCAGTAAAGCTTTGAAATGTTTTATTTTACTCCTTAAATAGAAGGTTTAGTTCCTAGCGCCACCCTTCAGTTCACAGAGAATTAACCTTAACTGACTTGTTCCCACTTCTGTGTAACTCCTTACTTGACCTGTTGTAATGTGTGACTCACAAGAGACACAACTGTGCTCTCTTTCCAACTTTTAACATGGAATTCAAAGCAGAATACAAGTGAAAAGTTTGTAAAGAAAACAAGTCACAGCAAAGAAAATAGAACAAAGCAATAAAATAATACAAAATACAACTAATCAAAAGTAATCTAACCTTTTCCTCAAAGCAATTTGTGTCAGAGTCTTGGGGAGGTTTTCCAGGAAAGGTTTGAAATGTTTTGTTTTACCCATTAAATTGAAGGTTTAGTTCCTAGCTCCACCATTCAGTTCATAAATAATTAACCTTAACTGACTTCGTCTCACTTCTATGTGACTCTTTCATTGACCTGTTCTAATGTGTGACTCACAAGAGACAATCTGTGCTCTCTTTACAACTTTTAATATGCAACTGAACGCAGAATACAAGCAAAACAGATTTTAAAGAAAACAAGTCGCAGTAAAGAAAATAGAACAAAGCAATAAAGTAATACAAAATACAAAAAATCAAAAGTAATCTAATATTTCCCCCACAGCATTTTTTGTCAGAGTCTTGCTGAGCTTTTCCAGTAAAGCTTTGAAATGTTTTATTTTACCCCTAAACTGAAGGTTTAGTTTTTGCCCCCTTCCCCCTCAGTTCACAGATAGTTAACAATAACTGACTTCTTCTGACTTCTCTGTGACTCTTTAATTTTCCTACTCTAATGTGTGACTTACAATAGATACCGCTTTGGCCTCTTACCAAGTTTTGATATCCAATTCAAAGCAGCATACAAGTAAAACACAGTGTAAAGAAAACAAATTACAGTATACGAAAAAACAAGGGAATAAAGTCATATAAAATACTAGAAACGAAAAAAAAAACTAACCTTTCCCCTCACAGCAAGTTGTGTAAGAGTCTTGCAGAGCTTTTCCAGAAAAGCTTTGAAATGTTTTATTTTAACCCATTAAATAGAAGGTTTATTTCCTACTTCTACCCCTCGGTTCACAGGTATTTAACCTTAGCTGAGTCACTCTGACTTCAGTGTCACTCCTTTATTGACCTGATCCAATGTGTGGCTCACATGTGACACAGCTGTGTACTCTTTCAAAGTTTTAATATGCAATTCAAAGCATGTGTGTATGTGTCTTTCGGCTTTTCCTGGTTAGGGGTCGCCACAGCGGAACTCCGGTCCGCTAATGATTGGCAGTTGATTTTTACGTACCGGCTTGCCAGGCCTGACGCACAACCTTCAATGAAGGTACGCCCATTCACGCATGTCTCCACGCAGAAGACGCTCTAGCTGAGAATTGAACCGGACAGCGTCTTACTGTGAGGCGACAACGCTACCGCAGCACCAAGCATAATACAAGTAAAAGACAGTGTAAAGAAAGCAAGTCACAGTATACAAAATAGAACAAGGCAATACATACAACATAGAAGAAATCAAAAGCAGATTAAACTTTCCCTCACAGCAACATATATCAGAGTCTTGGGGAGATCTTGCAGTACAGCTTTTACATGTTTTATTTTAGCCCTTAAACAGAAGGTATAGTTTATAGCTCCACCCGTCAGTTCACAGATAATTAACCTTAACTGAATCATTCTGACTTCTGTGTGACTCCTTTATTGACCTGTTCTAATGTGTGACTCAGAAGAGACACAGCTATGGTCTCTTCTGAAATTTTAATATGCAGCTCAAAGCAGAATAGAAGCAAAACACTGTATAAAGAAAGCAAATCAGAGTATACAAAACAGAACAAGGCAATAAAGTAATACAAAATATAAGAAATCAAAATAAACTGACCTTTCCATCACAACAAGTGATGCTAATGTCTTATGGAGCTTTTCCAGTAAAGCTTTGAAATGTTTTATTTTACCCTTTAATGAAGCTTTAGTTCCTACCTCTATCTCTCATCCCACAGATAATTAACTTTAACTAAGTAATTCTGACTTCAGTGTCACTCCTTTATTGACCTTATCCAATGTGTGGCTCTCAAGTGACACAGCTGTGTCCTCTATCCAGGTTTAATATGGAATTCAAAACAGAATACAAGCAAACACAGCATAAAGACACCAAATCATAGTATACAAAATAGAGCAAGATAATGACTACAAAATACAAGAAATCAAAAGCAGACTAAACTTTCCCTCCCAGCAGCTTATATCAGAGTCTTGGTAGATCTTCCAGTAAAGCTTTTCAATATTTTGTTTTAGCCCTTAAACAGAAGGTATAGTTTATAGCTCCACCCTACAGTTCACAGATAATTAACCTTAACTGACTCATTCTGACTTCTGTGTGACTCCTGTATTGACCTGTTCTAAGTGTGACTTAGAAGAGACACAGCTGTAGTCTCCTTTGAAGTTTTAATATGCAGTTTAAAGCAGAATACTAGCAAAACACTGTGTAATGAAAGAAAATCAGAGTATACAGACTAGAACAAATCAATAAAGTAATACAAACTATAAGAAATCAAAAGCAAACTGAGCTTTCCCTCACAGCAAGTTGTGTCAGGGTATTGTGGAGCTTTTTTTGTAAAGCTTTGAAATGCTTTATTTTACCCTTTAATGAAGGTTTAGTTCCTAGCTCCACCCCTGAGTTCACAGATGATTAACCTTAACTGACTTCTTCTGACATATGTGTGACTCTTTAATTGACCTATTGTAATGTGTGACTCACAAGAGACATAGTTGTGCTCTTTTTCCATTTTTTAGTATTCAATTCAAAGCAAAATACAAGTAAAACAGATTGTAAAGAAAACAAGTCACAGTAAAGAAAATAGAACATAGCAATAAACTAACATAACATACAAGCAATCAAAAGCAATATAACCTTTCCCTCACAGTAATTTGTGTCAGAATCCTGGAGAGCTTTTCCAGTAAAGATTTGAAAGGTTTTATTTTACCCCTTAAATTGAAGGTTTAGTTCCTAGCTCCTCCTCTGAGTTTACAGATAATTAACCATAACTGACTTTTTCTGACTTCTGTCTGACTATTTAATTGACCTGCTCTAATGTGTGACTTACAAAAGACACAGCTGTGGCCTCTTGCCAAGTTTTGATACCCAATTCAAAACAGAATACAAGTAAAACACAGTGTAAAGAAAACAAATCATAGTATACAAAGTAGAACAAGACAATAAAGTAATACAAAATACAAGAAATCAAAAGTAAACTAAACTTTTCCTCACAGCAATTTGTGTCACAGTCTTGGGGAGCTCTTCCAATAAAGCTACAAGTAAAACACAGGTAAAGAAAACATATCACAGTATACAAAACAGAACAAGGCAATAAATTATTACAAAATTCTCCATAGTTATAGTCCCTGCTATGAATAAACAACAACACAGCATTCAAAATATTTTAAATTGACTGTTTTTCTCTACTAGAACATTATCTTACTGTACTGTGGTGGTTTCCCTTTCAAAAAAACTTTTATCCCACCCTGAAAAAGTCTCCATTTCATTTATGTATCAAGGCCACTGAATATAGCTAGTTTTCTGGCCAATTCCCTCCCCAAATTGACATCATCATAACTGTCCTAAAAACCGACACATGCTGTGATATCACAGCTCCCTGGTCCTTCCACTACATAAAGAAAAGGCTAGAACAAGGAAACAGTACATGAGTCAACTCTCTTGCTGTGAGCTGTCAATCAGATCAGATAACAGCTCAAATTACCCTTAGCACTTTGACAGCTATGGATGTTAAGTGTGGAGGGGGGTGAGAAATGAGTCAAAGTAGTTCAATTCGTCACAAAAAAACTGCAGTTTAGTCATTCTAAAAAGATGCAGCAGTAAAAAGCACTTTGAAAGTCTATTCTGTGACATTTGCTCTGTTTGTGTTTTAAGTAGTCATCAAACAGCATGAAATGTTACTTAAAACTAACTAAGACAGCAGTGTATGCATGTAAAATCAATGCAGTGACAGGAGCTTTAAGAAGAAAGAGTCCTGCATGATGTAACTTTTTTACAGATGAGGACTGCATTGTGGGATACCTAGAGGCAGACCAAACAATCAGAATTACTTCAAGATGCCAGACCCCATGTGGTCAGACTCAGAAATTATGTATAAAAATATTTAAAAATCTGTAAATATCCCCAGAGTGGTATTAAAATGTAGGAAACACCAAACCATGATGAAATAAACATGTTTTTTGAGTCTGTGGGTGCAGTTCTCCTTTAACTGACTTGTGCTAACTTCTGTGTGACTTGTTAATTGACTTGTTCTAATGTATGACTCACAAGAGACACAGCTGTGGTCTCTTTCCAAGTTATACTATGCAATCGAAGCATAATATAAGTAAAACACAGTGTAAAGAAAATAAATCACAGTACGCAAAATAGAACAAGGCAATAAAGTAATGCAAAATACAAGAAATCAAAAGCAAACTAACCTTTCCCTCACAGGAAGTTGTGTCAGAGTCTTGTGGAGCTTTTCCAGTAAAGCCATCTATTGTTCCACTTTACACTTGAATGTGGTCAGGAATGATAATGACATCCCTGGATCGAGAAACAAGTTTTGCATTAAGTGTATTACTACTGGTGTTTAATTTTATGATTTTATGATTTTTTTATGTTTATCTGTACAATAACTCGGTGTGTGGAGCTTTTCTCCCCGGGTCCCCGCTGAAAATGGGCTCCATGTCCCAGTCAGATACTATCCAGTTAACAAATGTAAAATAAAATAAATAAATAAATAAATAAATAAATAAATAAATAAATAACATTTTACATGGATGGGGAATCTGTTTCTGAGCAGTGGCATCCTCTGTGAGATATACCTGTCCCTTCAAGCCATTCTATTAATGTTGCAAAAGAGGTTTAGGTCCCTAGATTGAGTATTTTGGATATCATTTGATGTGCAGATGTGGAGTAAGTCCATCAGTAATGGATCAGAGATGCCTTGTATGCTAGACACTGGTCACTGAATATAAAGATAGGGCTTTAAGGTGGTCTAAGTAGAACATATTGTTTAGGCCTTGCATCCTTTTTTTAAGTTGTCTCCTTGAGAGCTCCAGTTGTTACATGTGGCTCAACAGATAGATATTAAAAGGTAAAGCAACCACAAAGTCAGACGTCAGAGGAATAAAGTGTGTTTTCAGAAGATTTGTGGATCACTTTGTGGTTGCTTTTCCTTTTCTGTGTGGTGTTTATTGTTATATTTGGTTCAATGGCCAGTGATCCACAACTCCATTTACCGCGCATTTTTCGAGATAATATGGATGGCACTCAAAGGTCTTTAGATAATTTCCTAACCAACTCTTCGGACCACACAGAATGTGGTTCTATACAGAGAAATGTGGATGGGAATATGTTTTCAGCTTGGGAGAAATGGGAGGACGACAGGAACAAACGTCATTCTAACCCTTTTAATAATGTTGGCCGAAAGTTACCTGTGTCTCTTAACTCAGAAAGTAAGTCTTCATTTGATGAACTAGAAAAATGTATGTGGAAAGAGACTGCCACATTTTTCAATCTTTCTGGTTTACAGAGGTATGCTGATTTGGATATAACACATCATGGGCTGAGGGTATATAAGGATCCGACTACCCCGTTAAAAAAAGACACTGACATTGCCTTCCACAAATGATGGATAGCAGCTGCACATAAATGTGCGTCTGAATGGATGCAAATACTCATTGAACGAGACAGAGTTAAACAAAAAGAACTGGGCATTGAAATTAAGAAACTTTGTGAAAATTTATTAGTGTGTACTTCTGCCCCTATAGTGGATGATTTTTTGTGCAATATCAATATTAAGTTAAGGGAATATGAAATCCTGTTATTGGAAAGAAAAAAGGGCAAATTACTCAGAGATTTACAGGACTATGAAAATGGTAAGGCTTTCCTTTCGAGAGCCAATAGAAAGAAGCCACGTAACCATGTTCATTTTCCGAAAGAGAATAGGGATGTGCGTAAATACAACTCCTCTTTTTCGGCTTCAGAGGGTTTCAATACATCTTATGAAGAGGAGGGGGACTTACATTTTGAATTTCCTGTATTGCCAGCAGCACAACATCCAAATCGGCTTCAACAGACTTTTTGTTGTGAAACCACTAACTCCCGAGAAGGTCTACAGGGGAGAAAACGTCAACGAGAAGCCCAGGGACCAGTGCAGAAAAAACAGTATCCACAAGGGGGTTATAAAAGAGGTAAATGATGATCACCTTTTTTTACCCTCTTCGCAGAACTATGTTATTAATTTATCTGGACATTCATTTTCTGATATTGAACTTTCAGTTCTTAATTGTGGACTTAAATTTATTCCGACAGTTATTTCACGTTTACATGATATTAAATGTGATGTTTTTAGATTCAGCAGGAAACTCCATTTAAAAAGTTTTTTTCATAATGTGAATAACAGTATGAATGTAGTTTCACCTATGGATAGTTTTGATTCATCTGTGGAGAGTTTTCATACGTGTAATTCGGACAGTACATACAATGCATACTATAAGTTGGATACTGATTGCATTAGACAAAAAAGCAATTTTATGCCACCAGTTTTAAATAATGATGTTGTACATTTGTCCAATTTATTGAATTTTTCTATTGAACGTGCTTATACTGAGTCTATGAAATATAAATCTAATATTCATTACAATTTATCTCAGAAAGAATGGAAAGCTTTACAAATGTTAAGCAAAATGAAAGAAATTGTATTTAAACCATCAGACAAAGGCAATAAGCTTGTTGTTATGCACTATTCACAGTATCTTAAAATGTGTGAGGAGCATTTAAATGATCATAATGTTTATGAAAAGACAGAATTTACTGTGTATACTGACTCGGTTCTTGAATATACTGAACTACTTAAGAAAGGTGTAAGATTAGGCTATTTTTCAGATACGGATCTTAAGAAAAAATTTAGTATAGAAGGTTGTAGAATGGCTCTATTCTACTGCCTTCCAAAGGTACATAAAAGTTTAGTACAACCCCCTGGGAGACCCATTGTCTCAGGGTGTAATTATTTTCTACACAATATAGGTCTTTTCTTCCATAGTTTTTTGTTACACAGAGTCAAAGCCTTACCTTCCTATATTTGTAATGTTTTTGATTTTGTAGATAAAATTAAGAATGTTGAGTGGAATGATCGTATGTATTGGGTAACCTTAGATGTTAAGAGCCTCTATACGAACATCAGTCATGAGTTTGGTATGGAGGCTCTCAGATTCTTTTTGGGTGATTACCCAGTTACTAAATACATTATAGAACTTATTCATTTTTGTTTAACACATAATTTTTTTGAATTTAATAACAGTTTGTATAGACAAAAACAAGGGACAGCCATGGGGGCAGCTTTTGCTCCCATGTATGCAAATTTGGCCATGGGCCTTTTTGAATCTGAGTATTTATATAGAAATTATTTTTTTCATAAACATGTTATTAGATATTATAGGTTTATAGATGATTTTTTTTTTGATACAGGATGGTGAGGCTTTAGTTGATAATTTTATTTTAGAATTACACAGAAATAGATTTTCATTAGAATTTGATGGCTTCAAAATGGGCACAAATATCTCTTTTCTGGATATTGCTTTGAATATTAAAGATGGTAATAGTTTGGAAACATCAGTTAATAGAAAATTTGATGAAGGCACACAATATGTATTTGGTGATAGCTGTCATCCTCCTCATACATTAGAAGCTTTGCCCTTTGGTGAAATACTGAGGATTTCTAGATTATGCAATAACGAGTATGCTTTTGAGAAAGAATTGGATATAACTATGGGGATGTTTAAACAAAGAGGGTATAGTAATGAATTGGTTCAAAAAAGTTATAAAAAGTTTTTTGATAATGGTTGTAGGAAAATAAGGAATAACACACATAGAATGTATACTACTGTGTCCAGTTTTGAAATTAATAAGCAATGTGATACTCTGTACTTTGTCGCTACCTATGGATGTTTTAGTGCTGAAATGGTTAGTTTGGTTAAATACTATTGGGAATATTTTGTTTCCCTTAGTAATGTGGCTTTGTGGGTAAATGTGAAGTCAGGGTTTTCCTATAAAAGAGGCAGAATATTCAAAATGTTTTGGTGAGCAGCAAATTTTCTTTGCTTTCTATGAATTTAGAACGGGGTATATTGTCTAGTGGAACTTTTAAGTGTGGTAAATGTAAAGCATGTAATTTTATAGTTAAAAGTTTTTCTCATATAAATAATGTTATTTTTAATACATGTAATCATTTTACTTGCAATTCTGAATGTGTTATTTATGCACTTAAATGCCCATGTAATACATTTTATATTGGTGAAACTAAAAGGGCATTTAAAATTAGATTAATGGAACATGCTAGAGATATTATTAACAAAAAATAAGAAAGTCCTGTGGCCATGCATTTATAAAATTTCATGATAGTAAAAATGAGGGGCTTCAAGGTACAGTTTTAGAAAAAAATGAGTGTGTCCTGTTTTGATGCTCTTAATGTTAAACATCTATTATTTAAAGAGGCCATTTATATTTTAAAGTTTGATACTTTGTACCCTCAGGGTTTAAATAAAGACTTGAACTGGAGGGCATTAATTTAATTGCTTCAAGATTTTATTATTTGATTGCATTTAATTAATTGTTTATTTAGCTATTCACTAGTATATATAAGGTGTATGTTTTTTAAGTTTTTTACTCCTTGAAGGCTACAGCCGAGACATCAGAGGAATAAAGTGTGTTTTCAGAAGATATGTGGATCACTTTGTGGTTGCTTTTCCTTTTCCGTGTGGTGTTAGATATTAAAAGGTACATTATACTTCATGACTAGCTTAATGAAGGCTGTGTAAAGCAGTATAATGACAACCCTGGATCTAGAAACAATCTCCCTGTTTATGTGTTGTGCAATACAGAAGGGCTTCCTTACCACAGTGGACACATGCTGGTTAAACGTTAGGCTGCTGTCCACATGAGTTCCAAAATTCTAAGCTACTGAGTCAATTCTTAGGGTGTGTGTTGCTAATGTGGTAGTTCCCTGTGATAGTTGATTTTCCAAAGGTGAAGATAAAGTTGTCTTTTTGGCATTTAACTTCATCTGGAACTGCTTATTTGTTTCAAATAGGTCTTCTAGTAGGATGGCTGAATCTTTTGGGGATTTGATCACTACTCCTGTTTTTTTGGTGGATTGAAAGTGTCACTGTTCAAATGACAACAACACATGCATATGCTTTAATTTATCATATGCAGAATATCAGAGGTTTCCAGTATATGTTATTTCTTTCAGGAACAGAAAAATAGCACCTTACTGATTTTTTGTACTTTCTTAATCTTAATTAATTTTCATTTAAAATTCTAGACTTTTCTCTGGACTAGGCAGCACCAAATATAATATTATATTGCCATGCATTATTTATATACCATCACATATTCCTGGATAAACTACTTCACACTACATGTTAAGACAGACCTGACTCTTAGGTGTATAAATGATATTTAATGGATGCTCTTCCTATCTCAGGAATAAACTCCATTGCTGCTGGCATTTGTTATATAGTTCAGGAGTATTTTGTTGTCAGGATGTTTCATGTTTATTTAATTTCCAAACACAAAAGATTGTGGTGTTAGGTGATACCTGAGACACACCTTGCTGTACTTCTGCCTGCTTGTTCCCCAAATATATGATCCTGATTAAAAGACTTGAATAACATTGCTTGTCAATATGTTGTCTTATTTGTGCTCTAAATGTTTGGCTGAATTATATACTTGTAGGTTTATGTTCTTGTATGTGTTGTGCAATGAATATGTTGACATTGATTAAGAAAAAATTAAGTTTCCCGTATCCTCTTTTTGTGCAAATTTGTTTGTGGCAGCATAGTTTTCACTTTATTGAGTGTGAATACAGAAAGTGAGTGCACAAATGCAATTTCTGACTGAGATTCAAACAGTAAGAGACAGTATTTAGACAAATTTATCAAACTGCATTTGGGGGAGCACTTCTCTGTGCTGAAGGCTTCACTCTCTGCATTATACTCACCTAATACAAAAGCTAGAAGAACATCGCACCCTGGGAAAAAAGAAGATTCTCCATGAAGTTCAGTCTTGCTTCCTGCTCAACTCTGCTTTTCGCACCATTCAACAAGTGTCCTTGTACAGTTGTCTGTCAAAAAGTTGTCCTGCTTCCATGCCCTCTACTGTAGGGATGATAGCAATCTTGATGGCATCACTGGGGCTTTTTCAACAGAAACACACTTCTAGTCATGTATGTCTTCTTCAGGTTTTTTGAAGTGTGAACAAATAGCTAAAAGCTGACATTACTGAACACTGCAAAACCCTACAAAAAAGGCTTACCTGGCTGTATTCTGATAACATAAGAGCTTTCAAGTTATTAGTGAGGAATCTCAGGAATTCATCCTTTACATGCCTGAAGGAGAACCCACAAGATCTCACTGACCTACCAGATTGCATGCAAATGACATACAGCCAGAAAGTGTATTGTCTTGATTTGTCTTACACAAAGAGTAATGAAGTAGGGTAACAACTCTAAACACTGTAGTATGAGAAGGCCCAAACATTTAGGTTATTCGTTCAGTATTTTCAAATAGCGAATGCCATCCTTTTGAAAGGCTGACATAGAAAGGGCTGCTCTTCATCACTCTTTGGCTCTTTCAGGAAACAGAGCTATGAAAGACAGTACAGCACATTTCTGACAAGAATCATACCTCATGTTATCAGTATTATCAAAAGTGAGATAAGTGTAATATAGATTTAATATAACGTCATACAATATGTATGGGCATCAAAAAAAACTTTAAGTACATGGCAGGTTCTTGTTCCTCAGTAGTTAGACTCTAATCAACTATTACATGCAGAGTATGTTATGCAGTCACAAACTGTTACCAACGAGTACCATCCAAAGTCGCTTATCACAGGAAAAATATCTGCTGACCACAAGCAGTATATCAAACCATAAACAATGCAAGGAAACTTTGGTCATGTGGAAGTGGGTCTCTGAAATTTTTTGTGTGACTGTTATTTTAACTTTGAGGTAATGAAAAAGAAACTTTACAGAATAGCTGAAGTGAGAAGCAGTAATTAGACACAGCAAGCAGAAAGCCACAAAAATGTGAACAAAACAAAATCAATGGCATCAGAAGTCTGGATAAAGACAAAGTTTGCTGAAGGCTTCATACGTGCAAATCTCTGAGTTGCAACTAGAAAACTTAAGTCTATCTGTGGTATTTGTTGTGGAAAATGTGGAGGTTACAGCCATTGTATGAAAAAGTAGACTTTAATAAAAACAGGAATCTTTGTATTGTGTGTGTGTGTGTGTGTGTGTGTGTGTGTGTGTGTGTGTGTGTGTGTGTGTGTGTGTGTGTGTGTGTGTGTGTGTGTGTGTGTGTTAGCTCAAGATCATCAGACAGTGAGGTTAAAAGAAATTCTTCCTTTTGCATACTGTTGAAAAATCTCAATATATTTAAAGTATAGGAGTGAGGGTACAGAGAGGATCTCCCCAAAAAATTTATTTTATCAGTTTTTATAAAATGCTGATGAAATATGCCACTGATGTTCATTCAATAGAAAGTTATTTCTGCAGAAGTGACAAACTCAGTTTTGATTATTGCATCCAAAACTAGCAAATCATTTTTTTTTTGTTATTGACACCCCTATGACTAAAAGTACTAAGATATGCATTAAGCATCATATATTATTTATAGAGCTGTTACCTTCAGTAGAAAAGAGGTTTTTAATTAAGGGCATGGAGATACATTTTCTTGTATACCAGTTCTAGATACGTACCGTGTCCAAGCAGTGATATCTAAGAAGACTGCATGAAATAGTTTAAGAAGTTGTCTTTGTTAAAAGAGAGAATTGTTTTTACTGTGTTTTACATTAACATATTTATAGCAAGGGAGAGAGTCGTTCCTTTAAATTTCAAGTTTTACAAATTTCATATCTGGATATTAGAGACAGTGACTTGGGAAATTTAGTAGCTAGTAAGGAGCATGATTGGACAGCTGTTCTAAATGTAGGGGAATATCCTCATTTAAATGAGTCAATTAGTTTGAAGGTAATTTTAAATGGAATAATTACAGCATTAAAATTGCTGAGGATTGTACATAATTGGATTAATAGTTAGGAGTTAATCTGATAAAATGTGTTTGATATGAAAGTGCAGTCTACAGTGTAATTTTATTTTATTTAAGTGTGTAATAATGTGGACTTAGCTAGATATAATTATCTTTTTTTGAGCTAGTAGGAGTACCAGATAAATGTGTGTCTCTGAGACGCTTTGTTAGGAGAAGATTCAGAAGAAGACTAACCAGATTATTCAGTTTACCGCTACAAGTGGGCAGGTATGGGTGGATCATTAGTAAATTTCTTGTACAGGAACTAGCACCTGTACAACCCAGCAGCACATTTATGTCTGAGTGATCTGATCTCACACATCCTATACATCACCTGTGACAGACCTTGCCTTGGCCTGTTTTCCTCAATCATACACTGGTGCTGCAAGTGAAGGGGTTCCAGATTATTTCGAAGCCTACCTAAGTTCCTTGGGACTGCCATCCTTGGCCACCAGTGCAACATAATTCCTACACCTCTCCATCTCAACAAAATAATTCATTTCTGGCACTTAGGCTTGGCACCTGAGAAAGCCCTTGGCTATGACTGGTCTCTATCCTAGAGTATCAGAGAGTGACATAGATGGTGTCTAAATTTTGATGTCATCTTTTTGACTATTCAGCCAAAGGGGAAGAATACAGAAAGAAATCTTGGCCAGAATATTAGTTTCTAACCTGGACAAAGTGTGGATTCCCCTTATGAATTAGTGGCAAGTAGATTTCTTCAAAGGGAGGCTGTCTTCTTCCCACCACAGGGTGGTTAAACATTGTTGATAGTGGTTCAACTGTGTATCACTGAAGTACAGCTCAAGAGTTCAGGTGTACAAAAACAACTAGTTGAGTTGTCCACACAATGAGGCTTTTTTTAGATTTTTTTTTTGCAAAGGGGCAAGCCTTGGCATCTTCTTCTAAGATGTCAAAGCCTCTGGCTAAATAAATTCTCAGAAGATTGCAGATTGGGCGAAGTCACTGAATTCCCTCCAAGTTCAAAACACCCTTGAGGAAGGTTTAACATAGACAAATGCTTGGTGCTAGCTTTGGCTTAAAACTCAATACCAAGAAATGCATTATAGCACCTTTTGGAAAGTTGGCCACCCTGGGTAACTATGTCATCAATAAAACACCACTAAAAGTTGATTCATTAGTCAGGAATCTGGGAACTCATGTAGATAGTAACCTAGCCTTTGACCAACATGTATCCAAGTTAGTAAGAAAATACTTCTATGTTGCTCAACTTATATGCAAGAGTATGGCATCTAGGTCCAGTGATGTCATCATGCCACTATACGCAGCCTTCATCAGACCTGCCATATAGTATAATGCCCCCTTTGGGATGTAACTGACCTGACACATGCAGCAAATAGAACAGCCACAAAGGTTTGTTAGAAAAAGAGTACAGGGAGTAAACACAATGTCCTGCACTGATCACCTCAAAGACCTGTCTCTTTACTCAGCATTATACAGATTTCTGGAAGGTGATCTTTGCCTGGCATATAAGACATTCTTGGACCATGCTTTGATGAACCTTTTACGCACCCACAAAACAAACAGCATCAGAACTACTAGATTAAAATACCTAAATTTTTCTTGCAACATAAATATGACATGTTAGAGAGACAGATATGTTTCTCAGAGAATTCCCATTCTCTGGAACAGGCTCCCCTTCCATTTAAAGCAAAGTTTCTTCCTATCCCTATTTAAGTGCAACTTGGACCAATGGATGGATATTCAAAAATTAATCCCTGGTCTGGTGCCTATGTCTCTGATGGACAGAAACGATCAGTAAATCACCCCCTATAAAAAACAAATTATTGGGTCACATTTGGGTACCACTGCTAGGATTATAAGGCCCATAGTGGTCATTAGCCTAGTATACACCTGTGACCCCCCCCTATAACACCATGTGGGGGTCTTGCCCCTTATACTCCCTGAACACTATGGTGACATAAACACATAAAAGGGAAAAGAAACCATACTGTGGGATACAACTATAAATGTCCCACTGGTATGATTTTCTGTGGAGAACAGTGATCAGCGAGTACAAAATTTACATCTTGAATATTCATCTATTTATTACATGTCAATTAGTAGGTTAGCCATCTGACAGTGATGAACAGTGGCGTCCCTGTCTCTAGATACTGGGCAAGCCCTTGATAGGATTCATTTGGATATTTTTATGATTAATTTCATTGTCATGGAATCTCTCTTGAGATTTGAGTATGATTTATATAATAACCCATCCATAAGAATCAGGCTATAGCTGTTTCCTTTCAACGCCTTTAATATTCTTAGAAAAAAACATCAGGTTTGTCCTCATATCCCCATGTCTTTAACCTTGCTTTGGAATAATTGTTGTGGCATACTGAGAATTTCCAAGATTCTAGTACGTCTTCTTAAAATCTAGCCCCAAAACACATCTTCTTGGCCTTAAAGGCATGGAATTATGTCTCCAAGTGTGTAAACACTGTAGTACAAGTACTAAAATCATAAATATCCACTAGAAACTGCAACCGTATTCAATACCTCCTTCATAGAAAGCACTGCCTCCATAAGTAAAACTCTTCACTCCCATCCAGTACTTCTACAACACCTCAATAACACCCAATCCTAGTAATTTAGCAAACAACAGTTTAGACCAAAACATCTCCATGCACAGTGCCATTTCCTTTACAGTATCCCCATCTGAACCTAATTCACCCTCTACATCCATTGCTAGCAACATCCACTTGGGACCTGTCTACACATCAATGATTAAAAAAAACAAACAAAAAAAACCTTCTGCTTAAACTCAAATCTCGCTCCACTGCAGCTGACAAGCTCTTACCTGAAGATCTAAAGATAACTGCCAGTGTCATAGTATACCTAGTTTCTACCCTTATCAATAGGTCAATATCTAAATCCTATGTACCCTCACTATGAAAAAAATCCTGTATTATCTCTTTTCATAAAGGTGGCATCTTGGCTGAGATTTCTAACTTTCTGCCCTCTCTCAAAAATTCTTGAAAGATGAATTCATATGCAACTCCCCCACTATCATCTACAAAAATGGTTCTTAACATCCACCCAACATGACGTCTACCCAACACACACAGTACAACTATTGCCTTGCTATTATTCACCGACACCATAAACAAATAAAGGAACTCTGGCAAACTTGTTTCCTCCTTATTTCTTGACCTGCCAAATGCTTTTAATACAGTTTGTTACCTTAAACTTCAATATAAACTGTCTCAACTTGGACTATCCTTATTCATTTCTGTGGTTTAATTACTATTTAACTGACAGGTTCAGTCTGTGAAATGGCAGAACACTCTCTCATCATATCTGCAAGTCTTCACTGGTGCACCCCAAGGCTCAATACGTGGTCCCCTCCTTTTTAATATCTTTATCAATGACCTCTATACCTCCATAGGTCCAGCCTGTCTTATACAATATGCTGATGATGTCTGCGCTTATATGTGCATTTAATAACTTGCCTCATCTCCTCCATATCATGCAAGAAGTGTTTCCCTCATTTGATAAATGACTCCATAATGTGCAGCTACTACTCAACTCTAAAAAAATGAAGTTACTGTTATTTTTCTCCAAATCACACATGTCTAATAAATTGAATTTCAAAATCTTTTCACTAAACAAAACTGAAATTGAAGAAGTCTCCCATACATACATTCTTGGAGTGATTATAGATGATAACCTTAAATTTGACCTGCATGTTCAAAATAACATAAAAAGACTCACCAAAAATTAAGGATGTTCTACAGGTATATAAACTTCCTTGGCAACACACCAAAACCCACCCTTGCCACTATCTAGCTTCTCCCATCTCGCATATACAATCAACCCTTCCTAACCAGCCTTCAAACTACTGATAAAAATTAGCTGATAGCATGCTATAATAGGGTAGCAACAACTGCTACCAACAAACAGGTCTATATCACATAATCGAAAGCTGGTAACTCCGAAGCTCAAAACAGCGAACTTCAAACTGCGAAAGCTAACATCGAATCCACAAAAAACCCCTCTATTTACCCAAAACAAAAAACAAAACACTCTATGCAGGGTGGCAAGCCCCCCTGCACCCCCCACGTATGGGGCTGTGCTCCCCCGCTACTTAAATATACCAACTCCGAGATCGCACTACAGTGCAGTAAAGGGAAATCTTCCCTTCCCGCACTCTATGGCGATCTCCGTTCTACGGTTCAACGTTTTTGAACTTTGAGGTTTGAAGTTCAGAGTTTTGTGCTTCAGAGTTATCAGCTTTCGAGCTTATGATATAAACCCCAACAAACAAAACTGCAGCCACCTCTGTTTTGTCCTTCAGGCTTTGAATTGACTTGAACTGCCTCAACACATAGATTACATACAGCTTACCACACATAACATTATTTACAAAGTTAGTGATTGCCCTGCTTTTATTCCTGTTCTCCATTCTTATTACCTTAATATACTACTTCAGTTTATTAAACAACATCTTATTATATATAAACCCCACAAATCCTCTGGCCAAAGTTTCTACTCAAACTCTGTCACTAAAAAATGGAATTCTGTTCTCTGCAAATTAGATCTACCTCTAACCTCTCCAACTTTAAACTACCATTAAAGTACTACCTAAATAATGCCTTGCTCTGCAATTGCATGGCCCCGGGCTGAACTAGTCCCTCTCTGTTTCCACCACCAGCATATTTTATCAATGTTCAAAGAGAAGGAATTAGTAAAATCTATTTCTTGGACAAAGATCAAATATATTTTTGCTTAGGCTATATTATCTAGTCATGTTCCAAAGAGTGTACTCAGTGTGTTTAATGTCATCTCTATGAACTGCAACCTATAAATACTCTATCTATTGACAATGTTCTTTTTCAACTTGCTATAGCTGTCCAAATATGTGCAGTATACATAGGTTCACAATGTATAAGCTGAAGCTGATTTTTTACTTTCCTGGAAAACAAATGTCAAATGAATAAATAATATTTTCATGCAAATACTAACAACCCACAAACTCAATCACATGTGTTTGAGGGTTTGCTCCTCTACCCTCTTTTACTTTATTATACTAAATCCAGCATTAGTACAACTCAGAGAAAGCGTAATACATGGAAAAAAGTATTATTTCTCTAACATGCTGCAACCTCAGGCTAAGACTAATAACATAAACCTTATAAACATCAGTACAGCATACATCAAGCAAACAGGCAGGATGCAGCAAAGTACTGAGCAATGTATCTCAAGATACTAAAGTACCTAGACATGTACTTCAAGGATCCAAACATAAACTATACAAGTGATCTGCCTTGAGGCTTGCATACTTAAAATTTTAGCTTACATAAATAATATATTTGTTCTAGTCAGCAATCATGAGCCATCTGTTGGCAGTGTGATGAAAGTCATAGATAGATATAGTAGGTATCCTAGCTTCAAACGTGATGCTAATTAAATGGCATTTTATCCAGATTCCAAGGAGACAGATAAGAACACAACTGTTGAATGGGGCTTGGAATGCATGGTTAAGGGGTTTAGATATTTGGATTTCTGGATTTTTAAAATTCCAGGGAACATGCCTGAAGAGAATGTAAATAAAGTTTTGGACAGAGTACAACTAGAATATGCAAAACCGGGTCAGTAGGTCTATCATACTACCAGTATATTCCCATTCCACTTCAGTCCAGTAATCTAATAGTCACAAAAGACTGCAAAGTCTACATGATGATGATAACTTGACTTAGGTCTACCTTTCAGTGGAACAGGTAACTCTGCAAAGATGACTGTGCACTTCAGGCTTGTGTGTCTCATCTCTGTGCCACCTGAGATGGCTTCAGCCAATACCACCATAGTACACTTTATCTGAGGTAAACCTGACACAATGCATTATGACACCTTGATATTCCTTTTGGAATTGGGATAAGCTAACCTGCAAGACTTGTGGGTACACAATGTTAAACTCAGTAAAATCTGACTTTTAACACTCAAAGTTTTAGCAATTGTGCCACAGTTTCCATGAAATCAGACTGAACAAGATAGGCTGCTGAACTCACGTTTCAATGAATTCAACCATTTCTTTGTAATAACCCTTCCCTAAATTTGTATAGACAGTCCCCAGTGGAGATAGGGTGACAATTCTGCAAAAGCTCAGGCAGAGGTGTTAGTTACAAACTGGTCTAGATTCGGAACAACTGATAATGACAAACCCTCAATTATGGTGGGTGGGTTTTATGCTGAAGAAGACTGAGTGTTCTAATACCTGTGGCTGTGTGGTTAAAGGCCTGCCTTTAGATGGTAGATTATCTCAGTTTGTGAACTTTCAGAGGGTGTTACCTCCAGTTCAACCTGATGACTCAGATATTACCAGCTGGCAGTTACCTTTGTGCACCACTGTCTACACTCCCAGCAAATTCAGGCACAGCAAAGCATGGTGAGTAGAATTGCTGGATGAAATGGCAAAAGTCAAGAGCGTTATATCTTAAGCTATTAACATATGCAAAGTCCACTTTAGCAGCAGGAGCTGAGGTCTTCACCTAAGTGGATATTTCTTAGCAGAGAATTTACTATTCATGATACATCCTCCCTAGACTTCTATTAGGCTCAGATTATAGCATAATATTTATCATTCATCCTTGTGAATTAACTGTTGTTACCAAAGTTTGTCTAGTTGCTTCCACAGATTTCTCTGCCACAAAGCTGGCTTGCATCATATCCTATGGGAATGTGAGATGCTAAAGCCTTTCTGGGATTCGATTGTCCCAACACAAGGAAATTCTGTCAAAAAGCCTAAATTACAGCAACTGTGCCACAGACAATGTGATCTACAGATCTCAATGCCACAAATACCAGGCATTCTACTTAAAAAAAACAATCAACAAATTAAAAACAGGAATAGCCCGGCATCTTAAAGACATTTGACAAAACGTATCTGCAATTGCACTGGCCAAAAATGCAGGCGAGAAACCTGGCCACAATGTGTTTCATTTTCACATCATCAACAAGATTACCACCAAGATGCTGGAGGGCTGCTCCAATGACTGTTTGGAGAAAAAAGAACTGGAGTGGCAAATCAGATTGCAAGTATGCAAAACCCCAGGACTGAATACTGCTACCTCTATAAACTGCATCTTAAATCCAAGGAAAGTGGATTATAACTTTTTACTAATTTTAACAAACTCAGGTAAAAAAAGCATCTGAAGAGAAGTTTTACCTTCAATTCTTCCAAAACACATGGAGATTTATAGGGTCTTTATCTGAACTTACTGTGCAGTTTACATTCAATGTTTTTTTTTAATTTTTACTTTTATTTTTAATTTTTTGATACTTTTTAAAGGTTTCTAATGATTCTCTTTATGCAATTTCTTCTCAAAAGTAGTGAGCATAATCTTATAATTTGCACCATTATGTATGTTCCTTTTCCCTCACTGTCCACTACTCCCACCTTTACTCCCCCTCAAGGTTTTGCTGAACACTCATAACCACACTTTGTCTGTTTCAACTTCAAGTAGACTCCCTCCCTTCTAAGACATTGCTGACCTTTAATCGAGGGGGGGCTATGTTCATGACCCACTTTATCTATCTAACTTTGTCAGCCTTATGTATTTTCCTGGATTCCTGACCCTCTCATAACTTACATTATGGAAAATCTATTTTTTTCCTCTATAACCTTCGGTTTGGTCTTTTCAGACCATATTCTATTAATTCATAGTACTTCTTCCCTTCCACCAACTGAGCAGCTCCCCAAGAGTCCCTTTGGTTAATTTTCAGGACATACTTATGGGCATCTCCCACATTAGTGTATATGGTGTGTACTTAATTTTGTTTTTTACCTCCTATGATGGAGTTATGTTACTTGGCCATTCACACTCCTTTACCCTAGCTTCCTCAAGGCAGTTTTAACATTGTCCTACCGGCTTGAACACGATCAAATCTCTCCTGGCTAAGTTGGCTATCCTCACATGGTTTAACAGATAGGCAGCCCTATATCTGGAACAGGAAAAGAAACATCCCTGTAGCTATTTTCAATTAGTTGACCAGATGGTCCAGGCACTAGTTAGGTATCCAACTAACTAGGATAATAAAATATGACCTTCCAACACAGTGAAACCCTCTAACACTGAATCACCACTTGTCCTGATACCACCATGTCACCTCCATATTTAATCCTGAGTCAGCTATCTTTACATGTTGGTAGTACATTCTACACTGTACTTCATCTGGTAAAACTTGTGGTGAGTATTTTATATAAAATTGCATTGTCCTCATTTCCAGAGCCCTGTGGCACTCCCGCCTAGCTACGTTAATACAGTTACTTGACCTGCCATTATTCTTTTCTTATCTCCCCTTCTAATTTTTTATTATTTATTAATTATTATTTTTTATTTTATTTCCTTAGTCTAAAGTAACAGATCATTTTAAGTGCAGTGGTTTATAAGCTCCTGTCGGCTGACCAATGGCAACCATTTAATGCAGATGGCACCATTCCTTATACAATAGTCACATTGTATGGCATGGCCTTATAGCATTAAATACACACTTGTTTAAACCAGCGACTTTTCTGTCTATTTACCACATTTTGTCACCTTAGTAAAACAGGAACTGGTTGCACAATAGCTAACATGCTCCCAGCCAAGCACCGTATTTAGCCTCCACTTGTAACCTGCACACAGTCAAGCACCTTGAACATAATCCCATATTTTGCTGCTCATAAGCTACATGGTCTTTCCTATTTATAAAACATTCAGGCGGTTACCTACATGGCAAAACACCCCTCCACCAGCTCCTATGAGAAATCTTTTGATCATTTTTTTCATATCAGTACTCTTAACTCCGCCACACAGCCACTCTGCCCAAGAAATAACCAGTGGACCTCCAGCTAACTATAAATTTGCCTGCATGTTGCCCATATGTCCCTTTAAAACCTGCAAACTTCCACCTAACCCCACTGCTAGTCACTTGCCCGTAATGGTGCAATACTAATCACTCTAGCCCCAGCAAAGTAAGGAAAATGTCCCAA
This sequence comes from Protopterus annectens, assembly GCF_019279795.1. Classification (NCBI taxonomy): domain Eukaryota; kingdom Metazoa; phylum Chordata; order Ceratodontiformes; family Protopteridae; genus Protopterus; species Protopterus annectens. Next base: position 897,244,486 of record NC_056748.1, read on the forward strand.
CTGTTATGGGTACAGGTTGTCCTTTACTATTATAAATAATATAAATAACATAAATAGAGAAATTTCTTTGGAATTTTTAATGTTTGTTTTAATTGATTTTTATACACGAAGCAGGTTTGAATAAGTGGGTATGTAATGGCGCTTTATAAAACTCACTTCTCTGGCAATAGTATACCACTCTTGATTAAATAGACCCACATATACTGTATGCTTATTTTTTAACTTATTTAAAATATATCAGCTTAATAGCCATTTGTTACAACATATCTGAAAATATCTTCATCAAACGTCAGTCAAGGACAGAGAAGCATTGTAATGGGACCACCCCCAGGCAGTCTAGCCACACCCCCAAGGCAGATACCAGCACAAGCATGCCCCCTGAACTTTGTAATAAATTCAGAACGACTGGTCCTAGTGAATTAAGCAGAGCTCATCTGCCTTGAACTGAAGAAGAATTAAAATTCTATTATTGGAAAAAACAGCATCCAGATACTTTTTCTTACAGCAGTTAACTGAGATTTTTTTCCTGAGATTTAATGCCAGCATCACCTTAGCAGGCCATCCAAATACATACATGGCAACACCTAATTAACTACTCAGAGTGCAACAGCCAAGGAACACTCCAGCCACTGAATCAAGGAATGTTGAGGCTTGAAACTGTCAGAATTAACCCTAATAACTCTTCACTGGTTATTAGAGTCCTCTAAGGAGAAAAAAATAACTCAAAACCTTACAAGTGTTATACAGGAATTACTAAAGAAAATGGCTTCAAAAAGGGATAGTAGATTTCAAAATGTAAGTGGAACAGCCTCATGGCATTAGTCCAAAAACATAATGAAAAAATTTGTTTTATGGTGTCTTTTAGTGGCTGAACAACATTTCAGACTTAGACAGTTACCCGATGCCTATGACTGAAGAGATACTAGAAAGACTGGAGAAAGCAAAAAAAAACTATACTAATTGGACAACAGCCTTTTAAAGTATGTCTAAGTTTGGCTTAACCCAGCACAATTCAAACAACCTGTTAATGGCCTATAGGCCATCCAGTTGGCATGAAACCAGTACTTTCAATCTGGGTGGGGTCACCTGTAGCAGAGCAAGGATCATGCCAAATGAAATATCCAAATGAATATATATTTTGAGAACAATAATGTATGTTGTGCATGTTTAAGCATAGAAGGTAAACAAAAGTGTTTCTTTAAGAGTAGATAGAAACTTTCCTATACAGCAGCTTTGTTAATAAGCTGATAGGTAAACAGTATGCAATCAGTCAGCAAATCTATTTATAGCTGCTCGACATCAAGAATTACCCAATGTCTTAAGTCTGGTTACAAAGGATAGGCCCAGGGAAAATTTGGGAGTGCACAGTAATTATCTAGGTTAGTCTTGATTGTTGTTAAGTTTGTATTTTGTTGAATATGCTTAGATAAGAACCTATCACACCAGCGCCATGTCTTATTATTTTTTTTTATAGCGATTGAGATCATTATGCATGTGTTTAAGGAACCAATAGTTTTATAAAGCTATAGTAGATCTAGAATGTGGAATCTTTCATAACTCAAAAGGTCACATATAGATCACTGAAGAGGACTCTGTAGAGGAAACAGAATCCAGAGGAAGAATAGCCAACTGGTCTGGATAACAATTAATGGTGTATAAAAGGAGGGCTAAAGTAAACCCATTCAAATAGCATTGTCTGTCCTTAGAAGAGGATCTAATTTCAAGTGCAGCAGCAGCACTGGAAGAGAGAGGGCAAATGAAAACCAGGAAGAAGGCAACAACAGGGAGCTAGAAACTGTTCATGTTATAGGAATCCAAAAGACAGAGCAAATTAAAAACTCAAAGGGAAAGTGAGTGAGAGGGGGGAGAGAGAGCGCAACCTATTTAAAGAGAATGTATTCCAGTTGTATGGAATTATGCTGAATACACTTGCTACGAACTTTTTTAACACATAAGTCTTTTGTTTTTGGAACAACTTGCATCTGGAATGGTACAGCCAATTATATTTCCACAATAATCAAAAATGTTAAGGATGTATTCTCTTCATTACCAAATGCAAAATTTAATCCAATGAACTTGCTAAAATGTAAATGATGTATATATTTATAAATATTTATTTTTTTATTTTATTTTAACATTTGTTGACCAGGAAAGTCCGAATAGGTCAGAGCCTATTTTCAGCAAAGGCCCAGGGAGAAATGCTCCAGATGCATGTCTTTAGAATGTGGGAGGAAACCGGAGTACCCAGAGGAAACCCACGCAAAAGCAGGGAGAACATGCAAACTCCACACAGAAGGCACCCCAGCCGAGAATCAAACCAGAGAACCTCTTGCTGAAGGCAACAACGTTAACCTCTGCAGGCTAAAGTTCACCATTAAGCACAACTGTATTCCATGCCAGTATTTTGCTGTGATACAAATAGCTCTAAAGTGAAACTGTTCTGTATACAGTATATTGTATGCTAAGTCTCACTATTGCTATTTTGCCCTGTAGACCCAAGTCATGGCTGAAAAAGAGTCTGTTGATCAATCTGCCTACCTGGTTAACAAAGCTAGTAAATAAATAAAAAAAAATAAACTTTTATGTTTTTGTACAATAAACTTCAGTGATTTCTTAAGACTGTTGCTTTTGTTGCCTTTTATGACATATACGTCTCATTTGATCTAACTACAGAATATCCAAGCACAAGTGGTTGAAACAAAACTAAATTAACACACACACACAATCTAAACCCAGCATAGCTGAAAAAATGAACAAAAAATAAAAAAAAAATGTATGAGTCAAGCCCCCACCCCCTGTACCCACACACACACACACACACACACACACACACACACATACTCTCTCTCTCTCTCTATAGATATATATATATATATATATATATATATATATGTATAGGTAGACTACATATAGATATCTATGTACGGTTACCTATCAAAACATCTACTCTTCATAACATCTAAACTCAAAACATCAAGACCATAACATCTAAACTTCAAAACATCTAAAACTCATAACATCGAATCTCAAAACATTGAAAACTACAACGCAACTATAAATAACATCCCACACACTGTTTGCTATGTTTATACAGGGGGGCAAGCCCCCCTGCACCCCCCACACCCCCCATTAATTAAATATACAAACTCCAAGGTCGCACCACAGTGGGGTTAGGAAATTATTTTTTTCCCCCACTGTAGTACAACCTTGGAGTAGTTATATTTAATTTACTGGGGGGGGTGGGGGGTGGAGCCCCCCACATGGGGGGTGCAGGGGGGCTTGCACCCCTGCATAAACATAGTTAAAAGTCTGTGGGATGTTATTTATAGCTGCTTTGTAGTTTTCAATGTTTTGAGATTCGATGTTATGAGTTTTAGATGTTATGAAGAGTAGATGTTTTGATAGGTAACTCTATGTATACACACACACACACACACACACACACACACACACACACATACACACACACACACACACACACACATATATCAATATATATATATATATATATATATATATATATATATATATATATATATATATATATATATATGTATCTGGGTCACCTTCATTTCACCTAAAGTTCATTTGCCCGACAGAAAAATTGCCTGACAGTTAATCTGCCTGACAGTTCATTTGCCTGACAATTAGAAAAAGGCAAGTAAAAGGTATATGTTCTTTTTCCCACTGTAGTGCGATCCTGGAGTTAGAATATATAGTTAGGGGGTGTGGGGGCAAAGACTCCCACCTACTTTGGTTTTATATTGTGCAGTTTGGTTTTTTATTGTTCACTAAAACCAACATAGTAGGGGGCTTCGCCCCCCCAACTATATATATTCTAACTTCAGGATCACACTACAGTGAGGAAAAGGACAAATACCTTTTACTTGCCTTTTTCTAATTGTCGGGAAAATGAACTGTCGGGCAAATGAAGGTGACCCATATATGCATATATAATATAATATGGATGAACTTTATAGGATTGGAGTACCAAAAAATTGAACAGCAAAATATCAGTCCTAAAGGATCAAAACTCAGAATAATGAAAACAAAATCAAAAAACACAACTTAAGTTTTTTGTATCGGACAAGCTTCTCAGCAACCCCGCACTCTCAGCTAATTATATATATATATACCAACTGTGAAGTCATACAACTGCAAGGAAAGGGCAAATTTCCCCTCCCCGCTGTTCTGCAACCTACACAACGTTATTCCAACAGAAAAGATCATATTATTTTTCTATCACTTCTGCCAGCATTAGAAACATTCTATATTACTGTTTGACTGTATGGAATGTTGCCATATGCATACGCGCACAGACATACACAGAGACACACACACGCACACACACACACACACACACACACACACACACATATATATATATATATATATATATATATATATATATATAGATATAGAGAGAGAGAGAGAGAGAGAGGGAGATACACATGCACACATGCACACAAACACACACACATACCACACAGGTATTATAGGTGTAGTGAATTGGTAAAATATAACAGAGTGTTGCACAAATCTGTAGGGTGCTAACCTGAGTAGGTTATTAAATTGCTCAACTGAATGCTTTCTAGGTATGAGTGTTAGGTCTTAGTGTGATTTAACACCATACAGAGTGTGCATGTCTCTGAATCACGTTAATTTTGATCAGCACAACTCAGCATTTCTGAGTGGCATGAGTTGCATTGCTGCAAATATGTCTATGAAGTCCACCTTTATTATGCTGCACCTGATTCTAATTTTCTTAATCATATGATTATTATTATTATTATTATTATTACTACTACTACTACTATTACTTTTGTTTTGTTCTCCTTTCCTTTTTTTTGTTAGAGTGAATTTTCTGGTAGTTCAGACTGTTCCTATCCTTCCTCCTCCAAATTCACTATTAGCAAGTTTTCTGAGGATGTTGCTGTGATAGGGTAATTTTTAATGTATTTGAGCAGAAGTGTAATTCACTTCTCCTAATAATCATCATCCTGTTCTTCTGCTCTTCCAGGAAACATTCAGTTTCAGTATGATGTCCCCAGGACTGAGATTGCATATGATCTACAGGGCTGTGCCAGTGGATTAAAATATCCCTTAGTTTGAATAAATTAATTAACATTATCCACCGGATTCTGTATGCCTTGCACGGCGTGCAGGATTAGTGCAGGAGCTCTAGCAGGCAATATGTCTGCCGTGCGATCCAGGAACAGCTTGCAGGGGCGTGCACGAGTGCTCCTGCACTAGTCCTGCACTGACTAAGCCCCTGTATACAAATCATCCCATCTGCAGGAGAAATCCATTCAAATGAGGTGAATCTGTGATTCAGGAAGCTTGCAACCGGCCGTGCAGGACTATTGCAATCTGCAGAAATGTACTCGGTTAGTAACCGAGCACATTTCAGCAAAAGCCAAAACAGAGCTGTGACAGCTCCAAATAAAGGCTGCATATCAGTCAGGAAGCATGCCAATGGCCAAGTATAAGGCCATTGGTATTGCAAACAGCCCAAAAATTAAAAAAAAATCAACTTTTATTTTTTTTTAGCTGATCTCAGCTGTTTAAGTGTAGGGCAGCTGCACGTAAACGGGATCGGGGGGAAAATAATAAAATAAACCTAAAATAAGATTCTAAATAAAATCACTATTCTCCCATGCAAGTCAATGGCAGACAGAAGACAACATGGCCAGTGAGTAGTGGTTGCTATGGGGGGAGGCTCAGTGTGAGACATGTAACTATGCATTAGCAGGTAATCCTATGCAAATGAGGGGAATGATAGTGAATCCCAGTTTTCCCCAGCATGCTAGTCAGGTCCCAACAGTGTAAGTGTGGGAATAGCTTTGTGCAAGTCTAGGAGTTAGCTGACATCATGGGGGTGTGTGTCAGGTATATTGTAAGCAGATTGGAGCCCTGTGGCTCAGGTTTGCTCCTAGCTAAGCACAGCTAAGCAAGGGGGTGTGTCTGACTCTGCCTAGCACTCTTTACATTGCCTAAGCGGGTGTGCGCGCTGCGCACCAGGTTTTAAAGGTTTAAAAAAAAGTTAAACCAGGAAATAGCAGCTCTGTGCACATTTGAGCACTCTGTTTGTGCGGCGTGCCCCTGGGCTTTAAGAGAAGGCAATGGGAGGGGAAAACAGCAGTATGAAGGTAATCTAGGAGAACTAGCATAGCTGGCAGGTGAAATGTATCAGAATCAGCCAATTCCACAGACAGCAGACTAGCCCAGCCCAGAGCACTACTATATACTATGCAAACACCTTCACCTCTGGTTTTTCCCACACTCTACACCACCAGTGTAAACAAGTGGGGAACTTTTAACACTCAAATCAACAAAATGATAGGGGCTGCAATAGCTATCATACAACAACTTGTGGAAGAGGCTGAGGGTGGTGAGGATGTAAATGCTGTCCACCAACCCACAGTGAGGAGACAGAGAAGAGTGTACAGACCCAGGGTAACCTACCAGGGGCTACATGACCTGGAGATAGCTGGGCACTATAGGGTGGACAGCGACCTCCTACAGCAAATTGTTGAGCTGTGCTGGCCATGCCTGACACACAGAACAAACAGAGGGGAACCCATCCCAGTGGATACCAAGGCATGTGTAGGCCTAAGAATACTAGCTACAAGTACCTTCCAGAGGCCAACTGGGATATGATGGGTATCTCTCAGGCATCAGCATCCAGGGTACTCCACCAGTTCCTGGATGCCATGTCAGCACATGTCGGTGAGCACGTATATTTCCCCAACACCCGTGAGGCATTGGCCAGCAATATGCAACTGTTCCACCAAATAGCAGAATACCTGAGGTAGTGAGTGCTATACACTGCACACACATATGCATCAAAGCACCACCCGGTGAGCAGGGTAGGGTCTACATCAACAGCAAGGGCTTCCCCTCCATCAACTGCCAGGTCATGTGCAATACCCAGGGCATAATAATGAATGCATGCGCTGGCTGCCCTGGAAGCTATCATGATTCCCACATCTGGCATCTGACACAGCTGTACCAGAGATTAGCCAGTGGGGACATCCCTCACGGTCACCTAGTGGGGGATGCTGGATACGCACTGGAGACGTGGCTGATGACACCCACCAGAAATGCACACACACCCGAACAAGAACTCCATAATGAGGCACAAGCGCAGACCAGAATTATAGTGGAACATGTGTTTGAGATGCTCAAGTCATGGTTCCAGTGCCTGGACACATCCGGTGGAGCCTTGCAGTACTCACCAGCCACATGTACCCAAATTGTCATATGTGCCATGCTACATAATATGATCCTGCAGAAACAGCTGCAGCAGGAACAGCACTGGGCAGGGCCACACAGCCCCCCACCATTGCCAAGGCCTGCACAGGCACAGAGTGACCCAAAGGAGGAACAACCTGAGCCTGCACCAGTAGGCAGAAGGAGGCATGCCCATTATGCCCTGGCCTTGGCAAAGAGGCAATGCATAGCACATACACTGACACAGGAGGGACCCAGGCAATAACACCTCTCTCTGACTCTCACATGCAGTAAAAGGGATGCCAAACATTACACTACCTGTGATCAACCATGTGTAGGGAGTGTACTATGGGCATCCAACATAGGCAGCCCTGCAGCATCACCCTCAGGACTGGGAGACCCACAAGGTAAGTGACTCACACATGCCAGTCAGGGGGGTTCACATACCCAATAACAGTCACAGCCAGCAGGACAGGTGTAGACAAACACAAATAAAGGCTGTGCTGTGGCCTCTGAATGATGCCTATGGGTAACCTCCTCCCCAGGCCTACACAAACAAACCACAGCAGGTCAGGCAGTGGGACGTTAGTTTTGAAATGTAGAAAGTCTGAAACTAATATGTAGGTAAATCAAAGTTAAGATCTGTAGTACATTGGTATGCCGCTAGTCAGCATGATAGGTAAGAATACAGAATGAAATGGAGTACCTGACATACCAGTAAAGTCATAGCAAATGTGTACAAGTGTCAGGTGTGCCCCCTTTACCTACGTAGTAATGTAATAACAGTCAGGAGTGCCCCCCAATCCTGTGTAGAAATGTAGAAATAGTCAGGTGTGCCCCCCATCCTACGTAGACATGTAGTAACAGTCAGGTGTGCCCCCATCCTATGCAGTAATGTAATAACAGTCAGATGTGCCCCCCCAATCCTGTGTAGAAATGTAGAAATAGTCAGGCGTGCCCCCCATCCTACGTAGGAATGTAGTGACAGTCAGATGTCCCCCCAATCCTGTGTAGACATGTAGAAATAGTCAGCTGTGCCCCCCCCATCCTATGTAGAAATGTAGTAACAGTCAATGTCAAATGATCGACAGATACCCTGCAGAAACAGTATGCTACCTGTAGGTGTATAACACAAAGGTCTATACTGCAGTACAACAACCTGGACTCGATCCACACAGTCAATACAGACGGGCATACTGGGCATGCTCACACACTTAGAGAAATGAAGGCAATGTCAGTCAACAACATACTGAAAGGTCATACTGGGCATGCTCACATGGTTAAACATATGAAGGCCATGTCTGCAAACACCAGTGGAACAGACGTATCTGGCAGTCGCAGATGTTAGTGCAGACACTCCTCAGTATGCACCACTCATGCTTTGCACACACAGTGGATAGGAATACAGACATATATCTAAGGACAACACACTATAATAAGCCAAAGGTAGAAGTACATAGATGTGTGGAAGAGGGTGACTGTGACAAGGAGCCATCCAGGCCTGCTCACCCAGCACACAGCCAAAGAGCCACAACCACATGAGGTTCAGATGTCACTCACTGTAGATACTAGCCACTGGTATCTGTCAGCATTACAGACTATGTGGTGCACGTGCTAGCTGAGCAACATGACTGTGCAAGGAAGTAGTCATCTAGCAGCTGTATACACGCACCTGAGAAATATGACCCTGTTTGTGCCCGCATGTGGTGGGTCAACCTCTAGATGAATGGACTATGGCCCATGCACACACACTGCCCTCCTCATAGCCCTATTATGACAAGCCTGCTGAGGTCATCCACTGTGAAATACATCTTTGGGAGAGTTGCATCCCAGTAATCTCCATGATGCATCCAATACCTGCGTACTGCTGTAGTGTGATAACCTAGTTAGGTAGGAGTTCCAATACCAGACATGGCAACTGTGTGTGTGTGTGTGTGTGTGTGTGTGTGTGTGTGTGTGTGTGTGTGTGTGTGTGTGTGTCTGTCTGTGTAGAGAGCAATTCCTTTTAGGCAACTCACACTCCCTACAATTCAAATGATTTACTTTGGCAAGGCTTCTGATGTCATCCACCTAGAAATGCACCTCTGGGAAGTTTGTAGCCCAGTAATCTCTGTAGCGCATCCTATAACTGCGTACTGCTATAGTATGATAAAATAGGTAGGAGTTCAAATACCAGACTTGGCAATTGTGTGTGTGGGGGGATAGAGAGCAATGCATTTTAGGCTAGTCACACTCTCTACAAGTGAAATGCCTTACTTTGGCAATCCTGCTGATGTTATTCACTGTGAAATACACCTTTGGGGAAGGGGCACTCCAGCAATCCCCATGGTGCATCCTATAGCAGCATCATGCTGTAGTGTGATTTAGAACTCTGGGAGGGGTTCTATTCCCACACATGGCAGTTGTAGATATTTTGTATGTGTACTATGTCTGTGTAGGGAGCTATGCATTTTAGGCTAGTCACACTCACTACAATTCAAATGCCCTACTTTGGCAATCCTGCTGATGTAATTCACTGTGAAATACGCCTTTGGGGAAGGAGTACTCCAGTAATCCCTGTGGTATGTTCTATAACAGCATCATGTTGTAGTGTGATATAGAACTCTGGTAGGGGTTCTATTCCCACACATGGCAGTTGTGGATGGTTTCTGTGTGTTTCTATGTCTGTGTAGGGAGCAATGCATTTTAGACTAGTCACACTCACTACAATTCAAATGCTCTACTTTGGCAATTTTGCTGATGTCATACACTATGAAATGCACCTTTGGAGAAGGGGTACTCCAGTAATCTCTGTGGTGTGTCCTATAACAGCGTAGTGCTGTAGTTCAATATACTAGTTAGGAAGGAGTTCTAATCCCAGACATGACAGGTGTGTGTGTGTGTGTGTGTGTGTGTGTGTGTGTGTGTGTGTGTGTGTGTGTATGTGTGTGCTCAACGTAGAGTGGATTTTGCAAACTTCTTATATGGTGGGCCAAGTATAAATCACAATGTCCACTGTACAGGGATAACAGATGTGAAATAGCTGAGAGGCTGTGGTGCAAATCCATACCCCTAAATGTGACATCAATGCCAGCTGAACAACATTAGCAACCCTTGTATTACCCAGGGAACATTCTTAACCCATGTCTCATACACACACACACACACACACACACACACACATACACACACACACACACACACACACACTTGTCTAGGCAACAGCCACTGTGTTGGTAGTACCCTGCATATTGCCCACTGATAGTAACCATGGTGTGATTGCAGTGGGCTACAGAGGGCATGGCACCCTGTCCATCAGTCCAATAGGCATGCACATGCCGACAGTGCACCTCCCCATGTTCCCCACTGGACACCTGCAACACCTGTGGTGCCATCAAATGTGACCCACAAAGGACATAACATGCCTGAAACACAATCCCTGTATAGACAGATGCCACTGACACCAGGGAATACCAGCATCATGCTATCAATGTAGGTGCAGGGCCAACCTGCTGTCCATGTACAGTTCCTGCCACATGAGGCCAGGACTGGCACATCTGATAATGATCTGTGTACACAACATGGGCCAGACACCCCAGGTACAGTTCCACATGTCACTGTACATGCATGTGGGAGGTGTGCACATCCCAGACACTGTTCATATCATGGACTAAGGAACACATACATGGCAAGCAATGCACAGCGTTGGCCACATGCAATAGTCACCCAGGTGACTGGATGGTGAATACAATACCCACCTGTGTGGGCAACTCCAGACACTACACCCCTGATTCACAATGCAGACCACTGTCATGTGGCCTGATGCCAAGCTATACCCATCACCTAGCCTTGTATAGCCATCTGGCACCATCACCAACAAAACACCCATGAAGCAGTGCACACATGCATGTCAGTACTGGCACCCGTGTCTGTGTGTGTGGTTTATGATGCATATGACCACATTCACACTCACTACAAACCCCATTGGCATACTGAAGCATGTTGTCTGATGTCAGACACCTCCACATATACTTTGCACATATAAACTCCATATGACCCCAGTGGTGCATGTGATACCTTCAGAGTAGTGTGTTGTGGCAATCCCACTAGTGATGAGTTGTATTCCTGGCCCTGCCAAGTGTGGCAATGTGTGTGTGTGTCCCTGTGAGAGTGTGGCAGTGTTGACGCTGACACCTGTTCATGCGGGTAGACACCTACCACATAGCTACCATATCCCTGTTGCAGATGTCACTCACCATCACATATACATTCTGAGGGCTCCCCAACATGTAACCTATGTGGCCCATCCAATAACTGCATGGACATGTGATAGCACTACATAGTCTTCAGGGGTTTGATACCCTGTACTGGTAGGTGTGTGACACAAACATGCTTAAGTTTTACTCTCCCACCCCTCCCTGGCTTTTCTGTGCTTCTGTCTCCCTCTCTTACTCCTTCTCTGGTGGATGTGGAGATTTACACCTGCTTTGCTTAGGCAGCAGCATGTATATTTTAAGTGATGCTCAGGATCAACTGATGGCCTTTGCACAAATTGCAGCCCTCCTCTTGCTGATTGCATGTGGAACAGCTGTGGTAACATTCCAATAGCCAATTGCATGGAAACACACACCAATATCTAGGATCATCATGTTGGTGTTGGGCCTTTCATTCACTGTGAGCAGGAACTCGATCTGTTGTTTGGCAAACAGCATCTCAGATGGATTGGAGGTTACCTCTAACAACATACACTGTAAAAACAGGCCAACACACAGGAGGGGGATTTGCCAGACTTGACTACAGACTGTAAGTGCTGCTATACTGCAGTTGGAGTAATGTTGGTTTAACAGGGTGTGTATGGATATAGCTGTCCTACATGTTTTCATACCTGCCATGTCAATGCTATGTTCATGAGGGAACACCCATCTGTAGGGTCATCTGCAGACTGTCCAGTATGTGGTGCCTTCTGTTTCAGGTGTTACCCATAGAGCACCTATCTGTGAACTGTAGAAGGCAGTGTGAGGATTGCAGTCTGTAGATGGTCACAGCCGTGAGAGTTACTGACTTCATATCCCTCATAGGACATATGATGCAACAAACCCTGTTACAACAGTGAATGTATGAGGTTATCACAGCAACATGTCAATATTAGCCCTGTGTATGTGCCTCCAGCCACAACCTTGTCAAACTTTGTACATATGTCATGCAGTAAGGGGTGCATATGTACTGTACACCATAATTAGTGACAACATATCTTATAAAACGCCAGTGAGATATCAGACTGCTACACATGTAATGTATAGTAGGGATTATATTTGATGACATAACCTGGACATTCTGTGGTTATGTGTACAGTACTAGGTCTGTGTACTTATGGTGATTGTCAGCATTGTGTGTGTTGTCAATATGTACCTTGGCCTGTGTACAGATTGTGGTATATGTCATTGTTCTTAGTCCTGTTCTATCTGATGTTACATGCTGCTCCACTGTATGTGACCCTATTGGCTTACATGTTTATAGGGCTGTATACGCACATGTCCCAGACCACATATGGGCAGCGGACTACACTGTGTAGCGGCCCAGTATATGCAGGGTTAGTGTGTGAGTGGCACATATGAGGTTGGTGTTGAACAGATAGTCCATATACTGTAATAATACACTACCATGCATGTGTAGCTGTGGCTGTGTTCACATTGGTTGTGATGATGCACTTTCACACAGGTGTATGTTACTCTGTGCTGTGGCATGCCTGTAGAGCCTGCTATATATGCAGGTACATGTGCAGTCCCCCATAGGAAATGTAGGCCAGTGTTGAGCCAGTCTGCCTGTAGCCTGCACAATGCTTTGTTACATGCCTAGCAGCTTAGTGTACTTACCCAGTGAGATGTAATGTCCAGATACTTGCCAGATGTACTGCTGCTGGGCCACCATAACAGTCATATATGTCAGACAGAGCAGTGGGCTGCTGTACAGATGTATTTCAATATCTAGTGGGTGGTATGTGGCCAGGGCACCTCCTTACCAGTGGTTATTATGTGGCAGGACAGACAGGGATGTGTGAATGCATAATCTATGGGGGCACATGTATACCAGTAGTTACATGTTATACCCATCTACACGGCTAACATCCACATTGTCAGGATTGGTCCACATGTCTTGCACTAAGGGGTTATGTGTATACCTCTGGACTGTCCAGAGTGTGTCAGACTGTCCACATATATTGGCCATTATCTCTGCTGTAGTCCACAGGAGCATTACGTGCTAGCAGTGGTACTGTACTATGATGTCCTTAGTATGTCTGTCAGTAGCCAATGGTGCACATGGTAATGGCAGATGTGACCTCTAACACACACCATGTCTGTGAAGACAGTCCCTATTACAATAGCAATACTCTACAAATATACCTGCTATACATACCTGACATCCCCTTGCACTATGAAGTTGGGACTACAGGGGCTGAGGTAGGGTTACACTCCATGTTTAGGACATATGGTGATGATATATGTACATATACTTATTCAAATATCTATATAGACATACACATATACATAACGACATACATAGATGAATATGTATATGTACATAGATATACAAATAAACACACAGATATATACATATACAGATATATGTCTACACATATACAGATAGAGATACATATGTACATATACGTATGGATATCTACATATATAGTGACAGTAGTAGGTATAGCAGAATAGATATGTATGCACATATAGTTATTGATAATCTACATAACTAGGCATATCTTTACACATGGGATGTGCATACATATATAGCTATATATATATATATATATATATATATATATATATATATACATATATATATATATATATATATATATATATATATATATATATATATACATATATCTATATATTCATATACGTATATCTATATATACATATATCTATATATATATATATATATATATATATATATATATATATATATATATATATATATACATATATGTATATGGGAGCACTACAGAAGCCTGGAAGCCCAAAGTCCTGAAGACCATCAGGGGTGAGCTGCCTCAACGTATATGGATGTACATTATCATACAATCCACCTTGGTTAAATGCAGGCCTACTGTTCTGTTTGTCAGTGTGCTTGTGATGGTGTCAGTTATGCCTTGTTATGTAATAGTTGCATCCCATTGTGTCAACTGAGGTCTTTACCCCAAGGGATTGTCTACAGAGTGTACATAGAGGCTGCTGAACTTTACATCTGCATTACTTACTGTTGATTGTTTGGTATCCTGTGGCCCCGTCTGTCTTTACTATTGTACTACTTGATGCCCTTGGCCTGGACAGCAGCATTTGTTAACTTTTCCAGACTATTGTATTAGTATAACTGTTTCACAGTTGCATTACTCAGTTTATATGGATATCCGTGTCTAAACAGCTATATGACATGGCATATGCCTCTGTAATAGTACACAAATAAAGCTTCCCATTTATGCACACCTGTGTGTGATGTTATATCCTTTGATATCTCTGTGGGTATATGTTGCAGGCAATAAATGTCAATTGTATGGACTCAGTTTATAATGAAGAAAGGTTACTATATCATACATTAATTTACTCACTTATGTTTTAAAACATATACAGCAATATTCACATTATGGCAGGTCAAACCAGATTGTTATTTATGCCCAGAGGGTTCAAAGTTTTGTATTTGAACTTTCACTTTCAAAAATGCTCTTTCCAAATCTTCCCCTCTTCATACTACACTAGACAAAACATTAACTTTAACTGCGATAAGTAAGATGACTACTGCAATAGGCCTGATTCCATCCCCACACCTGATCTTAATAGATATTCAATAATTCTTGTCTTAAAACTTTAGGCATTCTTAAGTCTGACCAATGCATCATTAAGGTGCATTATGCCCTTAAATTATGGTATAGATGGCTGCCTGAGAATTACATGCAAACTTACTGTTTATAAAAAGAGCCCCATTCATGAATGCTCTATGTACATTCTTAGTATAAGGCAAATAGTATACCCAGTATACAAGAATGAACCTAATGGTATCATTTACCTGTACATTTGAAGAAAGCAAATTATGCTACAGTCTATCAACTATATCTCTTCCCATATTTTATGAAAAAAAATCTTGAAGAATAATATTTCATGTCAGAGGTCATTTGCTATCATGAACCAGTGTTAAAGAAATACTATTTTAGTTTTAGTGAAAAATTACTCTTTGTTGCTACAAAGTAAAAATGACAATAACATATTTGAAGGGTGAAATAATAGTTGCCCATATACTTTGAAGTACGGTATCTAAATTGAATTTTTCATCTACTATCCAGCCTCCTGACACAATTTGCAGACTACCATTTATTATATCTCCTTGCTCTAAACCTCTGCTAAAAGTAATGGTTAACCTATAATAAACCTGTATCAAACGAGGTTTTTCACTAGACACTTTATAGCTCCTCATATGGAAATGAGTTGATCAGGCTAACACGGAAGGACTGTGGCTGACCAAGTTCGCAGATGACTGCAAACTGGGTGCCATAATCGACTCTCCAGCCGACACAAGCATCCTCCAAAAGGGCATCATAGAAACAGACAACTGGTGCCAGTGCCATGGCCTCAAGCTAAACGCCAAAAAGTGTATAGTCATCCTCTTTGGCAAAAACAAAGTGCCCAAAAATTACCACATAGGTGGTAATCCATTAAGTACAGAAGAAGTAATTAGGGACCTGGGGACCCAAGTTGATAGCAGTCTCTCATTTGACAACCACGTGGCCAAAGTGGTTAGAAAAACATTTTATATAGCCCACCTAATCATGAAGGGATTCACATCTAGATCAGGGGAGGTCATTGTGCCTCTTTACTCATCCCTCATCAGGCCCATAATCGAGTACAATGCCCCTTTTGGGATGTACCTTACCAGACACCTGCAGCAACTGGAAAGACCCCAAAAGTACCTCACCAAGAGGATCAAAGGGCTCAAACAGATGCCATATGCTGCCCGGTTAAAGAAACTCCAGCTCTACTCAGTGGCATACCACCTGCTCAGAGGCGATCTGTGCCTGACGTATAAAGCCATGTCCAACCCGGAATTAATGGACATGCTGCACCTCAGAAAATCCAAATCAAATCGAGCTATGCGCTCGAGAGACTTGAACCTCAGCACTGAAATAAATAGGACATGCTGGAGGGACAGATTCATAACCCAGAGGCTCCCTTCACTCTGGAATAAAATCCCAGTCCAGGTTAGGCAGAGTCCCTCATTGACTCTCTTCAATAGGAATCTTGATGAGTGGATGGGAGATCGTAGGTTTACCCTGGGTATCACTTCTGTGTCACTGTTAGACAGAGACACAGTATACTAACCTCGAAAAAGGGCATAGCAAAATTAATTTAAAATGGGTGGCGAAAGCCAAACACACTCTGGCTAGGCTTATAAATGCCCTAGGGCAGATAGCCTAGTATGAACCTATGAACCTATGAACCTAAGAGGGACAGTTACTACTATTACACTAGTGTTATACTATTCATAGTTGTTGGTTTCCTAAAAAAATAGATTTTGGAGGAAATGTCCATTAATACCAATTAATGTACCACACAAGTAATCTTTATCTCCACTCTTTATGCGTCATCTTAATTGTTAAGACATATGAATTAGCATTCAAACTTTCCACAAAGATAGCAAATTTTTTCATGAAACCCCACTATATAAAAATTAGATGATCTAGGATGTATCCATAAAAGACAACATGTATTTGAAAAAAATATGTAATGTAAAAAAAAATCCATCCTGCAATTTCCCCATAAATAAATACATAATATCTGCATAATAGGTGGATACTGGGTTCCCATGGCTGCAATGTTCATCTGTAAATAAAAAGTCTTCTCTACAAGAATTAATTATAGTATAAACAAAAATTAAGACCAAGATAAGATAAAATGTGTCTTTGCGCCATCACCTATCAATCAAAAATCATACATCTGGGAGAGACTTTTCTGATTTTCTATTAATTTTAATCAGAATTGGCACTTTGATTAAAAATGAATTTTATGTTATTCTTTCTGTGGTGGATTATTTTAAATGCATTTACAAAGTCATCTCACAAAATCCTAATAGTTTATCAGCTGTTTGTTAAAAGACCTGAGAGGTATTTTAGATTGCCTGGAATGTCAAGCTTTTCTACAGAATCTGCTGTTTCCTTTTTATGTACTTTATTCTGAAGGCAATGGACAGACCTTCCTTTCATAAATGTTAAATACCATGTTTGGCTCCCAAGGTGGCATACAGTAGAAATCTATCATTTTATGCTTAAACAGTCTCCATTTCTCCAAACAGCTGTTTTTGATATTATGCCAGTCTGTCTGTCTTTCTTTCGGCTTTTCCCGGTTAGGGGTCGCCACAGTGGAACTCTGGTCCGCTAATGATTGGCAGTAGATTTTTATGTGCTGGCTTGCCGGGCCTAACGCACAACCTTCAACGAAGGAACGCCCATTCACACATGTCGACACACAGAAGGCGCTCTGAAAATTGAACGTACGTCTGTGAGGCGACAACGCTACCGCAGCACCACCACCACTGATATTATGCCAGTCTAACATATGTAATGTTAGGTTTTATGTAAGGTAGTAGTTTCTATCTAGTACAAGCAATTATGTGTGCTACTTCCCTATCTGCTGCAGAGCTAGTATGTCCTGATTACAGAAAGTCATAAGAAAACATGACTGGTAGTGTGTGCTTTTACATTCTGAAATGACAGCAGGAGATAGTTTTCTAAAGTCCATTGTGATGTTTTGAGTTAAGCCACTGTTGTAGGGTATGGATATTCTTTTTTATTTAAATAAAATACTGTTGAGTTTCTTCTAATAGTTTTAAGTAAACAATACACACTCAGAAATTTTAGTTCAGTCTCAAAAATTTCAGAGACCTATATTTTCCAAATAAATATTTCTTCTTCTTCTATATCTCTATGAAGAAAGTTGACTTTTACATTACAATTTGCATCATAACCCATTTGAGGTCCATTTCCTATAACCTAAGTATGTTACAATGTCTATGCCTTTAGTGTCTTTGTAGTTAGCCAAACAGCATATACACATGGTTCTTGTGCAGGAATGAATTATTTTTTTGTAATTCTTTCTGGTTTTCATATATAAAAATATAATCCAGTTTATTTTTTTCTGACACTACTTCCAGGTTTGCCATACAAGAAATAGGTTGTTTTCATGATCATCTTTTAGTCAGGTATTTCAGCTAAAACAACATTACAAAACTACTTCAATAAAACATTTAATTTTAACTAATTATAATAGCATTCTAGAAGGATCGGCAGCCCAGACTCGGATGCAATAAGAAACCAAAAAAAAAAACATAGATTTTCTTTAAAGTGCCTATTTTTACAGGTACAGCTGCAACAATAGGTTGTATTTTTTTACAATTAGCTCTTAATGGAGAAATATATTCCCTTAATTTAATCTCCAGAGGCTTAAGGATCAATAAATCAACAATTTTAGAGTATTGGCAAGATGAGTAGAAAGTGTTAAAGCACCAGGAAAAGGCATTACTTTAATGTACTAAGGTCTAGCAAAAAATCTTTATAGAGAAAAATGGAGGGAAGCTGAGCAGTTAGTTACATGTATTTCTTCTCCCCAAAATAAAGTGAATGCCCCAGTGCACAGTGATTTCTTTAAGAATACAGTAGTAGACGTACAGGGTATGGATGACAAATTAGCTTCAAATATTAGTTATATCTTAAAAGAAAAAAAAATTAAGAGATAATCTGATAATTGCAAACACAATTAAGTGCTTACATGGCAGCATCTGCAGATGACAGGGTAGATCTTATATGTCCAATGCCAGGAAGGAAGGAGTTGTAACAAAAGGATGGAACTGCTTTCAGCATCATGGATTAGAAGGCAGCATGACAAGTGAAAACTAAAATAATAATTTTTGTGAAATGCTGACAAACTGGCATAGTTCATTGGGAAGACTTTAATAAAAACTAGGACATCCTCTTCAACTATAACAAAAACAGCAGTAAAGACTGTAGAGTGGAAAAGTTAAATGAACTTTATTAAAAATGTTAGTCTTCCTTGTCTGAATGTTGCCAGCATCAATGCTTTGAGTAATACTCAAAAGTAATTTTCTTACAGTGTTTAACAGAAGGGTAGTGTTTTAAAACTTTACCCACAAAACACTGGTTTGTAAAATGTCTTTCTTTTCTTTTTAATCTTCCTTTCCAAGTTTTCTGGTTAATAGAGTGGATATTGTTTTGCAACTTATCAGCGCAACATAGGTTTATAAAATATTTCTATTTTCTTTGTAATCTAGCGACATTTTGTGTACTCTTTCTTTGAATAACCTAATGCATTTCTTCTTCAAAGAACTTAACATCTGCAGTTAATCCTGAATTTTTCACAAACTGATTTTCTTTACATAAAATGGGTGAATTATATAATATAAATAGTTACTAACAAAGGTTGGATTTCTATAAGTTTTGATGCCAAAGTGTTTCTGCCCCTGTCCACTTCTATTGTTACATCTAAAAGGTCAAGTGACAAGTCAGATGCTGTGCAAGAATGGGTCTACTTGAGATTACCAAAATCTCAGTAGACTGACATTTAAAACACCAAGCCAAAAAGCTCGACGTTTCACATGAGTGAAACTTCAGAATGCCGACTTCCGAATGCTCGACAGTCCAAGTTGAGTGGAACAGGAAATCCGCTCTTGTGGATGCTGTAGTGAGATCTCAGAGTTGGTATCTATAAGAAGCAGGGGTTTTGGAGGGTGCAGGGGGTGTAGCCCCCCCCCTGCAAAAACATGAAAGGTAAAGGTTTGCACGTATGTTTTTTTTTTTTATTTAAAGTGTATTTTATGTATTAATAGTTAGGGTTTAGATTGGTTTAGATGGTGGGTGGGATGTGGGTGAGGGGAAGTAGGTGGTTTTAGCTAGAATGTTGTGGAGTTTTTTTTATATGTTGTTTGTGTGTACTGTTGTTTGTACATTGTAGGGAAGTTTGTCGGGGTTGTGTGTGTTGGTATGTGAAGTGTCAGTTTTGTGTAGTGTTGGCATTGTTGGGTCAGTGTATTAAATGTCGGTCTACTGAGATTTCAGTAATCTCAAGTAGACCCATAAGTATACATAAAAAATAATTCTTGAATTTAATGAATGTGTAAAATTCTCAAAACTCTTATTGTCACTTTTCCACATGAAAATAGGTCATATGTGTACTAGAACCTTTAATGATGGCATGTAAACACATGCACACCTGTGCCATACTGCAAGTGTCACTGTGATAGAGGAATGTGAACTGTGTAGAAGGCTGATCTGCTCCACTACAACACATGTCCTAATATGCCAAGAATATACATAAATATGTATCATACCATGTCAACAGTTCTCAAGAGACATATTACTACAGTTGTTATAGAAGGAGCATGTAATGCAATGGTAGCGATAGCTATCAACACAATATCCCTCATCACAGATAGTAATACCCTCCTGTAGCCATCCATACCTCAATATAGCACATGCCAATGACAGCAACATTGACATGTAAACTGTTCATAGGGTCATAGGACTTTATTAAGCTAATTACCAACATCGCATGAAATCCTAGCCATTATTTTACCATGTAAAAAATCCATATATCTATATTATAGAAGACAGTAAGACTATTGTGTGTATGCATATATTTGTTGGATTGCATTACATCCTGCCACTGTTCATAGAGACATGTGCACCACACCATGATACAGTTAGCAATCACACATGCAGTGGTCTGGAAATGGCTTGAAGAGGCTCATGGCAGAAATCTGCTTGATGATGTGTGTATGCATATTTGACATGAGGACATCCTCCACTCTTCTGCAGGAAGGATATCATGAGCCCAGAGGAAAACGGAGGATAGTGGATACATGGGGCTACATGAAACGTTCCCCATGTGGTAGTGAAATGAAGAACAATTCCAAAGATCATACAGTCTCCAGAATGTACCAGTAGCCACACACACAGCAGTAGACTGGGCCTGATTTGAGTATTGCATCTTTGTAGGTATAGAAGATGAATGCCATGCAATGTCACAGAAGCAACACCACATGTCTGGCTGTAACACTGCCACACTGCACTTTATGGAGTATGATAGCATCATTGTATGCTGAGGAGAACATGTTAGTAGGAGTGTAGGACATGGATGTGAAGTCACATCCCTGTGTAGAATTGAAAAGTGATAGTTGTATGTCAAAACAAACAAATTGCCTGCTGTCAGATTAGAACTCCTCTATGTGTAGGTAAAGTAGCTTGCAAACACAGTAGTTAATGTAACTGCCATAGCACAGGTTTGTTTTGAATACTGTCAGAGTTCATGTTATACAGGATGATATAATCAGATCCAAAAACAAACAAAATAGAGTCCAAACTGGCCATAATCTTTTGTTATAAAACATAAGCACTTTCAGGTTAAAAAAAACATTCATCAGACAAACTTCACATAACCATGACAGTCTTTAAATACTAAAACAATTTTAAAAACAACCAGTCACTTTCTATACTTAATCTGCCTTTTGTTTAGGGCTGGTTTTAAAGGCACAGAACTATTTAACCCAAGTGGGTTATCAGCAGCCAATGGTATGATCCATCTTAATTCTGCATACTCTGTATCATTAACAATGCCCCCCCCCTTTTTTTTGAGCCCAGTAATGTTAATGTTCAACAAAATATGAACAATGCCTCTGTGGCCACAACCACGATAGTGGAAGTTTCCATGGTTCCCATGGATCTGAATAGCAATACTTCTACTATGGCTAGGGCTGATGACATCACACAGGGAACCAAACAGCCCAGCACCAGCATGGGAGCGAGACCAAAAACCTCACTTCCTTCTTCATCTTCTTCTTTTTTTTTGCAGCAAGGAGCATCTCCATGACTTTTCCAACTTTCCCAGTACCAGTATAGAAGAAAACAGAAAACAGGTGAGGTCGCTCTGTAGAGAGGGATGTGAAACAGCAGAGAGTCATGAACTGACCATTTTTAATGATTGTAATGTATTTAATATAGCTAGTGTTCAGCTGGCTACAGAACAAATTAATGTTTTAGGAAAAGAATTATCATTTGTATCCAATAGGGCATCAGTATTAAGTGAAGTTATACTGGATTTGCACATGTATGAGCGGAATGTTATTCTGAATAACATGTTTAGGGGAAATAGCCATTATACTAATGTTATGAAACATCCGAGTACTTTTGTACCAGTTCATCCTTTTTTTAAAAACTTGTGAGGATGAAATAAGACTTTATCTTGACAATGCAACATGCTGGTTTAACAATGTGACTTATTTGGAAAGGCAAGCATTGCTAGATTCAATGAATGATGATAGATTGGTTATCAAACCAGCTGATAAGGGTGAGGCTGTTGTAGTTATGGATGCCACAGCATACTTACAATCTTTGGATTCCCTGACTAGTGATATTAATACCTATAGAAGTATTTCACCTTTGATGGTTAAGCAATATATATGCAATGCAGGTACGAAGTTAAGGACTTTAAGAATAAATGGAGTGTTAGATGGTGATTTGTATGTATTTCTAAGCATTGAACATCCAGTAATTCCTGTTTTTAAAGCACTACCAAAAATGCATAAGAATACCCTACCCCCACCAATGAGACTCATTGTCTCAGGGAGGGGATGGGTTACTGAACATTTATCTATGTGGGTAGAAGCAAAGTTGAAAAATCTGCTTGCTCATTTTCCAAGGATTTTGAAAGACACTGCACATTTTTTATTAAAATTGTATGATGCATGCCAAACTTTAGATTTGAAGAATGCATTGATGGTAAGCATGGACGTCAATAGTCTGTTCATGGTCATCACAAATGAATTTGGGATAAAGGCAGTGGAAGAGGTACTGCATACAGTTAATAT
Organism: Protopterus annectens; assembly: GCF_019279795.1. NCBI lineage: Eukaryota > Metazoa > Chordata > Ceratodontiformes > Protopteridae > Protopterus > Protopterus annectens. The sequence continues at coordinate 897,267,622 of NC_056748.1, forward strand.
ACATGATGAAAACACCACCACTTTAATTCTGGAAGCATTAGCATTGGTGTTAGAAAATAACATCTTTTTTAGCAATGGAACACATTATAGGCAGGTACAGGGTTTTGCAATGGGCACACACTGTGCCAGCTCTTATGCTAACTTAGTGGTAGCCTTCTGGGAAGATAAATATATTTTTAAATTGAACATTTATGGAAGACTTCAGTATTATGCCAGATTTGTTGATGATATTTTTTGTTGTGGGCACAGGGTAGTGATGAACTGCTGAATTTTGTTGATTACCTGGAGAAAACTACAGATTTTCTCAGGTTTTCAGTAGATCAGAGCACTGAGACCATTGCCTTCTTAGATGTCACATTAAATAAAAATGTAACTGGCAAACTGGGCACCACCCTGCATAGGAAACAATGTTGGAGAAATCATTATTTGAATGCACATAGAATGCATCCTAGGCATACTTTTCATAATATTATGCAAGGCCAAGGATATAGAGTTTCTCGGCTGTATACAAATAATAATGAGTTTCACAAAGAAATTGATGTGTTAAATGAACATCTTGAGGAAAAGAGGTACTCAAAGGAAAACTTAGAAAAAACTAAGAACAGCATAATATCCAGTAGGGAAGCCAGGGCAAGACCATGGTGTTCTGACAATAAAGAACAGCAGGGAGATAAGTTGAAGGCATCTGATAAATATGACAAAAAAAAAACAAGGTAATGCTACATTATAGTAATAATGTATATGGGATATGTGACACTATTAAGCAAAACTGGAAGATACTAAGAAGTGATAGTCACCTGAAAGATATTTTAGATGAGAAACCTAGATTTACTTTCAAGCGAAACAGTAACATAAAAGATATGCTATGCATAGAACCTGGGTTAAAAAATAAGAAGGCTAACAATGTTTCCTCTGCATATATGATAACATGCAGACGTTGTAAAGCATGTTCAAATTGGAATGGTATAAATTACTTTATACATCCTTTACAAGCAAAAAATATACATTTGAGATTTATGCAGATTGCCACACAGAGAATGTGGTTTACTTGGCATGCTTCAGGTCCTGTCTGAGTTTTTATGCTGGAAAAACTAATTGTAAGTTAAAAACAAGAATACTGCACCACTTGTCATCCATTAGACAGAAGGATAAACACAATGCATTATACCAGCATGTTTCTAGCTTTCCAGATCACACTTTTTTTATGGTTCTGCATGTTGCGCAGATGAAAAAGTGGGGGGGGGGGCATTGTTAATGATACAGAGTATGCAGAATTAAGATGGATCATACAGTTGGCTGCTGATAACCCATCTGTGTTAAATAGTTCTGTGCCTTTAAAACCAGCCCTAAAGTAAAGGTGGGTCAAGTATAGAAAGTGACTGGCTGTTTTTAAAATTGTTTTAGTATTTAAAGACTGTCATGGTTATGTGAAGTTTGTCTGATGAAGGGTTTTTTAACCTGAAATCGCTTATGTTATATAATAAAAGATTACAGTTAGTTTGGACTCTGTTTTGTTTGTTTTTGGATCGGTTCTTACAAGAGGTTCGAGAGGAGTCCTTAAGGGAAGTTAAGAGGATGATATAATCAGTGTATGCTACAACAAGATTCTCAGAGGAGGGTCTGACATAAGAGTGGACTCACATATCATTCTAAAATCTTCACCAGTGATTGTTGAATGCTTGAATGCACACACAGTTGACTGCAGTGAGAACTGAACCCCTATCTAACTATTTACAAAGCACAGTACTTAACTCAAGTGCCACAGCACAAGTCTGGCTTTTATAGTGTCTGAAAACACTTTATAACTGATAACATCAGCAGTGTCTAGTGAGAAGAAGATGGTAGTAGCAGTGTCCCACATACTGGTGTAAAATTGCCTCTCAAATGTCAACCAAGTGAACAAACATACACCCATATCAATTGACGACAGTGAGAACAGAACCCCTACCTAACAATTTTCCGAGCACAGTACGTAACACAAGCATCACAGCACACGTCTGGCTTTTATAGTTTCTGACAACACTTTATACCTGATGAAATCAGCAGTATCTGGTGAGAAGAAGAAGAAGATGGTAATAACAGTGTCCCACATGCGTGTGTAAAATGGCCTTTTGAATGTCAACCAAGTGAACAAAGACACAGAGAGAGAGAGACACACACACACACACCAGTTGACCACCATGAGAATAAAACTCCTATCTATTTACAGAACACAGTACTTAATGCAAGTACCACAGCACACGTCTGACTTTGTTTAGTGTCTGACAACACTTTATAGCTGATGATATCAGCAGTGTCTAGTGAAAAGAAGATAGCAATAGCAGTGACCCACATGCTTGTGTAAAATGTTCTCTTGAATGTCAACCAAATGGACATAGACACACACACACACACACACACACACACACACACACACACACACACACACACACACACACACACACACACACACACATATCAGTTGACCGCAGTGAGATTAGAACCCATGTCTAACTAAGTACACCAGAGCTTAATATTTAATTCAAGTGCCATGGAACAAGTCTGACTTTTACAATACTGCTGGACAATTTATAATGGATGACATCATTAGTGGATATTTGAGAGAAGATGTCAGGAGGCCTGAATCAAATGGATGTGTAGGCATGTACAACTGTCAAAATATTTGTACTCCATGGGATTGTATTGCTGACTGTAGAATAAACAGTAATGATCTTCTGACTAGACACACACACACACACACACACACACACACACACCAGTTGACTGCAGTGAGATTAGAACCCTTACCTAGGGTGCACCAGCTACAGAACTCAGTATTTAATACAAGCACCACAGCACAAGTCTGACTTTTACAATGCTGCTGGACAGTTTATAGTGGATGACATCATCAGTGAATGTTAGTCAGAAGATATCGGGAGGCCTGTATGAGATGGATGGGTAAGCATGTATGACTCTCAAGATATTTAAAGTTCTGCATGGTACAGGATTGATGATAGCAGACTGATGTTCCCCTCACTATGTACACAGACTTTCACATACATACATAGAGACACACACATAATATGGCTGCTGTGCTAATGCATATGTAATTATTTTGTTCCCATTGCAAAACACAGTATGTGATGACTGCAACACCATTAAAGTATGTTTATGACTTGTCAGAGCTGTCTTTATAGATGATGCCATCATCATTATATGATCTGGTTAACATATCCTGTTATGAGAGTGGTGTGCAAAATGTGGATGTAGTTTTGCTACTGTGTTTGTAATGCATAGGTATACTTTAAGAGACAGCTCGTCAAACTAGATACAAAAAGCTGTCTGGCATGCATAGAGCAGAACAGAGACATAAGCAACTGTTTCCCAGTATGTTGTGGACATTTATTGTCACACACAGACACATACATTTTTTGATCATATTTGTTTGTATGTTCATATTTGTGAATAATTGCTGTCCACATTAGTACAAGTATTGGACAATATGAATGTGTATTGTCAGTATAAAGTTGTACATGACATGTAACAAAGCATTTTTGGTATTTATTTCTGTAGTGTAGTTGATATTTTGGGAACAAGTACTGAGATACCAAGTTTCAAGTGCATGGTTGCAGGTTAACACTTGACTATGTGTTCAGTCATTAAAAATGGTTTCCTTTTGGTTGCATTTTTACATGTACTTTAATGGGATGAAGACTAACTAGGCAGCAAACATAAGTAATACATGCTAATAAGCACTTTCCATAGGGCACCGCCAAGCAGCTGGTTTGCGTGATGGATGGCAAAGTGTTTGGGAATGCAAAATACACATTTAAGGACTCCTACTTGAACTTGAGAAGTACTTATCCATACTGGATATGGTAGACACAGCTAACAGATACTATGGTGTTCATAAATAGTTCATAGCAGAAATGTTGCCTTATATATTGTCTAACCTTAAAAAGTAGTTATATTGCTTTCCCCATTTGCATGTATTTGAGCAAATGCTGGCCTCTGCTTCATTGATAAAATTATGACATTATTACATTTCTGTTGGTTTTCTTTCCTCCACACAAACACACTAAGGGGAGAGGCGCAGCACAGTTTGGATAGTATTGAGTATAACAAACACACCTGTTGTTTAGCTGACTTTGTGACAACATGTATAAAAGCACTGAGTTTTTATTTTGAGGCCAGATGATACAGGGTTTAAATCCAGATCTATCTAATAATTTTAAATATGCATTCATTATGTAATTAAATAATTACATGTGATAATTATTTGAAATGTGAGAGGGAATAACAACATTGAAGTAATGTGTATAAACAAACAGTACTCAAGTGATTTATGTGAACAGTAAACATATGGAGTTACATATTGATAGTCATCAAACTAAAAAAATACTTAAGTGAAAATTGTAATATTAGTACCTTTATTTTACTTTAATTGTGTGTTTCCTTAGAGCAGTAGATTTAAGCAGCATTGTGTGGAGGTATCCGCACCATGCCTTTGGACATGCAGAGCAATTCACCATCACTTGGGATTGGTGTGCAATGCAAAATGTCAGACAAACACAGGGGACAAAAAGTGAAGGGCTTCATTGGGGATTTCTAATTTATGTTTATGGTGTGTGAGCATCAATATTACAAGATCGAATGCTTAGGTGATCGAACACCTAAACATCGAACTTGTAATATCGAACTCAAAAATGTTGAACGGCACAGGAAAACACATCAGTCGGCCACGGGAAAAAAACATAACTTTACACCCAAACTACCCATACCCCCCCTAACTAAATATACCAACTCCGAGATCTCTATACAGTAGACAAAATGGCAAAATCCAGCGAACAACCAAGGGAAATCTTTCCCTGTGTTAAATCTGCCATTGTGTTTTGCTTTCGATATTACAAGTTCGATGTTTAGGTGTACGATCCTCTCAGCATTTGGTCTTGTAATATAAACCCGGTGTGTGATTCTATTTTTTGACCAGATTAAAGGCATTAAACTGGGGTAGATAGGAAAGTAGTGATATGGGGGATAAGCAAGGGGAAGAACAAAGGGAAAGCAATATAAGAATGTGCAGGAGGGAGAGTGGTAGGAAAGAACCATAGCTATCCACTTCTTAAACAGTGCAAAATGAATATGTATAGAATATTGGCTGAATTTGGACTGCTATCTCAACAAAGATGGTTGACAACAACAAAATTATATTGAATAGCCAATTGGACTAAATTAAGCATGTTGATAAAACACATATGTGAAGTAGATGGCTATGTATAGGATGATCTTTTGTTTTGGTACAGGTGCCCAATTGTTGATTTTTTATTTCAGTAAGAGAGGAATGTTGGACAATGCATGTAGATATTTCTGGATCAGGCAAGTAGAGTAGGTAAGGAAGTGGATGCAGGAAAATGGGACAAACAAGACAAGAGGCAGGAATGGTGAGACACCATGATTGGGGGACACCATGATTAGGGAAAGGGATGGGACATTGGATGTCCATACCTGTCAAACATGAGGACAGTGAGAATCAAGTCCTCACCCTCAGAATTGTCATCACTGTCCCCCTCTTCAGCTTGCAGTTGGAGTGCTTGACATTTTTATTTGCCCAGTATTCCAGCAAGCATCTCCTCCATCTGGCTGAGACCTGCACCAGTGGTGCTTTCCACAACCTCACACATCATGCCTGCTGTCTCCTGGTAGGTAACAAAATCCCTACCTCAGCCAATACTCCTGGAGGGTACCACTGCACTAGCTCCCAGGGTAATGGTACTTGATACGGAGGGGCCAGGTAGTGCAGGGGCAGCAGAGGCAGTACGGTCACACTGGGTTTCAGATGTGCTGGGCATCAGTGCAGGAGCCGTTGGCGTAGGAACAGGCTGACCTACAATGTTTGGCCTACCTCTCTCTGATGTAAAGCATTTTGTGAGTTGTCAAAAATTGATGCCATAAAAATGTGACCAGACATATAAAAATAAAAAAGAGAGATAAAGGTAGGGGTAAGAGACAAACAAGAGAAGATTAGTACCATCATATGTGACATACAATAAATTAGTACAATATAAATAATTAATTTCTGCTTTTACATATAAGTATACTTTTACCAGCAAAAAACTATAACTGAGGATTGCTCCAAGTATTCTTTACAATATGCATATATTGCACATATGCTTCATCAGATAATACATATTAATTAAACAGCATTACATGTATGCCAATTTTGTTGAAATTAACATGTAATCTTTTTAAGTAATTTTACAATATATCTATATCTTTTACCTGTGGTATGTAAACCCACAACATCTGAATGCAGTATTACAAATGATTCCTACAGTTGGCTTGTGCTACAGAGTGAAACATGCATGCTTGATTTTCCAATTAAGACACACATGCTTAATTTGCTGTATAGAAGATCAATCCTTTAGATAAAAAATAATACTTATGTTGTACTGCATACATACCCCTTGCTTCCCAAAGTCTTTCTAAATGATCAGCATGGGCTTCCTTCTTGGCTGCAATCTCTTGATTGGCCATAGAATAAGGAAAGAAAAAGAGAAGAGCAGTATGCATACCAGTCTTGCATATATCCAGCTTTCTATCTAATTTGGAATGGGAGGGTGGCCTAATGGTTAAGGTGTTTGCCTTACAAACACAAGGTGCAGTGTTTGAGTTTCACAAGGGATAATTGGCTAGGCTTAAAATAGCTCGCAAGGGTAGTTAGCCTAGTACTAATCTATGAACCTATTTAAATTAACTTTATCTTTATACTTATGCAACTATGGAATGTCAGCAGTCCTAAACTCATCCAGCCACTGGTTGAGTGTATTCTGCTTGCACTTTTTGAGGTCATTATAGGGTTGCCTGTAATGCTCTCCAGTGCATGGAATGCTAATTGTACTGGAGACAGCCTTGGCCAAATTATTTCAAGCCGTAGATTTGTTCTGAGACTCAGTATAGTCTCCCTGCTAAAGCCTTCAGCTGTGGTACTTTACATGGAGTCCATTAAAGATTCTGGACTCCTATACACCCCAACTTTGAGCCCTAAATTGAGCACCTTCCCTTCTAGCTCCAGACATGTTAGGTCAAATAGCAACAGTTGAGTGTTTTCTCTCCAAATCATGTTATTACATTTAATGCTAAAGCGCAAACCCATACAACCATGCCAACCAAGTTGTGTGATATTAAGTGGAGAGCAACAGTGCTAAACAGAGATGAAAGCAGTTTTTGAAATAGGAAGGTTAATCTAACAGTTGGCATTACTTTATGGGTTGGTTGCTGCTGTAACAGTTGTTTGATTTAACTTTGCAGACATGTATTGGGGGCATAAATATTATGACCTGAAACATTTTAGTATGGCTTTACACACACTCATAAAATTAATTTGTACAATGTGGGATTCAAACCTATGTAAAATAGATAAAATATAATCTCCCACGTAGGTGATTTTTCATCCCTGCCACAGAAGAAGTTCTTGTTGGACATTCTCATTAATTATATATAAATACACATGACAGAGTGAGGGGTTAACTATGCATGTGTGTGTGACTTAACAGGTTTCTGGTTTATACATTCATGTATGTATGAGTATCATTGAAGTCTGAAGTCCATCCAAGGCCAAGACAATTATAATTACAGAAACATAATTGTTAGTATACCCTCAGTCATACATATAATTCATGTGAGCTCCAGTGCTATACATACTTATTGTTATTTATAATTATGTTTACATTGTTTAATATTCTTTAAAATTGAGTGGAAACGCATTAAGAAAATTGGAAGTGTGTTAGAATGAACCCTGGCTCACCTGTATTGCGAGCATTAACTTATACCAGTTGACACAGGGAAGATTGGCCTACAAGTGTATTTTTTTACAGTCATTACTGTGCAGAGTGCTCTTTGCAACTCAGACCTTGCATGTTAGACCTGCCCATTAGTTATACATATACATTAAAGAGTTGAGCATTTAGACGTGTGCATGTGACATGAAAGTTCGGAAAATTAATGTGTAATTATAGAACCATAATTGTACTGATACCCACAGTTACAAATGTAATGCATCTATGATATCCGGTGTATGATCAATGCACATGCTATAGACAGTTATTCCTATCTGTAAGTATTTTTTCTACTGTTAATTTTTATATAAAGTAAAGTGGAGCATCAGTAAGAAAAGTATGGCCTTTGCTGGATTAGAATTCAGGCTCACCTGTACTATAATCCTTTACTTACCACTGCTGCCACAGGAACAACTAAGCATTAGGTTATTTTTTCACATTAATTACTATGTATGTGTGCTGACCACCATGCAACACCACTTAGTGTGCTTGTGTGGTGGCAATCCATAAATAATATAATGTATCCATTTTGAAATTGTCTACTGTCTACTTCCTGTTTGCAGGTGTTCTGGACCTGCAGGTGTTGCTGACCGTCACACAGCACCACTTAGTGGGATTGGGCGATGGTCAGAAAAAGAGGTAACAATGTATTCTTTTTGAAATTGAGAAGGTCTGCTTCTTCTATGGGCCATTAGGCAGTGTTTATGTGAAGATAAGTGTTGTACCAATGTGACAGGCAAAGCTCACCTTGCATTATCCTTCTAAGAAGTTTTTATTAGGTTTAATCCTTAAAAGATAAATGTGGATTTGAATCATGATCTACAGATAGCATATACAATGTGGTTCATTGTATTTACCAGGTATGCTACATATACACACACTTGATTCACAGGTGTAATTTATGCAGTCTTTATCACAGAAGTATGTTACATGAAATTTATTTGATTTACCCATTTCACTGTGTTTGCGCTAAGTTGCGAGCCACACAAATATTAATATTAAAAAAAATCATAAACAACATTACAAAATAAATTAGAGATGTTTACACAACTCTAGAGTTGAACTGTCACACAAATGAACCTACAAAACACAGTAAGGTTATCTTATCCCTCTTTACCTCAGAAACAGCTTTGTAGCAGGAATGCAAATATTTGTTCCAACAAGCAGGTCCCATTTCATCGGTTCCCTATTAAAATTGTGAAGTTCCACTTACCCAAATATGGAAACGTCGACACGTATACGTTGAACCGTGAAAACACCAATCATCCTGAAGCACGAAATCCAAAATATCGAATCGTCATGGTTGGCCCTTCTGCGGCATAGCTCTGTAAGGTAAGTGTGCGATAGTTACGGACCTTAGGTTAGTGTGCGGGTTAAGGTAAGTGCATAGATAGTAATGAATGTAAGGTTTAGTGTAGGGTTAGAAGTAGGGTTTTGGTTAGTGTATGTATGTCGTTTATTTATTCTGTTTGGTTAGGTAGTATGTAGGTCGTGGTGGGGTTGGACAACTATGACGGTTCGAGATTTTGAATTTTGTGGTTTAGGGCATTTGGTGTATTCGCTGTAATATGTGTCAATGATTACGTATTCACTGAATAGGTCTTTTGCGGTTCTAATATAGACCCATTTCATCCACAGTATTAACAAGATATACAATACTTGTGTATTTTCAGTTGTTTGTACATGTGTTAATTACATATTTAGTGCAATGACTGTTCACACAACCATTTATGAGTATTGTTTGCAGCAATGCAGCTGTGTAATCCCTTTGTACTTTGTTCATTCTTCTCTTATCTGAGCTATAATCTCAATCATGCAGTCTGTAGGGCAATTTGTATCATTGTCCTTAAAATGTATGAGAATATTAAATTACTATAATATACAGTTTTCAATAAAGGGAGGGAAGTTTGGCTATTAGTGAATAGAAACTGAGAAATGTGTGCTGGTCACTACCATTTAAAACCTTGATACAATTAATGGCCCAATGCCAAGAAATGTATAGTTATCCCCTTTCGGAAAAAACATGTATCCATGAATTACCACATAGGTGGCAGTACACTAAACACTTAAAGTGTGATAAGAGACTTAGGGACATAGGTGGACAGTGGTCTCACCTTCGAAAACCACATCGCCACAACAGTCAGGAAATCCTTCTATGTGGCACACTTCATCACTAAGGGCTTTTCATCCAGAAAAAAGGAAGTCATTGTCCCACTACACTCATCCCTCATTAGACCCATTATAGAATACAATGCCCCATTTGGTATGTACCTCTCAAGACATCTGCAACAACTGGAAAGGCCGCAGAAATACCTCACTAAAAGAATCACAGGCCTAAAGCATATGCCCTATGCTGACCGTCTAAAAAACTCCACCTATTCTCTGTCACATATCATCTACTCAGAGGCGAACTCTGCTTAACATACAAGGCCATGTCAAACCCAGAGCTGTTGGGCATGCTAAATCCTAATCCCTCAGAGACACATGCTCCATGGATCTAAACCTTGTCATCACAATGAGCAAAACATGCTGGAGGGATAGGTTCCTGACCCAGAGACTCCCCAGACTCTGCAATACACTGCCCATACATGTCAAGCAGAGCACCTCTTTGGCCCTCTTCAAAAGGAACCTTGATGATTGGATGGGAGATAGGAAATTCACCCCAGGGATCACGTCAGTCACCCTGCTAGACAGGGGTCCAGGGAAGTAAATACTGTAGGAAGAAATAGCCAGGTAATTATTATGGCTAGGCTTGTATAGGCCTTAGGCCGATAGCCTAGTACCAACCTATGGACCTATTACTTCTACACTTTGTAAGTGTAACCTGGGTGAATCTGGATTGCTGTTGTGTTTTCCTTCTCTCTACCAGTAATCATTCACTGGTGCAATCCATTAGCAATTAACACTGAGGGAGTGCCTGCACTATGTTTACATCTGCTACATGGAGCAAAAAGTTTAGAATTCAGCAATTCTAATGAGTTCACACTGCATTTGCATCTTCCTTGTGCTCACAGACCTGAATATACACTATAAAAGTTAACCATGTAGCTAGGGAACATGAAGGTGAGGAGAGTTGTGTATGTGGACAACATAGAAGAAGACTGCCGAGAAGACTTCTGATCTCGATAAAGTATGAATTTTTCAATTACATACTAGATTTACTCAAATGTTACTATATATATATATATATATATATATATATATATATATATATATATATATATGGGTCTACTTCATATGGTCAACAGATCATTTGATCGAAATTCATCTGGTCGACAGCTCATTTGGTTGACAGCCATTATTCAAGGCACTTAACAGGGATTTGCCCCCCTTCCCAATGCTGTGCGACCCTGGAGTTGTTATATATAGTTGGGGGGTGTGGGGGTGAAGCCCCCCCACCTATTTTCATTTAAAAGCATGAAAATACACGAAAAACTACACATTTTAAAAGAAAATAGGTTAAGTGCCTTTAATACTGGTTGTTGACCAAATGAGCTATCGAACAATTTATTTTATTTATTTTATTTTATTTTACATTTGTTGACCGGGCTAGTCTAACTGGATAAATGTCCATTTTCAGTAGAGGCCCGGGGAGAAAAGCTCCAAGCATGAACACTAACAAAGTTAACAATATATAACAAAGACATGTATAATAACGGTGCCACTGCGTAAGTGAAATATTTTGTTCAGACAACTGAAGAAGTTGGCGACAAAAACGTTTTGTGGAATACGTTATTTGGATTGTTTTTTCACTAACAGCTTGCAGTTTATTTGGTGGTGTTCCTATTGAGGTGGTTGGACCAATAAAGCATCTTTACATTTCGGGACCTGGATTTATGTGTACTTGGCAAAACAGCAGTTGTTTTTTATTTACATGTATAATAACAGTACAGAGGTACAATTGACTAAAGACATTATGTTAAAAGATTAAACTAAGTAAAAAAATAACAAGTACACTAAACAAATGAATGTCGATCAAATGGTCTGTCGATCTTATGAAGTAGACCCATAGATATATATATATATATATATATATATATATATATATAGATAGATAGATAGATAAATGTATGAATATATATATCTGTATATATATATATATATATATATATATATATATATATATATATATATATATATATATCTGTATGCACGTCTTAGACGTTTACTGATGGCATAGGTATTTTTGTCAGGGCATTTTACTTTCTCAGATACACAGCCTTATTAACTTTCATCACAAGTGTTATTGTTACAGCTGCTTACCTTACACTCTTCTGTGTTATTTCAGTGAAATGTAAATGTTCTATATTGTCAATGACATGGGTGTTAGTCTTCTAAGAAGGCCCATAGACACCTCTAGGGGAGTTCTGGGCAGAAGTAGAGGTGACTGACAATCGTATAAAGAAAAGAAGTTATGTATTTACCATAACATTCCATCTGTGTTGTCCATTTTCATTCTTTCTCAATATATGGGTTTGGATCCGATCCTTAGATCTGACTCGGCCATTACTGTAGCTTGTGATCACTAAAAAGCTCCCAAGCCCCTTTTCTACCCATAATGCAACAACCGCTAATATACCTCAGATCTTGTTTGCTGTTTTACAAAGGTAAAATGACTAAAATAAATATCATAATAGAGCATACCATATCTGGGCTTCAATAAGAAGGACAGTGGTATCCTTATACACACATACTCGTTCTTCCAGAAATTCACTATGAAAACAATGGTTGGGGGTTGGAGGGTGGGGAGTTGAGGAAGAATGAAAAAGGACAACACAGATGGAACATTAAAGTAAGTACATAACTTCTTTACCTGATGTTGTTAATTTTCATTCTATCCTCCGCAGCTACCTAAATTCCCAGGTGGACTCTTAGGAAGGATATTCCTAAAGACAGTTGAGCCAAAAGCTGCTCTTCCCTTCGAGACCAGATCCAGTTTGTAATGAGTAATAAAAGTATGAGTATTAGCCCAAGTTGCAGCTGCACATATGTCATTCATGGAAGCCCTAGCAAGAAACACTGAAAAAGTTGCTATGGACCTAATGGAATGGGCTTTTAAAGGTTTTGGTAAGGACAGACCTAACTTATTGTAGATAAATGATATACACTCTGTCAGTCATCTGACTAAAGTCACTTTTGTGACTGATTTTCCCAGTTTAGAATTGGCAAAGAATGTGAATAATGTATCTATTTTTCTAATATCTTTCATTCTATGCAGGTAAAAATTAATTATTTGTGGACATCCAATAAATGAAACATATATTCCCCTTTATTTGCAAATTTAGGAAAGAAGACTGGTAAATTAATGGACTGATTAATATTGGATTCTGATACCATATTAGGATGGAAATAAGCATTTGTACATAATGTTACTCTGTCCTTATAAACAATCAAATAGAGAGATTTAGAAGACAATACCTAAAGTTTAGAAATTCTTCTAGCAGACGTAATAGCCACTAGTAAGATAGTTTTCCAGGTCAGGAATTTAAGATCACATTTAGCTGCTAGTTCAAAGGGGGGATGAATTAAGGCTTGCAGCACCAAATGTAAATGCCATGGTGGAGTAGAATCTTTATAAGGGAGTCTCAGTAGGAGGTGCTTCTCAAAAAAAGCTTTACAATACTTAGATGAAGAGAAAGACAAATTTTCAAACCCAGTATGTAAATTAGAAACTGCTAGTAATTGAACTCAGATTATTGAGGAGCTAGTGCCCTTATTAAAAATGGTTGCCAAAAAATTGAGAACATTTTGCAAAGGGGCTGAAAAAGGATCAATATGTTTCTGCTCTGCCTAAAAAAAATAACCTTTTCCATTTACTTCTGTAAAGTTTTCTGGTAGAGGCCTTATGGGAAAACAAAAGTATTTTGTGGACAGGGGAAAAGAGCATCATTTATCTGTCTATTAAAGGAACTGGAGAAACCATACTGTTAGCTTGAAGTTTGAGATATCTGGATGAATCATGTCTGTCAGGTGAGACATGAAGTCTGGAATCGGATCCAGAATCCAAGATGGGTAAAGCAGATGAGGCCAAAGGAAGGGGAACCAAATCTGCCAAGGCCAGTAAGGTGCAATGAGGATTACTTTGCTCTTCAACTGAGCAGCTTTCTGTAGGAATTTTGGAATTAGGGGAGTTAGGGGTCTGGGAGGCCAGTCATGGAGTAGAGCATCCCTCAGTGATTCCTCCAGTGTCCTGTTAGGAGACCACTTGTGAGGTAGAAGAATGGACCTGCTCTGTTTGTCTGATATATTTTGGTCTTCCCTGGAATGTAATTGTTATCAGAAACTGGTTGGAGGAAATTGCCCATTGCCACACTCTGAGGGCTTCTCGACACAAGGGATAAGACTCCTCCTTGTTTGTTGAAATACCAGGGATAAGACTCCTCCTTGTTTGTTGAAATACCAAACTGTCAACATGTTGTCTGTCTAGTTCACAGTTGTCATGAAAGAGAGAGAATCTTGGAATGCCTGCAAGGCTAAGAGCACTGCTCTCATTTCCAGACCACTGATATGCATGTTGGCCTCTTCGGGGGACCAAGTACCTTGGACTGTCTTCCCTAGCAAGCACCCCCCACCCAACCAATCTGGGAAGTGTCCTTAGTCACTATAGCCTTGGGCTGAGGGAGGATGAAAGGACATCCTTGCAGAATCTGATATGACTGAATCCACTAACAAAGGTATCACTTGCATGCCTGAGTCATTCATATTGTTGATGACATATGATAATAAAGAATTGACCACTGTGTTGCTAACATCCATTGAAGAATTCTCATGTGAACTAGAATTATGGCTGCTAACACTAACCCCAATGCTTGTAGGATCAAACACGCTGAAATGTTGGTGCTGCAAATTATTTTCTTGACCTGTAACCTGATGAACTGCACTCCTGAGACAGGAAGAGACGTTGTCTCTGATGTCATGTTGAGTATCGCTCCTATGAATTCTAGTGTTTGAGTTAGTTGCAACTGAGACTTGCTGTAGTTTATGGTTGTTCCAGTTGGGAACAAGTCCAGAATACCTGATTCCTTGCTTTTATTAGTAGATGCTTGGTCAGGGTGGTAATGAGCCAGTCATCTAAGTACAGAAACACTCAGAATCCCTTCAATCTCAAGTGGGCTGCTACCACTGCCATGCATTTGGTGAACTGGGGGCTGTGATGAAGCCAAAGAGCAATGCTCTGAGCTAATAGTGACTGTTTCCCAGCCAGAAACATAAATAAATTCTGGGTTGTTTGTTTATTTGTATGTGATAGTATGCATCCTGAGGGTCTAATAAGCACATCCAGTCATTCTTGCCCAGGAAAGCTAGAATGGACTAAGCCA
Source organism: Protopterus annectens (assembly GCF_019279795.1). Classification (NCBI taxonomy): domain Eukaryota; kingdom Metazoa; phylum Chordata; order Ceratodontiformes; family Protopteridae; genus Protopterus; species Protopterus annectens. Next base: position 897,282,755 of record NC_056748.1, read on the forward strand.
TGACCATCCAAATCTTTGTGTGCCAAACTGCTTTGCTCAATTCGTTGAGATCCAGAATTTATCTCCAGTCCCGTTTTCGTTGGCACTAAAAAGAATCTTGAGTAAGTTCTGGATGTGGTCTGGTGGGATCTCTTGGATAACTCATTTTACTAGCAGCTTTTGTATTTCTAGTGCTCCTGCTTTCCTCTGAATGGGTGGAACATCGGGAAATTTGCACACTGATGGAGATGGAAGGGAAAAGGGAATTATATAACCTCTGGAAACAATCCTCTGCATCCATGTATCTTTTATGATGTTTAGCTAGACTGTCTGCTGGAGGGATAAATTACCCCCAATTGCCTCCAGAAGGAAACAATCAGCCTTCTTTCAGGAGCGCTGATAGGGTCTATCAGAAAAAGAATCTCTGGACCCTTAGTTCTGCAGGCCTCATATGTCACATGGGCTTCATCGTCCATTGGACTTCCCCCAGCTGCCCCTGGGGGAACTATCTCCACATGGATCTTGGAAAGGACCTTGGGACATCCTGAACCACATCTTCCATCCACCTCATTGATTCCTATAAAGGGATCTTTGAGGGGTCAAAAAACCTATGCCCACTGCAGAGAGGGTCTTTCCATCTTTTTTCACACCTGGAGAGTGGGTCCTTCACTTTTGAGCCAAACAATGAAATACCGTCAAAGGGTGCATTGATGAATGTGAACTTGAAGGGCTCTGCAAAATCACACAAGCGTATCCAGGCATGCCTCCTGATGAAAATGCCTGAACCCGTTGCCCTTGAGGCACCTTCAGCTGCATGTGAGATAAGTCTCATACATGAATTTCAAAATGATTGAAGGGTAGTTAACTGTGAGGCCACAGGAGATTGAGTCTCAGTAATAGTGGTCTCTGAAAGGGATTTTGAAAGTTCCTTGATCAAGTCTCTTTGCAGTCTCATGAAGTGTGCCATGTACTTCAGCGACCTAAGAGCAAAAGTCAAGGAAGCATACACACACTTCCCGAATCTGTCCAATGCCCTAGACTCTCTGTTAGGGGCATGGACAGAGGAACCCCATTCAGCTAGTTCCTTCTTGGTGGCCATGGCCACAACCATAGCATCTATGGGCACTCCCTTAGTCCATTACTCCCTCCAGACAGGTGGAGCCAGAATCTGATATGGTCTCTTGAGTACTGGCTCAGTTGAGTCAGGCTTCTTCCATGCCTGCCTAGAGATCAGGTCAATGAGCTCATCATTGGGAGGAGTTACCTAGGAGATAGACAGGCCAACTCCAAATGCCTCCAGAAATACTGATCCCTCCCGTGAAGAGTTATCAGAGAGCCAACCACCTCTCTACTTAAGGACCTCGAGGATGTTTCTGAATGAGATGTCTTCAGGAGGTGATCATGGGGACCCTTCTCCTTCATCAAAATCAGTATCCTCAGTGATTGACTCCCGAGGGGAGTCCAAGTGCCTCCTCTTGCACCTCCCCTTCATAAGGACTTCCTTGGTGTGATGCGCCAGCGAAGTATTGGAAGAGATTGTAATACCCTGCTGGGTGGACTGGAGACTTTGAGCTGGCTGTCCCTGTGGCATAGAATGATGTGGTTCAAGATGCAGAGACATCTGGGATCCAGATGGAAGATCCGAGGGGGGAATTGTCCATCTATCCTGCTGGAGCAGAAAACACTCTCTTCACTATATTGAAGCCAGGTCACTCGGTGGAGAAGGAAGACAACAGATCCAGGAAGCCAGGCTTCTAGCCCATTGCTTCCCTCTGCCGAAAAGCAATCTGCTTGAGGAGGAAGTCAGAGCTGAGCTGTCCAATGGCAAGGCTCCAAGGGACAGAGATGGCTCTGAAAACTTTGGAGTCAACTCCAGCTTCAAGAGTCATCCAGATCTGGAGATGTAGGATCCAGTGTATTCAGAGACTGCTTCAAATCTGAAGATAAAAAGTATCTTTATAGAGTTAAACACTAAAGAAAGAATAATATTTTTAGAAAAAGCACATTTACTAACAATTATCTACATTTTTATAGTTTTCATCCTTCTTTCATGAAATTAAATGTGTTTCATGGGCAAGTCATCAGGTTGAGCCGCTTAATTAGTGATGATGGAACTTTCTCAGAGAAGATAGACAAAGTTATTAAATTGTTTGAGAAAAGAGGATATCCTCTCACCAAACTGACAGTTATTTCAAATAATGTTAAGAAATTGAGATATGAAAGATTTTACCCAATCATTAAGGCAGGATTTTGTGCCAAAAACATGAGCCTGATAAAGGATTTACTTGTTAATTTCCTGTTCCCTTTAAGTGTTGAAGGCACTAACGTCAGGCAGATTATTACTGATAACTGGAAAATTTTATTAGGGAATCTTGAATTAATTAAGGTCATTGGACATAAGCCAACTTTAAATACAAAAGGACTAGGAACTTAAAACAATTTTTGGAAAGTTTGTCTGGTTTAAAGGGAGTTGCACAAATAAACAAAAAAATTAGATACCTTTCCATGCAATGGTTGTGTAAATTGTAGATTTATTTTTTTCAGCAAGTAGTTTTTATTTGGAACACAATAGGTATTTGTTTGTTGCTAAAGACAGATATACTTGTCAAACAGAGGGTTTAGTGTATGTTGCTGTTTGTTCCATGCGTAGATGTTTCTACATTGAAAAAACTATACATAGGTTCACAGACAGGATTAGGGAACATGTTATGGCTATAAAAAAGAATGCCTTAGCCAGGCATTCTTTAAATTGTTCTGATTTTAAGAATTTTCAGTTTATGGCATTAGAAAAAGTTAATGGTGATAGATTTGTTCACACCTCCAATACATATTTAGAATATCTGGAACTTAAGTGGCAAATATTTTTTAGAGCGGATATCTTGCCTGGTGCTAATGAGAAAATATCCATTAAATGTTTTTTAAAGTTTAAAAACATTTGAATTAGGAATGTATATATTAGAAATTTATTACTATGTTATATTGTATACTGTTGTTGTTTTATACATGTCTTTTTGACATAACTATGTAATATATTTTTAAACTATGGGAGAAACTGTTTAATATTCATGTGATTGTGTTTGCATTCTGATTTGTCATTGGTGGAGTTGTAATTTAATTGTTTAATTAGATATTTAAGTGAGCAGTTGGAGTATGATTGTAGTTTCTGAAGAAGTTCTGTGAATTAAATAAACAAAAGCACTTAAACTATCTCTCTGTGTCTGGTTGCCGTTTTGTTTTTTATAGAAGTACCTTTGGATCCAAGCCAGACAGACCTGGGCAGCATCTCAATCCCTGAAAAATCCCTTTCATTGACTCTGAAAATAATGTAATTGTCCAAGCATTTAAGCGACATGGTGCCTTTCTGCTTTAGAAGGACATGGGGATATGTCTGGCAGAATGCAGATTTGTAACCAGATAGTGAACGACATCGGGTCAATATTATATCAACAAACATTTAAATGTTCGAATTGCTAAAGGCTGACCTTTAGAAATTGAACATTTAAATGATCGAAAATGTAATAAAAACAAAATAAAAAAAACAAAAATTAAGAAAAGGGTTTTAGCAGGGGGGGAAAGCCCCCTTACACCCCCCGCTACTTAAATATACCAACTCTGAGATCGCACATCAGTGCACTACAGGGTGGAAATGGGAAATTTCCTCTTCACTACACTGTAGCGCGATCTTGGAGTTGGTATATTTAAGTAGGGGGGGTGCAGGGGGGCTTGCCCCCCTGCCTACACCCTTTGGTTTATGTATTTATTACTTAGTTTTTTTTTATTTTTAAAGATTTTCGAACACGTAAATGTTCGATCTATAACGGTCGACCTTTACAGATTCGAACATTTATGTGTTCGTTGATCTAATATCGACCCAAGGACATCAATGTCATGGGGGGAGCAGCATGACTTATGATCAGCTGCGTCATATAGCCACCGATATGATTTTATCAGCCTGGAGGAGGGCAGCTGCAGTGGCCCTGGACAGCTGGCTATGGGGGGGGGGGGCATGCTACAGAAACACCACTAACACCAAATGAAGAATTACTGTCTACTGTCAGGGATCCAGAAAACTCATCGGAAAGTGCACAACAGCATGTGATTGATGTTGATGCTGCTGTTTCAGGGAGGACATGTATATCCCAAGATGAGCTTCCAGGTAAGCTTACATATGTCAGTTTTTAACATTTTGCTGTATAGTAAACTACTGAAAGTAAATGTTCAGTTGTTTTAATTAATTTTTTTTGGCAGGGGGAACTATTGCTAAATTGATACAGTTAACAACACATTCTGGTTCATTACATATGGACTTTGGGTGGATGTGTCAGCTAAGTTTCAGTTAAAAGCATTGGTAATAGACATATAAAGGCAGAAAAATGTCCCCCCTGTGTAACTGGAACTGTAATGATGGTATTGTTACCTTTGCTTAACTTCTTCCAGGACCATCCTCCATAGCAAGTGTGGCGATATTTGCACATGGTAAGACAAACATTTTTATTCGAGTACTGATAAGCATTTGACAGAAATATGCATTTAGTTATACGTGTGAAGTGGGTGTCATGAGTATGTATATAATACTGTACTATCTGTAAAAATCTACTGCCAATCATTAGCGGACCGGAGTTCCCCTGTGGCGACCCCTAACCGGGAAAAGCCGAAAGACTTAAGACTATCTGTGACAGTAGCACCAGTGTTAGTTTATTAGCGTATATTAAATTGTAGTGTAGGTATTAATTTCTTTTCTGTGTTTGTTGCTTATTATCACAGGTGATCCTGACAGTAGAAGTGTAGGGCTCTTGCCACCTGATGTCAGAGTATCAGCAGACTCTGATGATGAAGGTGGCCAAGCTTGAATCTGACACTGAGGCTGACATTCAGCCATCCCCTGTATTTCCCTCAGGCACAGCCAGTAGGCTTATGTATATGTTTTCCAGTGAGCCCTCTGATATTTGACAGGTGGAGGGTGAGACACTTGATCAGGGTAGTGTGGTTACTGCGGTTTCAGTGCTTGTTGACTCTGGCCATAGCCAAAGTATAAGGGTTGTTAGGGGTGCATGGAGGAAGCCTGTTGTCCACCCTACACCTGATCCTGGTGTGTCTTTCTGTGCTACTCAAAGTATGTTTAGGGCCATCATGAAGCACAGGCACATTCCAACAGGGCTTCTGAAGAAATGCTTAACATTGTAGATGTGGCACAGACTGACATGCATGACTGCCTCCACCATGTTGTCAATTCAATAAATCAGATGAATGACACATTGGAACAGATGGTGTCTGTGAAGGAACATTTGCTGGGAGGAGGAGAGCACTCACTTGGACATAGCTCAACCTCATCATATAATGGTAGCCAACATGGCCATGCCTGATCATGCTCCCATAATGGTACTACTTCCACTGCTCCATCAGTGGTTGAGGTGTCCACATCCAGACATGGTAGGCCATGAGGTTGTGGTCCTGGGCATGCTCATGAGAAGAGCTCGTCCAGCAGACATCAGTGACATTCAGGTAATAGCAGTGCATTTGAACATGGGCATGGACATTCCAGTTCAGCTCCTGGCAGAGCCAGTTCTTTTGGTTGGGGATGACAGCGATGAACAGTCACCTCTACCATGCACGGGTCACACCTGTCTGACATACCAAGATGTATAGCTAGGACAGAGGTTTGCTATGTTCTTACAGACATTCACACACGCACACACATGCACACACACACACACACACACACACACACACACACACACACACACACACACACACACACACACACACACACACACACACACACACACACACACACACACACACACACATTTCACCTTGAGTTCCAATACAAACACACAATCACATAACAGTTACATGGGTCATTTGTGAGGCTTACATATCATTCTGTCTCAGTGGCCATTTGATACTTTATCCAAATGTCTGCCTGTCTGTCTTTCTTACTCATACCCACTCACTACCTTTTGTGTCAGCCTTGGTCGCCTGCCCCCCTCAAACAACACCCTGTGCAAATGATGATAACTGTGCCATATCCCTTGATTTTCTCTCTTTTGGATTTATGGACACATACGTCTTTTGTCTGATGCCCAGGGTGTGCAGCTGACTGAATGCTTAGTATGTATGTTTGCGTGTGTGTGTGTGAGTGTGTGTGTGTGTGTGTGTGTGTGTGTGTGTGTGTGTGTGTGTGTGTGTGTGTGTGTGTGTGTGTGTGTGTGTGTGTGTGTGTGTGTGTGTGTGTGTGTGTGTGTGTGTGTGCGTGTTTGTGATGTTCTTTTGCAAATTGTACTGCTTTCTTAGATGTTTTTGTAATGTATACTTGTGTATTCCCCTCTCAACCTCTTAGACCAACAAAGCTGGACCATCAATAAAAGTGGATCAAAGGCCCCAAAATAGGGATGACTTTGAAATATGTTGCTTTTGCAAACTTAAAAAAATTGATAGAATAACAGGTTTTGCATTACCATGAATTTTCTGAGGGATATGAAATTGAAATGTATCATTAATTTCTAACTTCAGTTTGTAATGATTTGCCAGTACAAAACTATGAGGCTAAACTCTGGACATTCTGTGAAAATCTGTACATTTCAGAAGTATGAATGTGTGAATCTTTGATCCATGAGGTCTATTTTGAAAGAGAACATGTATTAACATAAGTCAGTGCTGCTGTATATTGCTGTCATTGCTATAAAAATCATCTACCTTATACTTACTTACATTAGCAAGTAACAGTATAAAAGCATATGCCATTCATTTGTGTTCTTAGACATTTATTTTTCTATTCCAGGTTCAGCACTTACCTTGGAACTCTGGCAGTTGCAAGAATTTTAATTTGGGGCTGGCTCTGTCTGATTCTAGCAGTACATGGGTAAGTAAGGGTTGAGAGCATTGCCTAGCATCAATGTTACTATATGTGTGTGCATAGAATGAAGGTTTTAGCCCCTTAGCTAGTAAGCGTGTGTGCTATCCATTGGCTCTTTGCCAATGCAAGGGAATACTGTGCATACCTATGTCTGCCTAAACCTACAGTTTTATTCATTTTAAAACCAGTCTCATCACTATTGACACTAATGCTATTTGGTAGATTTCATTTTTTTGTACTGATATACTAACAAATAAAATGATTTCTGTTTTTAAAGATATAGGTTTCTTAACTAAAACTGTGTACCATTTGGATTTAGCTTCACAATATTTCTGTATCTTATCACATCCAACCAACAATGCATAATATAAGCATGAAATTGTTGACAATGCCAACACTGTGATGTATTGAGATAACACATCAAATATAGCCTATGTCTTGTAAAATGAATTCCATAAATTATTTTATATTGAATCAAATCATTGTTAGTGGAATTATGTAAATTATAGACTTCCTGAATATTCTTAATTCACTGTGTAACTGTAAAATTCAAGATGAGTGTCTTTTCTCATTTTGTCCAGGATAAAGTCTACAATCACTGATATTTTTAAGCAGTTTAGAAACTATGGGTATTTGCTTAGACTTAGCTTAAATTTTGATATTTTATTATACAAACTAGTAATTAATTTATTAGCCTTAGCTGTATTCATTCCAGGTAGCATTTTTATAATGTAGTAGCACAAAATTAATAATTGCCAAGAAATTATGCATTTTGTGTGATTTCAGTGGAATAGATATATATTTCAGTAAATGAATTCATTCCTTTTTATAAGGCATTATAAATTTACTTACAGGGGAAATATAATGGTGCAAATATAGTACAGTGGGAAGGGGGCATACAAGTTCATTATAAGCTTTCCAATCTTATCATTCACAAATTATATATATATATATATATATATATATATATATATATATATATATATATATATAAATTGTTAATATGGGTAGCAGCTACTATATAGTTGTAAAAATCTGGAGTGGTCAAACCACCAGCTTACTTCATAGCTCATGATATTTGCCATGGTATTCTAGGAACACCCCCTCTCAGTAAGACTTTTTGGCTAACTCTTATGCCTTTATTATACCATCTCATAGTGGGAAGAGATATCTTGTAGGTGAGAAAGAAAAATGGGTAAAATTATAATCTTCATTATGTTGAACCTACTTAACGATGAAAAAATAATTCATTAAGTTTATAGAAATATGTGTTATAATATATTTCAAAATTATCATTTAGAACTTGGGTATAATTTTACTGTACTGTATTCCTGGAAATTCAAATGTATTAGTAATAGGAGTATAACAATCTAGCTTTCTATTGTAACCCATGTAAACAGAGTGAAGTGTAATATGTTCAGATTTATCATAAATTTATTACAAATTAAAGTCTGACATTTCTAAAATTCCTGTCAATTTTTCAATATGTCACTATAATATTGCATAGTTATTAGTAGTGTATCATCAGCAAATGCAATTAAATTATGTTGAAATTATCAATAATTAGAGATGCCACATTTGTATGTAATTTATATAGTAGGGTATTAATTTCAAGTAAATTATTTTTAAAAGTTATCCATTATTAGAGATGCCACATTTTGTATGTAATTTATATAATAGAGTATTAATTGCAATTATAAAAATGGAAGAAGATATGGGACACCCTTGTCTAATACCAGTGGTTATTTGAATTGATTTAGTATTATTATTATTAACCCTTAATTGAATCCAGATAAAGTTGTATAGGTTCTAAATAATGGCTATTAAATCACAGGGTAAATTACAATATTTAAGTACAGTTCATAAAAATGTTGTATTGATATAGTCAAAAGTTTGAATGTATCAAATTTGATTAAATCAGTATGGCAATGTTCCAGTTTATTGTTTTCAGTGTAGTATAAAATAGCTTGACAACATTTATTAGCATTAATGATATGCATTTTAATGAAAAACCCAAACTTAGAATTATTATTTGACTTAAACTGTAAACAATCTTTTTGTTACTTACTCTACCTCTAATTTTATAGTCTTTAAAATTGATATAGGTCTGTAGTGCTCTGGATAAAGTACTGTTTTATCATCTTTAGAAAGGAACATATACTATATGAAGAGGCACTAATATTAAGGAAAGGTTAGCTAGAGTGCATATGAAGACTTACAATACTTTGGTTTGTAAGGCAAGCATGTTCAAGGTATGCCACATACATCATAATTGAAGTTCACATAAATATTTAAAGTATTCCAATACATTTTATTTACACCACTCAATGCATTAAATTATTATCAGATTTAGTATCTAATATGTGGTTTAAATAGTTGTTTAAACTTGTTTTTCTTTTGTATATAGACCAAATGACTCCCAATTTAAAGTTCACATTACAGAATATTTGTTTAAATTCAGATATCATGTGGTGAAAACTGCATTATGTAGGCATGCTATGATAAATAATTAAGCATTGTTTATTTTACATAGGTGAAAACCATTAAACTCTGATCAAGAGATTGTGAGATTCAAGCAGCAGACATAAGGAAGGAATCCTCTTGTCTTGATAGTTTGATATAATGTAAAAACCAAAGCTTAACTGAATGAACTGCATTATAACTCATTATAAGAGGTAAATATTGTATAGGTTGAGGTTTAATATTTGTGGACTGTAGTCTATTATTTAATATCTAGTGTTATGCTGTAGTAACATTATGGTTTCCATGACACTTTTACCAATAGCCTCCATCAAATATGTAATTGTAATTTTGCTTTATTTGGGTTTTGCATTAGGTAGTTTTATGCCATATTAGTTTTTAATTTTATTTACATGTTGCTGGTTGATGTCCCACTTTGACTGATGATGTTGATTGCACACTTATTCTCTGACTATAGTAAAATGAACTTGATGAAGATTTAATGGTGAAACCAATTATTTGGTACTGCTATTTATGGGTTGTATTTTTCACTGTTACTCAGTACAGTTAATCCCCGTGGACTATGATGTTTGCAGATGACATTGTGATCTGTAGTGAGAGTAGGGAACAGGTGGAGGAGACCCTGGAGAGGTGGAGATATGCTCTAGAGAGAAGAGGAATGAAGGTCAGCAGGACTAAGACAGAATATATGTGTGTGAATGAGAGGGAGGATAGAGGAATGGTGAGGATGCAGGGAGTAGAGGTGGCGAAGGTGAATGAGTTTAAGTACTTGGGATCAACAGTTCGCAGTAATGGTGAATGTGGAAGAGAGGTGAAGAAGAGAGTACAGGCAGGATGGAGTGGGTGAAGAAGAGTGTCAGGAATGATTTGTGACAGACGAGTACCAGTAAGAGTGAAAGGGAAGGTCTACAAGAGGGTAGTGAGACCAGCTATGTTATATGGGTTGGAGACAGTGGCATTGACAAAAAGGCAGGAGTCAGAGCTTGACGTGGCAGAGTTGAAGATGTTAAGATTTGCACTGGATGTGACGAGGAGGGACAGGATTAGGAATAAGTATATTAGAGGGTCAGCCCAGGTTGGAAGGTTTGGAGACAAAGCCAGAGAGGCAAGATTACGTTGGTTTGGACATGTGCTGAGGAGGGATGCAGAGTATATTGGGAAACAGATGCTAAGGATGAAGCTGCCAGGTAACAGGAAAAGAGGAAGGCCTAAGATAAGGTTTATGGATGTGGTGAGAGAGGGCATGCAGGTTGTTGATGTGACAGAGCAAGATGCAGAGGTCAGGAAGAAATGGAAACAGTTGATCTGCTGTGGCGACCCCTAACGGTAGCAGCCGAAAGTAGAAGTACAGTTAATATTTATCCAAATAGTGTTAGTTCAAGTGTTCATCTGATATTGCATGCTTATCAGACCATACACAAGAGATATTTTGTTGCTGAAGCTGTTTCATTACCTGAAATCTTTAGCAACCACAATATGTAGCAAAAGGTAAATAACTGAAATAAACATTAAATGATATACAGCAATGTAGGGTGCGAAAGATCATAGAAGATCTAACTGGCATTAGAAGTCACAGCTCAAGTGTATCAACTACAGAAAGTATAATGCAAATGTTCACTCATTGGAAGCAATGCATGATCTTAAATACACAATCTACCTGAATACCATATATCTACAATGCATCATCATAAAGGGGATACAGAGTGACTGTTTTGTCCAAAACTTCTTATTACTGTTCCTTCAACATTTTTACTGCTGGGAAGGAAGGAAGTACCATCTGTATTCTTAATGGAGCAGAAACAACTATAGATTATATGTTTGCAAAGACCTTAATTTTCTGAAGTATTAGTTAATGATAATTCCTGATTGAAACCTTGATAAAATAATTGTTGAGGTAGTGGTTATACAGCCTTGCTTTGATTGATCTTAGCATTCTTGAGTTGATCCTTTTTTCTAGTCTCTACAATGTGAGTTCTGTTGTGAATGTAAATGGTATTTCTGGTATCATATTATAGTTTTTGGCTTATCAAAATCTGAAGGCATCAACAGGCTTTAAAACACCTTATGAAATTATGAAAAAAAATGTTAGGCAACAGTCAACTTATGACAAATTCCTTCTTGAATATTGTTATTTTCTTTCACTTGTTATAGTGACTCATATTTGCACTGATGCTGTTTTGAAAGTTTTCTATGAGGTATCATTGCATAAATGCATTCATTTGAAGCACACATTGCAGCAAAGTGTGAATGGTACAATATAAATAGCAAAAAGAGATGCTATGTGGAAAAAGTCTCAGTGTGATCATCTACATGCCACTCCAAACTACCTTCGATTCATAGTAGTTAAAGCAGAAAGTAAATGATCAAAAAGATTCTTTAAAAATCAGAATAAGTGACCTGCTTCTAAATAGTAGAAAAGAGAATTCCTCCTGTACCACACCCATTTCTCCTGAAAAGGTTTTAATGTTAAGTTTAGAGTTCACATCTAACACTATTTTCCTTAAGTGTGTGCTAATGATATAACAAGTCTGGATTATTTTTTTAGAGATCATCTAAGGTTACACCTATTGAACTAATTTTGTCTGAAATAAGGATGCTCCCAAATAAAATCAAAATTTTACGTTTCTTCTAAGCAGATGATACTATGCCTGAATTTTTTCATGATTTCTTCATAAAGGAGCAACAGCTGTCATGGATGGCTGTGCTTCTAGGACATGGAAAAAGTTGTAGTGCTTCTTCATCTTAAAAACAATATATACGCACATATATATATATGTGTATATATATATATATATATATATATATATATATATATATATATATATATATACACACACACACACACACACACACACACACACACACACACACACACACACACACATGTATATATATATATATATATATATATATATATATATATATATATAGATAGATAGATATGTGGAATTCACTGACTTTGGTCATATTGCACCATTTTAGAATTCTTTTTGTAAAAGTTGTTCCTGAACAGTTTCAAAATTTCTTAAACCAAAAATACCTTTCTATGAATAAGTTCTGTTATGGCAATGGAGCAGACATGCTTCCTCTTTTTTTTCAGCAGAATGAACAAAAGAGAGATTTGTAGATGTTTTGTTCTTGGGCCACTCTGTTAAATATGATACTAGTAGACATTGTTTTCCATTCCCTTAACTATCTGGCCTTGGATTAGATCTACTTAGTTTGTTTGTGTCTTTCGGCTTTTTCCCGGTTAGGGGTCGCCACAGCAGAACTCTGGTCCACTAATGATTAGCAGTAGATTTTTACGTACTGGCTTGCCGGGCCTAACGCACAACCTTCAACGAAGGAATGCATGTCGCTACACAGAAGACGCTCTAACTGAGAACCGAACGGGCAACGTCTAACTGTGAAGCGACAATGCTACCGCAGCACCACCACATTAAGGTTAATTTACAGTTGTGGTAGAAAACACATAATTCCATAAGATATTCAAAAATATCCCCTTTTCATGTAGTCATAGGTGTCCTGTATCATGCTTTTTTTAAATGAAAAGTTGAGTTTTTTTGGTGAAATTTGTTTGGTTAAATACACAAAGTCATTTTTGCTAAGAACAAAAGCATTTATCTCTGACTTTCAATAAAATCTACATATTTGCATTAATTAATTTAATAAAGGCTGCCTGCCTGTGATCTGTCTTTAAATACATCTAAAATGGTGTGCATGGCATTGTTTTATAGTAGTAAACCAGCTGCTGGTTGGCAAATCTCTTATTTGTTAATATGATTCTATATTAAATGCTTTATGGTTGTAACTTAAAATATGGGGAACATCCTAAGGAAATCGTGAAATAAACACATTAAAGCATGTCACTTTTTACATACTTAGCAATAAATAAACCAAGAATGCCAGACAAAGGAGCTGCAACTTTTTTGCGAGTCCAGAAAGTTAGTAATATCTGCTTGTATATGGTTTTGACAACAATATCTTATATTACACGTTTAATGATTTATAGATTACACAGCTTAAAGTTTGTATAGGAAATGCTTTGGAATGTTCCAAAACATTTGCTGGCTGTAGTTGTTTTTTTTGGGGGGGGCTAGTGGTGGTATTATTATTTAAAGTTACAAAAAATAATTGTTTAAAAAAGTTCCCTTTTAATGAAATATCTATCTATCTATATATATATATATATATATATATATATATATATATATATATATAATTTTTACTTTTTGTTATAATAACAACCGAACACAGATTCATTCTGGACATCTGCTGCATCCCTTAACCTAAAAGGGAGTCATATATCTACCCATAATGGAAACAGAGTAAAATGTAAAATTCCACAGCCTGTGCCAATAGTATAGAAGGATGACAAGCCCAGATGACCCAGGTTTAACTAGAGACTTGGGTACTTAATGGTGCAGGCATGGAAGATGGCCATGTCTACCTTGGGAGAAAGACAATGAGTCATGCACTTCTCTTACACTGCCTCAAGACTGAGTCTTAGCTGGAGAGCGGAAACTATTCATGATGCTATGAGGTATTGAGGGGATGATGTAGGTATGTTTGCCAAAGCTGGTGATGGTAGCCCTTGTCTGTGCTTGGTGGGGGGGAGATCATGCATGCATGCAAGTTACAGAAGAGCATATATGGTCCTTGCAGTGATACATGTGTTCAAAGCACCACAAGGGGTGAGGCTGGGCAATAAAATGAATGTGTTCTCATTGTCAGGATGCAAGCAAAAGCCCCAAGCACCCACATGGCTACCTGGGTGACACCCCCCAACATCGCAATGTCTGATTAAGGAGAGCCTTAATGGTTGGTAGACACATGCAAACATGTTTCCAGTGTCAAAAAGTTTATTTTTCTGGAGATAACATGGAAATATTTTACTGATGATATATATAGCAACACAATATATATATTATGGACCTGGGCTGCCAGTTCCTAATGGCAAACAACTACAATGCAACATGACAGAATGTTTCAGTAAAATCACTATGCATACCCATGTCTAAGAGATTGTTTTTCCAAGTCCTTATTTGAAAATTCTCAGCAAACCTTTCAAGAGATTATACATACACATTACAAAATGCACCTAAAACTATTTTACTTTCAGGGATTTAAATGAAGTTCATTGCTGGATTTGACCTCCATGCATTGTACCTTTCAATATACAGAGTTTTGATTACGACATGTTTAACAATGACCAAGAAAAAACAGAGGTATCCCCACAGCATAACTGAAAGAAACAGAAATCCACAGAAAAACTCTGCTGTGTCTTCTCTAAAGAACTTGCTTTACTGGAAATTTGTTATAATGCTTTCATCTTTAAAAAAAACTTCTTCAGAAACAACAAAGCAAAACAAACTCTTCATTTCAAATATGCACTAATCATGTGATGAAAGTCATGTTATTAAAAAGTCAAGTGATAAAAAGGTGATAACAATAGTCACATAATGACATCTATGATACAAAATTATATGCAATGATAGACTTTTTTGTAAGATACAACATCTAGAAAACAGAAATAATTACAGAGGGACAGCAAGGAATGTGAACAAGGATCCACTTATCTACTAAAGAAAAACATGAACATCATGATTTTTTTTCTGATTTCTAAGGCACTTACAAAACTGTGGGATCTAATATAGGCACCAATGCCCAGACTTCTGAGGCACAAGATCCTGAGGAGTTCTCCCCACCACTCACATGCTCTAATAGGATACAGGAATAAAACAACCAACCCTCCTCAAGCCCACATTTATTTATGTTCACAAAAATAAAACACCCAAGGAAGCTCAACAACATCAACCAGGAGAAGCAGGGGTAGGGGACAGAAAAGCAAATTCTCATACTGATGGATTTTTTAACAGAAGTGGATGCCTTGATATGAACTTGAGGATGTCTTGTCTTATTCAGCAGGCATGTTAAATATTTTTGACACAAACAAATTTAAGATTTATAATCGCATCCCTTTAACCACCACAGAGCACCAACATGGTCTCTTTTAAAAGAGGTTTCTCTTCTCAAAAGTCCTACGTAATAGAGACACTGGTTGATCTCTAATTATATATGCATTAAGTCAACTTTGCTTTGTAGTTAAAAAACATCAATGGTGAATGTTGGAATATTCACTTTAAGATATAATTACATTTAATCTCCCACTAAACCCTGTTGTCAAATTATTTGAAAAACAAAATTAGATTGACATCAGAAAGAAACAGGAATCTTGTTTTAGACAATTTTTAATCTACATCTTAAAGAGCACTCAGTATTGAAAAGAACCATTCATCAAGTCCATAAGAATCATGAAACCTGATAAACGGGTCTGCATGGTGAGAATACACACTATGGACTATGTAATGAAAATGTTACTTATGTTGAATGATTGTAATACCTATTCTGTTGTGTCCCTGCATGAAATTACTGTAGCTTATAGAAATATTGACTTGTGGCTCAAATATCTATTATTGACTGACATTGATCTCTGCAACTTCTTTCTTAACATTCACTCAAGGACACCAAATATATTTGTAATATCTAAGATCCACATTAGCTTAAATATCCCCCAAGACCTATTGTTGTGTTATGTGAGTTCAAAATCAGAATCTTTTGCTAAGTTTATTTACTTTAAAATAAAAAGTGCAACTAAAAGATTTCATCATGTATTGAAAGATTCTTGGCAATTTTTACTTAAAGTAAAAAAAAAATGGATTTCTCTCTGGATACCATCTTAGTGACTACCAACATCAAAGACCTTTTTTGGTCATGCCACGTGATCTAGGTTTAAGGTAATTCAGGGACTCTGTAAAGGGGAATATTTCCCTTTCAGCTAAGGGCATTTATTTGCTGAAAAAAAAAACAATGCAGACTGTTATAAAACAGTTTAATTACTTTTGAAGGGGAATTTTAC
Source organism: Protopterus annectens (assembly GCF_019279795.1). NCBI lineage: Eukaryota > Metazoa > Chordata > Ceratodontiformes > Protopteridae > Protopterus > Protopterus annectens. The sequence continues at coordinate 897,298,990 of NC_056748.1, forward strand.
CACCAGATCGGTGGAGTATGGATAGTGACAGCTTGTACTCCATATATACCAAGGAAGCAACTTGCACGCCCACATTTACCAATTTTGTGTGGTACTGGGAAATAAATTTTAGATTTTCTAGCTTCTTTTGAAGCCACTGCTAGGTTTACTTCAGGTACCCAGATGACATCTTCATTTTTTGGCGAGGTACCAAAAGATCATTAAGTTTAATCTGTTTTTGGAAGATATTACTTCCTTCATACATTTACTTTTATCTTCTGCATAGGATGGTATCTCTTATCTGGATGAATGGCTATATATGAATATTTCTCTGTACTGCTATTCCTCAACTATCTACCAGAAATAAACTTTTTTCTTATTTGCACTACAGGAGTTGCCACCCCATAAAAAAAAAGTCTGGTAAAGATCAGATGGTCCATCTCTCTACATTAATGTCTGACAATGATGGTAACTATTTCAAATATTGGGACCCACTAAAATGAGTCCCAAAACACAGAGACTGAAGGACCAAAAAAAAACAGACTTACATTTAACAAGTCTCATGTGGGCTTTTCACGGAATATTTCTTTTTCACTGTGGTACGGTGATCTTGGAGTTTGTATATGTAAGTTTGGGGTGTGGGGGGGTTGCCTCCCATATTGTGGGCCTCCTGCAAAAAAGAAGTTTAAAGGAGACAAATTTGCTCTTGTCTGAGATTGTCTATCTTTTTTTTGTTTCTGTCAGCATTCGGCATTGTGAGTGCTGATGATTTAATAGGCAGATGACAACAACAATCTTTCCACTGAGCTGATCAATTTCAGTGGCATATTTAGGGAGAAGGGCTGCCACGATCATCTCAAGGCCAACACAATAAGGTATATGCAGGACAGAACATATGAGATTTGCCCTATTCTCAAAAGTAGTAACAAAGTTAGGGGTATGAGCTTCTTTACAATCTTCCTGTTTTGACAAATTTATGATTTTAACATACAGCAACAATGTGCAAGACATTTAAAAGTAATCCATACTAATTGGAGAATGATTTATCATTTTGACAATGTTAGAGAGGCATTAGTTACTGCCCTTGGATTTATTTACAACAGAGCGGTTAATATCAAAAATGTACTGGAATTGAAGGTTGAGAACATTTTAAAAACTAGCATAGAGGCTGGGTGGGACCAGGAAATGTGTAGTTTTGTTAATGGCAAAGGATGCAAGGAAATATTGAAGTGCTATAGGTTAATATTTGGACATGTCAGGGCAATTTGTTAGACTGAAGGAGTTGTTTACTTAGCTAATTGCTTATTTTGTGATACATTCTATGTTGGCAAAACTGAATTCAGCATAAGGGAAAGAATATATGAATATGTTTACAACATCAGGAAGGGTTCAACTAACAATGTGTTAAGTAAACTTGCTGGTTGCTGTACAAAGTTTTCTAAATTCACTTTCATGGTGCTAAAAATACTATTACTTTAGGTAGTGGGAGTTGAGAAACGTTTTGGAAAATCTTAAGCTTTACTGGCAACTCAGACTTAATGCCAAATATCCCTCTGATATGAATGAATCTATCAGTATTGTTAGCATTCTTAAAATGAAGGCATCAACAATATAAAAGATTGTTTAATGTTGTAATATATTTTTTTAAATATTTAAAAAGCCTATCATTCTGTATAATTTTAAGTCATTGATGTCATATACTGTTTTTATCGTGATGCTATCACATGATTACTGCATATTTTCATTGGAGTGATTCTTAGAGCATTGTTATTTCTGAAGAAGTTCTTGGTTTTTATGAAGAATGTGCTAAAACAAAGTTCCAATAAAACAAGTTCTTTGAGGAGGATACAAAGTGTTTTTGTACTATGGCTGTTTAACACTGAAAAAAGGTTCAATTTTCTGGAAATAATTTATGGATTATGTTTCTGGAGTAATGAAAATTTAGTACAGAAACATTCTTTACATGTACTACAAACTTTACCCTGACGAGATGTCACATACCAGTCCCTAAAGAAAATGTGGCATAATGCAACTTGACAGACAAGCACATTGTAATGGTTCTGAAAACCTATTGCTAATAGCAACAAATATCACTGCAGAATTGCATCCCACATCTCTTTGACATTTTCCTAGTAAAATATCTCGGAAAACAACTGTAAATATACACTTATGTTGTGCTTTTAGGTGCAGTTGCAATGAAACAGCTGCATGTTACATTTATGAGTGCTGGTTTATAGTTCCTGGTAATGCTCTATTCTGTATATGAACAAATGTTTCTAAACAACATTTTCAGAGGCAAAAGTGATTTTAGTTTTTTATCTTATAAAATTGCATTATATTTATATTCTTATGTAATGCATAACTGCCTCAGTAAACAAAAAAGAAATGTGTTTGCTGTGAATGAATCTAAAGACATCTGCAGGAGAAATGCACTGAAATTATATAATGTAGCAATATAAAAGCCAAAAATATGGGCTGTTTTCAGTGTATTTCTAAAACACTGGAATGAGTACTTTTTGTTCTTTTTTGCACATAGATTGACCTGATAAAATGCTTTTCTTCTGATAGGGAACACTTTTTCAACACATTCAAATTCCTCTGAAAAGCCAACTAAATGACTGTTTCATTGTGAACAAATGACAGTAATGGTTGGTTACTTTCATATACAAGTTTCCTCTGAACAACATCAAAGATACCCTCTTTCTGACTCTGCACACCCCTGATATTCTACATTGATCAAAGTGAAAGAAACAATGATTACACTAAAATATTTCTATTTCCATACCTGACAAGTCATATTGATGATAACAGTGATCAGGAAAACATAATGTTCCTTGCCTTCATTCAAAGGCTTCTTCCCAGTCTATCTAAAGATAGCCACTTTCTGCTTGAGTATGCTTTTATTTGAGAGTGCTAAATGTGAAAGAAATAAACCATAGTAATGCATTACAACTTATTACATTTAGAAATATGCCCATCTGTCCCAGATGAGCTAAAGATAATGCCCTTTATATACATATATAACTTGCCTCCATACCTTGAAGTATAGGTATGCCTTGAGTATACCTTAGATGTTTACTGTGATCAAAGTAAAAGAAATAATGGTCAAGTCAAAGATTTCAATTTGCGCTCTCTGACACATGGACTATCAGTTACTTAAAACTTACCAACAATTAGATTCAGCTGCGTTTTGGCTGGGATACTATCTATGGTTTAACTTTTTCTCTTCTGTATGGTTTCAGAAATCCCTGGATATGCAAGGTGGTTATTAACTTTGAATTAAATTGACTTAGGATGTTTTCAATCGGTTTGTGGCAGTGCCAGCTATTTTACTAAATCTAATTTGGTATCAGTAGTGCTAACTTGATGAGGATAAATAAGGCTTGAGAATCTTCTATACATGTTAAATAAGGATAAACAGTATGATGTTTTTAGTCAAGTATTGTTCTCTTTGTTTACCAGTATTTAGGTCCTGTTCATCATCATCATCAGGTGCTGTGCGTCATCTGTCTGTAATGGCTGCTACTCAAAGTATCAGAAATAAGATATGGAGTGTTTCTTTTATGAAATGTCACATTTGCTCCTGATAATTTTTTTCATATTTAAGAAAAGTGGTGTTTATTTTGTGTTTTATTTCTGTTATGTTTTGACTATCGTGTTGGGCTCTGGCAAATGCACACATACCAGAAAAATATATGTATATATGAATAGATGCATAGATAGATATAGATGATTCATAGATTCATAGGTAGGTACTAGGCTATCGGCCCCGGGGCCTATACAAGCCCAGCCAAAAAGGTGCCCTGGCTTTTGCCACCCAAGAAAATTGTTTTCCTGTGCCACTGTCAAGCAGAGCCACAGAGGTGATCCCCGGGGTGAATTTCCTATTTCCCATCCAATCATCAAGATTTTTCTTGAAGAGTGCTAATGAGGAGCTTTGTTTGATATAGATAGGTAGTTTATTCCAGAGTATGGGAAGTCTCTGGGACAGGAATCTATCCCTCCGGCATGTTCTGTTTATTGTGGTGACAAGGTTTAGGTCCCTAGAGCGTGTAGCTCGGAGGGATTGGGATTTTTTTAAGTAGAGCATGTCCAACAGCTCTGGGTTTGACATAGCTTTGTATGTTAGGCAGAGATCACCTCTGAGTAGGTGATATGCGACGGAGTAAAGCTGGAGTTTTTTGAGGCGGTCTGCGTAGGGCATCTGTTTGAGGCTGGTAATCCTCTTTGTGAGGTATTTCTGCAGCCTTTCCAGTTGTTGGATACAGGTATTTCAAAGATGGATATAGATGGATACAGATATTTCAAAAAACACTCTCGAACCAACAAATAAAGACTGACAAAATAACAATCAGCCCTGAGAAGTCAGTCATTCTCACTACTCCTTTATTTAGATATACCTTATGTACCTGCAATCTATGTTTTACTATTGCAGCATTCATTTTCATGCCAAGAAGCATAATGAACAGGAAATTTTTGGGAACTTTACTTGAAAACCTGTCGACATAAAAGTAATGAATATATATTTACAAGAACTTAAAGAAGCAGTGGTAGACAGGCAGTCCTGATGTGCTAAAGTCCCTGAGATCATAAAGAGTGGACTCAACTAAACTAAATAACAACAATCTGCAACACAAGTCCATTAGACATGAGCTAATGCTGGTTTCTAACTATAATGCAAGTGGCACACTTCTCTGGCTATAGTTTACAAAAATGAGGTTTCTCCATTATCATGCCTAACATCTGCATAAAGTCACTAAAACCACCTACAGAACTTTATTCATTTAATCTAAGTATTACTAAAAATTTGGGGTTTTGAAAAGACATTTTAGCTACTCATTAACACAGTTTTCAACAAAAGTCAATCTGATGCACATTAATGTTAAGGAGTACAGAGAATATGTTTAAAAATACTTCACAGAGTCAATAATACAACTCCTGTTATAATTAAATTACTGCATTGTGTTTCTTTTTATTATAACCAAACATACATTCTTTGATCTGGTATTAACCAGATTAGCAAGTGAATATGTGTGTGTGTGTGTGTGTGTGTGTGTGTGTGTGTGTGTGTGTGTGTGTGTGTGTGTGTGTGTGTGTATTCTACAGCATACCAAATTATTAGGCTGAAAAACTATTTTGCATAAAAAAGACAATCATGGAAAAGTTTAAGAGATAACTTGTTTTGTAAGTATAAAATACGCTCCAGTGTGGGCAGTTTTGTGAAATAAGAGACTTTACAGAGGTAGTTAGGCCCTTTCCCAGTGTTTTCTGGTCTCAGAATGCCACTGTGTAGTCCAATGTTCTGCAGTATTTTCCACTCTGTTGGGTATTAATTGCTTAACGTAATGGTGTGTGGTGTAGGTGCCCTTAATGAGTACAAGTAGACCTTGGATCAGTGCCTTGGAGAATTTACCCAGTCCAGTTTTCCTCTCATATCATGCTGATAACAGTTTTATGGCCTACAAAGGCTATGATTATACACGCTAAAACATTTATAAACATTCTTGCACATAGAACTGAGTATCATATATGTTGACTGCCCAGAATTTTACAGAATGCCCAGATTTTTGCCTCATAGTTTTGGTCTGGTCCACATAAAATTTGTGGTTTTCTAACAAATAATTGAGGATTGAAGCCACTAAGTAATGACAGATATTTGAGATTAAACTTCTCATCACTTGGACATGCATGCTAATGCAACGCCTGTTATTCTAGCAACTTTCTAAGTTTATAAGAACAAAATTTAAAATCTTCTGACTTGACCATAATTCTTGGACACAGAGCTTGAAATGTATGGTGAGTATACTGCACTGCACAGTTTAGCTCACATTACCTAGTTTGCATTTAGGAATATGATATTTGATAAGCAGAAAGTAAAAAATTAAACTATTCTACCATCAGTTAGGCTCATACTTAACTATATATTATAGCAGCACAATAAAATATATGGCATGTAAAAGTGAATATTCCCAGTACAGGTCTTCTTAGAACTTTTTCACCACCACCAGCTTTATTCCTTTCCGTCAAAAAGATAATCTCAATTCCAGTCCCAGAATGTTTACTTTTTATTATGATGCCCACCAAGAATGCCCAGCTCCACTAGACAGAGCATTTATTATGTGATACTGAACAATTATGTTGAACATTGGACCTTTTGTAATTACAGGTCCATAACACAAAGTGATGCTGTCACACAAAATCTAGTGTTCTCTGTAATTGATGGTTCCTGTGCTATACAGCTGTCAGGTAGATTGCTTCATTACCTCCATTTGTAAGGTGGTACCATTCCTCCTTAATCTCACAAAAACTACCTACTCTTTTAAGAAAGTGATGGAATGTCATGGGGAAATAGCCTCCTTATAAATGAAAAAAATCAAAATCTGTCAGAATGTTACATCAGCAATAGTTATTAAATAACTCTAATGCCATAACATTCTGATCGCTACACAGATGCAGTGGTGGGAGACATAGCGCTCAACCTCTTGGCACAAAATATCTGGACAAAGCCAAAAATAATGGAGGGACAAAGCCCCAAAAATAAGGAAAAATTTTAAATATTGTACTTATAAATGTAGAAAGTTGCTAGAATAAAAGATATTGTGCTACCTTGTGTTGCCATGCATTTTCTGATGGATATAAAGTATGAAACTCAAATGCCTGTCATTATATAGTGAATTGATTTGCCACAAAAATCCAGAAAACCACAAATTTTATGAGGAACAGACCAAAAATATCAGGCAAAAACTGGACATTTGAGAGGCATGGTGGGGAATGCACACTTCTGAAGTGACACATGCCTGTAAAGGCAGGAATATGTCACTTCTATGTCATTCAGGAAAGCATCTTTGTATCATATTTCTAAGATGGATTATCCAAGTAACCACAAAAGCTAATTTCACATTTCGCTGGTAGATGGAATGGTTTCTCAATGCAATTCATGCATAGTTGTAGTTAATGTTCATCTGAAAAAAATAAGTATAGACATTTCTTAATAACATTTGATTAGTGCGACTACTATTATTTTCAGAAGTGGAAACGTGCTTCCACAAACTTCAAGATTACCATGAGAAGACTCCTTTGTGAAAAATAATTAAAATATTTAGAGCATTTGTGCATGATGTCCAATCTTGAAAATGCTGTATAAAATACTTAAAAAGAAAAGGTGAGTTAAGAGCTTCTATTAGAACTATAAGCCATGACAGAATGAAAAAAAGTTAACACACTTTCAGCACGTTGACTACACATTTATAATTTAGGTATTTATTGGCTGCATTTCATGAACAAAATGACCTAATTTTTTATTTTTCAGACATGGCACAAGATATGCTTTTGCAACTAATTTATTATATTTTGCTTGTAATCCATGAAACATCATGAAAAATACTTGAGATTTTTCTAGCTATGCTATGTACTTATGACATCAGAGATTAAACTGAGCAAATGCAGACAGTTAATACCTCACCACACATGTACATATGTGTGAAACTGTGAGCCCTTAGCAACACCTAGTCCTTCGCACCTCATCTGTACTAACAGAAGGGAAGGGGACATAAAAGAGAAAATGACAGGAAATGAAAATTGTTGAAAATTATATGCAAACTAGCAACAAACTATCAACATATATTTCAGACTAGAGTAAGGCATAAAACTGATAACAGTGGTTTGTGTTACGACATGCAAAGCAGATCACTGACATAATGAAAAGTTACATTCCTGTAATATAATAAAATTGTCTTAATTGCCTTTACAGTAAGCTTGGTAATAATAAGGAAGCATGGTAGTTTTATGGTGCAGAATATCATTGAGATGTTGGGACAACATTATTATACAGCAGAAATGGGGAATGAATGAATGAATGAATTCCAGCAATAGTAAACATATATAAATATAATCTTACCAAGAATGGAAGAACATAGCATGCTTGTTCAATAGTAGCATCCTCACAGCTCCAGAGTTCAATCCAAACTTCTGTGCATTGTCTATATGGACTCTGCATGTTCTCCCTTTGTGCAGATTTTCTCTGGGTACTCCAGCTTCCTTCTGTGATGATCCCACATCACTATGATGCTTGGTATATTCAGCAATAGACTGATTGCATCTATCTGAATGTAAAGGGGCTTCTTAACCAAAATGTATTAGAACATGGGTAGAATGCACATGAAGAAGCCATGTGTGTGTGTGTGTGTGTGTGTGTGTGTGTGTGTGTGTGTGTGTGTGTGTGTGTGTGTGTGTGTGTGTGTGTGTGTGTGAGTGTGTGTCTGTGTGTTGTGTGTGTGTGTGTGTGTATGTATGTGTGTGTGTGTGTGTGTGTGTGTGTGTGTGCGTGTGTGTGTGTGTACATTTATTCAGCTGTAACAATGTTGAGAATGAAAAAATGACCACAAAGAGCTTTCACCCAAATCTACTGATTTGTACATTCATTTTAATACTCGCAGAAGGCTAAAAGTGTCACAAGTTGGATATTTGGACAGAAACAACAGAAACGAAAACCAAATGACATGGAAATGCCCTGGAGAAACAGAAACCATGCCAAACAGCGAGCAATGATGCCAACAATGAAACTCAGGTCATTTTAGTTTACTAATACTCTAGCAAATGACAGAATGAAAAAAAGTTAAAGAGTTAAATAACCTACAAAATGACAAAGTTCAGCCCACCACAGGCCTTTAAATTTGTGCAGCCATTTGCCTATCCATCATGGAAGGAAAGGCCTGTACACTTTAGGACAGCATCCAAGCTGGATAAATAGGAAGAAGTAAATTTATTATGCAGTAGAAAAAGAAGTTGAGCTAATTTATAATGCATTTATATTGTCTGAAAGGTAAATCATGATGTGGTGGTCTGTACAATCAGCAACAGACGGAATGTGTCAATATACCCTGCAAGGGTCATGCTTAATAATAGTGAACTGCAGGTCGAGTATACTGTGCATGAAGGTGTGTGTGTGTGTGTGTGTGTGTGTGTGTGTGTGTGTGTGTGTGTGTGTGTGTGTGTGTGTGTGTGTGTGTTGAGCTACCATATATAATGCTGAGAGTGAAAAATAAACAAGGAGTTTTCATCTGCATTTACTGATTTTATACACTCATTATAACACTTGAGGAGGGCATCCCATCATGATAACTTTCACTTCCAAGAAACATTCTAGTTAATTGTTTAAATTGATACCTATTATACACTTATTTCTGTATGTGTTTTACTTACTTGGAATTCAACTGCTTCTGGCTGAATTCTTATGTGCATACTCCAGTGAAAGATGCTCAGATATAAACTATTTCTGTAAATATAGTTTCTCCAAGTTTGTATAACCTCTGCATCAGTATATTTATAGATCAGGAGTATGAAGGGTTCCCCATGTTGGGTGGAGGGTTCAGTAGGACTTGATCCCCAATAAAAAGCACATTTCTTTACAAGTTGCTAGTATATATCATTACTTTAGCAAACAACTCACACTATTGTTCAAGCCTCCCTCTACTATCTTACTTATGTGCTCTAAATGTAACCCTTCCCCAGCCTTACACATTACCTTATGAAAAACACTATCACTAACAGTACTACTACAATAGCCACTCAGACACACATGCACAGCTAAAGCTATCCCCTTAACTAGCCCTAATCTAATCCTAAACGGCAAACACTTTCATACAAACTTCCACTCCAAGGTCTAAATCTTTCTTTATATCCAAAAGTTTCACCTTTAACACACACATACACACACACACACACACACACACACACACACACACACACACACACACACACACACACACACACACACACACAGTTATTGTATAATAAAATGCCTACCATACACAAACCTAACATTCAATATTTTGATGTTCAAAAAAGTCCGCATTTGATAAAAAGTGCTGTAAAGGAAAAAACACAGCACTTAACAGTTTCTTGACAAAAGTATCCCTCAAAGTTAACTGCTCTCATCTCTCACTCTCTCTGTACACACGCACACACACACATATATATATATATATATATGTGTGTGTGTGTGTGTGTGTGTGTGTGTGTGTGTGTGTGTGTGTGTGTGTGTGTATGTGTGCGTGTGTGTGTGTGCGTGTATATTCGAAGTTATAAGTCTTTTCATTGAATCACAAATCACTAAACATAATTAACTGAAAATAACTTTTTATCAAATCACAATTCATAGAAAACGTTCTACACAACAAATATATCACACAAAAACTATTTACTATAAGAGGAAGAATCCCTGCACCACCCATGTGGGGGACTTTGCACCCCACATCCCCTAACTCATATATATATATATATATATTATAAATGTATGTTTGTATATATATATATATATATATATATATATATATATATATATATAAAATACTGTGTAGTGTGTTATTTTTTTATATAGTTTTTGTTTATTCAACAAAAGTGCATTTTCGATGGAATGCACTTTCGCAGAAGTGAGTTCGACAAAGTACGGTTCGATGAACCGTATTTTTGATTTAACAACATAGATCCATATATATATATATATATATATATATATATATATATATATATCAAATTCCACAGTTGCACCTGAGGAGAAAAGAAAAAAAAAAAACAATACAATGAATCAGTGTTGGTGCACAAACACAAATTTCTACAGATTGGGGGGGGGTGCAACATTGGGGTAGCCATTACCAAGCTATACATGATCTTGCAAATGCAATTCTCTAATAACTGCTATGCTCAAAAACTACACAATCACATACTATATATACAATTCCACAATTTTTTATGAACTTAGTTTTCAGTGATTTAACATTCCTTGCAATGAAAATTCAATGAAAAGGTATGATGAACCCATATATATATATATATATATATATATATATATATATATATATATTAATAAATATGTATACATATATATATATATATATATATATATTAATAAATATGTATACATACATATATATATATATATATATATATATATATATATATATATATATGGATGCCGCGGTGGTATGGTGGTAGCATTGCTACCTCATGGCAAGAGGCTCTCCCGTTCGATTCTCGGCATGGCTTGGGAGTGCCTTCTGTGTGGAGTCTGCATGTCCTCCCCGCGGTTGGGTAGTGTTCGAAAGACATGTGTCCTTAAGTGGGCGTGCCTTCGTTGAAGGCTGGGCATCGAGCTGGCACTTCGGCATTTCATAAAAATCTACTGCCAATCATTAGCGGACCGGAGTTCCGCTGTGGCGACCCCTTACCGGGAAAAAGCCGAAAGACAAACAACAACATATATATATATATATATATATATATATAAATATGGTTTACTATCAAATGACTGAAAATCAAAAGACTGAATCCCAAAAAGACTGAAAATTTAAAATATTAAATAATTTTTAATGCATGGGGCAAGCCCCCCTGCTCCTCTCATGTGGACATCCACACCCCCGGCTAAATATATATACCAACTCCAAGACTGCACAACATTGGAGAAGGGGCAAATTCCATCATTCAATATTTTGAAATTTCAGTCTTTTTGGGATTCAGTCTTTTGATGCATGGCATAACAGTACAAATATAGAATATAGAATCATACGGGGCAAAGAGTATACATAAATATGGAATCATATGGGATAAACATTATACATACACTATAAAGCATTACATAACATTTGAGCAGCAAAGTACAAACTCAGTAAAGTAAAAAGTACATAAATCAAGTACATAACATTTTGGCAGCAAAGTACAAATTCAATAAAACAAAATACATTGTAGGACTAAGAGATAGTAGTATCAGAGCAACATGCAACAATAGCCCTTAGAAAGATAGATCATGACTAGTAACAATACTATTGAGAAGTGGGTCCAGTTGTAGATAGGAAGAGCTAGGTGTAAGATAGTACTCTCTATGTAGTTTGTTTAGGCCAGATGCCAGGAGGTTAAACCTTAAGTGAAGCTTAGGAATAGAGAAACACAGTCTTGAAATAAGAGCACCTAAAGGTATAGCATTTCTTTTGATAGTAAATGTTGGAGGGAAGTCTTTCAGTGTGGGAGAATACTTGGAAAGGGATATATAGCTAAAAACAGGAAGAGGCAGGGATAGGAAAGAGGGAAGAAAAAAAAGGGGGGGGGGCTGAAGGTATAGGAACTGCATCCCTGGAACAGTTGCATTGCCATAGAGAGGTGGGGTGTTGTTTCAGGGGTTTCTTAAAGAGAGGAGCACTGCTGATAGATCTTATTGACTGAGGGAAATTGTTCCATATTTTAGCTACAGTAAAGGAGTAGCACATTTGTCCTGCTGCACAGGTTGGTTTTACTACATTTAGGAGTAGTTGATAATTGGATCAGAAAGGTCTGTTTGGTTGATATTGTGTGAGTAGATAAGACAAGGAAGGACAGCTAGATGGTTTATAGATTAATTTGTGTGCAGTGGATAACTGAATAAGAAACAGATGATGTGGAAGTTCCAGGCAGTTTAGTTGGTGTAGAGATGAGCAGTGGTGAGAAGAATAGCTTGCATTTGATACAAATTTTGCTATGTTATTGTAACATGATTCTAGTCTGGATTTGAGGGAGGCTTGAATATTGGTAATGAGGGGTGCACAATAAAGAACAGAGGGTAGAAGGAAGGAAGAGGCAAGAGATAGCTATGCAGAGTGGTTGAGGAAGTATTTTTGTCTATAGAGAGCTGCCAGTTTCTGGTGTGTTTTTTTAATGCTGGTCTAAATGTGCAGGTCAAATGTCAAATTTTCATCTATGATGACGCAGTTTGGTATGTGCTACAGCTTCAATTATTGTGCTGTTTTAAACTATAATGGTAAAATTTTCCTTGTTTAGTAGACTGGCTTTTTTGGGTAGAAAAAATAAATCTAGTTTTGTTTTGTTGGAGTTTATGGCTATATGGTTGTTGGACATTCCTATCTCTTTTGCAGTGAGGGCATCTTGTGTGAGTTGGTGTAGTTCAGATAACAAGTTAGCAGCAGAGATGACTGTGGAATCATCTGCATATTGGATAACAGTACTTTGGATAAGAGAGATGTGAAAGTTATTCATAAAGATGCTGAACAAGAGAGGCCTTAATATGGATCCTTGTGGGACACCTGTGGTGGTGTCGAAAAAAGGAGAGAATTAATTTTGCCATTTGGTTGAATGTTGCCTGTTAGTGAGGTAGTTTGAGAACCAGTCTAGGGACTGGAATGAGATGCCTATGCCAGTCAGTTTAGTGAGAAGAAGGGAGTGAGAGGTGGTATCAAAGGCCTTGGAGAGGTCTAAAAAGAGAGAGGAGACAATTTTTCCATCATCTCAGGCTTGGTTGACTTTGTCAGAGAAGGATATGAGAGCTGTAGTAGTGCTATGACCAGGTTGGAATCCATGTTGAGTGGGAGAAAGGATTTGGTTATGAAGTACATAGTGAAGTAGTTGGGTGTGGATACATTTTTCCAGGATCTTGGAGGTGGATGAGAGGACAGCAATAGGTCAGAAGTTGGAGATGTCTGTGTTACTGACTCCTTTATGCAGAGGCAAGATGTATGCCTTTTTCCAAATAGAGGGTATACAGGATTCCAGAATAGATAAGAATGTTGATGGGAATGGCTATAGAATTTGCAGCAATTTGTAGGAACTCAGCAGGTAGGTTGTCTGGACATTGGTGCATGGTTTGAGCTTTTGGAACAACTTTTTTATTGTGTTGGTAGGGATAGGTGAGAGAGAGAATTTGGTGGGAGGGGGAGTAGGGGTATCTTGAGGGGATGGGTTGGAGGGAAATGTGGTACTTAGTTTGGCAATAGTATTGATGAAATAGGAGTTAAGGAATGTAACTATTTCTATGTGTATTTTGTCAGGGCAAGTATTATTTGAACCATAGTGTAGGAAGGAATTGATGGATCTCCAGAACTTTTTTGGATTACACTTATGAAGTTTTTGTAGGGTAAGATAGTGATTTTTTTTGTCTTTTTTGACCTGCTGCTTTACTTGGTTATGGAGTTGTTTGTATTTTGTCAAGTCGGAGATGCTTTGCTTTTTTGCCAGAGTTTCCATGCCTTATCCCTTGCAGTCATTAGCTGTTTAGTTGGTTTTGTGAGCCAGGTTGTGTGATTAGTTTTCACCCTCCTTAGAATGAGTGGAGCTTGCTTCTCTAGAACCTTGAGAAATGTTGAGTTAAAGAACTTAAGGACTTCGGGTAAGGGGAGGAATTTTAATGTGCTCCAACTGATATGTTTTAGGGTGTTGTTAAATCTGATGGGAGAGAAATGACATAGGTCTCATTTGTTTGTAGTGATGTTTGCTAAGTGATGTGGTTGTTTTTCGAACTATGAAGGCAGGTAAGTGGTCGCTAATAGTATTAGGAAGAGTTCCTGTGGATGCAATCTTAGTTGGGTCAGAGACCAATATCCAATCCAAGATAGAACCACTGTTGTTGGTTTTGTTTGGTTTTGTTATGTCATAAATTAGTTGGGTGTAGGTAAATAGGTTTGTATTGGAGGTGGAATTTTGATGGGAGATGTCTAGCCAATTGATATTGACGTCTCCTAAGATCATAGGTTCATTTTCTATGTTGTTGGAAACCTATGACAGTATTTCCTCTAATATTTGAATATTTTTGCCAGGAAGAATGTATAATACAATAATACAGATGTTTTTGCAATTGTTTATTTATGGAATGAGTCTAATATTTCAGCTGAGGAGAACTGAGGGATGGGCCTGGTGTATGATAAAATAGAGATGTTAGGATATATCAGGCAGACTCCTCCACCTTTGGTTGCAATGTTTAATGATTTATAGAAGCTGGGGGGTAGCAGGGATTGTGTGGTTGTGCTTGGGCCTGGGTAAGGGTGCATGTCACCACAGTGGGATAGCTTAGAGTTTGTGGGTGGGACAGAATTGAGTTCCTGACTTCTTTTTGAGTTTATTGGGTAGTTATGAGCTAAGGTAATGTTCTTGGTGTAAGGATTTTTGATGGAGAAACTATAGCACCAGTCAATGCAAAATGCTTACTTTTCAGCTAATACTACAATAAAGTTTTTGTTGATGCATTTTTATAATTTTGATAGTTTCACACCTTATTTTTTTGTTTCAGAGTTTTATGCAATAGTTACAAAAATATGGAAATATTTTTTCATAACATATCAAGACAGTCAAGTTTCTACTGTGTAATGCACACATACGCCTATATGTATGTATGTAAATATCCACACACACAAACTTATATGAATACGTAAACACACACACACACACACACACACACACACACACACACACACACACACACACACACACACACCTATACCTATACACACAAACATTTATATGTATGCATATATGCACAAAAGCAAACTATATGTATGCACATAGGTTCATAGGTTCATAGCTGTTTAGTAGGCTAACAACCACAAGGGCCTTTTTATGCCTAACTACGCATCCCAAATCTCTGACAAGTTCTGGTACCCTTGATAAGTGTAAGCAAGGGCTTGGGAGATGAGATATTTACAAGAAGGGGTCTGGAAGATGAACTATTTACAGGTTACCTGTGTCCATTAGAGACATAGGTCCCAAGTCAGGGATGAATTTCCTCTTCCTCATTCAATTGTCCAAGTCACACTTGAATTGTGTTAGGGAGGAGCTCTGCTTCAAATGGATGGGGAGCCTGTTCCAGAGATGGGGTAGTCTCTGAGATACACACCTGTCACTCTATCATATCTTATTTATATCACAGGCAAGGTTTAAGTCTTTAGTATAGGTTATTCTGGTGCTGTTTGTTTTGTGGATATGCAGTAGGTCCATCAGAGTGGGGTCTGAAAATGCCCTGTATGCCAGGCATCGATCTCACCTCAACAGCCTATAGGAGACAGAATACATGGATAAAGTATTGAGGCATTCTGCACAGGGCATTTTACTTATGCCCTATATTCTTTTAGTGAGAATTCTCTGTGGATGTTCCAATTGTTGGATATGCCTGATTAGTTATATACCAAAGGGGGCACTGTACTCAATAATAGGTCTGATGAATGCTGAATACAGTGAAACAATGACTTCCTTGGACCTAGATGCCATAAATTTGTTTGTAAGTTGTGCAACATAGAATGATTTCTTCACTATTGTAGACACATGATGGTTAAAGGCTAGATTACTGTCTATGTGTCTATGTATATAAACATACACATATACACACACGTTCATAAATATATACACACCTATATGCATAAATAAACATATATATATATATATATATATATATATATATATATATATATATATATATATATACTTCACTTGACCTAAAACTCATTTGACTGACACCCATTTGGCTGACACCCAAATGACCTAAATTTCATTTGACTGACAACTCATTTGACTGACTCCCATTTCACCGACAGCTTACAATGCTGAATTCCAACATACTAAATCTTAAACCATAGACAAGCACAGTTACAACACCAATAACTAACACTTTCCAGAAATTAAAAATGACTTACTTACCCTCTTATCAGAAACAAAACAATATACAGCCAAACTAGGAGGGCCCCCCACACCTCCCCTATTTATATATAATGTAAATGCTAGAGTTGGTTACTTCCAATATTTTCTTTATCCCTTTAATATAGGTACTTCTTTTTAACATGATGTATGTCATGACTCTCACTGCTATATGTATTTAGTCTGTTCAGCTGTTGAGTTGTATCCTGTCTGTTTTACATTTCTGTCTTACTAGTTGGATTTTTTGTTGTTATAATGTGTTATTATCAGTTTTTACTACTATGTATTAAATTCTAGTATTTCTGTTAATATATGTGGAGCTTTTCTCCCCAGGCCTCCGCTGTAAATGGACCTGGTCCAGTCAGGCAAATGTAAAATAAATAAATAAATATATAAGTACTAACTCCAGGATCTCACTACAGTGGGGAAAAGGGCATATGCCTTTAACTTGCCTTACAGTACTCTGCACACTGCCACTGCTGCTGGGAATGCACAAAACATTTGCCAAATTACTTTAGATAATTCCCATAAAAATGTAAAGAGACAAACCCACATTTAGAAACACTATAACACTACTTTCTACATGACTATCAGAATTCTATTCAGCACTGTAAGTTACAGTAATTCTTTTTATCACAAGCAAGTCACAGCTGAAGGAAAACCCACAAGTCTATGTCTTAAATGTCGGTGAAATGGAATTCAGTCAAATGACTTCTCAGTCAAATGAAATTTAGTTCAATTGGGTGTCGGTCAAATGGGTGTCGGTCAAATGGGTGTCAGTCAAATGAGTTTTAGGTCAACTGAAGTAGACCCATACATATATATATTTATGCATATAGGTTCATAAGTAGGTACTAGGCTATCTGCCCGAGGGCATTTATAAGCTTAGCCAGAGTGTGTCACCTTTCGCCACCCCATTGATTAATTAACTGAGCCTCTGTCAAGAAGAGCCAATGAAGTGATCCCAGGGGTGTATTTTCTGTTACACATCCACTCATCAAGGTTTCTTTTGAAGAGTGTTAGTGAGGGGCTCTGCCTAATGTAGTTAGGAATTTTGTTCCAAAGCATGGGGAGTCTCTGTGACAGGAATCTATCCCTCCAGCATGTTCTATTTATTGTTGTGGCGAGGTTTAGCTCATTAGAGTGAGTGACTCGCAGTGACTTGGATTTCTTTAGGTGGAGCATGTCCATCAATTCTGAGTTGGACATGGCTTTGTAAGTCAGGCAGAGATCACCTCTGAGTAAGCGATATGCCACTGAGTACAGCCAGAGTTTTTCCAGTTGGGCTGCATAGGACATAAGTTTGAGGCCAGTAATCCTCTTGGTGAGGTACTTTTGTGGTCTTTCCAGCTGTTGGAATTGTCTTGTGAGGTACATCCCAAATGGGGCATTGTACTCTATGATTGGTCTGATGAGTGACGAGTAGAGGGGCACTATAACCTCTTTATTTCTAGATGCGAACCTTTTAGTAATTAGATGGGCTACATAGAAGGATTTCCTAACTACATTGGCAATATGATTGTCAAAGGAGAGATTATTATCTACCTGGGTCCCCAGATCTCTTATTACCTCTTCTGTATTAAGGGGGCTGCCACCTATGTGGTAATTCATGGGTGTTTTGTTTTTCCCAAACGGGATGACTATGCACTTTTTGGCATTTAGCTTGAGACCATCACTTTGACACCAGGTGTCCGTCTCAGTAAGGCCCTTTTGGAGAATGTCCATGTCAGCCAGAGAGTCAGTTATGGCTCCTAGTTTGCAGTCATCGGAGAACTTGGTTAGCCATAGTCCTCCTGTGTTTGTCTGTACTTCTAAGAAGTATATGCCAAACAGTAGGGGTCCCAGAACTGAGCCTTATGGGACACCACTTGTGACTGGTTTAGAGTCGGACCTGGAGCCCGCTATTCTTACAGTGTGAGTTCTGTCTGTAAGCCAGTTGACAACCCATCTCGTGACGTAGGAGTTTATGTTCAGGCTGGTGAGTTTTTCTATAATTCCCAAGTGAGGAATGGTGTCAAAAGCCTTGGCGAGGTCAAGATAGGCTGTGTGAACCACCTTCCCCTCATCTATGGCCTTGGTGACTGTCTCGAAGAAGTCAACCAGGTTTAGTAAGCATGATCTGCCCTTAACAAAGCCAAACTGGGTCGGGTCAAGTGTTTGTAGGTTCCCAATGTCTTTGTTAATGAGTTCCATGATGATGCGCTCCATAGCCTTGCAGACCAGGCTAGTCAGGCTTATGGGGTGATAGTTACCAGGGTCAGTTGTGGCCCCTCCTTTGTGGAGCAGAATAACCGTTGCTGTATACCATTCTATGGGCATGTAGCCTGTGGAGAGGTTGAGGTTGAACAGTGTGTTTAGGTGGGGGATTAGTTCATTCTGTAGTTCGTGCAAGACACAGCCTGGGACACCATCTGCCCCCATTGATGCTGTGCTTTTGGCTTTTGAAAGGGCTGTTTTCACCTGTGCATCTGTGATTTCTGGGACACTACACTTTTCTGGTATTGTTGTTGGCCATTTTGGGGGTGAGAGGGTGGTGAAGTTTGCACTGAATCTGCCAGGATGTTGGCAATATCAGTAGGTTCAGTATATTTTGTGCTATTTTGCACTAGCTCAGAGCATATCTGTGAGTTGCCACTTAGATTCTTGACATAGCTAAAGAAGGCTTTGTGGTTATCTTTTGAATCCTTGGCTATTTTTCTTTTGAAGTTAGCCTTGGATGATTTTATGATGGGACCTTAGTTTCTTACTGATACTGATCACGGATGTCTTTCCTTCTTGGGATTTACTTTTTTTCTGAACTAGTTTCCTCCTTCTATTGTATAGCCTGTTTATGGCAGGGGTCCACCAGACCGGTTTCCTTCTCTTAGGGGAGTGAGTCTTGGTTTTGCTAGGGATGGCACAATCCATGCATCCTTGTAGGTACTTATAGAGTGCATTTGTAAAGGTTCCTGCATCTTGGACACTGTTATCCTTTAGCGTGGGGGCTGTGAGACTTACCACCTCTGCCTTAAGTAAGGTGAAGTTTGCTATAGAAAAGTTTTTCACTGTGGTTTCCTTGGTTGGGGGTGGTGGTGTGGTGTGGACATCCAGCGTGATTAGTTTATGGTGTGATCTAATTAGTGATGGGTTGACCTCCGGTGCGGAACATCTGTCGCCCATGTTGGTGATGACCAGGTCCAATATGTTTTCACTTCTGGTAGGGGAGTTTACCAGCTGATACAGGCATTTGAGTTGATAAATTCCAGGAAGCGCTGGACCTGGGAGTTTGTACTTGAGTAGATTTCCCAGTTAATGGTAGGGTAATTGAAATCACCCAATATCAGTGTGTTCGGTAGGACCTTAATGTTTTCCAATGTCTCCAGAAAGGCGGAGTGGTGGTCCTGGGTCATGGAGGGTGATCTGTAGCAGGCCACAATTTGCATTGCAGATTTGCCCGATGTTAGTTGCACATGAATGATCTCAGAGGTATCATGCTGTGCCACTAACCTGGAGGTGTAGGTATCCTTGAGGAATATGGATGCACCCCCTCCTTTTGTGTTTCTGTCCATGTTCTGTGGCCAAAATGTGTGGTATGAGTTGTAGACCGGTAATGCTGGGGTGCTCTGTGGAGCTTTGAACCAGGTTTCAGTTACTGCACAGATGTCAACATTCTCCATACTGAGGAGAGATTAGAGCATGTGCATTTTGAGATTTAAACTCCTGGTGTTGAGTAGCATAACCATCATTTTTTTATTTGTGCTGTTTACGGGGGTGAGTTTGACTTTTGAGCCTTGCCTAAAAAAGGCACCATGGGGGCAGTAAGAGCCTTGGCCTGTATTAGAAAGCCTAGGGGTGACATGTGCAAGCCGTCTCTTGTGAAGCAACGAGGCTTGTCGAGCATGTCGTCCCAGGCTGACAGACACTGGATCCCCTTTGAATGACACCAGAAGCTTAGCCAATTGCTGAAATTGATCATTTTTTTTATATTGCGGTATCATTCTTGGTGAGGGCAGGATGCTACTCAGAGTCAGGGTCATACCCGCCTGGGCTACATGATCAGAGAGCTCTTCCATGTCTCTTTTCATGTAGTCCAGGGAGGTATGTCTCAGGTCATTCACACCAACATGAACAATGACAGAGTCATATTTGTAGTTGTTCTAAAGTGACCTGAGTGCTTGTGTTATGTGGCGGATTCTGGCTCCCGACAGGCAGCTAACAGTAACATTCTCCTTGTCCAGCATAGTGAGTGGGATGTCAGTGTGCCTGACTATAGAGTCACCTATTACTAGTGTGTTAGGTATGTTATTTCGCCTTAAGGGCTGTGATTGTGCGGCACACTGATTTTGTGTTTTATGTGTTGTCTGGTTTGTGACGGGAGGTGCAGGTTTTTTGGGTGTCTGCTTTGGAGGTCTCTGATGCTTTTGCAGGTTTTTATTTAGAGCCTGTGAGTATGATTTCATGTATTTATGTGTATTTTTTGCCAGTGCTGGTTTAGTATGTCTATGTGAGGCTGGAGGTGTGGTGCAAGTGTTAACCTTCTCCTCAAGACTGCCTGTTCCAATCTTGGGTGGAGAGAGCTTAGCCTCCAATTTAGCTATATAATTGCATCTCTTGCATATGTTAATGTTTTGTGGTAGGAGGAGAGGGTTGTCTGTGTACATGAGGCAGTTGTAACATTGCCTCAGAATACCTAGGTTCACCAGCTGGACTGGAGAGTATACCTGAAATTGCCCTTTGGTCATGCCTGAATAGGAGGATGAGCTGCTTAGTCACTTGGTTGGTGAGGGGTGAATAATGAGCCTAGACCTGCTGGGCAATGAAGTGTCAGGGTATATTAGTGCTTGCTATTAGGTCTGAGCAAGTGCTGGACTGTAGGATGCTTTTTAAGTGCTTAGGTTGAGAGTTAGACTACTTTCAAAGGAAAAACTGAAGAGGAGACTTGGTGGAGCCAGGAAAATTTAGCCTTAGCTAACAAGCGCTGCCTGGATGTGCAAAACAGTGCAAACACAGTTTTTACAGCAGGGAAATGAAAGAGATAGAAATTAGCCCAAAGTGGCCTATAAACTACTAACTTCTGGGCTGGAACCACTCCTCCAGGGACAGATGGCTGCTCAAAGCTCCCTCTCTCACAGGTGAACCGAGAAACCTCCTTCTATCCAAGTAAGGTATGGGCAACTCAGAAACTTGTAACACAGCCCTGAGTTCAGCACTAGCCTGAAAACTGGACTATACTAGCTTAGAAACGTGGGAAACAAGGACATTTTTTTTTAAAGATAAGGCAAAAACAGTAAAAAACACACTTAAAACAGATTTAAATGACTACAAACAGTAATAATATAATTAAAACAGCTTTAGATGACTACAAGCAATCAAAAAAGGCTTTTAAACAAATTACTCAATTAACCAGTAAAAAATCTCAAAACTGAGCACTGTTCCTGTAGTCTTCAATCAGACAAGTTCTAACTGCACACTCCTGCCACTGGGGTGCAGGGGAACCCTCTCCAAAAAAGAAGGCCTGGATTAATACACTTTTAGAATAACAGACACTGAGCC